>NC_138497.1:18447357-19047357 GCF_964252035.2 Podarcis erhardii
AAAATTACTTATACAATTCATATTTGTAAGGTTTGTTTTACTCATATGCATTTTGTGCACAATTTTCTGCAACATACAACTTTCATAGAAGTGCAAATTTTTTCTCTTAAAAAGAAAAGGTGTTATATTGAAGGATAATGAGCATTACTGACAACCCAAAAAATACAGCAGGGTATTTGTGTCCCACCATAGACAAATGGAGGCAGTGAGAGATTTTACTTTCTTGGGTTACATGATTACTGCAGATGGTGACAGCAGTCACGAAATTAAAAGATGCCTGCTTTTTGGGAGAAAAGCAATGACAAACCTAGACAGCATCTTAAAAAGCAGAGACATCACCTTGCCAACAAAGGTCCGTATAGTTAAAGCTATGGTTTTCCCAGTAGTGATGTATGGAAGTGAGAGCTGGACCATAAAAAAGGCTGATCACCAAAGAATTGATGCTTTTGAATTATGGTGCTGGAGGAGACTCTTGAGAGTCCCATGGACTGCAAGAAGATCAAACCTATACATTCTTAAGGAAATCAGCCCTGAGTGCTCACTGGAAGGACAGATCCTGAAGCTGAGGCTCCAATACTTTGGCCACCTCATGAGAAGAGAAGACTCCCTGGAAAAGACCCTGATGTTGGGAAAGATGGAGGGCACAAGGAGAAGGGGATGACAGAGGATGAGATGGCTACCAGCATGAGTTTGACCAAACTGCAGGAGGCAGTGGAAGACAGGAGTGCCTGGCGTGCTCTGGTTATCGGGTCACGAAGAGTCGGACATGACTAAACGACTAAACAACAACATAGACAGGAGGAGGAGGAGAGATGTGGTAACACACCAATATTGATCTAGACATCCATATTCCTGAGCTGGCCTGGATGGTGAATGTTGGGCATCTACTGTAAGTCCAAAGTATAAGAAATAAAATCCCACCAGAGGACATAGAAGCATTCTCAGTCCTCCATCCCTCTGGGGGCTTGCAATTTCTGTGTTATTTGTTTCCACAATAGCCAAAATCCGCAAGTTCTTATACCACAAAGAAAAATACAGGTTTTTATTTTTGTTAAGTTTTCAATTGCTTGGCTACTGAAATCCTAGCTGCAGCCAGCCTCCATGTCAGAAGTTCTTTAGAGTGACCAGGTTACATGTTATCAGCCCACAAATTAAGTAGAAGTATGAAAATCGATTGATAGCTGTGTTCCAGTTCCTGCCTGCCCCCAGAAGAGTTTATTAGGTAGACTCACAATAAAATACCAAGCAAACCAAATTTATCTCCCATCCCTAGTTAGAGGCCATGACATCTGAACCAGGTCCATGTCAGTCCTATGCAAACCATCTGGAGGAAGGTTAAAAAAAGGTAAAGGACCCCTGACCGTTAGTAGGCTATAGGTATAGCTATTGAATGAAAATACTTGGATTTGATTTGTACTTTCACTGGGAAAAAATGTACATTAGTTTCAACTCTAACTGACAGTGTGGCATCTGTCGTGGAAGCAGGAGTGATAAGCCTTCCTGTTGTGTTATTTTGGACAGACATAAGTGCGTCTGCCTTTATTTATTACACCTATAAGCTACTTTTCTTTTGGGATGCTCAAGCCAGGTGTTCAGGGAGGCATCCTTTTTTTCTTTTCTTTTTTTAAGTAACATTGGGGTGGCAATACCTGCATTTATCTTGGAGGAAAAGGTAGAAGTCTCTGGAACTGCTTCCAAATTCTTTCTGAGTAGCTGTCTCCTTACTGAGATAGATGGCTGCGTTAGTTTGCACAGGTGCACTTTTTGAGAGAACAAGCCCATGATTTATTGATTCATTTGATTGGTTTTGCACACACACGCGCGCACACACAAACACGCACACATACATACACACACACACACACACACATTTGCACAATACTTTAAGATATAACTTTAAAGCAGAGAACAGATAAGTAAACAGAAACATTCATATACATCCCCAAAATCTTTAAGGTGGTTAAAAATGCAATCAATAATAAAAAAGAAGCTGGAGCTTTCAACTGATTTGCACATTTTTACCCCATTTATTTTAACAAATCAATTAAATTTAAATGCATTTGCATACTGACCAAACCTCAATATAGTTTCCCTTATAAGATAATAAAAGATGTAAGGTAAGTTAAACTTTAATGAATAAGAACTAAAACAAGGTGGTGTCCCCCCCCCCCGTTTGCTCTTACATAGTTCATTATGTTTATTTTATTTATGCCATTTGTATCCCATCCTTCGTCTAAAGATCTCCAGGAAGGTAAAAAGCAAAATTCAGAAAAATACCATATCCATACAAAAGATAATAAAACACAGAAGCAAAACTACAACAAATTAATCAGTCTCTATTATAGCAACAGTTAGAACTCTGCATATCGTAAGGAAAACCTTGCCCCCACATTTCCAAACTCTCTTAGATACTTTACATTTTTTAAATGGCACATTTATTTCTTTTCCAGAATATAATCTGCAACATACTAACAAAAAAGGTGAGATTCTTTCCCTGCAGTCTACTGAAAAGGACCTGGGGAAGGATGGTAGTAGCTCAGTGGTAGAGCATCTGACATTTATGCAGAAGGGCCTAGATTCAACCCCTGGTGTCTCCAGGTATGGTTGGACAACAATCCAGTCGGAATTCCTGGAGAGCTGCTACCAGTCAGTGTAGACAATGCAGAACTAGCTGGACTAATGGTGTGGCTCAGTATGTTCCTCCAGGTACCACCCTATGCCCAGGTGTGATTGATGGCAGTGTTCGAAACTCCTATTGTTCTAGGTGTTCATTTTGTGACAGGGAATTTCATTAGCGCGAGCAGTTTCTGAGCTCTGGGTACAGTACTGCGCCTAAAATTTTGGATTAAAACTGCAAAGTGGAAGGAAAAGAGGACCTTTTTCTGCTTCCCCACTTCCAGCCACACTCTGGAGAAGAGACCCTCTTAAGAATATTAGGCGGGTGGGAAGGGAAAGGACTAGACCATGTGAAAAGTGAAGACAATATTTTAGCTGCAGTTCATTCACTTTCAGCTTTGTATTCTTGTTAATAACAATTGCGCCTAGACATTCCGTCGTTACACCCATAACCTAGGTTTAAGGTGCCATTTAGCTCCTAGCTTTCATATCTCAGCTTCTAATACTGATTGATGGGGTTGGTGGGCAGGGCCTTTTTGGTGGCACATTACTTGGTGGTGACGCAAAAACCAAATTTGTGCTCTCCAGGGAATGCCAGAAACCCAGAACCTCAAGCAGGGATTAGCAAACATGTCAATTACAGTGGTACCTCGGGTTACAGACGCTACAGATTACAGGCTCCACTAACCCAGAAATAGTGCCTCGGGTTAAGAACTTTGCTTCAGGATGAGAACAGAAATTGCATGGTTGTGGCACAGCGGCAGCGGGAGGCCCCATTAGCTAAAGTGGTACCTCAGGTTAAGAACAGTTTCAGGTTAAGAACAGACCTCCAGAACGAATTAAGTTCTTAACCCGAGGCACCACTGTACTGTACATTTCCATATCAGCTTGTGAATCTTTTCCAAAACAAAACCCAACATCGCAGCTTCTAAAGCAGCATTCAGAGGCAGCGCACGATTCCGTTTTCCCTGATATTTCCCAACGTGATAATTTTTGGCATTTTATATGATCTTTCACATGATGCAAAAGCCACATCTCTGCCCATTTGTTACTTGGTTTACCAATGCCAGGACGTCTGTTTTATCAAGGCAGCCTTTTCTCGCGAATGGCAGTTGTTAATTTAATTATCACTGCCTGTATGTACCTTTCTGCATTTCATTTCCGTCCTCACTGTTTACAATCCCCCCCCCCCCCGGTGTATATATACCTGCAACTCAGGGCAAACACTTCATACATCTGACAAAATGGACTGTGGTCCATGAAAACATATGCCATAATAACATTATTTATTGTTTTACGTGCTTCTGCAGCATCCAATTCTTATCACTGATTGGAATACGTAGGCACTTCCTCATTCTAGCTGTCTAATCAATCACGCTTCCCTAGCCAGAATCATACTAATTCAGTACTAAAAATGAGTGTCGTGGCATATTTCACCAAAATATAAGCAAACCTTCCTATGATTGGCATTTGCTTGACAAACCCTTTATCATTTTAAAGGGTTGCAGACTACACATTCTCCAAGAAATATATATTTTCTAAAATGCCGAAAGTAGAAGAGACTTCAGGAATTCATTGGCTCCATCATCTGGAGTTAGGTGGCTAACAACACGCTTGTAGTAGATTGAGGGCATTATCTGAGTCCCATGTATAGCCTGAATTCCAGACGAGATTGAAGCCAATTTTTATTTATGTTGGGTCTTGGTATAATATCTTTCCATCATTCAGTTGTCTTGTTCTTTCACATTGCAGAAACGACTTTTTGAAATGAAATGTCTAGTTACAAGGGTCTGCAGAGCTAATAGCACAATTACTTTCCTGGTGTCTATTAGCTGAAATTTCTTAAAGAAAGGTTATATTTTGCCAAATAAGTGATGACAAGCTGCGTTTGATGGACCGCCACTTTGTTTTGATAACTGTTGGCTGTATGAATGGGCTAACACACTTCTCAATTTGCGGAAGCTGAAGGCAGTGGGGGAACCCCCAAGGGTGGGGTCCTGTCCTCCTACAATCCCTGCCATTGCAGAAGAAGGCTCCCTTAAGATTCCTCCCCCCACCTCCCCCCCCCCAACTTAAGGACTGTGATTATTTTTAATGTTGTCTGGATGGCCTGAAGATTTTATCTATTGCTCTTACAGGTCACCTTAATATCGTCTCACGTAGAAGGAGAGTGTTTCTTTTCTTTTCTTCCTTTTCTTTTTTTCCGAGTGGGCTAATATTAAGTTATACAGCACAAGGTCAGACCACTGGAGATGATAATATATGAAAAAGGCCACTGGCCATGAGAGAAACTGGCAGAAAGAGAAAGAAGCAGAGAAATTTAAAATTTTATATATATATATATATATAGAAAAAAATATGCTGGGGAAACAAAGGGAAGGAAAAAACAAACATGAAAAATACAAAAGAGAAAGGATTGGACAATGCAAATCTAGAGAGCTTCATTTCGTATTTTGCTTGAGAGCCGATTTCTTTCTCTCTCTCTTTCATCTTTGCATTGGCCTCAGACTCTTTCTTGTATCTGGGATTCCATGTTTTTGAAAATAGATCATCACTCCATTTCCATCCTGAAGGCATATTAGTCTAATGTATCATTATTGTGATGGCTGACTGATGGCACACTCCTGCCGTACATCACCAGCAGGAGCATCGCCTTACTTTGATGAAATGTTGGCGTGATACATAATCAAAGAGAAGCACACATAAGGCCCTGGTCTTAATGAACCAAGGGCGCGCAAACTCCTCCAAATTAAAAGGCATTTGTAGGGAACAAGAGTGTTAAGAGAGAAGGCCTGGATATATATGTTAACCTATATTCCTGAGAGAGCCATTCTACAAGGGCTGGTTTATACATTCGAGAGAATTAAGGTGGCAACTACCAACTACGGCTACTGCGGTGGGTGAGGGTTCAAATAAAAGCAAACAGGCCCCACAAATAAAATGCAGAGATGCATTTTATTTTTATTTTTTAAAATAATATTTATTACTTTTAAAACTTACAAAAAAGAAAGAGAAGAAAAAAGAAAAAAAGAAAAAAACAAGAAAGGGAAAAAACCAAACAATACAATACAATACAATACAATATATAAACAATACAAAACACAACATTGACACATTAAACTAAACAAAACAAAGCAAAAACAATTTAAAAACATACATCATACCATTTCAGTACTCTATCTTTCATTCCCTTGTTTCATCGACCTCCTCTCACCTCCCTTTTTGTATTCCACTTCTATTAATTGTTTCAGCAATTTCTTTCCATCTTTCTCTATTTTCTGTCACATAAATATCTTAACATATTTTTACCCTTATTTTCCATTAATACTATAATGCTTATTTATGCTTAACTCCTTATAACATTTCTACTAAAGCCATAAGATTTCATTCCAACATTTTTCTAACACTCAATAATTTTACAATATTTCTATTTCTAAAAATAAACTTTAAACCTTTTCCAATCTTCTTCCACCATCTCTTCTCCCTGGTCTCGGATTCTGCCAGTCATTCGTCAATTCCATATAGTCCATCAAGAGATGCATTTTAAATAAAAGGGCACATTCTACTCATGTAAAAACACGCTGATTCCCGGACCGTCTGTGGGCAATTGGGCCATATCCGGCCCCCGGGCCTTAGTTTGCCTACCCATGACATACACAGTAGTTGACAGCAATAATAATTTAAAAAATGTTAACATGATTACCAGTTTATCAAATGACCAGAAATGAAAGGTCAAATAGAAGCAGCGGTAGAAAAAGTAAGAGTCAGCAAAGGTTGGTTACATTCCTAAAATCTCTGTTTTTTACTTTGCACCTGACTGAGACCAAGGTGAGGAACAGCCCAAATGTGCTTTTGAAGGGAGCGCCATAACCCCGCATTGGGTTGCTGTCTGCAAGCTGGGCATCCATGACAGATCTGAATAGTCAGATGCAATCTCTGGTGTTTTGTTTAATGGGAACCAAGCTCATTTCCTGCCCACGGTGGCTGCCTACCAAATTCAGTTATCCAAAACATAATGGTATGACCCACAGGTGTAAAATAATAATAATTGATAATAATTGATTTCGTGGAACTTTGGTCTGAGTGGTTCCTATCTATAGTTCTACAGTGGCCATCACAAACAGGGCTGAACCTGGTCTTGTTTGGCTGGAGTGCTGGGGGGGGCAGGTGTACCAACAGCAGTGTGCTAAAGCCACCCCCCCCCCGTGAAATCTGCCCCTTCCCCTCTTCTCACTTTAAGCCCCTACACATCCACCTGAATAATTGCATCGGGCTAATGTGCTTACAATGACAAACCTAGTCAGCATCTTAAAAAGCAGAGACATCACCTTGCCAACAAAGGTCCGTATAGTTAAAGCTATGGTTTTCCCAGTAGTGATGTATGGAAGTGAGAGCTGGACCATAAAGAAGGCTGATCGCCGAAGAATTTATGCTTTTGAATTAAGGTGCTGGAGGAGACTCTTG
Organism: Podarcis erhardii; assembly: GCF_964252035.2. Lineage (NCBI taxonomy): Eukaryota > Metazoa > Chordata > Lepidosauria > Squamata > Lacertidae > Podarcis > Podarcis erhardii. The sequence continues at coordinate 18,454,438 of NC_138497.1, forward strand.
AGAGTCCCATGAACTGCAAGAAGATCAAACCGATCCATTCTGAAGGAAATCAGCCCTGAGTGCTCACTGGAAGGACAGATGGTGAAGCCGAGGCTCCACCTCATGAGAAGAGAAGACTCCCTGGAAAAGACCCTGATGTTGGGAAAGATGGAGGGCACAAGGAGAAGGGGACGACAGAGGACGAGATGGTTGGACAGTGTTCTCGAAGCTACCAGAATGAGTTTGACCAAACTGCGGGAGGCAGTGGAAGACAGGAGTGCCGGGCGTGCTCTGGTTATGGGGTCATGAAGAGTCGGACACGACTAAACAACAACAAAATGTGTTTACTAGCTTTTGCCAGCTCTACCTTACCACAATGGCCCTCTCATTCAGAAGTGACGGATGCCTTTCCTTAGCTCACTTTGCTGTTGAGAGTTCATTCGCTTGGATGTCCAAAATGGGGAACATTGGGATACGACCAAAGCGCATAAACCTCACGAGCATGCTTCTGAATGCTCTGCCCTTCTGCCTCTGTGTTGCAGATAAAATCAGCTGATGGGATCAGCTTAGAAGTTGCCTCTGCCAATGTTACTGGAATGTGCTCAGTCTCCCGATACTTGAGCAACGTCTATGTTTCTGAGACATACAACAGTCCAGGGAGGGCAGAGGTCAAGCAGATTTAAGAGTATTCATATGGTTTCTGTATGGAAAGATGAAACTGGACGGTCTTGGTGGTGAGCGAGGTGACAAATAGCTGTCTAGGGATACCTCAGGGCAAACCAGAACTTGACACTTTTGACGCTTTCCTGTTAAATATGGTGGGAGACAAAAAAGGCAAGTTTTGTCTCCACAGGCTAAAGCTGATGAATTCTGGAGCAAACCTAATGAAGGATGAATGTATAAAACTTAAGAGATTCATTGCAAGTAAACACCCAACATTTCAGATGGTTATCTGAGCTGTCCAAATGTCTGAGCCGAAGAATGAAAAAGAAAAGTTACGAATATCTCCCTGACAATTCATAAGCACCTGTCTGAACCCTTCATTAATTCATTTCCACATTACGGCCAAGGAAACCTTTATTCACTACTGATGATAACAAGGACCAAAATATTTCAAAAGCATATTGTGAGAGATGCCTCCTAAATTTCTATTAGTCTTCTAATTAAAAACCCTGTTTGAATTGTGTTGTAATTTTTGTAGGAGCTTCAGTCCAAAGCTATGGGGTGTATATTTTTTAATTAACACAGCAGCAATTTGCAATAGGTAATTTTAAGTTAATTACAATCTTAGCTTTTGCTCAGAGAAAATACTTTTAGGTGTTCCTGTGATCTCTCTCTCTCTCTCTATGGCTCTGCTTGCACTACACATTTAAAGCAGTATCATACTCTTTAAACAGCCATAGCTTTCCCTAATGAATCTTGGGAACTGTAGTTTGTGAAGTTCCTGGGAAGACATTCCCCTCACAGAGGAACAATTCTCGGAGTGATTTAACAGTCAGACCCTCTTCCCAGGAAACTGAGGCGGCAGGACTGTCCTTGCTCAACAGACAGCAACCTAACCCTAAAATAGCTATTCACCAGTAACAACAGGCCATATAACAGAGACACAACACAGGGAGCGTACCCTGCTCAGATGCCAACTCTACTATTAACACAGCAACATAATAAAAAAATAAGCAACAGCATCAAGGACTCATTCAGGTGCTCACCTTCCAGCCTGCCTGGGTTAAAGGGAGCCCTTTGTGTTGTGATACATACAAAAAAGGTAAAGGTAATGGACCCCTGCGGTTGCAGCACTCATCTCGCTTTTCAGGCCGAGGAGCTGGCATTTGTCCACAGACAGCTTTCCGGGTCATGTGGCCAGCATGACTAAACCGCTTCTGGCGCAATGGAAACACTGTGACGGAAACCAGAACGCACAGAACTGCTGTTTACCTTCCCGCTGCAGCGGTACCTATCTATCTACTTGCACTGGCATGCTTTCGAACTGCTAGGTTGGCAGGAGCTGGGACCCCTGACTTTGCAGGGAACATGTTGCTAGTGGCAACACAGGAGCTCACTCCGTCGCGGGGATTCGAACAGCCGACCTTCCGATTGGCAAACCCAAGAGGCTCGGTGGTTTACATTCACATGCTTATCCAAGCATGGGCTTGGTTTTTCTTAGTTGAAGATTACAGCTTCTTCATTAAATATTCAAACAAACTGAGTCTTTTCTCTGTTTCCTGTACTTGCACTCAGTTGTCTGTCTATGACCCAGCAAGGTCATGCAGTTCCTTCTGAGAAGTTTCCACTTTCTCCTTCCAGCAGAGTTCTCCTTACTGTTTCTTTGGGATAACATCAACTTCTGTACTTCTTTCTGTCGCATACACTCACTCAGAAACGTTAGCACCCCCTTCCTTTATTGCATATAGAGAGGGGGTTATCCAATACCGACTCTCCTTCAGCCTTCATGGAGATGCAGCCACTACAGTCAAGTCACACACAAAACAAAATGGAGAATATAATAAGAAGCATTCCATGTGACCAGAGTTAACCAATCACACGAGAGTTACTCGGGACCATTCCAGAATCAAACACAGAGTAATGCATTTGAGCATTCCCAATTTCAGTATATTAAATCACAATACTTAACAGTCTCTTGGCTTATCTTGAGCTTTGCATAGTATTATCATACTTTTTCACTTCTTGTCTGTACCTGTGTATGTATGTAACTGTTAGGTCGAGCATCACACCTGGTTATAGCTGTCAACTTTTCCCTTTTTTAAGGAAAATTCCCTTATTCTGAGTAGGATTCCTCGCAAGAAAAGGGAAAAGTTGACAGCTATGCACCTGGTGCATTGGGTGAAATGGACCATTAATTTAGGGTACCACAAGTCTCATTATTGTTTTTGCTGCAGAAAGCCAAACAAAACCCCAAAACCGAACACAGCTACTCCTCTGAAAGTTCATATTAAACCAGTTTACAATTACCAACTGCCCGGGGAAAAAATGACATTCTCTGCTCTTCAGAGCAGCCTTGATGTGCAAAAAATCAGCAGCTGAAGCTTTTCACAGTATGGAAATGAAAATCTTTAGCACCCGCTGATATCTTTACATTGAGATGCTTTTAAAAGCCACCCCAAATACTGAAAGGCTTTCGGTCTTAAAAATTAAAAATAAAATAAAAGCGTAATGGATACAGGTCTCCTTGTTTTTGTTTTTGTTTCATCTTGCTAAATAAAGGAAGGTGATATCTCAGCAGAGGGCAAACTGCTTGGGCAGGTGGAAATCAAATTCCCGAGGGCAGCTAAACTTTCCTAATCAACCAAGAAGCTGCTTTCCGAAGTCCTGGTGACAAACAGCAGGATCCGTTCCTGGGAAGATGCCAAGGCAAGAGTTAGCTCTTCAGGTTAATAGCACAAGAGAGGCAAATAAATAAGGTGGGGGGAGTTATCGTTTTTCATGTTTCGGCAGCATATTCTAATTATTTACAATGTCTCCTGGGGGACTCAAGGAGAACAAAGCTTACATCTTGGCAGCAAAAAATATATGCAGGAAGCCGCCTCGGTTTCATTAGGGGAGCAGATTCCAAACAGCAGTACTAGCATGAGACTTAGTCATTGACACAATAATAGTCCATTAGTGGTGGATTTATACTGGACCGTCCTCACATTGCTGTGAACAGAGGGGCCAGCTTGAGAGGGAGATGGGGGGTGAGGAGCAATGTTGTGCGTGTGACATCACACGTGGGCAACGTCAGCTGGGGCTAGAGCTGAAAACAGCAGCAGCATGGCCTCAATGGTTGGTCCTCCTTCTCCTGCCACTGCCATCGGTGGGGGGCTGCTTCAATCCTCATTCCCCTCCATGGCAGGACGAGGAGTCAGAGCAGGCGGCTGTGACGTTAACATGAGAGTCCTGGAGGTGAAATAGTTAAACAGGCTACCCAATCAGGACCCAGGGGGTGGAGTGAGAGGGACTATAAAACCAGCTCTGAGAGTTTGGGATAGAGTTTGTGGGTAGGTTATATGGGATGTGGGTGGCGCTGTGGGTTAAATCACAGAGCCTAGGACTTGCCGATTAGAAGGTCGGCAGTTCGAATCCCCACAACGGGGTGAGCTCCCGTTGCTCAGTCCCAGCTCCTACCCACCTAGCAGTTCAAAAGCACGTCAAAGTGCAAGTAGATAAATAGGTACCACTCCGGCGGGAAGGTAAACGGCGTTTCTGTGCGCTGCTCTGGTTCACCAGAAGCGACTTAGTCATGCTGCCCACATGACCCGGAAGCTGTGCGCCGGCTCCCTCAGCCGATAAAGCGAGATGAGCGCCGCAACCCCGGAGTCGCCTGCGACTGGACCTAATGGTCAGGGGTCCCTTTACCTTTACCTTGTGGGTAGGTTGAGTTAGTGTAGCGAAATAAGCTGAGTCAGGAACAGTTAGGGGCTAGGAAGACAAGTAAATATCTGAGAGGTGGTTTAGTGAGAGAGCAGGTAATGGAAGTTATCAGTCTGGATAGGCACCCCATGATTGTAATTGACCGATACCGTTTATGAAACCACACGCTTGTTAAACTGCAATAAATAAACAGAGGTTTATGTTCCAATTTAACCCTGACTGGACTCAGTATTGTACCAGGTAGGGCCTGGGTGGTGGCAACGAGAAATAAAGTGGTGGCACAGGGATCAATAGATGGTGAAATGTCTGGGGACCCTGTGTGATCGCCACAGCGGCCACTTGAAGCTGTGCCACACTCAGCTCCGCACTCGGCCTCCTCTGCCCCCTGGTTTCTTGGGAAATTGGGGAGGGTGGCAAAAAGGCTCTGTCCCCCTGAGGTGTTGCCTCTGGGCTGTGAACAAAATGGGACTTACTTCTAAGCATAGGATCATGTGGCTTGTTGCCTGTGCAAAAGATATCAGGGACTTCCGGTCGGCGCCAGCGTTTGATGGCGGTCCTAGCCTCGAGCTCCGAGGCAGGACTGCTCCGTAAGTTCGGGTCTTACCCGCTACGGCAAGCGGGGGACCCCTAAAATCACAGGCGCTGAAGCCTGTGAGCAAGGAGATTCGGTGGGCACCTTTGCGCCCCCCCGGCATCGTGAAAGAGCCTTTTTAAAGGCTCCGGAGCGGCATCGGGGTGAGCGCGGTGCTGAGGATCGCTACCCAGCTTACGGAGTGAAGCCGCGTCGCCATTAACGGAGAGCGCCGATTCCTTTCTGAAACTAAAGATTGGCAACAACAATACCCGTGAGTAAGAACGCAAAATTAAAACGGGACTTAAAAATCTAGAAGATTTGGCTGAAAACGGGAAGGCAAAAATTAAGGAAGTCAGCCTCCCGGATCTGCATGATTAACGGAGCAATGAAAGACTGAGCTGTATTTAAAAGGACTTTCCATTTAACTCTTATTAAACCAGACATCGAAAGGATCTCCCCCCTGTAGTGCAGGAGAAGGGGGGGAGGAAACAGAATTAATTTAACCTGCAAAAGAAAGGGATAAGGAATAAAAAACCTCTGCTGCTGACACTTCTGGTTAGGCTGCCGGAGCAGCGATCGCCTGAAAAAGGAACTGTCAAGTGAGCTGTCAAAAGACAGTGGCTACAAAATAAGACTTATTTGAAACATATTAACGGGACTTTGGTGGATTACAATTTTAACAGTAAAGTGCTACAAATTAAAGACTCTTAGTGGGATTTTTGCCTTTGGACTTTCTGTTTCTTTGTTGTGGGTGCCTTTGGATGGTTACAATTTCCTCCTCTAGAGGGCTTTAGTTGTATTACGGTGTATCCAGCGGGATTTTCCACTTGCAACTTTCCTGTGTGAATGACCTTGAGTTATGAGCAACCCGCCAGAAGAAATTTCAACAAGAAGTAAAACAAAGCAGGCTCAAAAACAAGCTCAAAAAAGAGGCTCTTTATCAGGAGCAGCAGCTGCACAAGAAAAAATAACAGCAGCATCAATGGAGTCAATGACACAGGCTCTGCTCAAAATAAATCAGTCATTAGAAGTACTCACCAAGCAATCTGCAGAACTTACTAAACAGTCTACAGAGAACTCTAAGAAACTGACGGAGCTGACAACAAGACTAGACCTGAACACAACAACAATCTCATCTAATACAGATTCTATAAACCGTTTGGTTCAAGAGTCTACGGAAACAAGGAGAATAGCTGAGAGTGCTAGGTCTACTGCCGAAGAAACCAAAGGAAAGTTTGCGCCTATTGCAAAAAAAGTACATGAACATGATACAGCATTAGCCCTACTAGAACTGGAAAGGAAAAGCAAGAACCTGAAATTAAGACTGGTTCCAGAAGAGGAAGAGGACAAGCTTGGGGAATTCCTCACAGATAAATTTCAAGATTTTTGGAATGATGAGTTAGACGGAGAAGAAGATGAATTTGTGATAACCTCAGCCTTTCGGATTGGCAGGAAGCAAGGGAAGAAGCCAAGAGACTGTTTAATTACCTTGGGATCAAAGGAACAAAGAGACAAAATACTGAACCTACATTTCCAGAAGGCCTTGGTCATTAAAAATTCTCAGATCCAGATTTTCAAGGATATTCCTAAATACTTTTTGGAGGTTAGATCTCAATTTAAAGAATTAGTTGATCTACTTAAACAGAATAATATCCCATTCAGGTGGGAATTTCCACAAGGGCTGTCCTTTAACTTTAAAGGGAAGAAAATTAAAATAAAAACAAACCAGGATAAAGAACTCTTTTTGGAAAGAAATCAAGAGGATCTTCAGAAAGGAACTGTTAGTGAGGGGGAAGTACCGGACATTTCAAATCTATCATTTGGACTGAACCGAGCACCGACCGAGGAGGAACAACAACTTGGTGCAGTCGGTGGAAGAGCTACCCAGTAACAAAAATGTCTCTGCAACTCTTCAGCTGGAATTGTAATGGTTTGAACCACCCTCGAAAAAGGGGTCAAGTATTCCATCTATTAAAGAAGGAACATCTAGATGTAATCTGTCTACAAGAAACTCACATTGCCAGGATACACAGAAAACTTCTAACAAATAAGAGATTAGGACAAGAATTTATTTCATCAGATAGAGTTAAGAAAAGAGGAGTTGTGATCTATGTCAAGGAAAAATTTGAACCAAAACTGATCTTTAAGGATGACCAAGGAAGATACCTGGCAGTGGAAATTCAAATTCATGGAGAAAAGATTTTGATTGTTGGAGTTTATGCACCAAATGAGGGGAAGGCTGAATTCTTCAAGAAGTTGCATGAGACTTTAATGGACTTTTTGGATTTTAAAATTATAATGATGGGTGATATGAATGGAGTCGTCTCCACAAACATGGACAAGGCCCAAAGACAAACAATATCTAATGATGGAAGACTACCAAAGACATTCTTCGAACTGACTGACACTATGGACCTGATTGACATTTGGAGAACTAGGAACCCTCTGGAAAGGGAGGGGACCTTCTTCTCTGAAGCAAAAATGACATGGACTAGAATTGATCAAATATGGACTTCTAGTAATCTGGCATCAAAAGTTAAAAAAATAGAAATCTGCCCAAAGACCTGTTCTGACCACAATGCTGTCAAGATGGAAATGAAACTGACAACAGCTGGAACCTTTAGATGGAGAATGAATGACACTCTTTTTGGAGATGAAGAAATTTGTAAAAAGGCCCAAAAGACACTTAAAGACTACTTCGAGATTAACCTGAGATCAGACACTGAAAAAAGAGTTATTTGGGATGCAAGTAAAGCCGTGATGCGTGGCTTCCTAATACAACAGAATTCAATAAAGAGGAAAAAACAGAATGAGAAGAAAGAGAAAATTTGGAATCTAATAAAAGAAGGGGAGAAGAAATTGAGATCTAAGCCTAAATCTCAAGAGATATTAAGAGAAATAAAATTCTATCAAACACAATATATGGAATTGATGAATCAGGAAATAGAATGGAAAATTAAACAAATGAGACAAAAGACTTTTGAGTCCGCAGATAAATGTGGGAAGCTACTGTCTTGGCAATTGAAAAAGAGGCAAAAATTGAATACAGTGACATCACTCGAAGTAGATGGGAAGTCTATTAATAAACCAAATGAGATAAGTAATTGTTTTCAAAGTTTCTTCAAGAAATTATACAAACAAGGGCCAAAAAACGAACAGGAGATAGAAGAATTTATTGGAAAATACGGCTTACCAAAAATCTCTGAAAATAATAGAAGGAGTTTGAATGAGAAAATTACAGATCAAGAAATAGAGAGCGCCATTCAGGATATGCAGCTGGGAAAATCACCAGGACCAGATGGACTAACTGCGAGATACTATAAAGTACTGAAGGATTGGTTAATACAACCATTGAAAGAAGTTTGCAATCAAATTTTGGAAGGGAAAAAGGCTCCCGAATCGTGGAAGGAAGCATTCATCTCACTTATACCGAAGACAGAAACTGAGAAACATCAAGTTAAGAATTACCGCCCTATATCACTCTTGAATGTGGATTATAAAATTTTTGCAGACATTTTAGCAAAAAGATTCAAAAAAGTTTTGTTAGAGGAGATTCACAGGGACCAAACTGGCTTTCTACCAGGCAGGCAATTGTCAGACAATGTGAGGAATATTATAGATATTTTAGAACTTCTGGAAACTGACATAAATAGAAAAGCTGTTTTGATTTTTGTGGATGCAGAGAAAGCCTTTGACAACATTTGTTGGAGCTTTATGAAGAGGAATCTCCAAGGGATGGGGGTAGGCAAAAACTTTGAAAATGGTATAAGTGCAATTTACTCTGAGCAAAAGGCCAAACTAATTGTAAATGGTATGGTTATGGACGAAATTCCAATAGAGAAAGGGACACGACAGGGATGCCCAATTTCCCCTCTATTGTTTATATCGGTACTGGAGGTTTTCCTAAATATGATTAGAAGAGACCAGCTGGTTAAAGGTATACAGGTCGGAACTAAACATTATAAGTTAAGAGCATTCGCAGATGATCTAGTCTTGACATTACAACAGCCAGAAACCAGTACAAAAAGAGTTTTGGAACTTATTGAAATATTTGGTCAGGTAGCAGGTTTTAAATTAAATAAACATAAGACAAAGGTGTTGGAAAAAAATCTTACGGTGGGGGAAAAAGATAGCTTTCAAAGAGAAACTGGTTTGGAAATTACTAAAAAGGTAAAATATCTGGGGGTGAATTTAACATCTAAGAATGTGAACCTATTTAAAGACAATTATGAGAAATGCTGGGCCGAAGTGAAGAAAGATTTCGATATATGGTCAAGATTGAGACTTTCCTTGTTAGGCCGAATTGCTGCTATCAAGATGAATGTATTGCCGAGATTGTTGTTTCTGTTCCAGACATTGCAAATTTTAGATAAGATGGACTGTTTCAAGAAGTGGCAGAAAGATATATCTAAATTTGTCTGGCAGGGCAAAAAACCCAGAATAAAATTTAAGATTTTGACTGATGCAAAGGATAGAGGGGGCTTTGCCCTGCCGGACTTAAAACTTTATTATGAAGCAGCGGCTTTTTGCTGGCTGAAACCATGGCTACTTCTTGAGAATACAGACATTCTGGACCTGGAAGGTTATGATAATAGTTTTGGTTGGCATGCATATTTATGGTATGACAAGGTAAAGGTACATAGAAATTTTAAAAACCATATTGTTAGGAAAGCATTGTATAATGTATGGAATCGATATAAAGATTTGCTTGAAAGTAAAACCCCCAGGTGGTTGTCACCAATGGAAGCCAAGGCGGTAAAAAGACTGAACATGGACACAGAGTGGCCAAAATATTGTGAAATTATAGAATATGATGGTGAAAAGTTGAAACTACAGAGTTTTGAGAAATTGAAACCTAAAGTTCGAGATTGGTTACATTAATTCCAGATCAATGAAACTTTTAAGCAGGACAGAAAACTAGGATTTCAGAAGGAGAGGTCAAAGTTAGAAACAGAATTGCTAGAACCCAATACAAAGAATTTGTCTAGAATGTATAATCTGCTGCTAAAATGGAATACACAGGATGAAACGGTTAAATCAGCTATGATTAAGTGGGCACAGGATATTGGTCATGATATTATGTTTGCTGACTGGGAGCAGTTATGGACCACAGGTATTAAATTTACGGCATGCAGTGCCCTGAAAGAGAACATAATGAAAATGATCTATAGGTGGTACATGACTCCAGTCAAGCTTGCAAAGATATATCATTTGCCCAATAACAATTGTTGGAAGTGCAATGAATGTGAAGGAACTTTTTATCACCTTTGGTGGACCTGCCCAAAGATTAAGGCCTACTGGGAAATGATCTATAATGAAATTAAGAAAATCCTTAAGTGGACATTTGTAAAGAAACCGGAGGCTTTTCTCCTGGGCATGGTCGGCCAATTGGTACCAAAGAAAGATAGGACCTTTTTTATGTATGCAACAACAGCAGCAAGAATCCTTTTGGCGAAGTATTGGAAGACTAAAGAATTACCTACTCTGGAAGAATGGCAGACCAAGGTGACTGAATTTATGGGACTGGCAGAGATGACCGGCAGAATTCGTGACCAGAGGAAAGAGACAGTGGAGGAGGACTGGAAAAAATTTAAAATCTATCTTAAAAATTGTTGTAAAATTTCGGAATGTTAAGATGTCAAGGGATTGGATACAAAGAATTACAGCTATAAATTGAAATTTATAAAATAGAATTTTTTAAAGAGAATTAAATATAAAAATGGGATGAAGAATTGCTAAAAAATTTTAAAATATGGATGCAGGGAAGGGGAGGTTTGGGGAAGTCGTGTTATGTTTATTTGTTTTTTGTTTATGTTGTAAAATCAATAAAAATTTATTTAAAAAAAAAAAAAAAAAGATATCAGGTGGCACCAGAGCGTATGTTTATTTTTATTTTTATCCGCCCATCATCAACAGGTCCTCAGGGCAGATTACAACAATTTAAAAATCAGGATTTAAAACTCGTAATGCGAATTACGGTTGCATGAATAAGGGTGGGTCATAAAAACACTCATCTCAGGCCAGGGTAAAAGGGGTACACCTTCAGCATTTGCCAAAAGCTGTATGCTGGCAGTTCCAGATATTCCTCTGTGGGGAGAGAATTCAATAACTTAGTACCTGAGGGTGCCTTCTCCCGGGCCACCACTCCCCCCAGACCTCTGGGGGCAGTGGAACTACCAACAGTGCCCCTTCTGCTGAGCTTAACACCTGAGAGAGTCTGTAGGGAAGGAGGTGATCTCTCATATATTTGGGGTCTGAGTCATTTAAGGCTTTCAACACTAGTGTGAGCACCTGTAACTAGGCCCGGAATTGAACCAGCAGCCAAATATGAATGCCAAGGTTTGGGTTACTTGGATCTGCATCCTAACCTTTCCATGCCTCACAACTGCTCCCACTGCAGCCTTTCAGAGGCTGTGGCAAAAGGGCCGTAATTTAGGGCTCCCTCATAAACACAGCTCCAAAACATAATCGGCCTGATTTCCACACCGCAGCAGCGATTTCTAATTATTTTACTAAGAAGTTGACTCCATCGGAGCAGCGCTGTTGATGACAGCCTCACTCATCTGTCCCAAACTGCAGAGCTTTCATTGGCACCTCAGCATCCCGACACTCAGGCCATGAGCTGTTTCCAATGCCAGGGCTCAGTGGGGTGACCAGATGCCATCTACTCTAAGGCTCTTGTATCTCTTTAATGGCTGTGTGGAAGAGGGGAGTTTGGCAGCTCGGCTCGCTGCTCGCGAGGGCTGAGCAAAGCTGCACCTGCTGCAATGTCAACTTTATGAAGGTTTTCAAGGTACAGGAAGCCTGCCTTCTGTCATGGAGCCTTGGCGTGGAAAGAAAGCTTCCAAGCCAAGAGTCCTTCCAAGGTGCCCAGATTCAAATTAAAGCTCCTTGATTTGAAGAATGGCTGGCAGGAGGGCTGAACTGAAAGGAAACGTTCTTCCTTAGTAGAAGGTTTGGAAGCAACCTACAGGTGTGTGGTGACAGAGGGCCAGCCCAAGGGATTTTGCTGCCTGAAGCAAAGCTCAAGAAGTTGTCTCCTCGCGGTCCCCTTTCGTGTACAGAAGCTCAGCAGAACATCTTGTTTCAACATCCTCTATCGCAGCCCAAGGGCAGTGGCCTAGTTAAGTGGGCGCAGGACAGAATGCATGGCACAGACCATAGAGCTCTCTCCACTTGCTGCCCCTCAGTATTTGCCGCCTGAGGCAGCTGCCTCACCCTGCCTCATGGTAGGGCCATTCCTGTGTGGTGAGGTTACTCTCAAAGCTATGGAAATATCATCATCAGCCCACCCTGCACTCTAAATTCTCAGGGTGGGTTAAAGCAATTGGAGCACAGTATTAAAATCAGTTTAAAACAACTTACAATCACAGAAATTAGGTTAAACCACAGAGCCTAGGACTTGCCGATCAGAAGGTCGGCGGTTCGAATCCCCGCGACGGGGTGAGCTCCCGTTGCTCGGTCCCAGCGCCTGCCAACCTAGCACGTCAAAGTGCAAGTAGATAAATAGGTACCACTCCAGCGGGAAGGTAAACGGCGTTTCCGTGCGCTGCTCTGGTTCGCCAGAAGTGGCTTAGTCATGCTGGCCACATGACCCGGAAGCTGTACGCCGGCTCCCTCGGCCCATAGAGTGAGATGACTGCCGCAACCCCAGAGTCAGTCACGATTGGACCTAATGGTCAGGGGTCCCTTTACCTTTACCTTTAAAAATATACATCTCAAAAGCCAGGATACAGAGGTACACCTTCAGCATTCAGTATAATGTGGTATAATGAGTGTGCCGGATGCTCCCCCTGAGGGGAGGGAGTTCCACGACTAAAGATACGTAATGAAGGCAACAGGCGAGTCTCCTTGGGGAGAGCCACCACAGAAAAGGCCTGTTCTCGTGTTCCAACCCTCCAGGCCTCTTGTGGAGGGAGAGCACAAAGAAGGGCCTTAGATGATGATCACAGGGCCATAAGAAGGTATTTAATCCACACTCCTCACCAGTGGCGTAGTGTGGGTTGTCAGCACCCGGGGCAAGGCAAGTAATTTGCGCCCCCTAACCCGTAGATTTGCGCCCCCTAACTCATGGATTTGCGCCCCCTAACCCCCAGATGTTGCGCCCGGTGTGGCCGGCCCCCCCTGTACCCCCCACGCTACGCCACTGTTCCTCACACACCAGTACATGAAGCAAGCAAGACACAGCTATCCAATACACACAGATATGTACAAAACTGCATATATTGGGGGAGGAAGAAGTATGCAGTAAACGCAGACATTAGTAAAATATCATTGAAATGCATTACAGTGGTACCTCGGGATGTGAACAGGATCTGTTCCGGAGCCCCGTTCGCATCCTGAAGCGAACGCAACCCACGTCCGCGCAGGTTGTGAGTTGCCCCTTCCGCTCATGCGCGTGACGTCATTTTGAGCGTCTGCGCATGAACGAGTGGCGAAACCTGAAAGTAATGCTCCCCGTTACTTCCGTGTCACCATGGAGTGTAACCTGAAAATGCTCAACCTGAAGCACATTTAACCCGAGGTATGGCTGTATCTTAGAGGAAATTGCTTTGCAAAAATGCGCAGTTTCTTCAAAGCTGCATACAAAAATGTGTTTGTTAGGAGAAAATTGCGCTAAAATGCTGTCAAATTTTCATTAAGTTTTAAAATTATTATTATTGCAAACACTGTATCTGCAGAAGTGCAGAGAGTTGAATTTAATAATGGGTGTGTGTGTGGAGGAACTGAAATTTACAGATTCATCCACCCCTACCTCCAACTCATTCTCTCAGCTTTGCGAAAACAACAAACCAACTCTGCAGCGTGCTCACAAAGTATTTACAGCTCACAGAGCACCTTTTTGCACTGCCAATTCCTTCCTTGCCAGTTTTCAGCTCAGTTCCCTGCTATTGACTGTAAGAAAAGAGCCAGGAGTCTCGGCTGCCTGGGTTTTCAACTGATGCTGGTGCTAACAGCCCTGATGTATGCTTTTCCATCACCACAATTTGCAGCTAGTTAAATAAAGCTGGCTTTATGAGCAACTATTACAGCCACCTTAGGCTACACAGGTGTGCTAGGAGCTGTTTGGATGATGCTGGGACTACAGTAGCTGAATTAGGGGGAAGTTACTTTAGTCTTAGAGCACCCCTTAAAGAATAATCATGGAAGAGATCAGGCACAACCAAGACTGAACACCTGAGACAGTTTTCAGTGCAAAGGCTTAGTTCCAGAATGTGCAAAGTGGCGTTATTAATTTTTTCTTGTACTGATATTACCTGCTAAAGGGCAATTTACCAATCAAATTGGCTAAATCCTTCCCCATAAATTTGTGTTCCTATTCTACAGTAGAATCTAATATGAAAACTATATATCCCGACTTTCAGGCTCAGCCTATGCATTCCTTACAGGTTGGGTAGTCTCTCCAGGCCACGTAATCTTTCTGTTTTACACAGAACATCACATAAAGTTCAGCTAGGTTTATCTGGCCAAGTCATTTCGCAGCTGGGACAATAGAAGATCTACATTTGCTACTTCACTTCATCCAGTCTCACCATGAAGTACGGGGTGTATAAAACAGCATTGAGGCATCTGCGTCCGACAAACTTGAACATGGGGAAGTTAAGCATGTGTTCAGATGTGTTTCTTTGACATCAATATGTGTGTGGAAGGGGGGGGTGTGTGTGCCCACACCTTAGGAATGACGATGCTCAAGGTTTGTATGGTGTAAGTCTAACAAAACCGAAAATTCACGGGTGTGTGCTTAATACAAATTAAAACCTTTGGGTTGGGGGAAGAAACGAAGACTGTGTGTATGCTGGAACGAGAGTATGGTGTTGTGGTTAGAGTGTCATTCTAGAACCTGGGTTCAGATCCCCAGTCAGCTCTGAATCTCACTGAGGGACCCGGGGGCCAGTCATGGCCTCTCAGCCTAACCTACCTCACAGGGTTGTTGGGAGGATAAAATCAGGAGGGTGATATTTATGTATACCACCTTGAGCTCTTTGGAAAAAATGTGAGGTATAAATGTAATAAATAAGTACGTAGTATATATTTTTTACGCTGTGTAAAACTTAGTTGAGCACTACCTAAAATATTATATTTTCTTTTGAACTATTATTGGTTTTTCTTACGTGAACATTCATTTGAATAAAAAAGTCAGTTGACTACAGCTCATCTGATTAAATTGGCTAATGTTTCTTTAGTCAGCAACCAGCACTCCCCCACATAAACATTTATATCTTTAAGGGGTGCCAACTTGAAGAAAATATGGGGGCGGGTGGATAATCAATCACAGTGTGGTGATTGAGAGCCAGTGTGGTGTAGTGGTTAAGACCGGTAGACTTGTAATCTGGTGAACCGGGTTCAATTCCCCGCTCCTCCACATGTGGCTGCTGGGTGAGCTTGGGCCCGACACACTTCTTTGAAGTCTCTCAGCCCCACTCACCTCACAGAGTGTTTGTTGTGGGGGAGGAAGGGAAAGGAGAATGTTAGCCACTTTGAGACTCCTTCGGGTAGTGATAAAGCAGGATATCAAATCCAAACTCTTCTACAAGATGCAGCACACACACAGCATTTGAATGGCAATGCCCATCAATTGGGGGGCTGCCCCGCTCAATTATTGTATTTGAGGTTGGGCAAAAGGACCCTAGTCTCTAGGTGTTAGTTCCTATGATATCTTCTGAAGCTCTTTGCTATAGCTTGATTGCCTGGGTTTTCCCCAGAGTGCCTGCAGTCTTTTTTTTTGAGCTGCTTAAATTTGTAGATCTCGCTGAGAATCGGAAGATGGCAGTGGTTCTTTTCTGCATTAGGCCATCCCCGCCAAACCCATTTCTCCCTTTGCACTAGCGCAAATCTGCGTAGAAATAAGTTGCCTCAAGACGGGCTTTCTGGTTTATGACTCTGACCTATGTGACAGAGCCTAATTGGCTTTTATAGATGGGGCCATCAGGACGGTAATTATCACTGAGTACATGCCTGCCGTTTGTCCAGGTGCCAGGACAGGAAATGTATGCGAGGCCCCTTTTCCTGTCTCTGATGTAGGGCATTAAGAGCAAAAGAAGTCTTGGGAAGTAAATGGCTGAACCCAGTTCAGGTTCAGTTGAGTCATTACTCCTTAGTGCCCAGCCTTTGTTTGTTTTCTATTTTTCAGTGGAGATCCTTTGCCACAAGAGGTTAAAGATTACTGAGATAACTCTCAATAACTGTGCCTGGCTGTTGTGACTTTTGACTTATAATTATAACTCGAGCGGGTTGCCTGAGAGTGATCTGGGTTGAATCTTATCCACTATCGCGTCGCCGGAGGAAAAGCAAGTGGCAAAGGAATGCATTAAAACCTTAACTCTTTATTAATATCTAAGAGGGGAGAAGCACAGTCACAGAGTCCCCCCCCCCAAGTGTCCCTTTTTTCCAGGGACAGTCCTGGATTTACAGAAGCAATCCCAGTTTATGATTTGATCCTGGAATGTCCAGCTTTTCCTCAGGAAGCCCCTATTTTCATCAGAGAAATGTTGGAGGGTATGCAGCTATCTGACCCCCGGAGCCACATATCCAACTCAATGGTGTAACGTTGGAAAATGTTGATTGCTTCTCCTACCTAGGCGGTTATCTTTCCACAAGGGCCAACACTGATGCTGAAATCCAGCATCGCCTGAGCTCTGCGGGTGCAGATTTCTCTCGATTGAAGTGCAGAGTGTTTGAGGACCGGCACATTCGCAGGGAAATCAAAATGCTTGTTTATAAGGCTATTGTACTACCAACCTTACTGTATGTTTGTGAAACGTGGACCACTCCTCAAAAAATTGCATCAATGGTGTCTCCAAAAAATCTTACACATCACTTGGAAAGACAGGCAAACTAATATCAGTGTACTGGATGAAGCAAAGATCCCCAGTGTCAAAGCAATGATTCTTCAACATCAACTTCATTGGACTGGTCATGTTGTGTGGATTATTGTCTTCCAAAGCAACTACTCTATTCCGGACTTAATAATGGAAAAATTAATGCTGGTGGTCAACAAAAGAGGTTTAAAGACCGTCTCAAGGCAAATCTTTAAAAATGTAGTATAAACACCAGCAATTGGGAAACACTTACCAGCGAGCACTCCAATTGGAGAACAGCCTTTACCAAAGGTGTCATAGACTTTGAAGACACTCGAACTCAGAACACAAGGGAGAAATGTGCAACCTTGCTCAGAACGGTGAGGAAGGCAACCTTGGCAAACCCTCACCATTATCAACTCCCACCTGGAAACCAAGGATCTAGCAGTCTTGGTTGACCACAAACTTGACATGAGCCAACAGTGTGATGCAGCAGCTAAAAAAGCCAATGCAATTCTGGGCTGCATCAATAGGAGTATAGCATCTAGATCAAGGGAAGTAATAGTGCCACTGTATTCTGCTCTGGTCAGACCTCAGCTGGAGTACTGTGTCCAGTTCTGGGCACCACAGTTCAAGAAGGACACTGACAAACTGGAACGTGTCCAGAGGAGGGCAACCAAAATGGTCAAAGGCCTGGAAACGATGCCTTATGAGGAACGGCTAAGGGAGCTGGGCATGTTTAGCCTGGAGAAGAGGAGGTTAAGGGGT
This sequence comes from Podarcis erhardii, assembly GCF_964252035.2. Classification (NCBI taxonomy): domain Eukaryota; kingdom Metazoa; phylum Chordata; class Lepidosauria; order Squamata; family Lacertidae; genus Podarcis; species Podarcis erhardii. The sequence goes on from NC_138497.1 coordinate 18,471,925, forward strand.
GATATGATAGCCATGTTCAAATATATAAAAGGATGTCACATAGAGGAGGGAGAAAGGTTGTTTTCTGCTGCTCCAGAGAAGCAGACACGGAGCAATGGATCCAAACTACAAGAAAGAAGATTCTACCTAAACATTAGGAAGAACTTCCTGACAGTAAGAGCTGTTCGACAGTGGAATTTGCTGCCAAGGAGTGTGGTGGAGTCTCCTTCTTTGGAGGTCTTTAAGCAGAGGCTTGACAACCATATGTCAGGAGTGCTCTGATGGTGTTTCCTGCTTGGCAGGGGGTTGGACTCGATGGCTCTTGTGGTCTCTTCCAACTCTATGATTCTATGATTCTATGATTCTATGATCCCCACTGTGGAAGTACGTGTGGATCCAGAATTGGCCTCCACGTTCACTTACGGACTCATTGTTAAAACTGTGTTTATGGAAGACAATCTTACTCGGCTACGAGTGATCACCAAAGAATAATAATAATAAGATAATATATTGTAAAATATGCCTAAGAAGATACACACAAAACCCAGAGGTTTTTAAAACAAAACAAACATGCATCATAAAATTACGTGTCTGGGTAAGCAAAGTTTTTTTTAAGCCGGCATCAGAAACAGTACAACAAAGACTCCTGCCTGATATCAATACATGTTGTTGTTGTTGTTGTTTAGTTGTGTCCGACTTTTCGTGACCCCATGGACTAGAGCACGCCAGGCACTCCTGTCTTCCACTGCCTCCCGCAGTTTGGTCAAACTCATGTTGGTAGCTTCGAGAACACTGTCCAACCATCTCATCCTCTGTCGTCCCCTTCTCCTTGTGCCCTCACTCTTTCCCAACATCAGGGTCTTTTCCAGGGAGTCTTCTCTTCTCATGAGGTGGCCAAAGTATTGGAGCCTCAGCTTCAATACATAGAGAATTCCAACAAGCAGGTGATGCCATACTAAAAGAGCAATTCCTCGCATGTGTGCAACACACATTACGTGGCACTTCAGAGATTCCTAGTTCCTGAGGCTGAAGCGGATGAGTGGCCAAACCCATGAGGTAAGAGCTTCCTTCAACTAAACTGCCCTCCCCATCTGTTGAGGACTTTATACACTAGCAGAAACACCTTGAATTTCAACAGCAGCATACCCTCCAACATTTCTCCGATGAAAATAGGGATGTCCCATTCCGTAATGATAATTTTACTATTTATATCCCACATATCTTATTGGGTTGCCCCAGCCACTCTGGGCGACTTCCCAACATATATAAAAACAAAATAAAACATTCAACTTTTTTTTAAAAAAATTACTTCCCTATACAGGAGTGCCTTCAGACAGGACAGGAGTCAAATACCTCCATACCCTCCAACATTTCTCCAATGAAAATAGGAACATCCTAAGGAAAAGTGGGACCTTTCAAGATAAAATAAAAAACTGGGACAGCTTCTCTAAGTTAGGGAAGTCCCTGGAAAATAGGGACATTTGGAGGGTTTGCAACAGATGGAGACACAGAAACTGTGGTGTTGAAATTCCTCCCAGCAGGCCCAAAGTGGCAGAAAGAGCTTCACCTGGGATTTTATTGGCAGGTGAAAGTTTATCAGGCTGTGGCTAAATTCGTAGGAGGGTCAGCTCAAAAAAGAAGGAAAAAACGGGGCAACTCTAAAAGTTGAGGGATTCCCAAAAGTCAGCCACTGGGAAACAGAGTGCTGAACCAGGTGAGTCTTTTGTTTGATCCAGCAGGGCTCTTTTCATATTCTTAAATGTGACGATGATATTATAATATTATAAAACAATCTTAGTCATGGGGATTTGTGAACCCTTTCAGTTAATTTAATTTGAGATGAAGCTTAAAGGAAGAACACTCTGATCCAATTTATCAGGCAGGGGACACAGGGCTGATAGATTGTGTAGGCTTGTGTGTGTGTGTGTGTGTGTGTGTGTGTGTGTGTGTGTGTGTTGTGATCTGTCATTAAACCATCAGAAGGATTACTGGGTCGAAATTTGTTATATAAATCTTCCAAGTAAATAAATAGGTGCACACAGTACTACAGTGGTACCTCGGGTTACAGACACTTCAGGTTACAGACTCCGGTTAGTACCTCGGGTTTGCTTCAGGATGAGAACAGAAATCGTGCTGCGGCGGCGCGGCAGCAATAGGAGGCCCCATTAGCTAAAGTGGTGCTTTAGGTTAAGAACGAACCACCAGAAGGAATTAAGTTCTTAACCCGAGGTACCACTGTATTTTTCTAGAAAAAGAGGTGCCGGAACTCACCACGAACACTTCTTTGTTCACCTGAGACGTGCTGGAACTGAGTTCCAGCTGGGGGGAAAGGCATATACAGTGGTACCTCAGGTTAAGTACTTAACTGTACAGTGGTACCTCGGGTTACATACGCTTCAGGTTACATACACTTCAGGTTACAGACCCCGCTAACCCAGAAATATTACCTCGGGTTAAGAACTTTGCTTCAGGATGAGAACAGAAATTGTGCAGCGGTGGCACAGCGGCAGTGGGAGGCCCCATTAGCTAAAGTGGTGCTTCAGGTTAAGAACAGTTTCAGGTTAAGAACAGACCTCTGGAATGAATTAAGTTCTTAACCTGAGGTACCACTGTAAAACGTAGTGATGGGAATGCAACCAATGGCCCAATTAGTCCAGCATCCTGTTCTCTCAGTGGCCCAATAGATGCCTTTGGGAAACCAGCAAGCCAGATCTGAGCACAAGAGCCCTCTCCCTTCCTATGGCTTCCAGCAACTAGTATTTGGAAGCCATCACCATGGCTAGCTAGCAGCCATTGATAGCCATTTCCTCCATTAATTGGTTCAATTCCCTTTCAAAGTTGATGGCCATCGCTGGCTCCTGTGGAGGCAACTGCCCCAATTGCTGGTGTTGAAGCAAAATTCAACCACCAGCCTGGTTAGCGAGATGAGATGATGTCATCCGGTAGATAGTCAGAGATCTAGGGTCAGGCCTGTTTGCTAATAATATGTTACTATGGCAATTTTGTTTTGGAGAGTTGCAACAGAAGGATCCGAGAAATAGTTGCTTTCCAAGTACAGGCAGTTTCATAGGTCACTAGAATTCAGTGTTTCATAGGTCACTAGAATTCAGTGTTCCAGATGGACTGATTCATCCCGCTTAGAACTTGCTGAATTTCCACCCGTGTTTGATTGAAAACTTCTTGCTAGGTTATGTGAGTAGGCCAGCACTAGCCAGAATCTGGTCACATTGAATGCCCAGGATTAATATTGTTCTTTAAGCAGTGAGAAGGTCCAAGGCATAACAGTTGTCCAGGTTTGCTTCCCTTTGGAAGGAGGTCATAAAAATATGAGAGGAACCCTACTGGATAAATGTTGTGCTGCAGACCCTCTCACTGATCCAGCAATAGCAAAAAGGGCATGCAGGTGAGGGGAGCTGAATTCTCTCCATTGCCCTTACTGCCCTCCATTCCCTTTCCCCAATCACTTTTGTGTCAGCAAGTCCCCCTTGGCTGGGAGAAAAGTACCTGAGCCAATGTGGTGCAGTGGTTAGAGCCTTGTCCTAGCGTGTGCCTCACTCAAAGCCTCACTCAGGGATAAAGCTAACTGGGGTCCCCAGCCTTGGACCCTGGCCTAACCTACCTCACAGGGTTGTTGGGAAGATAAGACAGGAAGGGAGAAAATCATGTAAGCTGCTTTGAGCTTGAGTGAAAGGTGGAACATGCATATTGTTCAGCTGTACGATACCCCGGTCCCTTCTAATTCCTGGATCCAGCAAGGGTTAAAATCGAATGGAGGATCCCTCTGTTGAATTAGTCAGGCAAGAGCCATCATGGCCCCTAAGTATGGGTCATTGTGCCAGAGGTCAAATGTGTGGGCCCCTTCCCTCACCTGGCTGGTAATGAAAAGGACAACAGCCAGAAGTTATGTGTGAGAGAGCTGGGCTAGAAGCAGGCTGCCGGCAGAAGCCTGAGAGTGAGAGCCATCCTTGATTTCTGCTTGAATCCAAGGCTACGGGAGAAGCAAGACCTTCCAGGGGTTTGATGCTGTGAACTCCTCCATCACAGGCTCAGGTCTAAGTAATCCATATATCATAAAGACACTGTCCCACATTCCAAGGAAACAAAACCCCAAGTAAGCGCCTGGAACCTTGCACTGCTCGTGGATTGGGGTGTGCTGTGCAACAGTATAATCAGTAAATCAGCTCCCTTGACTTCCATGCAACTTTACAAAACCCAACGCCCACCTCCCTATGTCTACATGATGGCTTTGGGTTTGTTTTGTTTTTTGCATGTTAAAAAGCACAGGCCTCCCGCAGTCAAGTCTATCCGGGCTTTGATTCTGCATCCAGACTTCCCTTTCGCCTGGCCTTTGGCTTCTTATGCTCCTTTGCACCTGCGACTCCTTTTTGTCCAGGTACGGCAACCCTGCTTTCCATCTGCTCTGCTCAATTCAGGCTCTTATCAGCAGCTTCGCCGTGTGATCTTGGCATCAGGTGTGGCCCAGGGTCACTCTCTGAAATTATCCCTGCCTAGTACCTACCTGTCCAGATCCTGGGTCTGATTTCACAATCGTCCTTGGCCGCCACATGCCCCCTTTTCCCCCCCTTCCAGGGCAGGTGTTTTGCTTAACCCTTTCTGCACTGGATGTGATGCATCTTTCACATGAAGGCAGGTTAGCAAAACCCTCGAGTCTGGTTTTCGCTGGTTTTCCTTTCACACACTTTCCTGCCATTTTTAAAAATAAAAATGTATCTATTGAACATTTCCCAAGACAATAATGTCCACTCTACATTATAAAGAGTTTATGACCTACCTACTCTCAGCAGCCAGAGGCATCATAGCCAGACACAGGACGGACCTGTCAAGAGTAAAGATGGACCACTGGTACCAAATCGTATGGGAAACAGCCTTACTAGAAAAAGCTAACCAATAAGGAAATATAATAAATGAATAGAAAGAGAACCTACCTAAGTGAAGCTGACATAAAACCCCCACAAATACACTAAGTATTACCACCCTCCCCTCTTCTTCTTCTTCCCCAATTTTATTCTGCATACAACACTAACATCTCACTTCTAATGTGAAAATGATTCTACTGAAAAAAGATTCTGATTCTACTGAAAAAAGAGACAAGGCATGTACTTTTGTAAACCAAGAAAATCTTTAATATTTTTTTTTAAAATGCATCTATATGTTTACTTAGGGACGCGGGTGGCGCTGTGGGTAAAACCTCAGTGCCTAGGACTTGCCGATCCCATGGTCGGCGGTTCGAATCCCCGCGGCGGGGTGAGCTCCCGTCTTTCGGTCCCAGCTCCTGCCCACCTAGCAGTTCGAAAGCACCCCAAGTGCAAGTAGATAAATAGGTACCGCTTTATAGCGGGAAGGTAAACGGCGTTTCCATGTGCTGCGCTGGTGCTTGCTCACCAAAAATTGAAGGCAAATGGAGTTTGAAGCCATTTGAGGTAGTTAAGGAATATGTTAATGATTGGCTGCATTATTTTCAAATCAATGAAATGTTTAAAAAAGATTTAAGATTAAGAGGCTTTGAGGATAAAGAGTCAAAATTTCATAAATTGTGATTTTAAAGTGCTGGCTAAAATGTACAAGATATTACTAGAGTGGCACACAAAGGACGAAGAGATAAAATCGGTTATGATTGACTGGGCCAAAGATTTTGGATATAATATACAAATGGAGGATTGGGAAAAATTATGGAAAGAAGGTTTAAGATTCACTGCATGTACAACAATAAAAGAAAATGTGATGAAAATGATGTATTGATGGTATGTAACACCAGTGAAGTTAGCAAGGATGTATAAAGGATGTAACAAATGTTGGAAATGTAATTTTTATTATTAGGTTCTGATAAGCTGTCCATCCCCCTTTCATATTGATTTTTTTTCACACTCAGCACCTCCAATGGTGATAACCAATACGGAGTTTTGGCTTCCAACAAGTTTTTATACTTTTCCCAAACCTCTATCAGAGCTTTTCTTATGACGTGGTTTTCAAAACCTTTATGTACTCGCTTTTTGTCATACCATAAATAAGCGTGCCACCCAAATCTGTTATCAAATCCTTCAAGGTGTAATAAATCAGTATTTTCTAATTTCATCCATTCCTTCAACCAGCAGAGGCAAGATGCTTCATAATATAATTTCAGGTCTGGCAGGGCGAAGCCTCCTCTCTCTTTCGCATCTGTCAATAGCTTAAACTTTATTCTCGGCTTCTTACCCTGCCATATAAACCTTGAAATTTCTCTTTGCCAATTTTTAAAAATAGCTGCCCCCCTGATTACTGGAACGGTTTGGAATAGAAATAGCATCTTAGGTAGCACATTCATTTTTATTATTGCAATTCTTCCCCAAAGTGAGAATTTCATTCTTCCCCACATCTCTAAATCTTTTTTAATCTTACTCCAGGTTGGTATATAGTTGTTCTGATACAAATCAATACTTCTGGGGGTTAACCAAACTCCTAAATATTTAACCTTCTTAACCACTTCTATTTCTAGTTGTTGCTGCACTTTATCAATAGTTTCTCAGTCCATATTTTTACTAATCATTTTTGTCTTTTTCTTATTCAAAATAAATCCCACTAATTGGCCAAACTGCTCTATTTCATTCAGAACTTCTGTTACAGTGTTTGTCGAATTTTCCAGAGTTAGTACCAAGTCATCAGCAAAGGCCTTAACCTTATATTGTTTACTTCCTACCGTTATCCCTTTTATCTGTTCATTACCTCTTATTGCTCTTAAAAAGACTTCCAGGACCGTGATAAATAACAATGGTGAAAGTGGACATCCCTGTCTTGTACCTTTGGTTATTTTTATATTTTCTGTTACCACATTGTTCACTATTAATTTTGCTCTTTGATCTCTATATATTGCACTAATACCATTCATAAATCCTTGTCCAATATCCATCATCTCAAAGTTTTTTAACATAAATTCTCAAAAGATATTATCAAAGGCCTTTTCCGCATCCACAAATATCAACATAGCTTGCTTGTCATTCCTGGCATTCAAATACTCCAAATTATTAATTACATTCCTAATATTATCTTTCATTTGTCTGCCAGGAAGAAAACCTGCTTGATCTTCATGTATCAAACCCTTCAACACCTTTTTCATCCTATTTGCTAATATGTTAGCAAACAGTTTATAATCATTATTTAGAAGCGAGATCAGCCTATAATTCTTAACTTGAGATAAATCTGAGTCTTGTTTGGGTATTAAAGTAATATATGCTTCTTTCCAAGTGTCTGGTATTTCTTTTTTTGTTAATATATCATTCATTACTTCTCTCAGTGGTACAACTAGGATGTCCTTCATTTCTTTATAATATCTTGCACTAAATCCATCCGGCCCTGGAGTCTTTCCGCTTTTTAATTCTTTAATTGCGTTTCTTATTTCTTCTATTTCTATCCTCTCATTTAGTTTACTTTTCTCTTTCGTCGGAATCTTCTGCACCCCTTTCTCTTTTAAATATTTTTTCTATTTTCTTTAAATTGTCTTTCTCCTTCTTCTTATATAGTTGTCTATAAAAGTCCACAAATCCTTTCCTTATTCCTTTCGGGTCTTCAATCTCTTTATCTTCAACCACAATCCTATGTACCGTATTTTGTTCTTTCCTTTTTTTAATCTGCCACACTAGTAATTTCCCAGATTTATTTGCATATTCAAAGTTCTTTTGCCTCATCCTTTTGATGTTCCATTCCACTTCCTTGTTTATTATCATAGAGAATTGCGCTTGTAATGTCTTTATATTAAGTTTCAGTTTTTTATCGTTAGGTCTGTCAATAGGTTTCTTCTCGTTTTCCATAATTTGTTTTAGGATTTCTTTTTTCCCTTTTTCTCTGTAATTGTTTTTGATTGCATTCTGTTATATGAAAAAACCTCTCATAACTGCTTTGCCAGCGTCCCAAACCATACTTGTTTTTGTTCCTTGATTCATGTTGTTTATAAAATAGTCCCTCAAATATTTTTGCGCATTCTCTACTATTTTTTGATAATCGAAAAGATTTTCATTTATTCTCCACCGAAAAGATTTTTCTTCAAATCCTTTTAAGGTACATTTTATTGGGTTGTGGTCCGAAAGCACCTTAGGTTGTATTTCGATCTTTAAAATTCTTGTTGTAAGATCATTTGTTATCCAAATTTGATCAATTCTTGACATTGATTGATTTGCTTCTGATTGATAGGTAAACTGCTTTTCCAATGGGTGTTTCAATCTCCAAATATCAATTAAATTGCAGTTTTCTACCATCGAGAAGAAAGTCTTTGGTAATTTCCCTTCTTTTGATTTTCCTGTTGCTCATAATCTGTCCATCTCCATCGAAACCACTGCGTTCATATCACCCATAATTATAATCTTTTGATCAAAATATTCAAATAGTTTCTCTTCTAGGTTTCTAAAAAAAAGTCCATTTTGTTTTCATTAGGTGCAAACACTCCAACGATTATTATTTTTTCACCTTGCCAATTGACTTGTACTGCCACAATTCTGCCTTCTTGTTTAAAAATTTGTTGGGCTTCTATTTTATTTTTAATATATAGAACCACTCCTCTTTTTTTAGTTTTATCCGATGAAATAAATTCGTTCCCTAATTTTTTATTTATCAAAATTTTTCTGTGTCTTCTCATCACATGTGTCTCTTGTAAACAAATAATGTCCAAGTTTTGCTTCTTCAAATATCGTTGAATTTTATTCCGTTTTTTTCTCATTTATCCCATTAACATTCCAGGTCCATAATTTCAGCGCCATGGTGTCTTCTGGTTAAATTTTTAATAATAGTCTTTAATTTATTTTCCCTCTTTTTCCTCTTCCTCCGCCTTCTCTTCTTCCGAATCCTGTGAGTCCTCTCCTTCAGCTCCTGCCCCCATTGGTGTAGTTTCCTCGCATCCCAATTCTTTGTATCTTCTCAGGAATTTATCCAATTCATCCGGTCTTGTTATTCTGTGTCTTTTCCCTTTTGTAAGCAAACGATAGTCCTTCTGGAAACTCCCATCTAAATTCAATATTGTTCTTCCTGAGAGCTTGCACTAACTGTTGGCATTGATTGCGTTTTTTCAACAAGCAAAGTGGTACGTCTTTAAAGATAATTATATTGTTCCCACCAATATTCAATCTTCTCTCCCTATTTTTCTGCAAAATTATATTTCTCATTTCTCTATCCTTAAATATTACCAAACAATCTCCTGGGAATTTCTTCGCTTTATCTGTCCTTACTTTGATTCTAAAAGCATTCTGTACCGTCTTTGCCACATCTTCTTCTTGCATCTACATCCAAATGGCAATTTCTTTGATCAGTTTTTCCTTTATTTCTTCTCCTTGTGTTTCTGGGACCAATCTGAATCTCAGATTAGTCTCCCTCTGTCTCAATTCATTCATTGCAATAGCATCCCACAGTTCTTCCTGAGTTTTAATCTGCTTTAATTTTTTCCTCCCCCTTCTTCAATTCTTTAATCTCCATTTTATTCTTTTTAGCCCCCTCTTCCAGATTTTGTGTCCTTTTTGCCATATCTTTCATCTGGCCCTTAATTTCATTAATAGTTTCATCTATTTTTTCCACCGTCACATCTATTTTTTTATCCACTTGCTCCAATTTTGTCTCAATATTCTTTTCACTTTTATGTATTTCTGATTTAAGCTCAGATTTAAGTTTAGTAAACATCTTAATTAAATCTCCTTTAAGATCAGATTCTTGCCTAGAGCCTTTCCTTTCTACTGGTGTGCCTTCTCCTTTCTTTTGTGTATGCGCCATTTCGAAACTATATATAAAAAAATGAGTTGTACCACTAAATTTGTCCACCAGGGGGAGTTGATCAAATGTTCACTGATTATATAATTTAATGTCAATAACAATAAAAATCCACCAGGGGGCGCTTGAAACCTCTCCAATCGAATTAATTAATGCAATGGTGTTTTTGTGTCACTTAAAATAGAAACAAAAAAATATAATTAAATATATTTAATTTCTTCTTTTTTTCCACCTCTTGGATGGCCAAATCCAATGTTTGGTTATTTGTAATTGTGTCCCACTCCACCAATATATTTGTAACCCACTTCCGACTATAAAACAAAGACAAAAAATCCAACTTTCAAAATTATAATCTTCAGGACCTTCAAATCCCCAACCTTCAGTCAGTCCCAAGCACACCTTTCGATAACAGATGTTATAAGTTCCCAAAAAGAAGGTTGTAACCCCCACTACTTGTTGCAGGAAAAGACAGTAATCACAAAGCAGAAAAGAGGAACGAAAAAAGAAAAAAACAAAACAAATCCCGGTTCTCTAAAGTCTCTTAAAATGGCAGTTCTTTGTTCCCTTTAGCAAAGGAAATAAAGAGGGGTGGTCTTTCTTTCTCCCTCCATCAAAGTAAAATATAAAGTACTTTTACTAAACTCAAATCCACTGTAATCCTCAGTCCAACCAAATCAGTCACTAAAAAGAACTCTTCTCTTCCTTGTCTAAATCATTTCAAGGGTGAGAGTAAAAATTATAAATAAGAAATGGAGTTTCAAAACTCATTGCGCAGATCTTTTTGAAATCGAAAGTAATGTAAAACACTCCACTCCCGGGATCCTTTTTTCAACGTTCTAATATATCTCTCAGATGAGAGGAAAAAAATACAATCGAAGTAGGGGAAATAAAAGTATATCTTCTACCCCCTTAGTTCCAAATAGTTTTTATACATCAGCACAGGGGATAGATCTTTTTTGCCGAAAACAACCCCCGTTTGTTTTTTACTCACGATTCCGTTCACTCTGTAAATAGTCTTTGTGTGTTCTCCGGAGTTCAGACAAGGTTGACCTCCTGTTTATCCATTGTCTACATCGAATTAGATCAGAATCTGTTATTTTTAATCCTTTTTTAAAGTTACCAATTCAATTTCTTTAATTTGGAAAGCCGATCGCTCCAGTGGGCAGACTCGGGGCTTCGCTCCTGGAGGTTGGCAATGGCGTCCCGCTGTCGGCCCTTCTGCCCGCCATTCTCGTCTCCTCTAAAAGGGGATACCTGACGGCCGGGGGAATCGCTCTTCTGACAGCGCTGGGATCCTGATCCACTGAATCTCCTTTCAGCGGTTTTTTGGGGGGTTACGGCGCCCTTGTAGCACCCCCTTTTGCCTCTTTGGAGCAGGTTTCCCTCTCCCGAGGGAAAACTCGCCTGTTTCCACCTCGCGATCCGACCGGAAGTCCACGTGTGCTGGCAAGCTTAAAGCCTGCCACCCCTACACAGGAGATTAATTGAAGAAAAGCAAATACAAACTGCCCACTCTACCCCGTAGCTTGACCAATTGCAGCCAGGAGAGGCTAGGAGCTAGATCTTCAAATAGTGTAGGCTCGCACATGCTAGCCAGCTTCTGTTTTGACTTGAAATGTTTGTTTTGGGCTTCTCAGAAGTACGTGAAGGCAAGAAGCAGCTAGGGTGAGTGTTAGCCTGCAATGGCCTCCCACCTGGGAGGTGCCAGAACTCAGGTACGCTGGCAACCCTTTGTGCATTTACATTGGACACGTGCATCTTTATCTTCCTGCTCTTCTCCTCTGCAGAAAGAGTTAAGTGGAACTTGGTACTTCAGGGTTATCTGGAACTCTTGTTTACAGGCAATAAACATTCTACCATTCCTGGCTGATATATATGGTCAATACAGACCTGGAGAGCTGTGTATAAAATAGCCTTTTAAGTCTTCTCCAATCCATAGTGTTTCATTGACAAGGAGAAAACATCAAAGGCTGAACTGATGCCAGACCCCAACATTTCCATCTAATATGCTGTTGCCAAACTCACCAGAAATTCAAATTTTCATGGGGGGGGGGATTAGCTCTTTATGCTTTAAATAGGCTAACAGGTGGAATAGTGATGGTAGCTGGGCTTGTGTGGCACAATGAATGGAGAATGTAATAAAATATAAATAAAACCAGACGTTAAAGTGTGGGGGCAAGGTGAGGGCATGTTGCAAATTTGTTATTTAAAAGCAGGAATGGCTGAACTGTGGCCTTTCAGATGTTGTTGGATTGCAGTTGTCTTCAGGTACATTGGCTAGCATGCCCAATGGTCAGGGATGATGGCGGTTGAGTCCAGCAACATCCGGGAAGGTACTCCTGGCTGTTATAGATAGCCATCTCCAGCCATGCTCAAAGGTGGCCTTTGAAAGGAACTGGCTGAGGACAGCTGGGATAGCTGAGTTGGTAAAGCATGCGACTCTTAATCTCAGGGTTTGAGCCCCACATGGGCAAAAGTATTCCTGCATTGCAGGCGGTTGGACTAGATGACCCTCATGGTCCCTCCCAGCTCTGCAATTCTGCGGTTCTATTACCTAATCACTCCTTATGTGTTATATCACACAACTAGCAAAAAGGCAAGCTGCTGCATAGATTCACTTCTAATCCACAGAACTGGTTCATCTGTACATATTTCAGTGCTTGATACAGTAGCAGCATCAGACAATGATGGGGCAAGTGTGAATGGGTCGTCAGACTGAAACAGCTTTCAGTGGGGCTCGTAGTGGTTAAGAGCCAGTGTGGTGTAGTGGTTAAGAGCAGTGGACTCGTAATCTGGTTAACTAGGTTCGCGTCTCCGCTCCTCCACATGCAGCTGCTGGGTGACCTTGGGCTAGTCACACTTCTCTGAAGTCTCAGCCTCACTCACCTCACAGAGTGTTTGTTGTGGGGGAGAGGAAGGGAAAGGAGATTGTTAGCCGCTTGAGACTCCTTAGAGTAGTGATAAAGTGGGATATCAAATCCAAACTCTTCTTCTTCACACTTTCTTTTTTTAAAAAATAATTTTTATTAACCAACCAATCACATCAAATCAAACCAAATTACATAAATTACAAATTACAAAGCCGAATTTTAAATTTTTGTTGGAGGTACCCATATTTCAAGTTCCGAAGGGGATCCAATCATCTTCTTGCTGCTGCTTTAATGTCCACAAATCTGTCCTTATGATGTTCACAATGCTGTCCAGTCCTTTCTTATTGTTTTCCACATCTCCTCTTGTTATTCTCATATATTTTTCCTTTCTCTTTGTGACCTCTGATGCTCTCCAAAGCGGGTTAAGACAAATTGTAATCCTGTGTGGATATTTTTATTCATCCAAGAACGGTTTCCATATATCATCACTTCCATAAATAAAAACAGTCTTACCGTCGTTAATCTTCACAGGTCTGTTGCCTTTCTCCAACCTCTGAGGAGGTTCGCCAGGAATGCAGTCCGAAAACAAATCCATTCCTCCTCCCGGTTGTAAATCCTTCGACAAAGCCTCCTGCCAACATGGCGACTGTTTTTATTGCTGCGTCATTCCAAAAGCTCTTGCTCTTTACTCGATCTCCGTAAAACATACTTTTGGTTAAAGTTCATTTCCACACAGTCCTTAAACATCCTGCTTAGGTCAGTCAACCTACGGTTCCAGCATGAGGAGGGGTTCTTGGTTAATCACATAGAAGTAAAGAAAAAAAGTCCCCCCCATCCAGTCCCGCTGCTGGCATACCCAGCCTTTGATGTATCTTCTCCATGAAATATTCCTGTTGCTCCAACCCATCGCTCTACTTTCACAGAGGTCCCTTCAATTAGCAGTCTTCACTCCCCTTCTTCACTTGAAATATGTGCATTTGCTTCTTTCTAATTGTAATATTTCAAATTGCTGCAGCTAGTGTGCGATCAGAGACAGCGTCCAGGAGAGCCGGAGTCCACACGAGGGCATTCTGCCTAGTGCCCTCACCCTCTTCTTTCAAATCCGGGGGTGATTTATGGGCACAGCAGGCAAGGGCAGTGTTCCCCATTCCCTTGGGGCAACAAGGGAGGCTGCCTACTCCCATAATAGCCTCTTAATTACCTCGTGTGGGCCGGAGAGATGGTATTGTCAGCCATCTTCCAATGCGCCCCTAGTGGCCCCCTCTTCTTCACACTTTCATCTGCAAGGCATGAAGGGCCTGTTCATACAATGTGCATGTATATTATTGATTTATCCAAAGCTAAAAAAAGGAAAAGGACCCTTGGACGGATAAGTCCTATCAAAGGCGACTATGGGGTTGCGGCGCTCTTCTCGCTTTCAGGCCGAGGGAGCCGGCGTTTGTCCACAGACAGCTTTCCAGGTCATGTGGCCAGCATGACTAAACCGCTTCTGGCGCAACAGGACACCATGATGGAAGACAGAGCGCATGGAAATGCCATTTACCTTCCCACTGCAGCAACACCTATTTATCTACTTGCACTTCGTGCTTTCAAACTGCCAGTGAGCCCAGAACTAGGGGAAGGTAGTTGTTATGGATGAATTAAAGCTGGATGCAAACAATAGTTATTTTCAAGAGTGGCTTGAGAGAGACTTTGCTTTCAAAAGGATGCACATATATTTTATAATGTGTGTGACTTCTTGAAATGATATCAAACCTGGCAAAGTTATTTTCCAGAGCTAGAGGAGGTATGCACAGCAACCCCACCTTCAAACTGCCCTCAGATCTCATGGGGGTGCTTCCGGTTGTGTCTTTTCATCCCATGCTTAGCGGTTATTTTGGGGTAACTGTATATGAACTGGGTTTGCTATATATGAACTGGGTTCATCAGCCCAAAGAAAGCGAAAGAAGGATGAAAGAAGGAATGTTGAAGAGTCAAGAGCATACTTCAAGTCAGCCCTTGGCTCTGATCAAATGGCTAGCATTTATGAGCAAGATAATCCGGTTTCTCATTGATCTTGGCAGTGCTGGCAGGGGGCTGTATTTACATTTGGACGGATGGCCCCTGGACATATTTTTCTCCACAGTATTAAACACAAAGAGGCTTGCTATTAGCACCAGGAAAGCTGGTGCTTTTAAATTCATCTCTTCATTACAAATGCATTTCTTTGAAAGCCTAACCTTCTTTGTTCCAATACCTTATTTTTATCTCAGTAAAGTTGCACTGAAGTTTGCAGAACCACAGGGCTCCATGCAGCTAACAGGTCCCACTAGAAGGAGCCTTGCAGAAGGACTTCTGCTTGTGCAATGGAGCTGTCTTTCCTCTTCTCCCCACATGCCCCTGGCGCCCCCAAATTGGCTCTGGGGCAGTCAAGACAACCCCCAGAAAAGCGCGTCGGTGGGGGAAGAGGAGAAATGCTTGCACCAGGCAAGCAGAAACACATACGCTGATTGAGTGATCTCCTTAGCCCTATGTTGAATTGATTCTGCCCTTTTTGTCTGTAAGTTTATAACCTTCACATCTGTATTTTGGTTTGGGTTTTTTTGCAGATTTCCAATCTTTGCCATTGTATCCTGCTGCTCTTATCTGTAAAGGCCGAATTATAAAATACCTGTAGCTCGAAAGACATCAGGTAAGTCACCATGGTGACCGGCATCTGTTTTTAGACAGCAACTCCTAACTCTTGTGCAACTAGTCAGAACATTTCAATGAGCTGCGCTCTGGCTTGATGAAACTTGAGAACAAAACTTTATCCAGGTGAAATTAAACTCCATAAATGGCTGCATATGGCCAGGAGTGGGCAGAAGGTACATCATAGGCTATATCAACTACTATTTGACGTGTTGTTTCTCAAACAAGCTTCATACCAATAGTAATTTGTAGGCTCAGATTATATTTGATGCTAACATTCCCCTGTCCTACTCCTAACTATCTGTTTCATGAAGCTACACTATAGATCCTTCAAGACCACTGCTAGTTGCTGCTCCTCACAGTGGCTCTCTTAAGATACCAGGCAGAATTGGGTGCTCCCACCCTGCCCATTCCCCCCAGCCCTGCTCCCTGAGATCATTTATTTGGAGCTGCTAGGGTTTGAACTTGGGTGAATCTAACCTAGAAGACACAATACAAAGGGAAAAATAGATTGGGAGGGATGAGGAGGGATTCAAGATGCATAAACACACAGTCATTCAAGTTTTAGAGAATGCGGGGAGGGAATTACTGGGGAATAAGTAGGATATACATGATTATTATTTGGGGGGGTGCAGAGCAGGGATCCACACTAACAAAATTTTAACAAGTGGTGGCAGCTGAAAAGCAATGGTGATCTACCAGGAAAAGGTAAACAGAAACTGTTTGAGCATTCTATGATCACATAAGAATCTAAACACAGTAGTTTAATGCAACTTCCTAGACAGAATAGTTTTCCGTGTAGGAAATGGATGAGAAGCAGCTGTTTATTAGTCCCATGCAAAAATAATAATCTTGAACAACTAGGATAAATTTGCCCCTGTACGTCTATAGAATCCCCGCCCACCCCATTATTTATTTCTGTTTTAAAATTAGTATGAAACAGAACTGAGAAGAGATGGAGAGAGAAAGAAAGATTTGCTCTAGCAATCTGTGGTTTTGATCTAGGGACACAGGTGTCTCTTCCTTGTGCCCTTTTGTGAAACACCAACCCCCTCGGGACAAGTGATAGAACATAGAGATGGCTACGATTCAATAAAGTCGCAATAAAACATCCAGGGCCTTTGATACTCTTTCACTTTCTTTAACTCAATTTATTTTTCATTTCACGGACAGAGATTTAGTCCTGGTATTAGTTTGTGATTTTGCTGAAAGAATTACTCAGCCCATACGAAAGGGAAATATTATCGTTACTCTCTCTCTCTTTTATTTTATTTTATTCTTTGCCCCGCATTATGCCATCGGAGGCTCAAACCGAGCCGACGGAAAACAAAAGAGGAGAGCCGAAATCACTTCACCACTGCTGCGTTTTTCATTACAGAAGTTATTACATATAGAAATTACTCCAAATTATCTGAAATGAATGGAAATTATGAGGTTTAAATTCCCCAAGTTGTTGCAAGCGCAGCACTGGAAATTTATTTTGTCATCTTGCCGAACATAATTGCTGCAACAAAATTCTCTCCCATTTTACAACTGCAGCATAACTTATTTATACCAGTGTTGTTGTAATCCGACATCAATAAGTTGCATGGGAAGACATGCACAGGTGGTAATTGAAAACAATAATTTGTAGCGGGGTCCAGGTGGAATGGTTGGCTGGCTCAGAAAAGGCTTTTGCATCAGTGTGGCCTCCCCCCCCTTTTTTTCCCCCACCGCAGCATAAGCATCCCCCTGGTCCAGCAGGCTCTGAGGTTGCCTAATCATCCTAAATTACATTTCAAAGTGTCAGCTGAGGTGAGCCGAACAGCTGATCTATAATTATGGCCTTGACCCACAGATCACAAGCAGGAAGCACAGGCAAGGCATCTGGGGGATCTCTCTTGCTCTCTCTCTCTTTTAAACAGGCCAAGGGAAAGGGGAGGAAAGCCCTCAGCCTCACCAAGAAAACGGTGTTTCAACGTGGCTAGCCACAGCTTTAAGGCAGCAAACTTCGTCGCCAAGGTTTCTGGTATGGAAAGTTATTGACATTTTGCGGCAGAAGAAGGTGCAACTCGCATGTTTGTAATGGATCTTTTACGTCCCCTCCAACATTTCTCCGATGAAAACAGGGACATCCTACCTATTATTATTATTATTATTATTATTATTATTATTATTATTATTATTATTATTTTCCTTTCTTGGGCTCCATGATCACTGCAGATGGTGACAGCAGTCACAAAATTAAAAGACGCCTGCTTCTTGGGAGAAAAGCAATGAAAAACCTAGACAACATCTTAAAAAGCAGAGACATCACCTTGCCAACAAAGGTCTGTATAGTTAAAGCTATGGTTTTCCCAGTAGTGATGTATGGAAGTGAGAGCTGGACCATAAAGAAGGCTGATCGCCGAAGAATTGATGCTTTTGAATTATGGTGCTGGAGGAGACTCTTGAGAGTCCCATGGACTGCAAGAAGATCAAACCTATCCATTCTTAAGGAAATCAGCCCTGAGTGCTCACTGGAAGGACAGATCCTGAAGCTGAGGCTCCAATACTTTGGCCACCTCATGAGAAGGGAAGACTCCCTGGAAAAGACCCTGATGTTGGGAAAGATTGAGGGCACAAGGAGAAGGGGATGACAGAGGACGAGATGGTTGGACAGTGTTCTTGAAGCTACCAGCATGAGTTTGACCAATCTGCGGGAGGCAGTGGAAGACAGAAGTGCCTGGCATGCTCTGGTCCATGGGGTCACAAATAGTCGGACACGACTAAACGACTAAACAACATGCCCATCTGATTGGGTTGCCTCAGTCACTCTGGGCAGCTTCCAACATTTATAAAAACATAGCAAAACATTGAACATTAAAAAATTTTCGTATACAAACAAACCTCGGTTCCCAAACACCTCCGTTATCGTACGTTTCGGCTCCCAAATGCCAAAAACCTGAAAATAAATGCTCTGGTTTTTTAACGTTTTTCAGAACCCAAACATCCGATGCAGCTTCTGCTTGAGTGCAAGAAGTTCTTGCAATCAATTGGAAGCTGGACCTCAGTTGACAAATGTTTCGGAAGCCAAACGGTTTTCCGGAACGGATAACGTTCGACCACCGAGGTTTGACTGTACAGGACTGCCTTCAGATGGTTCAGGGGCCAGATTACTCCATAACCACCAATGTTTCTCTAATGAAAACAGGGACATCTTAAGGGAAAGTGGGTCACTTCCAGGATCAAATCAGAAACCAGAACATGTTTCTATTTTTGCAGGGACAGTTGCGGATTTACAGAAGCCGCCCCAGTTTCTGATTTGATCATATGATGTCCTGCTTTCCCTTAGGACATCCCTATTTCCATCAAAGAAATGTTGAAGGGTATGGTAAAGGTAAAGGGACCCCTGACCATTAGGTCCAGTCGCAGACGACTCTGAGGTTGCAGCGCTCATCTTGTTTTATTGGCCGAGGGAGCCGGCGTACAGCTTCCAGGTCATGTGGCCAGCATGACTAAGCCGCTTCTGGCGAACCAGAGCAGTGCACGGAAACATTGTTTACCTTCCCGCCGGAGCAGTACCTATTTATCTACTTGCACTTGACGTGCTTTCGAACTGCTAGGTTGGCAGGAGCAGGAGCTGGGACAGAACAACAGAAGCTCAGCCTGTCACGGGGATTCGAACCACCAACCTTCTGATCGGCATGTCCTAGGCTCTGTGATTTAACCCACAGCGCCACCCACATCCCTGAAGGGTATGGTAGGGTGTCCCTATTTTCATGGGAGAAACGTTGGAGGGTATGCAGTTATGTGACCTCCAAGTCCAGGAGATAAGTAACTATACAACCTTTAGAAGACATCTGAAGGCAGCCCTGTATAGGGAAGTTTTTTAAATGCAACCCAGTCAGATTGGTGGGGTTTTGTTTGTTTGTTTGTTTGTTTGTTTGTTTAATATATCACCCTATACCTGCAGGTCTCAGGGTGGTTCACAGAATAAAATCAGAATATAAAACCACAAAATACATACTCAAAATAAAAACAACAACCCAATAACATCCCCCAAACAGAATTTCTTTCCTCTGTGGTGAGTTCCGGCACCTTTTTAGTGTTGCTGCTTGTAGCTCAACAACTTAGGGTTGTCCGTCCCAAAAAGGGAGGGGGGGTTCCTGCACCTCTTTTTCTAGAAAAAAAGTACTGCTTCCAACACATTTTAAAAGGACATAGAATTATTATTATTGTTGTTGTTATTATTATTGAATAAAATGTCCCTAATTTCATTGGATAAATGTTGGAGGGTGGGGTCACAGGTTTCGGCCTGTGTAGTTTCCACTATCACTATGATGAGGGAAGCTTCATCATATGTTGAACAATCACTTCAAGACCAGTTTCAATGTTGCCTTTCATCTGGTCCTTGTACCACATCCATCCATGCTGTTTGTTCATTCCTTCATCACAGAAGACCCAAAATAAAATTCACACTGGCTTTCTCCAGCGAGAGAATTCTGCTTAAAAATGATGGTCCTTCAACAAGTATAAGGCTATAATTCTAAGTGCATTCATGAGAGACAAGGCAAAAGGGAGTTGAACACAATTCGATTGACTTCTAAGCAAACAAGCACAGGATTGTGGTACATAGACATATAGGAACCTCACAAAATGGAGGCCTAGAAAAGTTGCCCTAGTTTGGATTTGCAAATCCTAATAAAGTTTTTCCTGAATTCTGTGTCTCAGATGTATGGCGTGTGAATAGCTCATAAACTCCACCTCAGTCCCTATATCTGTAAAATGGAAAGAATAAATCCTTACATGTCTCACAGAGCTGTCAAGAAGACGAATGAGGGAAATATGTTTTCTTGAATTGTTTTTGCCCAATTAAAGTGCTGTGTAACAGATTAATAATAATTGGTTCCCCAAAGGACACAAATAATGATATTCCCCTTGTTAAACTCACTTAAGCTGCACTCCTAGCAAACTCCATTACCAGTTCCTTGAAAACAATAATCTGCACTTAATGTTCAATCCAAACTTATTGCTCCCAGGTTAGGTGTCCCCAGTAGAGTTGGTGTTTCTTTCTTTGTTGACAAGAATAATGTATCTGCAAATGTTCTCAGTAAATCTAAATACTTGAAATTTTAACTCTTTGTTTTGAATATTGTTTGTTTCTTTTAAGTCTCGTCATTCTGCATCGTCTAAAAGATTACTAGGGATCGGAATAGAAGTAGAGCCCTGCAGGATCAGGCCAAAGACCCAACTAGTCCAGCATCATGCTCTCACAGTGCTTGGCCAGATGCCTGTGTGAAACCCACAAGCACAATCTGAACTCAACAATTGTCTCCTCAACTGTGATTCCTAACAATTGGTATTCAAAGGCCTTCTGCAGAGGTAATATATGGCCATCATTCATAGCTAGTAGCCATTGATAGCCTTATCGTCTAGCAAAAAATAATGCAAAAAAACAACAACACCCCACAACCCCAGTTGGAACAGACTTTTCTGATGATACCAGCTTAATTTGCACAGCCCTGGAACATAAAAAGCAGAAATATGGATGGACCTAATCCAAAGTTCACTACTGGGCTCAGTTGGGACTGAAAATGGTTTCATTATTTGTTTCCCAAAAAGCTACTGCACAGCAGCATCTTGAGGGCATTGGTTGGGGAAGGCTGAACCCGAAAACCCCATCGCATGTGTAAGTCTTTCCATCATGACCCCACAAAGCAAAAGTTTCCTGCATTGCAGTAGGTTGGATGAGATGACCCTTGTGGACCCTTCCAGCTCTATGACTCTCATGAAACATAGCAATACGTCTGAGTGCCTAAGGTGCTGGTTATTATTTTTATTTATCCCACCTGTGATAACATTCAGCGCAAGGGCAAGTGGCAGGCACACACTGCAAACTCTCTTTCCTTGTATTGTGCATGCAGTGGCGTAACATGGGTTGCCAGGGCCTGGGGCAGTGTGGAGGGGTGGCTAAGAGGGAGGGAGGGAAGGAAACAGACAGAGTACGCATTCAACCGCCTAGCCACATCTGTGTCACCCAGGAGATCGAAGCTGCAGAGATAAGATGAGGTCACTTCCTGGTTCGCATGGAGAAGCCGTTTGCAAGAGTCCAGCAATGGAAGCACACAGCTGTATTGAGGCAGCACCGGGTGTTGAAATTCTGTGTGTATGGATGGAGGCGAAGGACAAAATGCTGGAGGAAGAGGGCCTACCAGATAGGAGGTGGGGATGTCAACTGGAGCTATGAAAGCTTTGTTGAAATGATCTCAGTGCATTTTGAACGTGCAACTAAAGGGCGACACAAGAGACACAACTCTGTGAAAAAGCTGGAAAGTGTGTGATCTTATGCTGGCGCCTGCAATCTGCCTGGATGCAACATCCTTTGATCCAGAAACCCTTCCCATTAACCCATTTTCTGGAATGTAAAGGATTCCACCATCCAAACATTCCCATCAAAACCAGGCTTCCTCAAGTCTGTTTGGGTGATGGTACTAAGCTCAGCAAGCACACACACATACACTTTTGTGGCACTAAACCATGGGCAGCACTAGAGGGGGGCAGAGGGCAAGCACCCCACCACACCAAATAAGGAGCTTGCCCCACCTGTGCCCCCCGACTTCTTCTTTTGCAGTTTTCCCCATTCATCTTTGGATCGATGCCTCTTCAAGTTCTCTCCATCATTTTCTGTTGGCTCCTTGCACCCACATAAGCCCTGCTGTTAGTTTTAGATTGTCCACAGGTGGTCACTTACATGATCTTTTGAAATTGTAGACTCTCCATACTGACACTGCTTTATTCCATTGGCCCAAATCACGTCTCGCCACATGTCCTGCATTTATTTGTTCACAAGATCCATACCTTTTGATATTTGCCACATCCAATTAGCTTTTCTATCTTTTAATGATATTCCTAACATTGCATGTACCTTGGCGTGCTGTGTCATTCTTAAGCTGTTCACATTGCAGGTGTACATAGGGAACACGTTAGCATTCAAGCCAAAGGAAATATTTTTATTTTTCATTATAAAGTTGAATTATAAAGGTTATAAATATGTACTATTATATTTATTTCAGACACAACTTGGGACACAACTTGTCTACCTAGAAATATACTTTGCTTGCCCTTTCTGTACTCACCTGTAAATAAAATTTTGGTACCATCACTGTCCTGAATTTCGGATTACCAATTCACGGCAGAAAGCAATAAGTGAGCTCATCTATTCATCTATTCATATTTCGCTTAATGCTCATACGGATTCTAAGCAGTCAAATATGGGGAATCCTTTGTAGAATGTCTCTGTTTATTTATTTTTATTTTAAATGAACCGGCCCCCGGTAGAGATAGGCTCACTGGATGCAAAAGCTCTATGGATAACAAGCTGCGCTTCCTCTTTTCCTCGCAAGGTGGAGCGACTTTTTCATCAGCTTCTGGCTCAATGTTATTTCACACACCCAAACGCGCCTCCTTTTCCTTCAACACTTAAAAGAGACAGTTATGCCGCAGACAGAGCATTAGTAATAAAAGAAGAAGTTCGATCGAGGGAGGCAGTTTTAATTTTGAAAATAAAAATAAAAATGTGTCTCTTCCCACCCCCTCCCACAAACGACTTCCAGCCCGATCACCCTGTGCGTTTTTACTCTTGAGTAGTCCCACTAAGAGTTCAAGGAGACAGAAGGGATTAACTCCGAAATCTCCTCTAAACAGGAATCTCTAGCCCCTGACTTGCAATCCATTGAAGTTGACAGTTGCATCGGACGGGTCGGGGAAGAGCGCGAAACACAAACTTTGCAAAAGTGAAAGCAAGCGGCGTATCTTGCTCCTAATCCACGCTAAAGCGAAGTGGCGCAACAAACTTTTAACCTACGCATTTAAATTTTGCAACACGGCAGTGCAATCAAGAGCTGGCCCGGGTTTTGGCACTTTCCCGGGTTTTGTGGTGCCCTTCTATTCTAGAGCATTTGGCTTCACCGGAGAACGTGATTGGTTAATACGCTGGTGCGGTAATATGGCTTGCCAAAAATATTTCCTCCAAACACGCTTTCAAACCTGAGCCTTGCATAACCTTCATTCTCTGTATGACCTGATACTAAGGAACATTTTACTCTCATCTGAAGCTGAAAATGCTGCATTCACTTACATGGGAGAAAGTCCCATTGAACACAGTGGGGCTTCCCTCCTAGTAAACCTACATAGGTTTGAGCTGCTGCTGCTGCTGCACAATTTTGATTTGTGATTACCCGTGCTATATGACTATGTAGAAAATAATACATGCCTCAATATCCTGAACAGTTAATAAAATGGAGCATTCACATTTATCATATTCTTATAACCGAAGACACATTTTATTTAACCCGGTACTTTGATCTAGTATTCATTACATAAAATAACTTGCGTTTAATTTCCTTTCCTTTCCTAAAAAACAAAACACCAAACCTAACCCTTGTTTTCCAGGCTCTTTCTAATCACGTTGCCATTATGATAAATTGTATATTGGTCGCTTGCTTTGCGTCCTAAACCGTGTCTACTTGGAAGTAAGCCCCACGGGTTTCAATGGAATTTACTCCCGAGTAAGCGCGCTCGTGCAAACGGAAACAAAACAAATACCCACCAACCTATGCCGTCGCTTAAAAAAAAAAGTTGCAATTCCTCCGCGCGTTTCTTTTGGGAAAAACCAAACACAATTCAATGGGACCCACTTCCATGCAGAGGCTCAGGGTGCAACTTTCTCCAGAACCGTGCCCACCATAAAAAATAATAATAATAATTTATTATTTATACCCCGCACATCTGGCTGGGCCTCCCCAGCCACTCTGGGCAGCTTCCATAGAAACCAAAAATACACTAAAATATCACACGTTAAAAACTTCCCTGAACAGGGCTGCCTTCAGATGTCTTCTGAATGTCAGGTAGTTGTTTATCTCTTTGACATCTGATGGGAGGGCGTTCCACAGGGCGGGCGCCACTACCGAGAAGGCCCTCTGCCTGGTTCCCTGTAGCTTTGCTTCTCGCAATGAGGGAACTGCCAGAAGGCCCTCGGTGCTGGACCTCAGCGTCCGGGCAGAATGATGGGGGTGGAGACCTCCTTCAGGTATACTGGACCGAGGCCGTTTAGGGCTTTAAAGGTCAGCACCAACACTTTGAATTGTGCTCGGAAACTTACTGGGAGCCAATGTAGGTCTTTCAAGACCGGTGTTATATGGTCTCGGCTGCCGCTCCCAGTCACCAGTCTAGCTGCCGCATTCTGGATTAGTTGTGGTTTCCAGGTCACCTTCAAAGGTAGCCCCACGTAGAGCGCATTGCAGTAGTCCAAGCGGGAGATAACTAGAGCATGCACATCTAAAACGCCTCCGGAAAAGAAAAGAAGTACATGGGGGGGGGGTGGAGAAATTTGACTGTCCCCATTGCAAGACGGCGGCCAATCGATACGTCCTTTTTAAAAATAATAAAAAGTTCAGCAGACTTTCCCCGCGTTTTTATGACGCCTCTGCAAAGTAGCCGATGGGAACCTGCCACGTTCCCTTTGCAACCTTGCAGACTTCTTGCGCGCTTTGCAGAGGACTGGCTGGGGTGGGGTGGGGGGGGCGGTGAGAGACATGGGACGGGGAGGGGGGGTCGCGAAGGAAGAAATGCAGACAAAGCAATAAACACTCCGCATCAGGGAGGGGCATCGTCCGGCCAACGTGACTGGCGACCTGGACCTTTGCTGTAAAAGGGGGGGTAGTTGGGGGGAGAAGGTTTAAACACCCCCCACCCTTTCTCTCCCCCCCACTCCTCCTTGCTGCCCTTAGAGAGAAGCGAGTCCCTCTTATTTGTCTCTTGTCCCCGACTGTGGCTGGGATATCGACAGAGTGGGGCGGGCGGGGGGGGGTGTGAACAAAACAGTGGGGCCAGCTGCAGATGGAGGCGGGGTCGAGGGAGAGGTCAAGGTTAGCGAGAGACTGCTATTGATCTGACTTTGAACGCGAGACGAGCAGCGCGGAGAGACCAAAGGGGGAGCTGTGAGACAAGACATTAACAGCTTTCGCGGTGCTAATGATCACAAGTGCCAGACGGGGGAGGGAGGAAAGGAGAGGCTGTGGAAATCACTTCGGAATATATTTCCGACCCCTACCGCCCGCAAATCTCGTCGTTAGGACATATCCAGGACGCAGAAAAACCTTTTTTAAACAACAACAACAACAATAATAATACCCGCCACTACCCTCAAGTGATCTAGCGCCTTTATCTCTCCGGGAAGAGCGGCTTTGCGCGCGCGCCCCCTCTCCCCTTGCAAATAAACCCAGGAAGGCGACGCGGCCAGTCGTTCATTCGCCCTTATCTTGGATCTGAATAGCCCCTGGCAAGGAGGGTGGCCTAGCAAGGTGTGTCTATCCCCCGATTGCTCCGCACACCCCACCAGGCTGTTTGAAGTTTCCTGCCTGGAGTGACAAAAAAAATAAAAATAAAAATGCACTCAAGGTGGACTTTGCCCGCCTCGCCTCTCTGGGTCTGCGGGAAAGGCGGAAAGGGCCCTGAGTCGGCAGAAATCTCTTGGGGTTCCAACCCCACCCCCGCTAAACAGAGTTTCCTCCTCTTAACACGTAGGACGCGTTCACAAGACCTCACTTTTGTTACTCTTCGGGGATAGTTCCAAGCCCTGCTTCTGTATTCAGAAGCGTCTGTTGGAGCAAAGGGTGCCTCAAATTTCCACGCTGTCAATAAGCGTTACTGCTGCGTAGTCGTGAAACAAGAGTACAGTATTCTTCACATTGCCTGTTCTGAATTTATACTCAAAGTCAAGTCCTATACGTGTTTCCTAAGAAGCAAGTCGCTCTGATTTCTAGGGGACTGACTTCTGATGTGAACTCGCATTTGGGATCTAATTTCTGGTGGAAGGACGTGACCTACAAATTTGCACAGATGTTTGGGGTTGTGTGAATGCGCCCCAGAGTAGGGGTATTTTTTTTTAAAAAAAAATGTGAGTCTACCTATCCAAGTTTTATGGGCCGATCCACTATATATTAACTCGGCAGCCATTCCAACAACTCAAGTGAGACTTACTCCTAGGTAAGTGTGCCGCGGATCTCAGCCCTAAAAGTGTGTGTTTGGCATGACACTGGTATTAAAGGATTACCAACAACTCAGCAAGAAGTAAGAAAAAGAATCTGGGGGAAATAAAGACTTGTGTGAACAAAGGAAATAAAACTGCTTCGGGAAATTTGTGCAGGAACTCTCCCGGAGAAGGATTCGCGCGTCGGAGTTCAAGTCCAAGATGCTCACCAGAGCTTTTGTTTCCTGAACTATTTGCGCCAACTTCTTTAGTTATCACGTGGTTTTTATACCCGGACCTTCCTCCGCACTTAGGAGCACCGGGCGGCGCACAATACATCAGGGACAGTATGCAAATACTGTTGTATCTTCTGGGGCACTTTACGAGCCTAGAAAGGCTACGTGGAAACATCCGGACCCCTCTACTCATGCCATCAATTATAGTGATACCATGTGGGGCTGGCGCGTTCCACGCGTAAAACTGTAGAAAAATGGGACATACGATTTAATATCTGGAATAAGTTTGGAGGAAAAAAAAGACCCTAGTTTTTTGGGGGCGGGGGAGTTTGAGGGCGTGGGACAGAAAGCACTGCGTTCCACCAAGAGTATGAAAACCCCACAAATCCCTGCCTCTTCTCACACAATCGCAGCAGCGGGTCCTTTAAGGCGCCCCCTCCTCTTTCTTTTCTTTGTCGCTAGGATTGTTTGGACAACTTTTTGAAACAGCGCGCGCGTGTGCGTCGAAGAAAGAGCCATCTCTCTCGCTCTCTCCTTTTCGGCGGCTTCCTGTGTTGCAAGAAGTTGTTTCTATCGTGATGCTAATTTGCCTTTTGTATAAACCGGCAAAGCCCCCAGCGAATCTGCGAAGGTCTGGGAGAGGGGCTGGAGAAGGGGGTTTAAAGAGGCGTTGGACGCCTCGCTCCATCTCTCTTGCCCGCTTTGTTGAGTGGAGAGCGAGGAGAACTGAGCCTAGGTCTTCAGAAGAGCAGTTGGGGGGAGTTTGGGCCGGGGGTTGGCCAATGAGGGCCCGCCTTGGCTCCCTCACTCATCCCACTTCTGGATTTATTTATTTGGGGCGCGCGGGGAGGGAAGAGTCCTCTATTCTGCCCTCAGATGGAAACAAATAAGCAGGAGTGCCATGTTCCCAAATAAATAGTAGTAAGGGTGAGACGGAAGATGGGGTCTTTGGGGTTCCAAGTAGATCCCGGAAATGGAAGCAGGCTGCTGGTTTTCGCTTTGAAAGATGGAAGGACAGTGGAATAGTGAATGCTCAACCCGACCAAATTTACTCACCTGGAAGTGAGCTCCATTGAGCACAGTGGGATATTAGCCTAGGGTTGCTTTGCCTTGCTAAACGCCCGTTGGTTGTGAAAAATTGGCAATCAGGAGTTAAGTCCTATTCAGCGGGACATATTCCAAGAAAAGTGTATATGGGGCTGCAGCTTTACGCATATATTTTAACTCTCCCACTAAATTAAAGGGGTTTAATTATTGCTGGGTTGTCTTCCACTCTGCTTCTTAGCTGAATGTATGAATGCAGATCATCAAAGCATCTCAGGGACTGGAGCAGAAGGGGAGGGGGACTGGAGCATTTGTGTGTGTGAGGAAGACCTCGCCACACATCTCCAGCCGGAGCTCAGGATCAGAGCATCCTCTTGGCCTGGCTGAAGAAAGTCCAAGGTTTGATCTCCTGCGTCTCCAAGTAGGGCTAGCTAGGAAACCGCTTGTCCGGAGAGCAGCTCACCATGTCCGGTGGACTACTCTGAGATAGGTGCACCAGTTCCCTTTATAATTAAGTGGGGCAGGGTGAGATGTGAATCTTAAAACTGGACGGGGCCGCCTCTCCCAGCAGGAGAATACCTCACTACAGTCCTCTCCTGGTCAAGCTATTCAATCTGCGAGGGCTACAAGTGAGCCCCAAGCCAAGGGCTGTTAAGTGTAGAGGAAGTGGTGAATCCGGGCGAGGACACTATGTGGGAAGGGTGGTGGTGATGATGGGGAGTTAATCTTCAGTGGGAGAATACTAGAGTACTAGTACTGCTTGGAGTACTAAAGGTCCCAGGCTCAGTCTCTAGCCTCTCCAGATATGTTTGGGAGAGACCCTTGCCTGATCCTTTGGCGCGCTGCTGCCAGTCAGTGCAGACAACACGAAGCGAGGTGGACCCATGGTCTGACGCAGTATAAGGCAGCTTCCTATGTTCCAGTAATGGGAAGAGGAACGTTAAGCACAGGAAGAGGGCCTTTAATGCAATCTCTAACCTCCCACCAAACGTGTTTGAATTCTCCCATGCTACACTTTGTAATTCAGATTGCAACTTCTTGCATATGGGTGTGTGTGTGTGTGTGTGTGTGTTTGTCAGGAGTGACAAAACCGACGGGCGCAATAACTCCCTAGCGGGGTCTGCTAGTGAACTGGACCCTTGGAGGGCGCAAATCCATTTTCCAATGGCTCTCTCGCTTGCAGGGCTCACGCGCGCACGGCGTTTCGAAACGAGCCAATGAAAAACCGCGAGTCTCCAGAAGCGCACGTCTCCAGGATCCCTCGCAGAGGATGCTGTGTGCTCTTTCGGATCGTGGCGGCTTGTGGGGCACCTGCGCGCAGAGAGGTAGGCTGCAGGCCTCCTGAAGGCGATCCTACTATTGGAGCCGACCGGTTCCGAACTGGGTCTGTCTAGTACAAAGTCATAAACTCAAGCAGCACTTAATGTGGACGAAGCGAGCCTTCTAAAGGCAGTTTTACCACTCTTCTGTGGATCAGGGTGGTTAAAAGTGTGGCAAAGACCACTTACCGGTTCCCTCTTCCTCGCCCTTTCATGCTTACGGTCAGAACTAAAGAGTCAAAATGCGCCAGGCATGACGCGTGTGGAAACAAGCAGTGATGGTTATTCTGCGTTATTTGATCAGAATTAGGGGAAAGCAACCTTGCTCGTTGTGTTTGTGCGGGCATGCAGGTTAGTTATAAACTTTGGGACCCCCAAACTGGAGGATCACTGGTTCATCCAGAGTACTCCGGCACGGAAAGCAATTCAATGCAAAGCTAAATCTCAGAGGTCACCAGGGAACCCCGCATTTCAGAAAGAAACTTGCAGGAGAAATCGCGTAAAAACGCAGCTGCCTTGCGTTTTAATAGCCACCACTGCGTAGGAATGTATTGGGGAGGCGCGTGGAGGTCCACCGTGACTTATTTACCGATTTGCCCGGTTTTGGCTTCCTTCGGGTCAATGCTGAGTTTGCAGCGAGCCCGGGGATTTCACAGGGACCCTTTCCCTCGCGAAGTGGGTAGAGAGAGGGGGGACGACGAGAGAGGGAGCGAGGAAGAGGAGAGTGTGCGCGTCTTTGTGGCTCCCTCTGCAATCGCAATTCAGATTGAGAGGAGGGGGGGGCGAGAGAGAAATATCTCTTCCCCCACGCAGATATTTGTGTTATTGTAAAAACTGTTGGAAATGCGAAGGTGTTTGGAGCGGAGTCGGGCTGCTGCTGCTGCCGCTTGCTTGGCTGCCTGCGCGCAGGGAAGAGGAGAGCGAGCGAGACAGCTCCTTAGTTGAAAGGGGGGCAGCGAAGGGATCTCCGCGAAGCAAAGATCCGAGCCGCCTGGGAGATCTCGGAGCAGGTGGATCGAGCGAGACCAGGATGGATCCCGCTCCCTTCCCGGGGGGCGCCCACCTCAACCCCCCTCCCGCCTGGCTCGCCGGGTCGAGCCCACCGCTCTCACCGCCCACTCTTTTTCTGCCTTTCCGGCGCCAGCCTGCTGAGCTTCACCAGCCCCCTTACCTACTCGCCCCCCCGCCAGCGCTTCCCCCGGGAGACGGCCGTCCCTTTGGGGCTTCTTGCCAAGGGGCGGAGGAGGGGGGAGGCGGCTGCCCGGGCCCTGATCTGCCCCCTCCCGCCACCTAACACCCCCCAGACCTTGCCTGCGTCTCATCCTAAACCTGATCGGCGATGGTTTGGGAGAAAGGGACTCTCGGTCCCTCTTTTTTTCCTGATTGCTCCTCTTTTCTTCCCCTTCCTCAGCTAAATTCTGCTTAATTTCATTTTGGCTGCGTGCTCCGCAGACGTAGCCCTGGCTAAGCAGTCGGAGCCGCGTGTGTGCTGGGAGTCTGTTTGAGGGTGGCTTTTCCCCCCTCTCCCTCTCTCTCTCCTTCCTCCTCTTTTCCTTCTTCTCCCCCTTCTTCTTGTTCTCTTGCAGGGTACAATGTTAAAAAGCCACCGCTAGTCGCCCCCAGTGCTCCTACTCTCTAGGTCTTTTTTGTCTCTAGTGCAGATTAAACGTCACGTCCGCACTTGAACTTGAATTTTATCCCATTGTACGGAGGCAGACCCAGCCATAGAGAGACAGAGCGCTCCCAGGGAACCAGGACTCCGCCATCTTCACATTGCAATATATCTCCTTAGTAATAGCCAGCACTAACCCAGAAGCACTGGGGGGCTTCCTTCCTAGCAAGACCCTGTGCCAAGCGAGGGGAGGAGGGGGGGGGTGAAGCCAGTGGCAAAGTGGTGCGAGCAAAGCAAAGCAAAAAAATTAATATTATACAACAACAAAAAACCAACCCAGTGGCACTTGAACTGGCAAAGAGGAGACACAGTTTGGGCTAACCCCTTTTTCTTTTTTCTTTTGAAAAAAAAAAAGAGACAAGAAAGCGAGAGAGAAAGAATTCTAATTAACCCAGGAAGGGTAATTTTTTTCCTGCATTTTTCTCTGCGTGTGGGGAAATTCCAATTTTTCTACTTTTGTGCGAGCGTGTGTGTATGTAATCCATTTTTTTTTCTTTTTTAAAAAGATTCGTCCTGGTGGAAGAAGTGCACTTTGCTTCTCTCCCGCCCCCCTTCTGCTCTCTTGTTTTTCTTTTTCTCCCCCCCGCCTCCAAAGCACTCTGGAAAAATTTTAAAAAAAAAAGTGTCAGCGCTTGGTGAGGGGGGGTGGGAAACCATCCTTCTCTCCTGAAGTTCAAGAAAAGACCTGGAAGCGGTGAAAAGGAAAAAAACAAACCAACCAAACAAAACAGTTGTCTTGCGAAAACAAAACCAAGGCTTCCCCACTCTTCCGATGATGATTTTTTAATTGAAGGAAGAATCTCATCTTGAGTGCTCCAAGGGGGGGGTGGAACTGTTCCCCCCTCTTCTTCTTCTTTTTTTTTTTAAGAAGAAAAGTACCAAGAAGAAAATAGAAGACCGGGAGGAAGAAGAAGATCGCTCCCCACCACCACCACCTCCAACCCGATCCCCCCCTACCCAAGTCCAGCTCTCCGGGCGATGACCGTGTAAATGCCAGGGCAATGTCCCGCCGCAAGCAGGGGAACCCGCAGCACTTATCACAAAGGGAAATTATCACGCGTAAGTTGCAACTCTTTCAAAGGAGCCGGATCGGAAAGGAAAGTGGTGTTTCTATGTGTGTGTTGGGAGAAGGAGAGCAGTGATGGGAAGTTGGGGTGTGTTTGTGCGCGTGGTGTGTGAAGCTGACCGGGAAAGATTGGAGAAGGGGTGTGTTGTGCGTAAAGTGAAGGGTCTTGGAGAGTTTGCAAAGAATTGGCGCGGGGGGGACGACGGTGGCTGACGGGGAGAGGGGAGTCGAGGAGAGAGAGAAGCGGGGGGCCGGCAGGATAGGTGTTCTGGAAAGTAAAGTTTGCAGGGTAACAGAGGAGGCCGCGAAGCCGGCTGAGAGCGGCAGAGGCGAGCTGGGGACGGCGGGGAAGACGGCCGGGTGGGGGATCCGCAGCAGGGACTTCCAGGCGAAAAGCTGGGTTGGAAAGCCTGGTCCAAAGTTGGCGAGCACGCGAGAGCAGCAGCCGGAGCGGCAGCCGAGAAGAGGAAGGTGGCTGGAGTCGGGGCTGGAGCGGGGGGAGCCTTAATGGGAACCACATGCAAGGGACGCCTGGCAGGCCGGCGATGGAGCGGCGAGGCCGGTCTGGGGAGCCGGGAGAGGCGGAGGCGGCGCGCGGAAGGCGAGGTTGGGTGTGGGTGTGGGTGTTGGGGGGAGATCTAGCGACGGGGGTCTGCATCTCCCCCCATCGTCATCCGTTAGGGAAGTCCGGCTTGGTACCGGAGACATAACAGGACCGGGCGTTGGGGAAGGGGCCGAGAGAAATGTCAGTGTACAGGTAGACCGGCAGGCGGGCGGGAGCCTTTTGCTCGACTCCCCCCTGGGCAAGGTCCGGCTGCCCTGCCCAAAGCGCAAGGTAGCTTTTGTATGCATTTATGCATGTGCTAACCTTGCTGCAAAATGGTGTGTGTGGGGTTTTTTTTTTTTGGGGGGGGAAACAGACAGGTGTGTACATTTTTTGGGGGGGGGAGACAGACAGGGAAGGGGTACATTTTGCGTGCACGTTGCAAAGTAAAGTAGCAGCAATTTTTTTTTGCAAAGTGAAGCGCGCGCACAGTTTGCAAAGCGGCGAAGGAGTCCTGCAAAAAGGCGCGCCACTTTTGCAAAAGAGCGAGGTGGTAGGATCTCATCGTAGTAGCAAAAAAGCAGCCCAAGGCAGCAGTGTATTGAGGGGTAGAAGCGATCTAGAACGAGGTGTTCCTTTCACAGGAGCCGAGGCTGGTGTATGTGTTGTGTATGGTGGTGGTGGGAATCCAGGCCCAGAGCTGCCTGTATAGGGGTCCAGATCCGGGGTGGGTGGTGTCAGTCTTCCTTAGTAGCAGCTTCGCTTTGCAAACATCTCCTGCCCTGCTAATAATGAAGGACAAAAACAAAGCACCCAAACTCTGCTCCTCTTTATTTCGCTTCTGCCCACTCCGCTATTTCCAACACTGAAATGCAATGGAAACCCAACACACCTAAAGGTTGCGCCTTGAAGGTTTGCAGGCAGCAGGGATTGGTACATTTTGCTCTCCTGACCTGGGTGATCAATAATAATCATTTTTTAATTTTATTTTGGAGGCTAGTTTCAGAATTAAAAAATAAGAAT
Organism: Podarcis erhardii; assembly: GCF_964252035.2. NCBI lineage: Eukaryota > Metazoa > Chordata > Lepidosauria > Squamata > Lacertidae > Podarcis > Podarcis erhardii. The sequence continues at coordinate 18,505,079 of NC_138497.1, forward strand.
AATGCAAGGGAAGGAAATCGGCCTCTGTTCCTGTTAATGGGGCGGTGGGGGTGGCGCGGAGGGAGGGAGAGAAAAAAGGAGAAAAATCACAGCCCCAAACATAACGCCAAAAAGAACAGCTCCCTTTGCACGCTTGGCTTTTGCAAAGCAGCCGTTGCGCGTGTGGAGCCGGGCGAGCGAAGGGGGGGGGGGCGCAGTGTGAGAGAGGGGGGGGGAGAGAAAGAAGCAAGAGGGAAGGGGGCCGAGCCGGAGAGGATGTTGGGGGGGGGGCGCAGAGAGAGAATAATAGAATATGTATGTTATATTTCTTAAAAATTTAAATAAATATATATATATATAGCCCGGCGTCTCCCCTCCCCCTTGAAAGCCTAAGACTAGCAGCCATCTGCCAGCAGCATTTGGTGACAGCGCTCTCTCTCTCTCTCTCTCTCTCTCTCTCCTCTCCTTTGTTACAGCTGATAAAAATTGTTGTTTGTAACAATACATCGGAATTATATTGATTGGCGAATGCTGCCGTTCGACCTTGGACGGTGCTTGGCTTGCGAATTTCATTTTTTCCCTCTCTCCACTTTTATCTTCTTCTTCTTTTCCTTCCTCTCCTCTCCTCTCCCCCCTCAAAGAAACCAACCCTTTCTTGCCACCCCCTCTAAAAACAACAACAAAAAAAGCCTTTATTAATCAGCTGCAACAGCACCAATGAAGATGCGTTGGTTGATTTTTGAACACTGTTTTGCAACCGGGGAGTTTGACGGTGCTTGCCGAACCGGGGGGGGGGGGCGGAAGAGTGGATTTTCTTTTCTTCTACTTTTTAATTTTTCCGAAATAACACACCAAACCTGTAACACCTTTCGACCAAACTGTATTTTTCTCTTTCTTTTTCCCCATTAAGAAAACCTAGCCGGATTGTAAATTGGGGAGTTGTTGATCCACCCTCCTTTTTTATTTTTTTTTAAAAACCAACAAGATCCAGATTATTTCATGTAACTCTATCCCCCCCCGTGTAGTTTGCATGGGGGACTTTGCTTGCTTGTTTGAGGTTGTGTGTATGTAATGTATGTGAGAAAGGTAAGGCAGACAGTATTGTGTGGAGATAATAGAAAAAGGAAAGAGGCATGTTTGCAAATGTTCCAAATTTTAATTGGCGTGAGGTTAGTCAGGTGGGATTCTTCCTGATTTCCAGCTCTTTCCCACCAACTCCCCCACTATGATTTTTTTTTTTGGGGGGGGGGGAGAAGTATATGCAATTTGGAATTGGGTACCAGGTGGGTGTTAAGTATAATGGAAGGATACCTTTAAACATCTGCCTGAACAGTGTGGCTCAGTGGGGAGGAAGGTTTAGAAGGGAGAAAAACCATAGCCAGGTCTTTTTCTCTGTTCCCCTATTCATCCTCCCATCTGGAAAGGACTTAACAACAGGACTGACTGAGGTCTCTTAAACTAAGGTTAAGGCAAAAGGGAAGACGATAGATGGGCATAAATCATGTGTATTTGGTGTGCCTAGATTTGCAATGGGCAGCCCTGGTGGGGTGGGGGCAGGAATCAGGAAAAAGCAACTGGATGTTTGAGCTAGAGAGAGAGAGACAGAGGTGGTTTCACCATGAAAGTGGCTGGACCAGTTTCTAGGAAACAGTTATACATTATTAAAAGAGGAGCCTGTTTGGAAGAGAGAAGTTTGACCAGAAGGGCCAAATAAAGAAAGAATTAACTTAGCACGGCAACTCCCCTCCGCACATACATGCAAATATACCTGCACCTCTTTTTTCTGAAGGAATCTGGAGTCAGATTCTGAGGTCCGCAGCTGTTTGATGGAGCAGCTTGTCAAGGAAATGGCATTGCATTTGAGGGTATAGTGCTAAGTGGAGGAGCAGGCTGGCAAATGGGTTTAATTCTAACCCTCTTCATTGGAGTTTATTAGATTTTAGTCCCTGTGGGGTGTTGAAAGAAAAACTGCTATCCTGAATGGCAAACAAGCAGAAAGTGAGCGTGAGAAAGGTGGGTGGGTTGGGGGAATATTTACAGCCTGGTCCTATTCATGTTTACTCAGAAGAAAGCACTGCTGAGCACATTGGGGTTTAGTTTTGAGTAGGTAAGCATAGGATTTGCAGCCGGAAGGGTACAATCCAGATTAATTTCAGATCCGGCAAGGGTTTTGTTATTATATACAATAACTGACTTTATTGCCATAGTATGGTATTTTTGCAATTCTGAGAGAGGCTCCTATCATTCCTGAGACTTAAGTTCCCCACCCCAAATATATCTCAATACCCTGTTTTTGACAGAGGGATAGCTGATGGAATGAGCAAATTTGGGTATGTCTCCAGTGATGGTTGGTTGTGAAAAATACAGCAAAGTTGTATAATAGGAAAATGACATCTCTTATGTAAAAATCCTGACAAGAGATGTTCTAGGACTGTTCTGAATGACAGATGATAATGTTGGCCGGACATCTGCGACAGGTTTTAACTGCTTCAACAGTGAGATGTGAGCACTAGTTGTGAATTTTAGGAATGGGAGGAATTGTTGAAACGGATCACCTTCTGCCAGCAAAGTGACCTTCATTATTAAAAAAAATATATGGTTGAACCCTCCTGAAGAAAGTTCTTGTGGGGAGGGGGCTGAAAGGAGAAAAGCATAAAATAATCCCTGTACAATTTAAAATTAATTTTTTTTAAAAAAAATCAGATTTGAAGTCCCTGGTCAGCAAGTTATTTGCTTCCTGATTTGACCCTGTCTGTTTGCATTGTGCCCCTATAGCTGAGAGAAAACACCCTTTATTTATTTATTCCATTATTATCCTGTTTTCCTTTTGTGGAATAATTCCTGTCATTCAAAGATGAGCAAGAAAATTAACAGACACAGCAAAGAAAACGGCACATAGATGTAACTAACAGAATTAGCCAGGAAGGAAATTGCAGGGATGCTTGGATTTTTTGGGGCGTACCTGTAGGGCTGTAACACATGCATGTTGTTAGCAGGTGTTGCAAGCTTGAGTTATTGAAAATACTGTGTTCTCCATTTGCTGCGTCTGAGCTGCACATCGTCAGGTTGCACATGTTACATTAAACTTAAAAACTGCAGAATTTAAAAGGATAGGCTCTTCTCTCGTTTTGGATACTTCCAAACATTCTGTCCACTCTTCCCATGCCTCCTTTGAGTTGTTTGATAAGAAACAGCTTTGTGAATGGATGATGGAATAAGAAACAGATTTGCTTTTCATTGGAAGGCAAACACAGAGGAGGCTATTTTGTCAAGCTTATTGAAGCATTTTAGTAAGCATGGCTGAAGATCTTTTTCTCCCCAACGTTCCTTATTAGCAAGGCTTGCATTGGAGTGAATGTCTGTGTCCTTATTTAGCATCAAATTTATTGTGCCGTGTGTGTGTGTTGAACAAAAGACAGTCCTCTAGTACACAGAACACAAATGATGATCTGAATGATTGTGGTCCAGGTGGGGAAGAGGCCAAAAGATGCCACTGGTTCCCATTGGCACCTATTCTGCCTCCTTTATCAGAGCTCAGTGTGCCTGGAGCTTGATCTATTGGTTTAACACATCGAGCGCAAGGCTTTTCTTTTCACTTTACATTTCCTGTCTAGATTGCCCTGCACACTCTTGTTTGTTGATACAAAGTACTTTCCAAAATAAACTTTGCTAGCTTTTCAGCTGAATTGCAAGTCACATTTGTGGCTGGTTGGCGCTCAGTGGCTTGCCTTGGCGGCTAGGGGGCGCTCGTAGCCTGTCTCTTGGAGAAATTTGGGTTTCCCAGCACCCGTGGAGGAGGCGAGAAAATGTAAAAAGGCACAAGTGAGCCGGTTCCCATTGCTGCAAAATGTTTTAGGTGTAAAGTTGTGGTATTGATTTTCATGCCGAGATCTATATGGTACAAGATGAGAGAGATTGCAAGTTAGATAAATCTATTTTCTAAGCAAATTATGACTGATTAAGCAGCTCCAGCAAGATAGATGTCTTTTAATTAAAATTAGTTTTTAACGGTGTCTTTCACTGTCAACTCCTCATCTTTTCGCCTTCCCAGTTTTTGAGTTGTTTGACTAGCCGAGAGCAAAGGGGAGGCTTCTGTACAAGTATTAAAATGCACATGCATGCTGTGATTAAATCTTATGGGTAAGTTTAGGTGTTGCGCACACACTTGAGCCTCAAGACATTATTACAGTGGGACTGATAAATATGAGTATTGTGAATGGGATTGATAAAGGACCGGTTGAACGAAATCTTCGAGGAAATCCGGCAAAGAAGCTATGCATTCAAAAGGGGGAGGCAATGCGTACTAGTTCAGACGGATCATGCCTCTCCTCTGTGAATGAATGCGTGTGCGCACAAATTCAACAGGAGACTAGTTAACAGAATAATACACATGCATATAGTTCATAATATTGAATGCCTAATGGAACCAGATGCTTCAAAGACCCGTGTAGCAGCGCAGGGTATTCTTGCGAAAATCGGTATCACACATAGCATGCGTTTTCCCGCCACATGCAAAAGCGTTTCAGTGTGCAGCGAGAGATCCGAATAGTTATGAACGTTTATGTACTAAACGTTATGTGCAGTTGTTACGATGTGTACAGCTGTGAAGGGCCATAGCCTTTGGCCGATGCCTGATTTTATTTGTGGCTCTGAAGGTCAGAAAATCCACCTGAGCAAGTTGCCTTACTTTTAATTGCTCTGCCTCTCTTGGAACAACGGCGTAGGTATTTTCCACGCAGAAAGAGATAGAAGCCCACCTGGAATGTACAAAAGTTTTCTCTCTCGTTTGGTGTGTGTAGAAATGCGTGCGTGCTCCCCTTTTGAGTGTTCCCCCCAGCTTGCACACACACCTTGCTTACGTAAACGTCATTGGGACGCTTCCTTGTCAAATGTATATGCAGCTTAGTGGGTTATAAAGGGGGGGGGGGAATCTGGGAATGCCAGGAGTGAATGCTTGCGAAGAAGTTTGTCAGGTTGTGGCATTGTTCCCTGTTCCGCAGATTTCTTTCTCATGTTAGGACACAGTCTGTGGGTAGACGTTCTTCTCTGCTGACAGAGGAGAGGGCTTCATTTGAACTTGAAAGAGAAATAAATTGGGTCAGACAAAAGAGTAGGGCTGTCACCCACTATAGGAAAAGCCTTCATTCTGAACTAGACGGAGGTGAGTGGCGGGGGAGAGAATGAGGTTGCAATGAATCTGAAGGTTCCTCCCTTCATTTAGGGTTTTCTGTTTGCTGGAAGCATAGAGACAGCGGGCAGCTGATTTTTACTAACCTGGAAAAACGAAGTGATCAGGAAGCTCCCCCTTTCCCCCTCACCTTTTATTGAAAAATAAATGAATAACCTCCTCCAACTTTGCCAGTAACAACTTGCTTCACTCCCAGAACTTTAAAACTTTTCGCATTTTTGAAATGATAAGAATCAAGGGCAGCAGTTCTTAATCAACGAACTTAATCTGCCATTTGGCACAATTTAAAGCATCTCTTATGAAGATGGTTGCTGTCTTCAAACTGCTTTCTTTTGCTGAAATAATATTCCAACTCCTCGTTTGCTTGTTGCTCATTGAATCCCAATGAAGTTGAAGAGATGGATAAAGTTGGGCTGGGGCTGGGGCTGGGGGCAGAAATAAATGACCACCTTCCCCTCTATGTTTACTCAGAAGCAAGTTTCTTTGCATTCAGGGGTTGCTTACTCTCAGGTACGTTTGCATTGAATTGCAGCCTCGGGGACATTTTGGGACTGCACGCAGACATACCTTGAAATTTAGCCTGGCTAGAAAAACCACCATGGAAGCTATTATATAGTCGTCATAGTGCAGATACAAAGATGAAGAGCTAGGGCTGCTTCCATTCATTTTGATGGGCCTTGTGCTGGGAGAAACCTTGCAGTACTGTTCTGCATCCAGTTACGCCTGTCTGGGACTTTGCTGGGACCGAAGCACATGGAACATGGGCGCATGAGAAGTGCGCAGAGATGTCCGCATATATCTTCATAACAAGATGAGGGGAAGCCGGTGTTCGCACAGAGCGGGCATTACTGATAAATGTGCCATGCTCCCAGCGGCTGTTATAGTGACACCTTCCTCCTTCCCTGCTTATTTACTTTCATAAAATGCCCTCATGCAGTCCCTAAGCAATCCCTTTCCACCCTCGGCTATCAGCCTCGGAGGCGGTTGTGTATTCACAGTAAGTTGCCTCTCGACATCAGTTAGATATTCTCCCTGCTCCACTATCCCTTGGAAAAAAAGAGAAGCAAACTGCCAACTAAGTCTTTATACAGGGGGTTCTTAAACGGTAGGGAATCCCCTCTCCTTGTTCTTCCCAAGGGATATATATTAACAATGTCTAATGTGCTTCTTTTTTTTTTTTTTGCAAATACTGTAAATGAAAGAAGCAAACACTTCATGCAATGTACTCATGTACCAGGGAGGGAGACAGAGGAGGTGGGTAGCAACCGTGGTAGCGACATTATAAGAATATAATCATTTTCTAGCAAAAGCGACATAGCGGTTCACTGTATGGCATTCGTCGTACCTGCCTTAGTCATTTTATTTTATACGTTTGCGAGACCTTTGTCTCAGTGCAAATAATAAATTTCCTTTTATGAAGGAGCTAATGATGTGTGCTGCTTGTTGGGGGCAGTGTGTGTTTGCCGTGATGCAGGAGGAGTGAATGGGGAGTGATTGTATACAGAAAGTTCCTCCACTTTGTGTGTGTGTGTGTGTGTGTGTGTGTGTGTGTTTGTGTTTTACGAGCCTGGAATAAACCCACAAAATCCACTGGATGTTGGAACACCCTGGCTTCTGTGAATCTTGAAAAATGGCTCAGAGTTTGGGTGTGAGCCGTGCAAGGTGATTTACAATCCCCTTGTTGAGAAAGGAACTTGACTCAGGTTCCACCCGGGTTTCAATCCACAGCAGAAATCAAATGCATTGATTTCCCCCCTTATTTGGGCAGTTTTGTTTTGTTTTCTTCATACATTGCTAAGAATCTATAATTCAGGCAGCCTGTTGTAGTATAGCCAAAAGTATAGAAATTCCCTGTGCAGACTTCTCCACTCCTCGTTGAAGTATCTATTTCCTCCCCCCTCTCCTTTTTCTATTTCAGTTTTAACTAAAACAAATCTATTCACGCAGGAACAAAGGGAGCTTTTGTATCACATCATCTCAATCCCTGATTTATCTGTGAAGATTTACCGCTTTCGTGGTCTATACAAGAACCTATGCATTTTAGCCTCCCAATTGCAATAAATCTTTTTTCTTCCTCCCCTTTCTGCACCTCAAGCCACTAGTTTATTTAGCAAAACGTACATCACCTTTTGTTCCATTAACATTGCATGCTTGTAGCCTTTGATTTAAATAAGTGCAGAGGCATGTCTTGGGGTAGAAATTTAGGGAAGTGGGATCGGGGGGGGGGTCATGCTGGACATTCCAAAGGCTGGAAGTGACCACTGCACCATACCACTTTTAAGTGGCCTTTGCGAAATCACCGGACTTCAGTTCTGCTGCAAGGTTTTTGGTTTCTGCTGGAATATGCTGGGCATTTTATGTTTTACCTCCTTTCACTTCGTCCCCTACTCCCCCCACCCTATAACCACTATGGTTCCCCCCTCCTGTTATTCAGAGCCTTTTGCCCTACATTCCTACATTTCATCTACACTGGTGGGGTTAAACTTTGTTTTCTAAGATAACAGACTAGTTCTGTGAAAGGTGTCTGGCTTGCAGGTTTGCAGAGCAGTGCTGAAACTCAACAGCCACCCATTTGCAGACGTTTCAATGGGGGAACTCCAAGCTCCTCTGCTTTCCATAGTGAGCAGAATCTGGCAACACCTGAAGGCTGGCCAGTCATCTTTACAAAACAATATCAGATCATCGTGTTGGTGTTGTGTACTGAGAGCAGACTCCCATTTCCTTGGGGCCACGTGCAAATCCAGGAGCGGTTGTCACTTTTCGTGACACAGCTTCAGTGGCAAGCTTAAAGAACGACAAAAGCCACGGAGGCTGAATTGCCTTTTCCCTTCTCGGGGGTGGCACTGTTTTTTTATTGTCAAATAGTGCATTTGAGGCTCTTGGGTATCAGATTTCTGCCAGTTGCGAGTGTTGTTAATGCAAGATAGAATGCTGAAGTAAAACCAAACATGCATGTTCTACGTATTCATTATATCCTTACTGCCTTTCAAATCGGGACATAAAAGTTTCCAGCCGACAAAAGAATGGGTAGCCCACAGATACCTCCGGACGTGGCTGTTTCTGCCCGTGATTAGGCAATTGGCTATTTTATAAGGTTGCTGTGGGCCATTATTTGCAGGCTGATAGGACATTGTGGAGCTGCCAGGACACCTGCTTCATTCTGTCCATGACCAGCAGAAAGGGCCACAGCTCCACGGTAGAACCCCTGTTTTTGCGCACAGAAGACCCCACATTTAATTCCCGGCATCTGCAGGTAGGGTTGGCAGTGTCCCCTGTCTGAAACCCTGGAAAACCACTGCCAGTCCGTGTAGAAAATACTGATTTAGATGGACCAGTGGTCTCAAGGTATAAGGCATCTTCCTCTGCGATTAATAGTCCTGGCCAACCATTTCACTACATTGGAATTGAGTTACTGTTTCTCATGTGTGTCAGTGGCATCACCTTTCTTTTGGGTTTATTATTTTTTGTGTGGAAATCAATGCAAAACAACAACAACACACCTTGGCTCCTTAATTAATAATAATAATAATAATAATAATAATAATAATAATAATAATAATTTATTGAATTTATATACTGCCCAGAGTGTCCAGGGCTGTATTATTGGTGAAATGTAGACATGAAATCTCTATCATAATTAAATTTTCAGTTTGAAAAGGATTTCCAGGCTAAATATTGGTACAGGTGGGATGGTTGGGCAGGCAAAGGTTTTGACCAACTGCGTTCTTTTAAGCTGCGGCATCTTTAAAACGGTCGCTGAGTGATCCAAGTTATCTTCTCACTTGCAGACGGCATGCGTGTGTACACGCGTGAAATAAGTGCTGATGGACACACAGCACCATCTAAAAAAGATGGTTTTATGGGTAGCATCTTAAAGGCAAATGTGCTTCCTCCAGTGGGCAGCTGGGTAAGGCTTCCGAATGTTCTTCACACAACCAATATTCAGAATTCTCCCAGCTGCTGCGCCCAGATCTTGGGAGTGCTGGAAGATCCTCACGGGGGGGGGGGGGGCAGAAGCGGGGAGACTCTTTGAAGTTAGGATTTCCCTGTAGAGGGGTGCAGCTGGCAAGTGCTGCATGATTCATCAGTTCATCATTACAAAACGCAGTCAGATCTGGTTAATCTGCAGTCTGCTCATCTGGGTTTGTGAAGAGATTTACATGGTAACCAACCTTACAGTACCCATGGCAATTGTAGCACCCGCTAGCACCTCTGCAGATAAGCAGCAGCGGCAGCGGCAGCGGCAGCGGCAACAACATTATTTCCATAGGCTCCTGGGCTTGAACATCTTTCTGGTGTCGTGCAGAACCTGCATGTAGGCAAGAACCTTGGGAAGCAGTGAGACATTGGCCCCTGATACAATCCACTATTCTTTCCCCTCCTTAAAAAAAACCAAATAATCATCTTTGCCCGCTTACGCTCTGGATTGATAAGATTAGAAAAGGGGAGAGAGCGTACAGCCATCTCTTCCACCCCCCTCCTTTCATTTACATTTCTGCCACATGAATACAATTTGGATATTTTGAAATGACGCATGACCTCAAAAGGGACCACTTCACATATTGCATTTTAAAAAGATAATAAGAATGTGATGTGCGTTCTGTAAGGTATGCTCTCGTTGAGGAGCTGGGATTAGTTTACAGCTTCCTCTTGACTGTAGGGTTGGGTGGCAACAACAATATGTGAATCGGTTCTCAGGAGCTTGATTTGATGTCCACAGCAGTTGAAATCCACGTGATTTTTCATGTAGCGCTGAGGGTTTCTTTGCTCGTGCCCAAAGCAAAGCAAATCAGCTTTGCCCAGCCAGATAGATGTTGCTGGACTCACCATCCCTGACCATTGGCCGCACTAGCTGAGACTGATGTGTGCTAGAGCTGACTCTTGGACCTAGGCCTTGAGGACAGTTTTGGAGAACGGCCCTTGGAAGATGCATTCAGGCAGAGCGATATCAGATGTTCGATTCCTTCTTTGGGGCTGAAATCAGCTGCCTCAAACCCTCCTTTCTTGTTTGAAGGAGAATCTGGAGTTATTCTTCTCCCTCTATCCCTTTCCAAACTAGATGACGGAGAGAGCAAAGTTTTCCAAACCCCTGTAACCTTTGAAATTCAGGAACATGGCTGAGGAGAAGCTAGACTTAAATCTGAAACAGTTGGGGCCTTATGTATATTATGGCACCTGAGCATAATGTAGAGTTCAGCTTGGACCTATGCTGGCTTTGGGCATGAACTATTAATTTCTGCTCCCCATAAATGTGAATCCCAGTGTCTTGGGAGCTGTATCTTGTGGATCATGCCCCATCCACAGTGGATGTATTAACATCACTAAGCGAGGGCAGCATTTTTGAAGGAAAGAAAAGAGCATTGTTCTGTAAGTACTAAACAGAGGTTCTCCTCACCTTTGGCCATGGATAGGTGATCAGGTTTTTGGATATTTTTATTTTTTTATGGCAGGTTAATTAGCAGTGGAGGAGAGCTCTAGCCTACCAGGCTCCGTTTACTCTGGGGCAACCCCGTCAAAGTTAATAGACTTGCTCTAGAGTAAGCAGGCTATTGGTTGCAGTTAACAGATAATGCCTATCACAATCTAGCTGATAAGCTTGAGCTTCTTAAATGAGTTACTTTAATTCTGATTGTAATTTAAATAACTTCAAAAAAATAACTACACTTTTCTTGATTCCTTTGAAATTGATGATGATCATTCAGGAGGGCTTTGGTTGGGGGGGTTAGTTCAGGGAGTGCAAAGCTGATTTCCAAAAAGGTTAAGACTGCCAAAGAATGAAAAGGATACCAGATTATTATTATTATTTAAAAAAGAGCTATTGCAGACTGCTTTGATGGTGGGGGCAGAGGAAGAGGAGAAGATTTCTCATGAATGGGCACATGCGGACTTAACTAATTACGGTCAAATGCTACTGAGACCATCGTAATGCAAGATGCCAAGTTGGGCAGATAAACCGTAGGAAATGGCAAGCTTAATAACTTTCGATTCCCGGACCATCTCGCAAAACGGGAGAACTGTGCGAGGTTTTATTTTATTTTATTATTATAATAATCCTTCTGTGGGTGCTTAAACGATTAGTTAGAGAAATGAAAAGGGGGGAAAGTGAACAATTCAAGTTGCTGACAACTGAAGGAGATTTTGGAATTTCTACATTGACAGAAGTCATGGGAAGCTTAGCAAATCTTGCAGTTTTCCTGCTCTCTTCTTTTCCTGGAGCGGGAAAAAAAAATCTCCTTTATCAAAAAGATAATAAATGATACTCCCTCCCCTCCCTCCCCGCACTTTAAAACAACAACAGCGACACCAGCCTAATGTGCGTAGCCCGAATACTCTAATTTCAAGAGGCTGTCTTAACTTCGAAGCAGAGCAGGATGGCTATAGTAAATGCCAAAAGGTGTTTTTGGATCCTGTGCTGCAGCTTCTGTTTCTTTACATACCTTGGCTCTGTTCAGCTGTGCTGCTTACTTTGCCTCTTCCAGTCCTTTTACCTTTATCTCTCCTTTTGTGCGTGCGTGTTTTAATATTTTGACACTCTGCTCCCACCTAATAGGAATTCTTTTCTAGAAACGGTGCATATGTTGTCTAAAGGAGTCTTTTCACAGCACCCGTATTCCCCCCCCCTCACCTCCATTTCTTTCTTTCCCTTTTGGCTCTAAAATTATGTATATGTAATTGGTAATTAAAGGTGCAAGCTCTCTTCAATATAAACAGTATTGCTCAATGTTAGATCATTAAAGGGAACAGAAGCACTAAATAATTACCTTTTGCATTGTGACAAACCGTTCGCACAGAAATCCACTCACTTCCCCCTCAGCACCAGGGTTATGATTACATTTTCACGATGGCAAAGAGTCTTTTCATAAAATAAATTGGTAAATTAATTACGTTGCATTGTCTACCGGCTGCTTTTAAAGTAAACTTAGAGGAAGGGGTTGGGGGGGGGGAGGCTGAAAGTAATTAATGGGTTTCACACACCATGCATTATGCCTAGAGTTGAGTTACCTAGTGGATTAATTTGGCTACAAGTAAGTGGAGGAAACTCAAAAGCTTTCGCCCGTGAATCTTCTCTTTCTTAGGCTGCTTCTTGTTCACACACCTCCGTCGACTGTAAGGGGTGGCAGCGTAGGCCTAATTTGAAGTGCTGCGAAAATAATAAGCACCAGGTTCTGATACGCTTCTCTTTCTTACATAATGCATGTGCTTAGTGGGCAGTGATGCAGTTTATGATACGTATGATTCATGTACCAATTAGCAATCTTTTTCAGAAAGGGAAGTTAAGATTTGTTTCGACCTCCAAATAACCATTTCTCTGGCTGAACCTGTGAAATTAGCCTCCGGGTTAGATAAAGCAGTCTTCTCTCATTATTATTACTACTACTGCTCTTATTATTTTAAATAATAAAAAAAAGATACAGCAGCTTTAACAAAAAATAATAATCAGGAAATATTTGGGCAAAGTTCCCATTCAGTTCAGGGATTGCAGTTCAGAATTACGACAAAACGTTTTGCATTGTCCTGCTGCTTTTAGATCTCCAGGAAATTCGGAAGCAAATCACCAATGCCAGTATTTCCATGCGTTCGTTCCCCCCCCCCCCCCGCAGAGCTTTACTATTCCCATCTCCAGATAAAACTTCAGTGGCTCATCTCTTTTATTTACATGCTGTTAGTTCTCTGCGTATTGATCGGGCCAAATGATAAAATTTTTGTTCAAAGCAAAAACCCCGCCAGCCAATGGGAATTGTGCCTGATTGCAGACCATGTTTCGTGTGGTTTTTCAATTAGGCTGCAATGGAAATATATATATATAAATAAAAATAAAAAGTTCGTTGCGCGGCAGCCTGTGAATTAGCAGCTTTGAATGCGTTAGTTTTTCATGCAAACTTAGTTCATCGCAAACTCCTGATTATTCAAATTCATGGAGAGATGTCAACCAGCCCCATTTCGGTATGTAAAGGAGCATTTTCTTTTTATATGATCTGATGGTCTAGAAAAAGGTTGTGCTTCCTCCAGACAACTTGCCTAAATGTGGGTCTACGGAATCTTTAGGCAAAGCAAAGCAAAGTATGGTATGAATGTGAATCTGGAAATCAATTCCTGTCCCTCAAATGCCTTGCAGTTTACAGCATCTTGAAGAAATTTTTGTGATATTTAAGAGGCTTTGCTTAGCAGCCGGTTTCACTGAAATTGAACTTACTCCCAAACGTACATGAATACGCTTCACCTGTAAGTTGACCAAATTCATTTGGACTGAAGTGCATGTTTGTTTGTTTTTGAATTACAGTATTTTTCTGTGCATTATTATTATTATTATTATTAATTTCCCTTCCGGCTGCTTTAAAAGTTGCTGTTCAGTGCAGCTGCCCTTTCAAGTTCACATTCTGCTGCCATCAGGGTTGCATGCAAATCCAGCGACGTAACATAAATAAAATGGGGACTTGAGGTTGCCACGACCTGATATTAAAATTCCATAAAGCCAGCAAGTATTTGGGGAGAGAAGATGGAAGAAAGGATGGCGTGTGGTAGAATTGCTATCCGACGGGAGAAAGTTTGGTTAGAGCAGACATATGACTTTTTTTAGTGCTGCAATACCTGAAAAAGATGTACTTGAAAAGCAGCAATAGGAAGGTATTCATAGTGCTGGATATTTTCCATAGGAAATTAAGCCAAATTCATTCTGGCATCTGCTATAATCTAGAATCTGAATGCCTGGTGTCTGTATGTCTGTGGTGTAGAGACTGACCTCCAAGAACCCAGTAATTCACAAGGAACCTCATGCCCTTCCGTCTCTGTACATGGGAACAACCATGTAACCTAAGGCATTTTTAAAAATAAAATAATAAGCATATTATACAGTGATGTGTGCACAGCATTGGCCTTTAGGGGTGGGCAAGCTGAGTGCTGAAGGTGTTGCTCAGCTGAGCTCGGTGTTTGAATGCACTGTCTGCAGTGAGCAAGGATGAAATTGTTGAGAGGTACTTCTGGCATCTTCTCATGGGCACTGCTGGGAATACGTGCCTGGCTGCTAGGTTTTGTAGTCCTGCATGAAGCTACACAGCTTGGCAGCTCTGCAAAATTAACCCCTGAGGAAACACACTCAAAGTCTCCTTTGCCTATTTAATCCTAGGATTGGCTCTCAGTTCTGGCTCCTTAGTTCTCTGTCAACCAGGACATTAAAAGCATTTCTGGTGTACCTCTACCAACGGAAGGTCCACATCACCTTGGGCCAAGCGTGGGCAGAGGAGGAACGGCGTTGTGGCCTGAAGGTCCCACTTGCTCCAGGTTGAACACATGGGGAAGGGAGAATAGGAAGCACATCCTTGGCTTGGCTTGGGTGCGAGTCATGTTGCTTCTTTCTCTCATAAGGCCGACCGTCACTTTGGCTCAGCTGCCGACAACAAGAAGCGATTTTGGTGCTCGTTCGGGCGGTAGCCCCAGTGGTTCAGCCAGGCTTGCGTTGGGTTGGCGGGGTTTGTGTGCTGAAAGCCTCTTCCTGCTCAAAGCCAGCCCAGGAAGCCCCCCTTCTGCATGTTGGTAGGTTGCCCATACTGGCAAACGACAGGGACTTGTTTCCTGAGTTGGTTTTGCCCTTGTAGGGCAGTCTTGCCTCGGGCAATGCTTCCGACATTTTCCTGGCCACCGTGATGCAAAGACTCTGTCCCTGGGATTGCCTCTTCACCATTGAGAAAGGGAGCCATTTTTGAGGCTTCATCTTTCTTGGCCATTCTGGAAACTGAGCACACAAAGGCCCAAACTTTTTTTATGTAAGGTTTTCTCTTTGTCCGAAAGCTTTGTCGTTCTCTTTAGGCCGCAAATGAAACGAGTCTTGTACAGTAACATTGAGATGAGCACGCACGGTAGATTTTTCCTCACAAAAATCTTAGTATTATTTTTTTTTAAAAAAATATTACTACAATATAATCTTTAAAGAATGCAATGGATGTGTTATTGTGTCATCACCAAAGTTCTCATTCCAAAAAGAAGGAAAGAGTGCTCAGGTTTGTCCTCACAGATCACAATTTCTCCTGAATGTAATATGTTGATCTATACATTATTGCCATGTCCCCTATTTCTGAAATAAACATTCTGGCAGGGTGGGTGGAGTGGAACCATCGTGTGGTGACCATTTTGACATCCACATTCTCTACCTATCCTTCCGCGTGCTCTAGAAGTGTTTTTTTATCTTGTTGAACTGTTGCGTGCTTTAACACCAAAAGCTTTCCTTCCATGATAGTTATTTTATTTCTATGCCACTTTTCAGGCACGCCTCGTGAAGTGGTTTACGTAGAAATATTGGAAGAATAGAGATTAAGTAAAAGCATGTATTAAAACTGCGGAGACAAGCGACACGGCTATGTGTGTGTGTGGTGGGGACTCTTTGAAAAGCAGAATTCTCCTCCCCTCAGGGAAAGATGGTCCCTGAGTAGCCTTGTGGTGATGGCTGGGGCAAGGAGAAGCCATCTCAGCTGAGTTGCTGAAGGGTGAAGAGTTGGCAGCTCATTCAAGCAGTTCTTCTGTTCTTCTTCATTCAAGCAGTTCTTCTGTTTTCTCTTTACCCTTCTTCCCTCAGCACAAGATGCTCCAACTCCTGTGGTGTTTGTTAAGAGAGAGGGAGGCCGCCTCAGGTGGAAGCTCTGTAGCTCAGCCACAGAACATTTGCCCTGCATGCAGAGCAAATTTGGGGTCAATCCCTGGCATCTCCTCATAGCGTTGGGAGAGACAACCGTCTGAAATCCCCGAGAGCCTCTTCTGGTGCATGTGGACAATATTGTGCCAGGTGGACCCAGTAGTTTTCCAGCCTAACTCTGTGGTCCTCAACATGGTGCCCATGGGCATTTTGGTGTCCTTCGTTGCTGGCCAACAAGGCTCCCCTGCTTCTTTCTGCAAAGCGTGTTCTCCTTCATGGAGAGCACATGTTGCGGTGGGGTCTAGCAAATCATCCCTCTGTTGCTGGGCGGGTAAGATTAAATGGCCACGTTTGCGATTGGGCTCCTCTATGTTGTTGGGGAGATTTTAATGTTGCTATTCCTGATTGACAGCCTATTAGCTTTATATTCCCTGCGCGCAGCGTTGAGCTTCCTCTTTTCGCTCCCCTGCTGCTTTCTGAAAATTTTTTATTTTTTAAATTTATTTGGGGCTTTGTTTATTGTAGCTTTTTTTTTTGGGGGGGGGGAGATTCCTTTAATTTTTTGGGATGTGTGATTGCTTTTTTATTGCCTATGTTTGTTTTGTTATAGGAGGAGGTTTATTTTTAGGGTGTTCCGAGCACTGCCAGTTTTTCTTTTGCAAAATAGGTATTTTGTGGAGCCCACAGCAGTTTGTTAGGTTTCGAAATGTGCCCCTGGAGCCCAGAAGGCGTTTCTTCTGAGTCCTGTGACTGTACAGTATTTGTAAGACCAATCCTGTATATTCAGCTCTTCCAAAAGAACCACTGCATGTAGAGGATCCTACAAAGTGCATGTGTCTGGGTTGGGGTGGAAGGAACATGAAGATATCCTAAACTGTATAGGATAGAGTAATAGGACAGCACTCAGGCTTATTCACAAAGGCCTATTTAAAAAAAAAAGCTCTTGAAGCAATTCTTGCAAAATATCACCTTTTGTTTATACCTTTTTTCAAGTGTGTGTGTGTGTGTGTGTGTGTGAGAGAGAGAGAGAGAGAGAGAGAGAGAGAGAGAGAGCAAGCAACAACCCTATCAGGTAGGTCAGTTATTGTTTCCATTTTGCAGAAGAAGACACTGAGGCTGACTTGGATAGGGCTGCTTAATTAGTCCATAGAAACAGTTGACACTATCCATTGGATCAAATCAGTTAATGGCTCCGAAGGCAATCGTAACAGGCTATTATTGTTCTTAGCACAATGCTGATGGGTATTCTTTGAAGATACATTCAGGAAAGCCACATCAGGCCCGCCTGTTATTTTGCTCTGCAGACAGACTCGGTTGCAAAACATTTTTAAATCATTTGAAGAAAGACAAGCAGGATGGGGAATATAAATATATATAAATGGCCTCGGTCCTGCATACTTGAAGGAGCGTCTCCTCCCCCATCGTTCAGCCCCGACACTGAGATCCAGCTCTGAGGGCCTTTTGGTGGTTCCCTCACTGGAAGGTTACAGGGAACCAGGCAGAGGGCCTTCTCGGTAGTGGCTCCTACCCTGTGGAACGCCGTCCCATCAGATGTCAAGGAAATAAGCAACTATCCTGCTTTTAAAAGACATCTGAAAGCAGCCCTGTTGGAAGTTTTTAATGTTTAATGCTGTATTGTATTTTTAATATTCTATTGGGAGCTGCCCAGAGTGGCTGGGGAAACCCAGATGGGTGGGGTATAAATATATTATTATTATTATTATTATTATTATTATTATTATTATTATTATTAAAAAGGTAACCTCTGTGTTTTAAGACAACCCTGTTCTAAGTCAGGCTATAAGAATGCATAAACAAAATTGCCCTCAGTTCTTTTTCCTCCCTTTCCCCCTGACCCTCACTTTCTCTTTTCTTTTTCTTTTTTGCTTACCCACTTAAAGCAGAGGCTGACCATGTGGAAACCGCCATTGCCCACGAGGATGAGACCCTAGCGATAGGAGATCCGGTTGGGCTCGGCCTTGCGACGGGTGGAGCAGACCCCGACCTATTAACCTGTGGACAGTGTCAGATGAACTTCCCCCTGGGAGACATCTTGGTTTTTATAGAGCACAAGAGGAAGCAGTGCAATGGCATTGGTGGTTCCTGCTACGAGAAGAACCTGGATAAGAGCAGCCCTCCCCCATCATCACGCTCCGAGCTCAGGAAAGTGTCAGAGCCGGTGGAAATCGGGATCCAAGTCACGCCCGACGAAGAAGACCGTCTTCTCACGCCTAAAGGAATTTGCCCCAAGCTGGAGAACGTTGCAGGTACAGCATGTTTTATTGTTTTTATACATTAAGTCATGTATGGTCTTCCACCACTGTCCTAACAACCATCCTCTACTTTTCCAGAGAGAGAGAGAGAGAGAGAGACTTGTGGAAAGTCCCGATAATTCTTAAGACTTCTGTAGTAGCCAGGGGTGGGGTGGGGATCAAACGTCTGCCCCATGCTTTGGAGAACCCATTTCTTTTCAGGCTTCTGTGGAACCTGTTCTAAATAGGATTTCGTTCCATGGGCAGTAGAGGGCCCTTTGCCAATCTGATTTTTGCGAGGGATGGCATAGGCCATGGTGGGCATCGAGGTGGCAGGTTTCTGAGCCCTCATTTGGCAACTGTGATACTCAGTGCTTTTTCTCTCTCTAGAAAACTCACCATGATGTTGTTAGAGTAAGTGCCGCACTTTTTAACAACAGGAAAAGAGGTACTGCATACCATTGAGTACCCCCTGGAAAAAAGCACTGGTGCTACATGGGTAAGGGGTTAGGAAAGGCCGGCTACCTCTCCCCTACTCCCATCCGCGACAGGTATCGGCCTGCCCCATAGTTCACAACTGGAAGACAATCTGCTTGGCGATAATGCTGAAAGCCTCACTTAGAAAACTTGGCTTTGGAAAGGTGTCACCTGGACAAAACGCAACGTCAGAGTTTCAGAGACGTTAATAAATGCAGATTTCTTCTTTGAGCTGTAATGCAGACAAAGGTAGCATCTCCATTAACTAGAAAACAGGAGAAAAATGGTTGAGGTAGGCTTTCTGCAGGGTTAAACACCCTTGGAGGTAAATATCAACCCACTTTCCCAAGGCAGACTGATGTCTGGACTAGGTAAAGAAAATGTCTTGGCTGACTTTTCTGCTAGCTCATCTTGACCACAAATGTAGATGCACCCTCTTTGTCTACACAGGACAGTAAGTCAGAAGGGGATATCCTTTGATGGGGTGGGGGGCTTTTCTTTCTAGGGGGCTGCACTCTATTGGTGGGCAAAGCAATGGATGCACCTTTTGACGTTTGCACAGCAGGCTACATACCCAAAAGCAAAAGCAAGAATTTTCCACGCCCTCTGCGTTCTTCAGACAAGAGGTGTTATCATTGCTCAGAGTTACATCCCAGCTAGGAGGTTGGGAAGCAGGACACCAGTGTGGTACATGGCGTGTGTGTATGTGTGTGCGCATTCTGAGGGCTGGAAAGTGAACATAGGAAGGCCACATTTTTAAAAAAACTTTGGATTTAATATTTGTACGTTGCTTTCCCAACAACGTTGAGCTCGAAGCAGATTGCAAGAATAAGCAAACAACATTTCCACCAGTTTTAACTGTATATCCCAAATCGCAGCAGCATATAAGCACAAAGCGAAAGCAAAACCATTCCACAAACAACTGATGCTGGTAAATGCAAGCTCATAATAATTCAAAAATAACATTTGCCCCCTGGGGGCTTGAGTTTCCTGACCCCCGCCCATATACAGTGATGTGAGGGGGTGAGGAAGGGCAGTTGCCTTTGGTGGGAGGAAGACGTGAACCTGAACAACAGAAATGTGTAGACCGCAAATAAGAAATGGCTTCCTTTGTTCTCCCCGCCACCCCGCAGTGAAACCTGTTTGTTGTAGTTCCTGTAGGTTCTTACCACCCTTTCAACTCTACTATTGCCAGGTGTCCGCCACAGTTAAATTGGTTTAAAACTGGATTAGGTGTGTGCTTATAGACAGGACAATACAAAACTAAACAGGTGCGCTTGTAAGCTGGATGTGTTAAGGTGCTTGTGCGTAGGCAGAACTGATCTCATTGGTTTTGGAAGCCCTTGAACAGGCCTCTGCCATTTCTGATATTTAAGTGCCCCATATGTTCCTAAATCTGGAGCAAAGAAAGGAAAGAGAGAGAGAGGAAACCACAGCACCTTTATAAATGCTTCACCCCAGAAATGAGTTTCCGTGAAGTACTGGTGGAAAAAACAGCACGAGGTGGTCTGAGGCCAGAAGATGACAAGTATAGTGTATTTTCATTTCTAAAGTGCCTGGACGTTGCGGTGAAATTAGTTGTGTAGGTCAAAGCTGCCCTGAGGCTGTCTTTACCATGTGCAGTCAACACTTCTTCAGCAGATTGCCACTGGTCTTCTTAAAGGGTTATTACGGAAAGGAGGACTGTGTCATCCACCTGGATGAGCACCTTAAAGAAATTGCCTTGAACTGCGCACAGTGCAGAATAACTTTTTTTCTTTTTCTTTAGCACTGGGCGGCCGTAGAAAACTCTCCCGGTCTCAAACCAAACTGAAACTAGTCCAGACTTAACTGTGACACCTCTGTAGCTGAAATGAATTGAATATAGCTCCGGAATAGAGAATCTGATGTCAGGGTTTTGGGGGTTTGTTTGTGTTTTGGTTATTGGTATTTTTAGAAATGAGTGGGGCTGACGCCTCTGCCTCAGAATTTAGCTTTCTTACAGCTTTGAGATTTTATCGCAAGGGAAAAAGAAGCTTGGTTCTTGGTATCTCCAAGGCTGGGGGAACCATAGTCTGGGCTGTCCATCCTAAAGCCAAGTCATAAGATGTAGGGACACAGAAGCTGCCATATTAGATTTGGATTACTGGCCAGCAGCAAATCTGCAGGGGACATCCTGGGAGATAGTAAAACATATCTAAGCTTAGAATGATATGTGGGATAACTTTTTACATGTGTGTAATATTAATCTTGCAGTGGGTGAAATGACTGGGTATATCCCCGCCGTCGCCCTTAGGCTTCAAGCCCTTGTACATTGCAGATCAGCTGTTGCATCCACTTACAGGATTTTGCAGCTGATTTGAAGAGTGCAGACCTAGCACCCAAATTTCTCTTAAGGTGCTTTCCTTTGCTATATGGTGAGTTGCATTCCAGACTGCGTCCCAGCCTTTCAGAAAAGCAGGTGCCTCTTTGAATGCTTGGCGGAATCTTGGAAAGTAGAGGTTATTCCTGCATTGCAGGGGGGTTGGATTAAATGGCCCTTGAAGGTCCCTTCCAACTCTATGCTTCTGTGATTCTAGGTGGAGTTGCGTATGGTTAGAGATGTATACTACAGTGCCGTGCAGAGCATCCTCACAGTTTGTCCTTTCCCATGATTATCAGAAGCCAAATAAACTATACACTGGGAAAAAATATAGCCAAATGACATTACACTCATTAAGTTGGCACACATTTCAAAAGACCTAGCTTAGATTTTTTTTTGGGGGGGGGGTCCTCGGTTATAGGACCCAGCCAAGCCATGACATCACTGATTGTAGCTTTCACATGCTGAATAGTTCCGCAAACTTGCAAGAGCTATGTGATACTGAATGGGATGAAGTCACTCATCCTTTCTCAAATTTGCCCTGTAAGCTTGTCTGTTAGAAAAAAAAAAAGTCACACGTACTTATTCTGGGCCAAAGCATATGTAGATGTGGTGTTAAATTGATTTTTGCATTTATTCTTATTTTTAAAATGGCAAGTAGCAGCTGCTGTCTCTGTGTGTGTCATTATTAGAACTGCAGCAGTTGGGAAAGGGGTAGTTTAAACTTTTCCTTCCCTATTGCTTTCCTGAAGAAAATCTCTCCTTCTTAACACGAATAGTAATTGCTAAAAATGCAGCTGTTAATCTGAATGATTAATATACCAACTGAAATGTCATTAGATGTTAATAAAAAAATAAGAACCTCAGAAATTTAAGAACAGGGGAGGGGGAATAATTGATCAAGGAGTGTGGGAAATTTGTATAAATTTGGAATTATTTTGGTGTTAATTGGAATCTGTATAATTGGCAAAACTGTGGTAAAATTGGGTAAATATTGGAAAATTAATATAAATTTATTTTGTTAAAAATGAAGAAAACCTCTCATTTGAGGCTGTTACTTGGTGACTGGGGGAGTGCTTTTGCCTCAGTGCAAATAGCAGCTTTGAAGGAGTGATCTTCGTTAGGGCAGGGCTGGGGAGGAAAGCGTTAAGCACCTCCACCCCATCTGCTGCGGTATCGATAATAATCACACACACCCTAAGATGCACGTTGCATGCAGTTGTGCTTGTCCGTTGTACATGCTGCTGCAACCAGGAAAGAGAGCCTGCAATAAGATTGCAGAGCTAGAGATTCAGGAGCAAGTCTGCCTCACACCTTAATGATGTCTCTGAGATGCAAACCGTTGCTTTATCCCAGAGAAAGGAATAGCATTCCTGGTGTAGGATGCTGCATTTGGGAGCCAAAAACCTCCTTGCTCCTGTGCACGCATAACCCACTAACTGGTGAAGCTTTAGCAAACATACAAACGTTCTCTCCAATTCAAACCTCCCATCGGAAGACGTTTTGCCAACCACGTTGCCAGCAGGTGCTGTGGAACTCGGTTTTGCCTACCTTCGATTTCCACACAGGTTTTGGGGTTGTGCTAACTTGGGTTTGTTTCTAGCACACTTTTGCTTTTGCCGTGGCAATTGTGGAGGGTTAGGACCCCCCTCCCCTAAAAAGAGAGAGAGAGAGGAGGCAAAAGGAATAATAATGATAATAAGCAAGCACACACAAGAAAGAAAGGGAAGAGCTGGAGCTCTTTAATCTTTCTCCCATGCTAAACCAAAGATCAAATGGAAATAAGCCGGATATTTCGAATCTGCAAATAAAATAAAAGAAGTGGTTCGTTTGACTCCCCAGCCCCATTTCCTTGACACTGGATAAAAACTCCCCCGGTAAATAGTGGCAGAAATAAGTCATTCTCAAATTAGGGATTGAACTCTGAGATAAAGAGGTCTGCAGTGTCCTATTTTAGTGTAGGGTTTTTTGCTCACCTTCTACTCCCTCCTTTTGCTCCTTTTACTTCCTTTCTTTTTTTTAATAGCAGAGGATAGTTTTCAATAGTAGGATAAAAGCTTCATATTACAGCCATGGAGGGTAGCCATGGGGAAAAAAAGCCCTTACAGAAGTCATTCACTGAAAAGGCTTTAGTGGGATATACCAAGCCCCTTATTTATTTTTCAATAGAACGGCTTTCTGCATTAGCCAAGAAAATCAGAATCTGTATTTAACATTAAAGGTATTTCCCAGTGAGAGGCTGTAGAGCATTGTTGTTAGATTTGTTTAAAAAAGAGACTAAATACGATTTCATAAAAGGGAAACTTAATCTCTAAGGCAGCTTTCTCTCTCCCCCCCCTCTTTTTTTTTTTTTTTTGGTAATAATGCAACAGCCTACAATATTTTCACTTTCTATGCGACGAAAGATATTCTTAGCTTTTTCTGTGCTGCGACAGGAAGAATGAAAATTTCTTTATTCCACCAAGAAATATGTAAAATAATCCTTTAGAAGAGCGGGGAAGATATGTTTGTTCAAAGCATTTAAAATGTTATTTTAATCAAAGGCACAAAACAGCCGACATGCTATGTCAGCTAAAAGGAGACTATTACATTTGAACTGCAAACTGCGCTCATCTTTTTTCTTTTATTTCCTTCCCCCTACCCCAGCCCAACCTCTTTCCCCCTCCCTTCCCCAGCACTTTGAAACAAATTTAGAATAAAAAAAAATTGAATAAAAAAAGAAGAAGAGAAATAAAGATTAAAGAATAAAGTGTGTGTTGAGGGGGGAACTTCAGTGGCTCAAATGTGTAAAAGTAATTTAATATGGCGGAAGCATTAATTATTTTAGCTTAATTGAATTCTGAGGACTGCAGCCGTTGCATTTTTGTTAGACAAGCTCTGTTTATTATTTCTTTGTGTGTAGATTAACAGTAAAGGAAACATAGATAACTTTCACTTATTTATTGTAAAATAAATGTGTCAATTCATGTGTAGAGCAAGCTGTTCAAAGATAATGGAGTCTTTATGTTTGAAGAGTGGGGAAACAGAAATGGGAGGGGAGGGGGCGAGAAAAGAAAAATAGAGATCTATGAAATGCACAGTTGCCCTCACAGAGCTACTTACAAAGCTACTTTTCTCAAACTCATGTCATGTTCCTTGATCTCTTTTTACTTAGAACGATTTGTGGATGTTGCTGCATCTAATATAGTTCCTCTGGCCGTGTGGAGCCAAGAAATGTCAAGCACTGAGTCAGGCTAATTTTTGCCTGACTCCTTTTTCACGGAGTCTACAGGCTGGACCTGCGAGAGGACGAAGGAAGGGGGGAGCAGGACCAGCTTGACCCTAAAAGGCAGACTAGGAAATGCTAGGAACTCAGATTTCTAAGCAAGACACCAAATGATTCCTTAAACCAGGGTTACCAGTTGCCAAAACCGAATGCTTCGTTACCGTTTTTGGTCCAGACGGCTCAAAAGTCGTATTATTTTTTCTTGCACATAGGACACTTCGTTCTGACTGTGCAGATAAAATATAACAGATTGAATTCTACAGGATGCGTTGCCCGTGTGTGAAAATGGTGAAGATCCAAGGCATGCGCCTCTAGACGGTGGAGTCATTAGGCACCATGCTGGCTCCTGCACCTCTTCACTTGGTCGCAAGTGGCCAGTAGCCAGGTGCAAAAAACACCTGGTGAATTTTGAGCGCTGACACTAGGCGGCATCGAGTTCAAGTGGCATCGAGAGGCAATGTGCAAGGTTGGGTGTTCCTGCGTGTTTCTGGCCTAGCTTGCATCCCTTAAAATGGAGGGCGTCCCAGAATCCTTGGTGCCGTGTAGGAATGTTCTCTGATGTGTAGTTTGCTTGCGAAGGATGTTTCTGCTGGCAGGCCTAGAATGGTGGAAAGTTGAACCATAAGCTGATGCTTCTAGTCTGAAAGATGAGGACAACGGTGTTTCTGGCATCAGGGAGCTAAATTTCCATCACTTAGTAATGTATTGAAGTTGGCACTGCATCCTTATCTTGTGGCTTTCTAAGTAGGGCGTAGGGCTATTTCACAGTGCTACCTATTAGTGGTGACATACTTGGCTGTGGTGGTTGGTCAAGAGTGTGGAAATCTACATGGCTGCAGGCTATGTCACTCTGTTGAATACATGCCTCTTGCTTTCCACCCACTTGCGATTCTGAGGCCAAGCCTTTATTTCCTTGTTCGTCCTGAATGCTGCTAGTAAACTCAGCTACTAAGTCTGAACCTCAGCAGGCTTGAGCAACTTCGGGGTTTGCAGAAGTAAAAAAAAAGGGGGGGGATTCCTAAAAGGAATAATAATAATAATAATAATAATAATAATAATAATAATAATAATAATAATAATTTATTTATACCCCACCCATCCGGCTGGGTTTCCCCAGCCACTCTGGGCGGCTTCCAACCGAACATTAAAAACACAATACAGCATTAAACATTAAAAAACTTCCCTAAACAGGGCTGCCTTCAGATGTCTTTTAAAAGTCAGATAGCTGTTTATTTCCTTGACATCTGATGGGAGGGCACCACCACTGAGAAGGCCCACTGCCTGGTTCCCTGTAACCTCACTTCTTGCAGGGAGGGAGCCGCCAGAAGGCCCTCGGAGCTGGACCTCAGTGTCTGGGGTGAATGATGGGGGTGGAAACGCTCCTTCAGGTATATAGGAGGGTGTGAAGGAACTCTGAAACAGCTGGACTGAGTATATTCTTTGGGTACCAAATGCTTGCTGGAGAGTGTGTGCAGAATGGAGTGCCCTGGAAGTCGTCCCGACAGGCTGGATCCTTGAAAAGGAGAACTCAACTTTGCAACATTTTGTTGCGGGCTTGATTTATTAGTAGCAAACATACTAGTAAATATATGCAAGTTCTAGAGTCGAAAAACCGATTCATATTTTCTGATTTACAAAATGTGAGCATCTTTTAGTCCAGAATTTCAAACACAGCCTTCACAACAGCATGGACATATGTGTTATGAGCAAGGTTTTTTTTTAAATCAGCTGAACCTAGCTGTGCAAATCCCTCTTTGCTGTCCCTCAGATAAGTCATATGTCTCTATAATAAAATGCAGTCTGGTCAGTGAATTGGAGAGGTGTTACCAGTATTATGTGTGGGTTTCCCCCCCATTTTGTGTTTTAACTGTATATTCACTTATGGGTGCAAAAGAATGGACACACACACTCTGCCTAATTTGCAGTGGGAATTCCAACCACACTTTGTAACTCGCTTTCTTACTGTCCAGACTTAAGTCCCACAATTATTATTTCTTGCTCAGCATGTCCTATTTCTGCTGACTTCATATTTTTTATCTTGTGCTATTCCATCTCCCCTCAAATTTCTGTGTTGTCTTCTATGTTTATTTTGAGATTCCCATTCTCATTCTTTACAACAAAGAACATTACATAACAATAACCTTATTGCATAAGACCAAAAGTCCATCTCGGCTCAGTGTAGCTATTGTGGCTAAAACTTGCTGATAGACTTATCCATGGCTTGTCTAATTCCTTTTTAAATTGCCACCATATCACTCACTGTATCTTCGCCCTGTTCCCCATTTCACTTTTCCTAAAATGAGCATGCTCCTCTGCAACTGGCTCTCCTCATTCCTTCTTTTGGGCACATCCCTGCTGTAGTTGTAAAATTGAATCGACAGTAATTCCAACTCCCTGGTACCCCTGGGAACTGCGAATTCTGGGGGGGGGGGGCTTGGGATCTTGTCAGCACCCTTGTCAAGCTATGGTTCTCAGGAATCTTTAGGAGAATCCATGTCCACTAGATTTGTATGTGTCTTAAATGTTTGTAGAGGTAAGCCTTGACTCCCATCAACCTTGACCAGCATGGCTAATGGTAAGGGTTGATGAGAGCTGTAGCCCAACAACATTTGGAGGACCACAGATTTCCCATCATTGCTTTATCTTCTGCTATATTGATGCTCATGCCTGATGCAGCCATCCTCTCTCTTCCTTCCTCCCAGTTATCCTTTCCCCTTGGAATCCTTTCTCAAAACCCACATCTCCTGACCGGCTTTCCTTACAGCCTCATTTAAGGCCTAGCTTATTGCTGCCATGTGGTGTCATTTAAAGCAGTGTCTCGTTACATGAGTTTCACCGCCCTGTTGCAAATATTGGTAAAGAGAGGTTTATAGTGACAGGCCAAAAAATTCCCAGTCTGCATAGTGAGTTTCATTGCTGCAGAATAATAATTTAAAAAAACACACAACAAGATCAGGAGTGGGGAACCTGTGGCCCTCCAGGTGTTGCTGGACTACAACTCCCATGATTCCTCATGCTGGCTGAGACTGATGGGAGTTGAAGTTCAACAACATCTGGAGGGCCACAGGTTCCCCATCACTGAGTTAGGTGTAGCAGCTGGAAATGGTTTCCATGTGATGTCGGTAGTATGTCAGCCCGCTGAAGGGTAGTGGATAAGAAATTTCTGGATCAAATGTATTCCTTTGGCAGCAAACCACTGTTTTTTTTACCTCAGCTCCTTCTCTGTACCAAAGCAATGCTGGCCTGCTCTATAGGGCTGTTTTACTGAGATAAATGTATATGAAACACTTTCTAAAATTCTGTATGCCTGCTATGTATTTTTATTCTGGGCAATCTGCCATTCATAACTCATCCTTTTCCTAGTTACTGAACCAGTTCTTACCAATCTTCCTACCCAGACAGAACAGTAGCATGGTACAGAGGGATTCCCCCCCCCCCCTGTCAGTGTTTTAACTTTGGGGATGCAACAAATTTGTTTTGTTACTTTTTCCCTAGTTTAATTTTTTTTTTAAAGATAATTATTTGTTGTAATGCACCTAGAGAACTTCAGGATGTGTGGCGATGCATGAATGCTATAAATAAACAAATACTATTTCAGACTTCAAGTGGGCAACAGTATGTTTCAATGCTACCTAGTATAAAATAACTCATTGTACATATGTTCAGGAAAAGGATTCTAGTTCAACCTTCTTCCTCACATGTGAGCACAGGGAATTTTTAATATGAGGGAGCATTTTAAAAAATGCCCCCCACATTTGAAATGGTGCCGTCCAGCAAAAGTTGCATCATGTGATTGCCCTGACCATGCATTTTGGCGCGTAGAACATGGAAATTATTGTGTCATGTATATGTGTTTGGTCCAGCTCCTGTACAACTATTAACCAGCAACGGTAGCAGAGCAGTGCTCCTAGACTTTCAAACGTTGCTCAAACTAGTAGTGCGAATTCATTAGGCAGCTGTGTTAATTGCTGCAAAGGTTGCAGAAGATATTACACGAACCCCACATTATTATTATTATTATTATTATTATTATTATTATTATTATTATTATTATTATTTATTCAGCCCACCGAAGCAGCGTTCTGGACTTCCCATGTACTAGAACTTGATATACATGGTGGGAGAAGAAAGGGAGATTGGCCGGGCTGAGGGGGAAGAGCGAGCGTGACTCGCTGTCAAATGGAGGATTAAACTGCAACCCCTGCTCTACGAGTGCTCGTTTTGGCCTTTTAAATGGTAAAACTGCCAGTGAGAGGAAAGAAATAACTCGCATGTGCTGGGAGCTAGAGATAAACACTGCTGCAGGTTGCTGTGAAAAGAAGCCATTTGATATATTTAGAATTGTTATTTTTCCTCCAAATTAAGATTAGTTAAAATCCATGTGTGTTGCGTGAGTGATTGTTAACTCAATGGCATGGATTATCCTTTCCTCACATCATGACAGCTAATTATTATTGCTGTCTACCCAGAGACATTCACTTACACTGTGTACCATTATGGATCCGGGCACCCCATATTAACATTTAGGAGTCAGACAAGCCACGGTGGCATCTTAAGTGGGAGAGGAGAAGGAGGCAGGGAAGGCGTTCTGCTACTTGGCGATGAAAAAGAGCCCTTGTCTGAGGGCCTGTTATGCCAGGCAGGTTTGGAGCAGGTGGTCAAAGAAGAAGCGCCGAGCTGGCAGCCAGAGTTGGAAATTGGTCATTGTTGACAGGTTTCTCCATTTCTTTGGGGGCTGAGCTATTGACAAGAGTCAGACAAAAGTCTGAGTTGTCCCAGAACCAACGGACGAAGTCAGGCATTAAGGCCCAAGGAGCACACCAAGATAAACGGGAACTAGGAAGACCATCGTTGCTTGAGCAAAATCTCAGGAAGTCCTTTATAGCTCTTCCCATTTAGAAGGGCCCAATCAATGGTCAGACTGGGTGAGCAGGGCCATGCCAGAGCCTGAATTACTTTGCTTTCCTCAAACATGTTATGATGCTGACCTAATAATGCATTACCTCAGGACTCCTTATAACAGGCTCCCTCAACCTCGGCCCTCCAGATGTTTTTGGCCTACAACACCCATGATCCCTAGCTAGCATGACCAGTGGACAGGGATGATGGGAATTGTAGTCTCAAAACATCTGGAGGGCCGAGTTTGAGGAAGCCTGCCTTATAACAACCCCATAAGGCAGGGGAAGGGGATCCCTGGCTCTCTAGATGTTGTTGCACTCCAGTCCCAGCCAGCATGGCCAGTTGTCAGGGATGATGGGGATTGTAGTCCATTATCACCCAATGTGCAATTGGCTCCCCATCCCTGCCGTAAAGCATGCCAGTATTATTATTTATTATGGCTATTATTTATTATTATCCCTGTATTGTAGTTGTGAGTGTGAATGTTGAAGGAGGGGGTCTGAGGCTAAAAAATAATGGCTTGCTTCAAGTCATATAACAAATAAATTGTTCCGGAAAGATTTGAACAGAGCCCTACCTGCTTCATAATGCAGTCTCCTAACTTCTGTGAACATTAGCTTTCACACATACACACACACACACACACACACACACACACACACACAGACACACACACACACACACAGACACCCTTACCCCTAAATGGACAAATAAGTGTAAACAGAACTGAAGCAATAACCCTCCTTTGCCACAAAACAAGTTTTTGGATTGGTATCTGAACACAGTGCCACGTTAATGGCCCTCCTATTTAAAAGATCCCTCCTTTTAAAAAGTTTATTGTCTCTTTGCTGGTTGTGTGTTCATAGCAAAAAAACTATACTAGTTATGTGTTCATGGTAGAAAAGTATACTAGCCACAGGTGGATGAAAGGTGCACTATTGCATGTGTGTAACTACTGACTTGATTATTTCTTCAGCCTGTGGTAAAAAAACCCAGGGTTGATTGCTAACAGATCTTATCCTCCACACCTCCTAGCAAGGAGGATCAAACCACCAGGAGTATTCCCTGTGCAAATCTCATTGATAGCAGGGAAATGGTTGGGAACAGCCATAGCTTAGTGGGAGAGTATCTGCCAAGTTCAACCTCCGGCATCTCCAAGCAGGGCTGGTAGAGAGCCCATTTTGAAATCCTAGAGTCTAGAGACAGTACTGAGCTAGATGGACCAATCATCTGAATTGATATAAGGCAGCTTCCTGTGTTTCTATATGGTTTTGGAGCACATCTGCCTCTGGCCAGCTCTTTGTGGACAATGAAAATTTATATTATAATTGGTGTATCCTGGAACATATGTCTTACAGTGTATTAGACAGAACAAACATATTTTTAGTCATTGCTGTCTTATCTGGTGTAGGTGAAAAAAAAGATGTCACCCCCCCCCCCAAAGCACCAAGCTTTATTCTGTCTTACAGAATAAATGGTTGTGGAAAATGTACGTGGCCATTAATTAATTCCTCCCTTTTGCAGTATGCAGCAGGCTTAACTAACTATTTTGTTATAAACAATTAAGGTGACCAGTGTATTAAGGATGCACGCAGACTGTGTCAGTTGTAGTTTATTTATTTCTTGACTACATTTATATTTCACCTTTCCTCAAAGGAGCTCAAGGAAATGTGCACATGGTTTTCTCCCTGCCCCTCCATTTTTATCTTCATAATAACTCTGTGAGGTAAGTTAGGCTGAGAGATATTGACTGGCCCAAGATCGCCCAGTGAACTTCAGGGCTGAGTGGGGATCTGAGCCTGTGTCTTCCTGGTCCTAGTCCAACATTCTTGATGACACTCCAGTTTATGTAGTCCTTATCTACTGCATTTGTATCCTTGTCTTGTGGCACCATTGTCACCTAATTCTGCAGACATCACCTGAACTTAAGTGGTATCATTACAGTTGCCGCCTTTTGACATGCAGACAGTCCTTCTAGGAATGGGAACACCCAAACACTTTTTCTTCTTTTAAACTTTTGTTGTTGTTGTAAACCAGAACATTTATAAAGAATAAAACAAAAAAACAACAACAAAATTAGTACATTGCAGTAAACCATGTCCCGTCCAGAACCATATGATACGAGTTGCATGAAATAGAGTACAAAGCTTGTTTGTGCTGTCAGCAATAAAAATGGGGAGGGGGAAAGACAAACATAAGAGCGTTTATCAAAGTTACATAGCAAAGTTAATGTCAATAAGTCGTTCTAGAAAGAGTGATGTGTAAGAAGCGGTCTGGGTTCTCCCGGATTCAAATTAATAAAAGTCAGAAAGTGCATCCAGTCGTCTGCAAATGTATCTCAGTTGGTTTTTCCTTTAGATAATTTACTTTGCTTTGTCACTTCCATCAGCCAGCACTGATTGCCACTTCCTGTCATACTGGGAACGCCCAAAAAATTAGCCAGGCCAGACTTGCACTCCATCCATGCATAAGCAGCAAGTCTTCTCTTGAAGCACTTTCACTAGATTATTTTTCAAATGTACAGTCTTTTTCTTCTTCTTGTTTTCCCTTTCTGTTTTTCAATGATGAAGTTCAGGTGAAACCTGTTCTTTCTGTTTGTAGCTGAATTTGGCAGTGCACAGTGCTTCAGCTAAGCTTCCTGTGAAGTCACAAGGCCACTTCCTCCTTTTTCTGGAGCACTTTTTCAGTGTGTGTGTGTGCGTGCATGCTTTAAAAATAAAGGAACAGATTAATGCAACTTTTTTGTATTTGTATTTTTTTGTATCTGTCACAGGCATTCTGATTGTGGGATGAATCCACTTACGGATAAATACATCCTGTAATTTCTCTTCTTTGGCATTGTGTTAATTTCCT
Organism: Podarcis erhardii; assembly: GCF_964252035.2. Taxonomy (NCBI): domain Eukaryota; kingdom Metazoa; phylum Chordata; class Lepidosauria; order Squamata; family Lacertidae; genus Podarcis; species Podarcis erhardii. The sequence continues at coordinate 18,536,957 of NC_138497.1, forward strand.
TTGGAGCTTGGAATCTTCTTGAGTAAAAGAGGGGAAAAAGAGAGGCGGTGGTGGGGAATCATAGTCTGTTTCTCCAGTATTATACCATACATTTCCCATAAGATTCCCCTCCCAAAAGAGTTACAACAAGTTATTTCACACATGCTCACAGAGAAGGGGAACACTTTCTTCAGCTAGACTACCATTTCTCCCAAACATTGTGTTTGGACAGCTTGGTGTGCTGACACTAGATTGCAACTGACAGTGCATTGCTAAAGGTGAATAAGGTACTTTGTTTCCACACAGCATTTTTTTTTTGGGGGGGGGGGATTCATGCATCAGATAAATAAGGCTGTTGTGTGACAACCTTAAGAAAGGTTCTGGAGGCCATCAGGTAGTGTGAGGTATTGATGGGGCTGGATCCCACCGTAGCTTGTGGAAATCATTATACATGTTGGTGTAGGAAAGGGAACAAGGGTGCAAACATTCAGAATAGCTCGATGGTGGGTAACTTGGTGAAGAAGTCAACTCAGAGTGTAGCAGCTGTGAAAAACCTTAGTAAAGGGTTTGAAGATAAAATTGCCAATATTACGATGCTGGAATACAAATCTGTAGTGAGATCACACTTAGAATACAAAAGGGATGTTGTACAGCTGGAAAAGGTTCAAAAAAGGAACAACTCCCCTTTGAGGAAAGGTTACCTCGTTTGGGGCTTTTTAGTTTTTTTTTAAGTGAGCAAGGGATTGCGTTATAGATGATTTTAAAATTAAGCATAGTGAAGAGAAAGTGGACAGAGACCTCATCATAGCTTTCAGGGTCATGCAATAGATTTGGAAGACAGAGGACAGGGGAAAAAAATAGTACTTTTTTCACACGATACATAGATAAATTATGAAATTTGCTCCAGAAAGCTGTAGTAAAATGACCACCAACTTAGATGGCTTAAAAAGGGAGTAAACAAATTAATGGAGCTTAAGTGGGTGGCAGCATGCCTTGGAATACCACTTGCTGGGAATCGCAAGCGGGAACAGAGTATGGTTGCGCTCATGCCTTGCTTATGGGCTTCCCATAGGCACTTGGCTGACCAAGTGAGATCAGGATGCTGGACTAAGGTGGGCCTTGGGGTTCACCCAGCAGAGCTGTTCTTAATCTTACGCTGCAACTCAATTATGTTGTTGGCCATTCCTCTTTCAAGGTGCAGGCTGTTTTGCTGGCCTACATTTCCTGCCGTTTTCTTTCGTTTTGGGAAGCTGCAGCTTAACGTTAATTCGAGTTCTGGTCTTCCCTGAAAATGTGGTGAACTGAAGAGGAGCAAATCCATTGGTGCTTTCCTCTTGCAGGCATTGGGTGTGGTTTGTCATTGGACATCTGGTCCAGACTTAACCTGTGGCCCATGGGAAGCCTCCTGGTGGATTCTGTTGATGGAGGGACAAACCTGGTTATGTGAAACCCAGGTAGCATTTCCTGGCATTTGTTTTAATTTGGCCATAATGGTAACTAGATTAATGTTGGCATTTACTTCCTCTGTAATGAGACTTCACAGTTATTTAAACTTCAAAGTGCCTGGAAAGACTCAGTTCTGTTCTGGCCTTTTGTTCTGCTGCAACAAAAAGCAGCTACAATTGTTGTTCTCACTTTAGCCTACGGGTGCTTCCAGACAGGAGCTTTATATTGCAAGTGGGATGCAGGGGTTTTTTTTGCTGTGTGATTGGCACATTAGCTTCCACACGTTCTGTTTGTTCACTCATGAATGTTAGTTGCTTTTCTGTTGTTTGCTGCCCACACCAGAGGGAGGACCTTGACAGGTTGTATCTGGGTTGCTCTTTTCTTCCTTCCTTCCTTCCTTCCTTCCTTCCTTCCTTCCTTCCTTCCTTCCTTCCTCCCTCCCTCCCTCCCTCCCTCCCTCCCTCCCTCCCCTTCCCTCCCCTTCCCTCCCCTTCCCTTCCCTTCCCTTCCCTTCCCTTCAACCACTCCTTGCCTGTCCTCTACTACCTTTTACTGTTCTGGGATATTTACGTGCCTGTTTTCACTCAAACTTATCCAGCCTGTCTGGATGCATCTTAAGTAAGTGCACAAGCAAAACAACTTCTGCAGAGGGACTCCCCTTCTCTCTTCTTTCCGTGTGTGTCCTGTACCATCCCCATATCTGCTCCAGAGGGTTGAGGGACAAATGCAGGAGGCTTGCAAGATGAGGAGAGGGGTGCAAGAAGTCCTCACCGTGATGGGACATTAGCCTTGGTGCTATGTTGAATTCCACCCATCGCAACAATAGGAGGCACCCTTCTAATCTGGGGTTGGGGAGATATCTCCCATGATGTAGTTGAAATGTTCTTGATGGGTCATCTCGGTAAACAGATTGGGAAAGGTCAGTGATACGTCATTCCTGGCTTCTTGTCCACTCCTGTTTGTTTTTGCCCTTTCGTTTTGGTTGTTGGATACTTGGGCCTGTGTTGCTAGCTATGCTAGTGCAATGACACAACTTTGGGATTTGTGCAACACCTTTGCCATATCAGTGCAACGGGAGAATGCTTGGGAGGGTAGCCTTGGGATGATTTCCAAATGACTTCATGTGAGAATTACCGGTCTCATATTTCAGTAGCACACTGATTGTTGTCTCCAGTGCAGGCCTATTGAAGCCAGAAAAGAGATGCAAGCCTTGAAGACTGCAGATTGCTGTGACTCAGCCAAGCAAGTGAATCATGCTAAACACAGCACCAGGAATACAATGCCAAATAGTAGCAAGCAGATTAAAAGTAGAGAAATGCAATTCATGCGTCTGACCTCTTTTGTTTGCACTAATCTTAATAGGAACAGCCCATGCAATTCACGCTTTATATGCTTAACTGCAGACAGCTGCTTATACATTCAAAACTAGTAGCTGTTTGTTACAACTGGAAAAGACCCAGGCGATAGCTTATGCTGTTTGTCTCTGGACAAAACATACTGGACATAATAGAGATTTGCAACAACATTCAAATGGCAGGGCTGGTTTAAACATTAAATAAAGCGATCTATAGTGTAGAGACCCAGCAAAATGGAGTCTCCTACTGCAGTCAGATGATGGGATAGTGGCTTGACAAATATACCCACCTTATCTATCAACCTTCTACGGTATTCCACCCTTGCCCCAAAGAACCAAGACTGGCATACTACTGGTGCAAACCACTGATAGCATGCCTGATCCTATCCCGTTACCCATACTGGTTGCTTTCAAAGCACCTGCAACACTGATTGATTGGGCTATATTCAACTCATAGTATTACTTGAGAGGGGGACCCATTAAAATTCACTAACTTAAGCCCATTAATTTCAGTGGGTTTACTCCAAGTAGAACTTGATTGAATGGAAGCCATTGTGTGGTTCTGTCGAATGGTCTTGCGAGGCTGTGTTTTGGGCATAGAGGATGCCTGACTTGAGGCTACATTTGGTTTGTGCTGGGGGTGGGGGGAAGGTAGACCTGGTATTTCTAAAGCAAAAGGTTGTGCTGAGGAGCTGTAGCTCAGAGCTAGAGCATGTCCAGTTTAATGAGTATTGGGTACCAGGGCAAGTAGATGCCTCTGTCAGGCTTCCATAGGAGTGTTGACTAGACAGGTCTGTGTTCTGAGCAGTACTGGCACTTCCAATACAGTGGTGCCCCGCAAGACGAATGCCTCGCAAGACGGAAAACCTGCTAGACGAAAGGGTTTTCCGTTTTGGAGGTGCTTCGCAAAACGAATTTCCTATGGGCTTGCTTCGCAAGACGAAAATGTCTTGCGAGTTCCTGCGGGTTTTTTTCCCTTCCCCCCCTTTTTCTAAGCCGCTAAGCCGCTTATCTGCTTATCCGATAAGCCGCTAAAAGCCGCTAAAAGCCGCTAATAGCGCTAATCCGCTAAGCCGTCAATGGGCTTGCTTCGCAAGACGAAAAAACCGCTAGACGAAGAGACTCGCGGAACGGATTAATTTCGTCTTGCGAGGCACCACTGTAGTTTGGAGGCTACCTCAGGAAACAGATGCTTGCTGGTAGAACCAGTGACAAGTATTGATTGATTGATTGATTGATTGATTGATTGATTGCCTTCTATACAATTGTCTGAAGGTGATGTAGAAGCAGTAAAACAAACAAAGAAGAGTAGAAGCAGTCAAACAAACAAACAAACAAACAGATGCATTTAAAACTAAATTAAACCATACATGATAGACATTCGTAGCAAGGACCCAATAATCCAGCTAGGAAGAAGAATGTCTTCCAATGGTTACTGGAAAGGGGCAGATAGTGTTGTCAGCATTGACGTAAGATTCAGTTACCAGTCTGGTGGTTTCAGCACATGGAATGGGTGGAGGGGGCACTATTTTGCCCTGCGTCTCGGGTAGCAACGCGGGCCAGTCCTGGATCTGAGTTATTTCTGAGGCTTTCTGAGTTATTTCAGTCGCTTTCTCATCAGGTGGTGCAACCTCCATATTTCCAATTTGTCAGGAAACTTTCGGGAAGAGCAAAACGACTGTGTACTCTTAAGGATTGGCTTATGGCAATCAAATATGCGATAACGCAAAAGCTTTTTTGTTGCATGCACAAGATTGGTTGCATTTGTTTTAGGAATTTAGGAATCTGCTTTATATCAATCGAAGTTTACATCAGCAGAGTTTGTGGTGGAAGTAGGGGAGACAATTTTTGCCAATTCCTCCTTCCCCTTCAGCCTCCTGAATGTTCTGTTGTGTTGCCTCCTGGTTTTTTTTTTGGGGGGGGGGGAAGGGGCCACAGAATGAGGGGCAATCAGCAAAAGTCACCTTCCCCTTCTGCCAAAGAAAACATTCCATGAATTAAAACTTGAGTTCCATGCCATTGTGTGTGTGTGCATGCACGTGAGAGCGATCGTACAGGTTCCTTGTGTAAGGACGGCATATATTGACAGGTTGAGTTTTATTCGATGCAGAGATTGTGGTAAAAATAGGTACAAGGCAGTAACTGCCCAATTTGCTAGCCATTTTCCTCCTGCTCTTACAAATAAAATGTGGGGAGTTAAACTTTGAGATGGACAGTAATTATTAAAAACAAAAGGGAAAGGGGAAAAACAAAAGCTTTGGCATTTGTTAGAATGTAAGTAATAGGAAGAGAGGAATACCAGCTACTTCACAGTTAGTGGAGTATTGATTGTAGGAGGCATGTCATGCGAGTCCGCTAGGGAATTTGAGGTCACATGGGAAAGTGGTTGAAAAGAACAGAACATCAGCCTTAACCCCCCCCCGCCCACCCCCCTGCCCAACTTCCATCAGAAAAGCCAAGCCCGTGAGTACAAATTATTTGACAGCTGGAGGCTTGTGGATGATCAATAAAAGTCACTCTGACTTGGCTTTATCATATATAAATAAATAAACCGGACAGAAAACTCCTTCTATCCCCCCCCAACCCTTCAGCCTCTGCTACACTGCAAGAAGAGAGTGCCGCGACATCACTGGAGTTAAGTCTAGCATCATCTATTTCCAGTGATTGTTTTGAATTCTCGGCCTGCATTTGAACCTGTGTTGCACAAATGCTCATTGACCAGGTGAGCTGTGACACAGTGGGTTCTGTCCCCCCTACAATTTTCTTTTCTTCTTCTCCAGGGGCTTCTGAGTTAGGAACAATTGTGTGTCGTAGTTTGAAGCGCGTTGTGTGTTTGTGTGTGAGATACACACACACAATAAAGTGATAATGTTTTTTTGTTCTAGAGTGGGTCAAATTTGTCTGTTGTGACCTATAACTGAGAAGGGCCATTGCCTTGAGCATTGGCTTTTCATACTGCCTCCAGTGAGGGGGTGTGGGGGTTCGGGGCTAAGAGCAGCATGCATGTACAATCATGCAAGGGGAAGAAGGTATGGGAGCAGGAAAAGACCCCCTACCTAAATAGCAAGTCTATGTGAAATTGTGTTGCTTAATTATTGAACCACACTGGAAGTCCCAGCTTGCCACAGCTTTGGAGAACATGTCTTGTCAACTTCAGCCAAAACATTTCCCAGGAAAAATATATATCTTCAAACACTTCTCCCCCACTTCCCCACAAGTGCAAAATAAGATAAAATACAGTAATAAGAAAAATCTCAAAACCACAACGACTACCAAAAGTAGCACTCTTGATATGGTTTGTAGTCATCTTATACACACACACACACACACACACACGCACATTTAGTGGGTGGGATATCTTGGGATTTAGTATCTAAGCTAAGGAGCTAAGCCGGAAATCCCAGCAATGTAATGAAAACAAAACGGACTTTTCACTCGCGCTGTGGCATTCTGGCAGTCAGAGTGCTTTCGTGTGCCAATGTTTTCATTGTAGGTTTTCTCGAGAGAAGTAGTGGAAACGAATCGTTAACCCCTTAACTGGAATAAATGCCTGTAGCAGCAACAGCAGCACAGGAGGCGGCAGCAACAAAGTGGTTTCTGCCTCTCCCAAGCCCTGTTGGAGGGCTGAGAGCAGCAGATGAGGACATAGAGGAAGGTAGATGCTTTCTGTCAACAAGTTGGGTGAATCAGTGGCAAGTGCGAAGCAGCTGCTTTCCCTTTTGTCCTCCCGTCCCTTCCACCTGACTATTTCATTCATGCCTCTGCCATTTTTGTGTGTATCATAGTAATATTTTATATACGTTAGTCTATAAAAAAAGTATTTATTATATAGAGTCATGTGAGCATGAAATGTAGTGTTTGCACTAACAGGAAATAACGATTTTAAAAGCCTCGCCGATATCAGTCATATATGTATGCACAAAATAAATTCTTTTTTTTTAAAAAAAGCACCACTATGGAAGATCTTTGTTTCTTGGGGGTAGGGGAAAGGGGCTAAATGTTAGGCTAATTAAGTTGTCCTTGCATAACTGTTTACATATGGAAAAAAAGGCTGGGCCCCCTCCTGCCTCTCTGTAGATTGTGCTGTGATTTTATTCTTGATATTTTCCTTTCACCTTTTGATCGCGGCCAGTGCTTAACAATCTAAGCCTCCCCCCCCTCCCCACCATTAGGATCTTTTATCTACATTTATGCTTGCAAAACTGGATGGCGCATCAGGCCCTTTACTAGAGAGCGCCTTAATCTAGGCTTTAGAAATTTGCAAAGCAATTAAAATCATTCAGCATCTCCCTTTTTGGTGTCCCGCAAGCCTGTGTCTTCCTGTCTGGGTTTACCAGTCTCAATCTTTGGAATTTCAGTGCCATGCATAATTTAGGCATAATTGCGCAGCTGCTACGAGAGGCCATGCCTCCCCAGCTGACCTTGGTCAGCATGCCTGCTCCTTGAATAGATGCTCTGCCTTCTTTCTTTCCACTTTGACAGCTCCCTCCCTCCTTTTCAACCCCCCCTCCCTGCACACACACTCCTCCTTGGCCCTTTCTTTCTTATTTATTTTTTTAAAAAAACTCTGTGGTGGTTTCAGTAGAGGATTTGTACAGTACTGTGTACCCAAAATTGCTACACAAACAATTAAACCCATGAATTTAGCAAGGATAAATATCAGTAACGGCAGTATACCTCTTCTAACGTTTGCAGTAATTATCTCAGCCGTCCTCACACAACAACCCTGGGAAGCTTATGTGGATCAGCAAATGCAGATTTTCCATCAGGACACAGTTGAAGTTGGGAGTTCAAGGTTGGGAATCTGGGCTCTCAAGGTGGTGTTGGACTACAACTCCCATCATCCCTGACGGGAGTGTGTTTTCAGAAGCACATCATGTATAATTTTCTGTTTTGGGGCATCTGGTTTTGCGTGGCTTCTGCAACCAGGCAACTCCTCTCCTTTTTTGTGAGTTTGAGGGGGGGGGACCCTTGTAGAGTGCCCACACCTGCCACTGTGATGGAGGGGTGGCATGTTTGCCCCCATGCTTGGAGACTTGCAAAGTTTTGAGTGTCTACACCTGGCCATGTTCCTTTATGGTGCCACAGGTCTCTTTTATCGTACAAGGTAGGTAGTTAACTATTGCACTTACAGCATATTTGTGCTGTGTTAATAACATTCAGAATAAAAATACATCTCTGGGGAACAGAGGTGAACAGTTTCTTTATTTTCACCTAGGGCATGGAAAGCATCGCGGAGGGGCAGACAAGAGTGAATAACATTTTATGAAGTAATAAATAACTTATCTGCATTTGCTGCCATTGTTCCTTTTCCTAAGTGACCACACAAAAGGAAAAGGGGAAAAAAAGAGCAAATACAAGCAGGGTTTAAAGGTGCCTTGTCCTCCTTTATAAAGACGTTTATTATTATTTCCAACATCATCCTGGAGCCTGATGCTGTAAACGTGTCTGTTTGAACTCTTGGCTTGGAGGTGGGGTCTGAAATCTTAGACGCAAGAGCTGCTGCTTATTCTGTACAGACAAAGTCCAGGCTAGGGGACTTGCAGGGAATGAAAACAGCCCTCGAATTGTTTCATTTTGCATTTAAGTCTCTCATTCCCCACCCCCAATCACCCCGTCTCCCCCAATTAATTTTCACCTGGCTTCCTACTGTTGTTTGCTGGAGAGGCCTGTTATTAGCTCGTTAAAAACAAAACAAGAGACTTGAAATCGAAGGGAAGTTTCCCCGAGTAGGAAGGTTTCCTATTCCACACCCCCCCCCTTCCTTCTCCCACCCTCTCTCTTCCAGTTCGGGTAGCTAGTTTTGGCTTAGTGCCAACCTGTCTCTCAACAGGAACAGAACATTTCCAAGCTGAAATTTATAGAGCAGGGTCCAGGTTCCTAGGCTGGAGCCTGCCACCAGACCCAGCCTCTTTTGTTACTGATTAATGCTGCAAGCTGGTTTGCTCACCCCTGTCTTCTCTCCCCAGCACTGCCTCCTTTCCTAATAAGATTTTCTTCTGCTGCAAGTTCTGTTTCTCTTACTTCCTTGCCTCTGTTTCTCTCTCTCTCCCTCCACCTCCTCCTCTTTTGCCCCAACAAGAATATCTTCTTCCCCTTTTCTGCCACTTGAGGGCTGAAGTCTTTCTTGCACAAATTCTTTATTTCTTGCTCAGTGCCTGTCACACTGCTTGGGGTTTCCTGTTTCAACTTCGGCATCGACCAGCGAGGTCTGGGCTCCCAATGTTTTACTAAGAGGCGTTCAGTGGAACAAAATGGCTCCTTTCAGCCACACACTGTGGGGAAGCCTACCCTCAAGAGGCTCAGGAGGCAAGGCAAGACCCTGCAGGCCTGTTGGTTGGAAATGTATTTTGGATGCGCATGGTCAGCCTTTTGCAAGCACCTGACATGTGCTTTGATGCAAGCTTCTGAAGCGGCTACTTCCAATTCACCTTGAATTTATGTAAATAAGGGGCATCCTTTAATGTATACCACAAGAGCTGAGGATGAAAGTAGCCTGCCTTTGCAAATCAAAGACTGGTCCATGCCCAGGTGAGTCTCACCAACACACTGTCTAGGAAATGTTGTTAACTGAAACAAGACATAATGATAGGACTTCTGCACCTGTATAATTTTTCTTACATGACATCAGGGCGTATTTTCCTCATCACTTAATATGGATTAATTGTGTTCTTTGCAAGTTAGTAACCCTGGTCTGTGTGAGGGATGATTTCTCTAAAGCAAGATGGATTTTTCATCAGGGCAACCCCCCCCCCCCATATATTGTTCTTCACCATGTGTAAGGCAAATTCCACCTATGGCTGTTAGTAGAGTCCAGGGGTGCCAACCAGAATAAACTATTGTGGTGGGGCAGATAAGCCCTGCCCCACATAATTTATCATAAGACACAGTGCACACATACCATTGGAATGGCAATGACCATCAACTTTGAGGGGGCCCTGTCCCCTCAAATATTTTATTGGGTGGTGGTGGTTGAAGGGACCTCGGCCCCTAGGAGTTGGCTCCTGTGGTAGAGTCATAAAGTGAATCTTTTTGGGTCTGCGGAACATTTTGTCGGATTTACTTGTTTAATTGTGGCATTTGCACCCCCACCCTTTAGCCCGATAGGCTGTCTAAGGAACTTACAAAAATCAGCACTAGGATGGCCCTTTCTGCTCTCTGGACCATAGCCTAAAAAGACATGTCACATGAGGGAAAAGAAATGGGCTGGAGGAAGGAAAAGCAAGCTCAAGTACAAGTCATTCAAATGACAGTCCTTATAATACAGTTATAGAGGTTCTGGCAGCCTTTGTGCTTAATAAATAGCTGTCGCTTCCTAGAAGTGCTCTCTCCTCGCTCCACCCGATTGGATCCAGGAGTAGAGAGCAGGAGGACAAGGCAGGAGAACTGCCACATGGTTCATAAAGCCAGCTTGATGGCATTCAAGGTCTTCACAAGAGAGGGTTTGATGGAGGTACCTTTGTTGAAGTCGGTGGTGTTCGAGACTGTTCTGCCATCCCTTGGAGCGCTTCCTGCCGCCTCTGCCTGCCCCGCCGCCATCTGCAGGTGACAGTGTCCAGGCTAGGAGGACAGGTGAGCTCCTGCCGCACAATTATTTCCCCAGACAGCTGATTTCGTGGCAGAATGAATTGTGCGGCTCAGCGTTTTTTTTAGGCTAACTTTCCCGAAGTTTCTATGGTTGCAACCCTAGAACCCTGACTTCAACAACAGCCGACAAAAATAAAACTAAACAAAAAAAGGTTCCGTAAATATAAAGGCAAATGAGGAAGGAGAGCAGAAACGTTCAAATTTATTTATTTTTAATCCAGATCATGATTTGTCCATAAATATATTCAGGATTCTTTAACAGCTGCCTTGCATTTTCATATGTGAAAATAAAACTTCTAAAATAGCAAGAATGTACCTACTTCCCCCAACCCTCCCCCCCCCCCCAGTACCATCAACTCAAATTTATTATTTTTGTGAGCTGAATCTGGACATGGCGTGCTGTGACTTCTAGATGCTTCAAGTATGTGTCAAAGAATAATGACTCACAAAAATCCACTGAAAAGAATCAAATTAGGTTGTCGGCAGCATGTGTGAAAATGATAGTTCGAGTTTTATTTCCATGGCCTTAATCCCAATATACAGATATAAATGAATAATTGAAATCCAAGTGTATTTATAGCGGACCACCCAAACGCAAGGAGAGAAATATATATATTTAACATCAGACTTAAATATAATCTGCAGGATGCCAGCGAAATTGACTATCCTCGCCTGATGCTTCAATCTGCTATGAATAGGTAAAAAAAAAAAAATTGGATAGGGCTAGGAGCAAGAAACATTTTGACAGGGTCACGCTGTTGCGTGTTGTGCTGTTGCACTGCCCATCTCAACATCTAGAATGACGTACTTGGGAAATCACATTAGGTACAATCTACTTCCGTGGAGACAATTTGCTTCACAGATTAAAGAAAGTACTTCATACAGTGAGTGGCTGAGCTATGGCATTTGCTGCCACAAGAGGTAGCGATGGCCAAACAAGGCTTTAAAAGAGGATTGGACAAATTCATGGCAGATAAAGCGATCAGTGACTGCTAACCACTATGGCAGTGTTCTACCTTCACTGTTGGAAATGGCATGCATCAGAATATCTGTTGTTGGGAATTTCGGGTCTGGATTTGCTTGCAGGCTTCCCAGGTGACATGTGGTTGGATGAATTCTGGCTCTTTCTTACCTTCTTAAGAGAGCTGCAGATTCATTTCCAGAGTTGCAGTGCAGCAAACATATCAACCCAAAGAATCCCCATAAGTACTATAACTGTATTAGAAGGTTCATAATTTCTTGAACGATAGCCGCCATAAAAGATGGAGCTATTCGGCACCACTCACTTAACATAGGGTGCTAGCTGGCGGCAAGGCTGGTTTAGGGGAAGTCCTCTGCAGATATAAAACAGGGACAGCTTGGCTGACGCTGTTGCACTGTGCATTCCTGCTGTAGTTCTGAATACATTGCCCATCTCTGACCCAGGCAAAAGGGACTGCAATAGAAACAAACCAGAAAAAGGCATGTGTTGGATTGTTAAAGCACCTTGGGGAGAAATAACGCGCTGTTTAAAAATACCCCACGTTTTATAAAATAGTGATGGAATTAAGTCCATCAAAAGGCTTTCACAATGGATCCTCTGAAAAACAAATGTTCAGGACAATTGGCTTGAAATTCAGACCTGTTTTTCATTACCATATTTCTTTTATATTAACCAGAAATAAAAACTCGTGTAGATACTCACTTTGTTGTGGGAGTTTATTATCCTTTCCCTCGCTGCCACAATTCCCCCCTCCCCAACTTTTAAATAGTTATTTAAAGAACTCAAAGAGCACTTCAAGAGCCAGAAAAATAAAAAAAATAAAAACAGTATATGCCCTTACCGCAAAGCTCTTAAATTCTTGTTCAAACATTTCTCCAAAGCTGTTACTCCGGAAATAAAAAATGTGCACTGTTTGCCTATAGCAGATTCAGAGTTTACCTTTTAAAATGACACCCTCTCAAGTCTGGAGTCGGAAATGTGTTGATGTTTTTGTGGTATGCAGAAACAGGTCTGGACCAGACAGAATATATTTTAAACTAAAAGGGAACAAGTTGTTGGTTTTTAAAAAAGTGATTTGTAATCGCAGGTCTTTTCTGCATCTGTCTCTCTTGAAACATTTTCCCCCTTAATGTGTAGAAATAGCAAACATGAAGTGGCATGATTTAAAATTTTAAAAGGAAAGCTTGAGGTTTAAAAATTGTGCAAACTATTCTATAAGAGCTGTTTGTTCTATAAGCATGAGAAAGGGAAAGGTCCTAGAGGTGAAAGTGTGATCTGGTCCAGACCCCAACCCAATTATCATGAGCATAAAAACTGAGCATAAATAAATTGCAGACTTTGCTTGACGATATTTCTAGGAACTTACTTTCCTGTATACAGTATATGCACCTGTTGACCAGATATTGGAATGTTTTCTGGAGCTAATCACAAGTAATGAATATCTCACCAAGGCCACTCTCAAGAACGGTGTCCTAGTGGTGTTTGTAGTTTGTTCTTTATGTGACATGTTTCTCAAGAGCTACTTGTCCCAGAGTTCTTGTTCCTAGACAGGAAGGAGGGACAGTGGGATCCACTGTTACTGGTAGGTTTTGCAGACCTAAAATATATTTGAGTTAGTGGGCTAGTGCAGTGCTCTCTCATTTGTATACACCTATCATGTTTAACTGTAATTGTGTAAACTGATACTTAATATAATAAAATATATTAAATATAAGAAAAATATTGTGCCTTTCTCTCTCTCTCTCTCTCTCTCTCTCTCTCTCTCTCTCTGTGTGTGTGTGTGTGTGTGTGTGTGTCTAGGTATCTGAAAAGCCCTAGTGTGGGTCATGGTAAAATTTCAAAAATGTAAACAAAATGTAAATTTAAGAAATACAATTGAAACCTTTATTTCATGATTCAAAGAAAGATGTGGGGGGGGGTGGGTTCATGGTATGTGTGTAGAAGGAGACCTGTGTTTCAAGTTTTTACTGCCCCCCACACCTCCCCAAAAATGATGGTAGGGGCACCAATTATGTAGGGTTGCAGGTAGATTCTCAAGGAGTAGTAGCTCATCAAGATCTTATGAGATTTGGAGGATTGTGTCCTGTGTCTGTAATAATCTGGTAAAGGAATCTGTTTCCTTTTAAATAATTGTTTATAATTTCCACGTTGGAAAAGCAACATGTATCTAAAACCTCAAAAGAGGAGCATCTAGGAAAAAAACGCTTTCGCAGCTGCCAAAGCCTGTGTGTGTTGATTCCCCGGGGTCCCATTTATAACAATCTAACAAGATAGAATCTGCCTTTGAATATCAGTAAATATGGCTAAAGATCACAAAACTGTACTCATAATTGTTCAAGTCAAAAAGGCAGAAAATGGTGTTTCATTAACATTTATGGTACAGGGTATATTTTAGATGGTTGGTGGCTGGGAGATGTCATGTTGAAACCAAACCAAACCAGTCTACATCTCTCCAAACGTACACTAGTCAATTACAATTTTTAACCTGGTGATTTATTTTCAAATTTCAGCTTCACATAATTTTACCTTCGAAAATGTCGTATTTGGTGGCTCAGCAGCCTGACCAAAGCTGCCCAGTCATATTTTCTCTTAGTGGGGTCAGTTGGGGGGAGTTGAATTAGTGAGAAAATAAGAACTGGCTTACTCTTTTCAGTACAGCAAGCCCACAACTTACACACATTTAATTTGTGCTCATTCAGCTTTATGTGCATGGCAAAAAATTCAAAAAGTTAAAAAGAGGGCTGGAAAGCCGGTGGGGTTCTGAGGAAAATGATTTTGGCCATCCCACCCAATGCTTATTGACTATATGTGATTTTGGCTTCAGGTGCGATCCCCAGAACATAACCCCCATATAAGTTATAAGCTTACTGTATTTACTTCCTGGCTGTTGGCTAGGGATGGGGGAAGAATTCATCTTAAATAGATGAGCACACAGAATTTGCTGGTTCTGACCCGACTGATTTTTGCTGGTATCGGATTGCCTCTTACATCAAATGCCTGCTTATGTCCAATCTTCTTATGCATTATCAGTTTGCTTTCTTTAAAAAAGCCTGACTAAATAAATGCAAAAATGGCATATATTACATGCTTAATACATATGAAAGAGTCAGGTCCCACAGAATGCTGTATCTCCGCACACACAAACATTTTTATACATTTATAGGCATTGTATAATACCTGGTTTGGAAATCTGTAGGGTATATGTGTATAATACTTTTAATGATGCATATTATATGTGAGAATGGTCAGGGTTTTTTTAGTGGAATAGTTTATTAAAACACTGTTGCAGAAAATCCCATGGCTGATGTTGTCTTTCATAGATGCCAGCCTGGCTTCTCTAAGTTTGCTAAACTTTTATTATTAGGAGGGGAGAAATACCAAGATGATACTGAAATTTCCTAGCCAGTTCAAGAACATCTTGTGCCTGTTACTAATTGGCATAACTTAAAATACAAAGCATATATTCCATTTTCCAGATGGCAGAACTGAGGCTGAGAAACTGACTTGCCCAGGGCCACCCAGAGAATTTAAAAATGATCAGGTGCTTGAAACCATCTCCCAGATCCACAACGAGCTGTATAAAAAAAAGATGGTGGATGCTATTGAACTGCATGGCGCAACAATGCAGAATATTTAGCTTGGTTGTGGAAGACGGATGTTCAGATGCTATCAGATGAACAAAGCTCATTAAATGGCCTCAGAAAAGACAGAGCCTTCATCCAGTAAGGGGGGGGGGGAATCCCTCCTTCTCCCAGTGCAGGAGAAAATCCTAAATATGCAGCTGATTGACATATGATTGATGTTTCCTACCCTCATACTGAAGCCCATCAGTTCAGCAGCAGGCCTTTACCTTTATACATAATAATAAAAAAACCACTATTATTATTTAACACTTGCAAAGTGCCTAAAAATTTCTAACCACTGTACGTATATTAAAAGATAAGAAGCCCCCTGCCCAATGTAACAGACACATGACTCAAGAGAGAAAAGGAAGAAGCAAGCAAGCATTGGTTGATAGATGGGTTGGCCTCTCCCTTACACCACATGGGCACACTTGCACCACAAATTTAAACCAGTTTGAAGCAGGTGTGTAATTCTCTTGGCTTCCCTTCAAAGGGTTATAGTAGCATGAGGGTACTACAATTGCCAGAGACCCTTGTTGCATACAGGGTCTGTTAAATTGGAAGTGTGGACTCCTTCTGTTTTGGCCTAACTTTCCTCACAGGGCTGTTGTTGTTGTTTTATCTAATTTTTTTCAAAAAATGGTTACCTGAGATGTGCTTTGTAAAGTGATTTGCACGCTTAAAGGTGCCGTCCCAGAAACGGTTAAGTGCAATTTTCACGAAAGTTGTGGTTTTTTTAATTGGAGCTGGAAGCTGCAATGAGTAGCTGTGGACACTGCGTTTCATCTCATTTGGTTATTGGTTTCGTGGCAGCCGCCTTCATCTTTGGCATACCAAGAGCCACCTTTGGAGCATCAGTGAGAAAATTGATTTTCAATGACTCCTTCATTGGTCTGGAAGGCTGTAGATCTTTGAAAGGAGGGGGTGGGTGGGGATAAAAACGCAGCCTGTCTGTGTGAAAACAGAGAGCCAGAAAGCAAGCAAGCTGACACCATTTTTTATTGGATTACTTTCTGTTGGTGAGTGTCCAAGATTTCAGGCGTCATAGACCATGCATTCTGCTGAATAATTCAATTTAAATATGTCTTGTAAAATTGCTGGCTTTGATGCTCAAATAATAAATTACTATTAGCAGTAAAAAAAAATACATAAAACGTAGCCCTTTAAAAAAATAATAATGAAATAAATAAATAAATAGGTGGGAACATTGCCCTCTGGGATTAATCCCAGAAGGATGTTCCATTTTTGGGTGCTTCTCTAAGGCTCCTTTGTTTTGACTTGATTAAGTTGGCCAAGAGTTTGCATTGAAGAATATATATCTGTTAAAAAGATAAGCAACGTAGTAATCATGATAATGATGTTAGGGATAGGTTTGTGCAACATTATGTCTAATTATCTGTGTATTCAGCCCTGCAGTAGTCTGCCTGTGAAAACACAGGCTTTGGCCCCCGGGGCAATAAAACAAAGGTGTCTAGAAGAGATGGGTATTGCTGAAGCAAAACTAGAATCAGCTGATGGAATGAGGGAACGGGGAAGACACAGACAGGAATGATTTGTGAGCTGGTATTATCAGTAGCGGTTGTGAACTAGGAAATCTCAGGTTCAGATCTTGCCTTCATCAGGAACTCACTGAGTGAGTTTGCATGTAATGATAAACCATACATTGTGTGCGATCTAGCGTGCTCTTTACTAGTTGAGATTCCTGCATTGCAGGGGTTGGACCAGATTGGGGTCCCTTCTAACTCTGTGATTCCTCCTGGCTCCTTCAGCCACTTCTGGCTACACCTCCTTCCCCAGTTAAATGGCCCCTCTTTGTTTTTCCAAATTGTTTTTATTCATTTTCCAAATTACTACAAATAAAAAACATTACTTTTAATTTAGTAAAATTTCTTAAAATCAGGTTTCCCTCTCCTGTTGCAAGTGCATGTCGATCGTAGCTGCATCATTTTCTTATTTAATGTCCAGTGGCCATCCTTCACTTGTCGTTAGTCCATTCTTCCAACTGACCGCTTTTTCCTCTGTGCCTCTGTGACATCTTAGGAATATAAAAATCCATTTTGCGTGTGTAGTCCTTCACATACATCGTTGTTCCAGACCTGGTGTGCTGGAAGAAATGGCCCCTGTTTGTTTGGGAGATACAGTGGTACCTTGGTTTAAGAACAGTCTGGTTTAAGAACGATTCGGTTTACAAACTCTGCAAAACCGGAAGTAGAGTCGCGGTTTGCGGACTTTTACCTCGGTCTAAGAACTGAAGCCGAACGGTGGAAGGGCACCGGCGGTGGGAGGCCTCATTATGGAAAGCACGCCTTGGTTTAAGAACAGTTTCCGTTTAAGAACGGACTTCCAGAACGGAATAAGTTCATAAACCGAGGTACCACTGTAATAATATCAACCAACTTTGCAGGGTTGTGGTTGAGATTACTGAAAGTTTGGACATCTGAAAAACAGCTCTATGTAAACGCTCAGCATTACTAGTTCATGCACTAAGAGTCCATGATGGGTGACAAGTTGTTACCGAGGCATGTGAATGATTGAGACCCAGGTTCAAATCTCTGCTCAAGGCTGTGTCACATGTTGGGAGAATAATGCTTATTCCATGGAGCAGTTATCCTACATTCTTTGGAAACAGTGTTATATCTGTTGATCATGCATGTATGGACTTTTTGGTATGCACACATGAAGAATTGGCTATGTGCACACAGTAAAAATTAATCATGGCCCCTCATATGTGATTATTGTAGCATGCAGGCAGTTGCATGTTTTTATATTCTGCTGGAAACCACCCAGAGTGGCTAGGGAATAATAATAATAATAATAATAATAATAATAATTTCTTCGCAGAGGTGCTTTCTGTGTAGAATCCTTAATCATGCTGCTGCCAATGTTTGGCCAGTGGAAGTTTGCTAAGTCTAATTTACCACACTGGACTGCTTCATGGGGAAAAAATTAAAATTGTGCAGTGCTCTCTGTTAGCTAGAAGGTGCTATCGAAATTATGGACTATTATGCAATAGCCTAGCTTAGTGGCCAATCCCTAAAAGGAGATCTCATTTGATTGTCACCTCTTGTATTTATTGCTGAGTGCCTCCCTTCTCTTACAGGAACTGATTTACATAGGAGGGCCAAAATGTAAACACTGTGGGAAGTGCATAACGTGAACTCTGAAACATTACTTTTTTGTTTCAGTGAGCTCAGCTGCAGGCCCCCTGTAATTACAGAAGCCATTTTAAAATTCATGTTCTGGGTGCCCCTACTTCCTGCTTACCAGTTGGATCTGTAGTAGGTTGCTTCCCATAGTTCTACCGCCTGGGCAGCATCACATGTTGGGGCCGTCGAATTAATTCTTAAGCTAAGAATGCTGCAGGTTAGATCTCTGGCCAAACTACGGTCCTTGTAGTCTAATTAGTGTGCCTCTGTACAGAAGGAAAGGCACTTCTGTAAGTTCACATAGGATGCAACATTTTTACATCAAGTGTACAAGACCCAGTGTTGGAGGTTATGAATGTGGGAAGGGAAAAGGGGGGGGGGGATCTAGTGACATGTTATCGGAGATATAGCATGGAGCTTGAAGCAGCGCAGGCTGATTGCACAGCCATAAGAGAGTTGCATGGGTGAGAAATGTGGTTGGTGAGTTTATAGCCATTCTCCTCTTTACAGACGTGATGACTCCAAAATTCAGGGCTGGCATCAAGGGCCAGCATTGTGGGATGCCTCCTAAGGCCCACACGCCAACAGGAATCTCATTTCAATTCCCTGGAGGCTTCTAGTCTACCTTTCTCTTCCTCCTCGTTGTTGCAGCTTGCTCACTTGTCTTTTCTAAGAGAGGAGGAGGACCAATCATCTCCACATACCTTGTCTGGGAGATGATGCAGATTGTACCTAGCGAGGAAGACAGATGGATAGGCAGTGGTGAAGAGGATAAGGTTCATGCACTCAGGAAAGGGAATATACTGAGAACATCTTATCTCCACCCCTACCTGCCCTAAGTTTTCCATAGTTACTGGGAAACTGCTCATTGAGAGCTTTGCAAAAATAAGGAGTCAAAAGGACCATATTTTGCATCATGCAATGAGTTAGTGCCTAGATGCTGCATTAGTGAGGGCACCTTAGCTCACATAAGTCTTTTCATATTTTTGAGAAGTCTCTGTGTTTCCCCCCACCCTTGCAGGATCCATCATTGAAGTCACCTTGCACCCATTTCCTCCATCCATTCCAGCAGGTCAAACACTGCATCAGCAGCCCTCTCCAACCCCACAGAAGTGTACTTTACTAAGCTATTAATCATGAATCCCTGTATGTCTCTTAGAGCAGTGCTACTCAAGATGGTGGTCAATAGACAACCTGTGGCAACCCCAGCACAGTCCAGTTTGGGTGGGATGCTTCAGGGATCAAATAGGGTATTGGCCCTTGGCACATTAGAGGGCAGGGGCGGGTTGCTAGTCTACCACATCAGGTAGTTTGAGAAGCACTGTGTTCAATGTATTCTTGGTTATCTTGCTCCATGTCTTCAAATGAATGGGTTTTTCTTCATCTTTTGGTGGCAATAATCGTTTCTCTTCACTTTCATTCATAATTTTTCTACACTTCTGTGCCTTCATTCATCCTTTTTCTATTCTTTCTGGTTTAGTGACTGTTCTGTAATATGGGATTGTGGAAACAGACACTATTCTACTCTTGCTGTGGCTATCACACTCATCCCACAATGTTGCACATCTATTTATGAGTACATAGTCATGGGATAAGAAATGAACTGCCTGCTTCAGTGCTACAGAGAGCATGTGAGAACATTTCTGAGGAGTTGATAATGTCTCCGTACTTGGAACTCTGGCTTTGAGTGACCCCTGGCTCTGCTGTGGACAGTTCAGTGTACAGCAGAATCTGGACATTGTATTTTCGTTTAAATGTACAACCATGCAATTAAAACACAGGCTGCTGAACATTGGCAAAAGTGCTGAAAACAAATGTTTGAAAATGGCATATGGGAATTGAAGGAATTGGAGGACTGAAACATGCAGGAAGAGTGCCTAGGACTTGTCACATCTCTCTCTCTCTCTCTCTCTCTCTCTCTCTCTCTCTCTCTCTCCTCTCTCTCTCTCTGTGTGTGTGTGTGTGTGTGTGTGTGTGTGCGCGCGCGCGACAGAATCATAATGTGGATGCTGATTATGACAGTGATAATGTATTACTTATACCCCACCCATCCGACTTGGTGGCCCCAGCCACTCTGGGCGACTTCCAACATAATATAAAAACACAGTGAGACATCCAACATTAAAAATAAGAAGGGCATAAGTGATGGGTATTGCAGTTTGCAAGCGTCCCCTTGTATAGATGGGGAACATTTACACTTGCTGGAACTGGTGAGGAACACAGGAAGCTGTCTTACACTGTACCAGGCCGTTGTTCTATCTAGCTTGGTATTGTCCACAATTCATTGACAGCTGATCTCCGGGGTTACAGATTTCCTGTCCCTACCTGGAGATCCAAGGGATTGAACCTGCGACCTTTTGCATGCAAAGTAGATGCTCTACCACTAAGCCATGACCCCCCCCCCCGAAGGGTTTACAAAGGCCGCAATGCACACGGCGATCAATTATAAGGTTGTGCATTCGGAAGCCAGCTTCCCACATTGCAACTTGCAATATGTAGTGCTAAACTGTGGGAGGCAAATCAGAAAAAAAAGAAAAGGCACAGAGTTTCTCAGGATTGTGAGCAAGAAACCTGGGACAATATGTGATTTGTGTTGTACCACTAGGTCAGATCCTGCTAATCTGATGGCCTGAGTACCGGACACCCGAAACAGCCTTTGTAATTATCTAAAAGGGGAGAGGTATCACTTTGGCAGCTTGCCAGCCAGCTTGTCCTCACCCCTGACTGCAGCACACATGGGTTTTTGTGTGTGTCCGGGTTTTCTTCTTTTTTAACAAAAGACTTTGTTCTGGTTTTAGTTTGTTATTGTGAAGACAGAGCAATTTGGAAGGGGGCGCACACATGCCAAAGTATTTGCTCCTTCAGTGGGTGTCCTGCCGCTATTCCACTGGTTACGTTTATATGGGGAGCATGCCACTTCCCAGTGCCACCCTATTATTGCAGTTTTCGGCACGCTGCCAAAAGATGGCTGCCGACTTCCTAATTGAATAAAGATCTAAGTAAATTTCACTTGTGATCATGTGACCAGACATTGAGCTTTACTGCAGTCAAAGGGAAAACTGGAATATTTTATGCTGCTCATACATGATTGTTTCTTCTTCTTTCTACTCCATATAATTAAACCAGAAGCTGTTGCTCTTGGACTGAATGGCAGATTTCGTTGCTGTGGTTGTTGGCTTCCCTGCAACCCATGCGTTTTGCGTGTCTGTTGTCTTCTCTCTCTCTCTCTCTCTGTGTGTGTGTGTGTGTGTTCAGGAGAACACAGAGTCGCATACAACTGCAGCCTGTGTATGGAAAAATGAGGAGAAAGAAGATTGGTGGTGAACTCACCCAACACCCACACAAATACCAAATATTTGGGGTATGAATTGGGTCCATCGTCTTTTGTTAGTGGAAGCTTGTTCATTAGCAGCAGATTGTTGCCACTTTCCTTTTAACACACAAATATATTTTAGGTTTTAAAACACTTGTGTGCAAAAAAGCCTGTTTGAACAGTTTATAAAAAGCACCTTTGCACATCTATAATGGATTCTCCCCCCCCCCCTTTTTAAAAATCATCCTGTCATCCCTGTTCCCCTGCTCTCGCTTTTCTAAATGTAAGCAAGTTTTTGCGACGTCGTGCAGGAAAGGTGTGTTTAACACAGCTAAATAAATCATATTTACCCTAGTGTGCTTCATGGCGAAATTAATAATAAAAAAATCAGTTGGCTGTTTTTTTTAACTTCCTTATTTCTCAGTGTTTGCTTCCTACCTGTTTTTGAGCGTGTGCCCAGAAATAGTACTTTTGTCAAGCAAGTGGATTGTGCCAACCGGCAGTTACCTTTGCCAAGTAAACTGCTGGATTGGAAAATCCAGTGCCTTTTTCCCAGCCACACTGAGATATCTCCCCCCCGCCAACCCGCTACCCTTCCAGTTAACAAAAGAAATGAGGATGTAGAATTGAGGGCATTAAAACCTGCAAAAAATAAAATAATAAAGGGAGACGTAACATGATACTGGCACTTGGTCCGAACCAGTTAAGAAAAATTAGAACGTGGGTTATTATGGCCCCCTTCCCCTCTTGTTTAATGACTGTGCTAGTGTAAGTTGTGGGGCTTTAATAAAAACCAATGATACTTTTTGTTTCATTTGCCTGCTTCTTTCTCCCTAGAGAACTGGTGGTGTTGGGGCTTTATGTGCCACTAAGTCTTGTAGTCATAAGCTGGTGGTGATTACAGCCTTTGGTGTAATCGGCTCTTGTTTCTTCTCAATTCAGATGTGCTCTGTACTGCATGGGTTTGGCTTGCTTGGGTCTGTCCGCACGTCAGTGCAGATTGTAGCAGAAAAGAACCTTCCTGGGCGGCCAGGTGGCATCTCTTCTTATGTGCCCAATCTAGGTTTCCTTCTACGAAACATGGTGCCTCTATAAATCAGGTGCTAACCTTTACCCAAATATCACCTGTGTTTTGTTTGGAATCCCCTTCCACTTCCAAATAGAACAGCTAGTTAGATTTTGACGACAGGTGCAATCCTATGCGTGTTTACTCAGAAATAAGTCCCATTGTTTTCGTGGGCTTACTTCCAGATAAGTGTGTGCATTGGATTGTTGCGTTAGACACATGAATACTTTGCGAATCAAAGTATTGCTTTGTGGGTGAAGCAGTACTAGCAAAACCTTTACAACAGTACTCTGTTTTTTATTTTATTTTTGTAATGAATATGCTAGGATAGTGCTTACGCTCGGACATTAGAGGCACATTATGTGGACATCTGCTTTGCATGCAGAAGACCCCAGGTTCAGTCCTCTGTATTTCCAGGTAGGGCTGGGAGAGACCCTTGCCTGAAACCCTGGTGAGCTGCTGCCAATCCGTGTAGACAATACTGAGCAACATGGACTAATGGCCTGATTCATTTTAAGGCATCTTTCCCTGTTTCTTATGTGCCTGTGCTTTCTTTGCCTGGACCTGGAATCATCTCCACCCCATATCCCTGCTTCATTTTACAGTTATAAAAACTGCATATAATTTGGTCCAACAACATACTCCTTTTCCAGCTACTTTTAATGCTACGGTCATTTGTGCAGGATTGCTTGCAGCCGTATGAATGGGAGCATCGTAAGAGCTGCTAAATTACACGTGGACTTAATTGTTATGCGAAAGGCTATTCCACGTTGGAATGAATGTAACCCAACCAAACCTGCCCTGTGACAGTTAGCGTTGTGAGAAGGTTCCTGGCCGTGTGTGTGTGATGTTGGGGGGTTTCAACGGCTGCTGCTTCCCACCATGTGCAAAATCAAATGTCTAAGCAGCAGTAGCACCATTTACCTGTGTGTAGAGTTGATGCACGTGAGGAAAGGAGTCTCTTTGTAGCCTGAGGTGTGGGTGCCACGCTCACCATCTTCTTCTGTGATGCTTGTCCAGGTGTACTCTAGTTTTGTCATGTAGTGTCTCCACGTGGTTCTTCATGGCAGATCTATATCCTCTTGGCTTCTTCCTTGGCTGAAGATCTGACGCTTCTTGCTTCCCCTCTGAATGGTTTCCTCATGGGTGAGAGTGCGGAATAGTATCCACCATTCTGGACTTAATACAGCCATACTCATTGACCTCCTCAGAGGAATTAACTGCTGCAAGAGATAGGAATAAGCATTGGGCAGAGGGATGCCAAACTGGGTGGGTGGAAGTGTTTGTGCAGGAGAACCAGGGTGTCTTAACAAATCCCCCCCCCCCCGCCGCTTCCTTTCCCTCCAGAACCTGTTTATTTAGGCTTTGTACATATGTTTTTAATGAGCCAATTATTTGCCATAGATTATCATTTATTGCAAACGACCCTTTGTGTCTTCAAAAAAGCCGAATGAATCCTTCCTTTCCCTTTACTAAGCTTTGGGGGGGAGGGGATGATGAACTTGATGAATTTCATAGCGGGGGCTTTGTGGCGAAGAAATTAAGACAAAAAACCAAAGTTTATATGTTATGATTCCCCTAAATTTCTGGTGGGAATTCTTTCTGATAGAAAATGACATATCCATGGAGGTTTCCCCTGCCAATTTGTTTAATTACATTAAGTAGTGGTATAACCCTCAGTAGAAACTAAACCTCTGCTAAATCCAGTTACTTGAATATTGAATCATAAGGAATAACTAGCCTAGTGTAACATATTATAACAATCTTTATTAAATTAGTAATTTGAAGTGCTACTGTTTCCTTTTTTTATATTGCAAACACTAATATGGCTGCACATTTTCCCTGAAAGGGGGATTGAATTCTGTTAGGGGGGAAGAGAAACCTAGAAAGCTGTTTAGAATGCTAAATTGGGAGACTATTGATGATTTTGCAATTGGATCCCAGCTCATCTTTTAAAGAAAGCTCACCATACTTACACTGAAATGCCATCTATAGCATCAAAATTAGGGTTAAAAGGGCTACTTTGTTGAAAGTAATTACAGCCCCATTCTTTTTTTTTTAACTCAGTGACATTTTAGAAACTTGGCGTGAAACACAAGAGACCATAGAAAGATTTTTTTTTTACATTGTGACATAAAGCAGCAAGCTCTCAGTTTGAGTGTATATATACAGTTTCACTTAAAGCCAAAGCAAAACAGAAACCCACTGGCATTTATTTTACTAGGATAATAAAGATGAATTGAATGCATCCTTTCTCATGCTGAAGCCTGGTCTGTTGTTTGACCTCTGACAGCACAATGCTACCATATTGCTTGCGCCTTTTAAGAAAGAAAAATCTGCAAACATACTCGGTTAAGAAATAAATTTGGCTCCGCTTCTGAGTAACCGATGTAATGCATTTGCTTGTACCTTGGCTGGGAAACGAAATAACATTACTAAATCCGGGAAGCTTGATGTCAACAGGAGAGGGAGTAGAAATCTAGACGCTTCTTAAGAGGAGGCGGGCTGGTGGTCTCTCACAATTCATTCACACAATCAGGTAACAACTGCCCGTGAGGGAATTGCACCGGTTTATGTTTCACTTCCTTCTTTGGCTGTGTGCAAGCTTTTAGAAGCCATATTTCAGGAGTATTAGGGACCTCACCTGATCCACAGTTAACAATAGTCTCACCTTGTTCCACCCCTGGGTTAAGTTGTTTCTAATTCAGAAGGCTTTTCTGCCTGTGCAGTAATCACTGTTGCAGAAATGTTTAAAGCTTTTTAGTGGCTGGCAATTAGACCTTTTAAAGGTTCAGGCTTTCTTTAAGGGTTTGTCTGAAATTTGTATTTAGCATTTTTATGACTTAACCTTGCATTATTGCGGGTGTTTTTTTAATAAAAAAAATACTTTTCTATTATAAGTTGCCTTGAATAATCTGTATAAAGGCAACATATGTTTATATAGATATAAATAAATGTACAGATAATAAGAGGCATTGACCGTGGACGTTGTTCCTTTCATAATTTATTATGAGGCATAATTTAATAACACAGGTAATTGGTTGTTTATATAGGACAGTTCCTTTGACATCCATGATTTAGGACTTCTCCATGCAGCACATGGGTTCTAGCTGACAACTGCTGAGATCTGTTTAAAACCATAGGACTGGAATGGATTTGAGACTAGCATTGTGTTCTCAGGTAGTACCTGCTTTACCTAAAATCACATGACTGTCCAACCTATTCCAGGAAACTCCACCTGAAGCAGTTTCTACAAGAGCTGTGAGCAGCATGCTTCTGTGTTCAGATCCCCCCCACCTTAACAATTGCCAAGTTCTTTTCATCTAAACCTACTTCCTAAGTGCTGTAAAACCATTACTCTTTGTCCTAGCCTAAGTGGATACACAGAACAGTTCTTCCCACACTTCGGTCTGACATGCCTTTAAATCTGGGCTGCAGCATATGGAATTCTACCTTACACAGAAGTTCAAAATTCCAACTGTGGTAAATGAAACTTACTCCCTAAGTAAGTGTGCATAGGAATGGAGGTCTTTGTTGACAGATTACTTAGCTTAAACAATTAGAAGCATTTTCACTGATTAAAAAGGTGCCCACGATTAATAGGCCAGAATACTTTTGTCGATATTTCATTATTTTTAAAGCTTGTCCTTAAAAATGATACAAGCAGCTGGCACCATCTAAGAAGAGAGATTATGCCTTCTCTCTCGCACAAAGCTTCTTCTAGGTTGCTGCCTGCTATGATGTGTGTGTGCATCCTCTCCAAAACTATTGTTTTATTCATATGCAAATTTATGAAAACATTGTTAATTGATTACCGCATGTGTGCTTATGATTTTTAATTGCGTGAGCACCCAACTTTAAATACTTGAAAACGGTTAGCCTATATCCCTTAAATCCTCTTTTCCTTAGGCTACGCATATCAGTTTTCCTCCTATATGTTCTCATGACACTTGACTTGGGGACCCTTTGATCGTCTTTGTGGCCTTCTTCTCAATGCTTTCCATTCAGTCATCTTCCTTTGTGAATAATGTTCTAAATGCAGTCCCCTAGCTGAGTTGGTTAAAGCTGTTATCTTGCAAGTCTTGGAATAATGGCTGATGCAACTGAAAATGGCAATTGTCTGTTGGCCGTGGGTCAAGTGGTAGAACACATGTGTTCCATGCACAAGGTCACAGGTTCAGTCCTTGGCATCTCCTGTTAAAACAACCAGGTAGCAGGGAACGGATGAGATCATTATCTGAGGGTCTGAAGAGCTGCTACCAGCACATAGCCCATCCTGCTATAAGGGTAGCTTTCTAAATTCCAGTGGTTATCAGTCTAGGTTCCTAGAAATACTGAGCATCCCTCGAAGCTAATAAATTTAAAAGAAAGATCAATAATGGCAGTGGAGTTTCCTGAAAGACAGCTTGCCCACCACTGTAAATTTTCTCTCCCAAAAGGAAGTTCTGTACGCATTCTAGAAGTCTCTGTTCGCTTGCAGCCATTGTAGGAACCCACAGGTCTGAATAGTGCTCTGCATAATCCAACTGTGAACCTTAGAAAATGTTCCAGAATGTGACACAGATGTGGCAGATGTACAGGGATTACACAGCATACTGATGTGGAAAAAAAATCCCTAAAATTAGAATGTTTGAAGACCATAGTGTTACATTGCTGACTCATGTTTAGATGGCTATCCACTGAAATCCCCAAATTGTTCTCAAATGTGATTATGCTTTTATAAGTTAGTCTCTCACATTTCAGACTTGTGCATGTTTAATTTGTTTTCTACTTTGAGTGTGTCTTTGATGAAACTCAGTTTGAAACCGGGCGTCCAGTTTTATTAAACTCATAGTGGGTGGTACTTAACTAAGCTTTACTCAGAGTTGACCCGTTGAAATTAATGAGCATGACTAAGTTGGGTCCATCCATTTCAGTGAGTGAGTAAAACTTAAGCTGAATGCCACCCACTTAATGTTTAGAGTAGACTGTAGAGCATTGTCAATCCCTCGACTATCCATCTGTATACTTGGACGAGGAAGCTGCTGTGTTAATCGCTTTCTTCCATGTTATAAATGGGAGGCTTACGATTTGTAATGTCACAGGGATGTATATACATACATACAAGAGAGTGTTATTGTTTTGTTTTCTTAAGCTGAGGTGTTATTTCTTCTTTTGAAGCCAGGGGTTTGGAGACTGGTGGAAAAGAATGAATGTTGTTGTTTGTTGACTTGGAGTCAAGGTGGAAAGATTGCAGCAGGAACACTGAGGAGGAAGTTAGTGCATCATTTGAAAGCTTGGATAGGGACCTTTGTCATGCCATTGTAATTGAGGTGCATTTCTGGCTGTGAAATTGTACTCTTGCTAATAGCCTAGCTGTTGTGAAGTAGAGCTCCACTCTAAAAACATGCCACACACTAAAAAAGAGGAAGAAAAAACATTGTACACACCACGGAAAGGCAAGGGGGTTCTATTTAATATTTTTTAACTAATTTGCTAAGTCATGCTGTCATCCTGACCTCTCAACTTCCTGGACCTCGAGCTACGTGTAGTGAAGACTTCGATATATGAAGTTCACACAGGCAAATAGTTTGCATGTACAGAACAATTTCATTTACTAAGCTCACATGGGTGTTTTAAAGCTAAGTTCATTTAAGCTTCTGCAGTACTTCAGCATCCTTGAATAGAAGCCATTAGAGGAATGAAAAACTCATTGGTATCAATTATTATTAATGAATTAGCACACAGTATCTCCCTGCCAGTGGGCAATGAGAATTTTTGTGTGTGCTTGGTTTTTGGAGCTTAAGTGGAGAAGCTGTTTTAAAAAAAAAAACAAAACAAAAGAATACATAGTCCTAATTTTCCCAGATTGCTTCTGTTCTCTGGAACGTGTTGCCCCTTGAACTCACTGAAAGATCATTATGGCATGATAATGAGCAGAGGGGGGCTCTTTCAAAACACAATGGAGGAAATACCTGTTTCCTTTAGGAATGGACATTTGTGTAATACCCCCCAAACCATTGCAAATATCTTGCTCTGAATTGTTAACCCGCTTCATGGACTTTGTAGTTCTGCGCTTGTGTTTTTATATAGACAAACGTCTCAATTCATATTTGAGAATCAGACAAAAAGCTGAAATCCGCCACCTTTTAAAATTTCAGATGACTTAGGTTTATAGCAAACAGATTAAGGCATACTGAACACCACAAATCATATTAAGTAAGCTCTACTTTTCATAGTTTTCTTAAACCCCCAGTTTTAGATACATTGCTCCAAGATCTCAGGCCAACATGCTAGTGCAAACTTTTGGTATTATGTGTGTAAATGAATCTGCATATTGTGTGATGAAACTGTTTCTGGACTGTACCAGTTCTCTCTCTCTCTCTCTCTCTCTCTCTCTCTCTCTCTGTGTGTGTGTGTGTGTGAGTGAGTGTGTGCGTGTGTGCGCGCACTGCTGCTATAGTGGATATAACACATTTGAATGAACAAAAATCCCTACCTAAGTAATAAACCAATATAAACCATAAATGGTACTGGATCCTGGTCCATCGCTCGTGTATGACCTCAAGATTAATGCCAGATTGTTGGCAGGGTTGCGAGTTCCGTGTTACATTCTTCCACTTACGGTGCTAGTGTCCATTAGTAACAGTTTTCTGGTCTTCATATAATTTTTGAGTAAGTCTCTAAAAAAATTAAGTAACCTGCTAAGTTCCCTCGACAACTGGTAATTCTTTCTTTATTTGAGAAGGATAATAATGATATAAAAATCACAAAATTACTATTGATTTTTTTTAATTAGTGGCTGCACACCTCTCATTTTTACAGAAATGGGAAACTTTGTCTGACCTCCATGTTTTTTGTTAGTTGTCTGATGTTGGGAACATTGCTCTCTTCCAGAAAAAAAAAAGGCATGTGAGAGAGCTCTATGTAGCACAGCAAAACAAGATTCATTTCAGTTTGTGTGGTGGGAGTTTATTTTATACACTACTGCAGAACAATTACAACATTTGCCACGTGCTTCATTGGATGTTTGGAAAATGTGATTCTCATTTTCCCCCAAAACATTTGGGGGCGCTACTATTTATTGGGTGTGTGTTGCTGCCCTTGACAAATATGAAAGCTTTGCAATATGCTTATGACCTCTATTTTTGTTATATTCCCATATTTTTTTGCTTTACTTCCAGGGATTTTTTTGCTTTTCTAAACAATTTCTTATCCAAAAATCAGTAAAGATATTTTATTTAAAATCCCTATATAAAAAACTGGCACGTCAGGGAGAAGGGTTTGGGTTTTTTTAAGAAGCTAGTCTTATGCATGAAGGGTTTTGTTGTGTGTGTGTGTGTGTGTGTGTGTGTGTGTGTGTGTGTTTTAAGGGGGTGTATTAAAACAGGCAATATCCTGAAATGGGTATGGCCCAGGAATTACTTCTCCAGGTGATCCATAAGCTAATTGATTAAAACCATTTCCGGAATATAAACCTCCCACGTATGTTAGGTGGGCCTGGATCTTTTAGAAGGGCTGCTCCTTTGTTCTTCAGGGTAGCCTTTTGTAGAGTAACACCAAGCGTTTTGCAAAGAGAGATCTGGCCAACTACATGAAACTTGAAGAGATTCTGTGTTGTAAGTCAGAAGAGATTTAGCCTGAAAAGTTAAATCCCTCCTTTGGCCATGCACATAGGTCTAATCAGAAAACCCAGGAAGTACTATATTGTTTTCTTCTTCGTGTAAGAGATGACAGTGCTGTTTCTCATCTCTGAAATGCCAGAGAGCATTCAGCTTAGAGAAGGTGTAGAACTCAACATGCCCCATTCAAAATTGCCCAAAGGTTCATGTTGTCAGGTGCTAATTGAATGCATTTGAACCGGGGAAACCGTTTTGGCAGAGGATACCGTTTTTTACACACACCAGTGTGAATCTGTTAGTGAAGTTGTTAAATTGTGAGAGCCTGAATTCCTCCGATGTAATGTAACACTAGTAGGTTATTTTGTTAAACCGCTCAGAAATCCTACGCGAAAGGGAAGCATCTTTCCTCTTTAGATACTTTGATGGTCCCTAGCTCGACCATGTGAAACTGCCTTATACAGCTACATTCAGCATTAAGGAAGAGACAGGGTTTAGAGAAAATGCAATATTTCCTGTAAAGAGGATCTGCTGTACACTTTCCATCCCATCTACTTGTTTGATATTAGCTGAACATATTCTAAGCAAGACCATTTGCTGACCTAGATTACTGCTGTTTACTTCCACTGGCAGCAGTTCTCTAAGGTCTCAGGCAGAGATCTTTTCCAGCTCTGCTACTGATCCTTTTAACTGGAGATATCAAGAGCTGAAATTAGGGCTTTCTGCATGCAAAGCATATGCTATATCATTAAACTATGACCCATTGCTAACGATTCAGCTTCTGTGGAAATCCAGAGCATTTCTGTTAGGTCTAATACTATGCAAAGTTACACTCTCACCTCTTATCTAACTCATAGGGAAGGCTGGGAATATACCCTAATTCCACAGCAGCAAAGAGGCCAGAATGTGACATCCAACTTCTTGAGAATCTCAGCTGTGATTAAAATAACAAAACAAAAACACTCCATCAAGTTTCTAGCCCTTATGGCTTGAAAAATATGCTTATAAGTGAGTGGCACTACAGTGGTACCTTGGGTTACATACGCTTCAGGTTACATACGCTTCAGGTTACATACGCTGCTAACCCAGAAATATTACCTCGGGTTAAGAACTTTGCTTCAGGATGAGAACAGAAATCGGGCTCCAGCGGCACAGCGGCAGCAGGAGGCCCCATTAGCTAAAGTGGTCTTCAGGTTAAGAACAGTTTCAGGTTAAGAACGGACCTCCGGAACGAATTAAGTACTTAACCTGAGATACCACTGTACTTTCTAAAATCTGAAAGATCAGATCCCTGTGACTAACAAAACCAGATTAGTTATGCAAATTTAATCAATTTGCATAATCCACTTGAGTTGCAGAATTCAGCTAAATTGGCATACATTTTGGGTTGCAGAATTTTAATATCTTTTAGCCAAGAGAGCTATAGGATGCTATCCAAAACACAGTTCACAAACATTGCTTTGAGTGCGTAATGTACATACGCAATAGAAAAGCACGAGATTTGCAATAGTTTGATATTTTCAGTTTATTGTGTGTAACCTTTTCCGTACATTTGCTTCCAACCAGAAATGGCTTTTTTGGGGGGGGGACTGTGGTTCTAGAGATGATGATCTCTACAGCTTCCATGACACAATCAACACCTTCAAGATCAAATTATGAAAAGCAATGTATGAATAACTCCCAGTAGAGTTATTCTTTTGTAGCTCTATCAGTTTCTAACCAGAAAATAATAATTAAAAAAGCCGAATCCTCTTCTCAGGGTAGGCTTTGTGAGGAAATGGGCTTTTCGTCTGTGAGCAAACAGTATATTTAATTGATTTCCCCTTCTCTGATCCAATCTTACTACCCACTTAGGCCTTCTTTCCACCCACACTTTTTAAACAAAGCAGCTGATAAAATATTGAACCAATGCATTTTTATTTATTATTATTATTTTAAAAAATTGTATGATTTCAATTGGGTTATCTGCCTATCTTGTTTTTGAAATTTTGTGCTGTCTTTGCAGCACAGGCTGTGACTCCCAAATCTTCTGCAGCTCTATTTCCATATTCCTGCGTGCTTGTTCTTTGTTAATCACTTGGCAAGCGCTTATTTGAATATTAAAAATTTCTTTAATCATCAAAGGCAGGAGCACAGCTTCATGAATATTCATATTTTTTTCCTCCTCAGACTGGATTCTAGTTCATTACCCTGCAGTAAAGCCAAACAGTCATCAATCGCGCTCATTACTGCCGCTGGCGTTTTGATTGGCTGCCTGCTGCTGGTAGCTTTCTCTCCCCCCCCTCCTGCTTTTCTCTATGAGCTGTCGTGTACCTGCCAACAACAACAACAACAACAAAAAACCTAACAATGCAAGAATAAATTTATCTGGTTGAAAAACAACTTTGCAAACTTGTCAAATGGCCCTCATCACTTCTTCCCCCCTCCCTGTTTCAATTTTATTTTATTTTAAATTGAAAGAGCAATTTTTTTTTTAGAAAAAGGGAGAAACTTGAGCTTCAGAGATGAATATTTGTCAAGAGAGTTGACGTAAGTTTCATTTGCATAATGACTTTGTACTTCTGCATTAATAAAATTTGCATATGAAGCCATGTTAATTACTCCTGATCATGCTTTTTGCATTCATGCATAGTAATTTTCTCCGACTTGTGAGAATTAATGTCTTGGCATGGGAGGGGGGAATAGACGAGGGGGGAGGCAGTAAGGGGACTGTCAAGTTTCTGTGTGCCAGTGTCCCTCACTAGCAGTCTCTCTTCTTCCTGCTATCAAGATTGCTTTTCTTGATCTATGACTCATTTATACCAAATCAGTAGGAATCCTGGCTATAAAGAAATGTATCAATTCAGAAGGAATCCTTGCTTGCCAGAAACACACACACACACACACACACACACACACACACACACACACACACACTGCAAGCAAGTCTAAAGATGAGTGTTAGCTTGAAGTCACTCAATGTGTGATCTTGAGTATTCAAAAACTTGCTACATGTGTGCCTGGTTTGAAAAGTATTAATGGCTTCTAAGGGGTGCATCTAACTGTGCACTTTATGTCTGCAGTTTTGGGTGCCCTTCTGCATGTTTGTGTGTGTATCTATGAATGTGTTTTTACCCCTGTGTGTTTTTACCTGGCTGCCTTGGTCTGCTCATTCTGTTACAAGCACTTGAACCCCTGTGTAAGTTTCCCATCTGAGCAGTGCACTAGTTTCTGTGTTTGTGCTTTTGTGCTAAGACACAGATATGTATTTTTAAATTAAAACAACAGCTCCGTGTTAATAGAAAAGCAACCAGCTTTTTTTTTAAAGAGCAAAAATGGAAAGAGAAGTGAATCAACCTGTTTTTGAAAAGGCTTTTCGAGATTTCTTACACAATTTCTTTGAGAATTTAGCAGAAGGAGAAGGGTTGCTGTTTCGAGTTACATATATATAGAGAGATGCTCAGAGGTAAATGCAAAAACATAGAAGTAATTATACAGAGCTCTTTCTGAAGGCATACATGCAATTCCATGGTTCAGCCAATGTCCAAGAGGGACACTGTTACTTTTAAAGACTTCAATTATATTCTGGGGGCCATCCATCCGTTGGTATAGCCACACAAATGCTTACAGGCAAAGAGACTTGCGAAAGCCAGTAGAGTCCTTGTTAGACTGGACTTGAATTCGTTGGATAGCCTTGGGCAATGCTGCTTGTCTTGTAACATAAGGGCATTTGCACACCGGGGATTTGAAGCGGCTCTTGTTTCAATTGCTTTGCGCTGGGGATGCGAAAGCTTCATCCAGAGGGATGTTCATTCGCATTACAAATGCCTCTCCTTTGTTTCCTCTTCTTCTTCTGTATTTACCATGGCTAGATAATAAACTAACATAAATAGAGAGGTTCAAAGGCAATTCAAGTCTCACATGTGACAACTCTTCCGAGTTAGTTTTACATGTTCACTGTAATTAGCAAGCACACGTCCATATACAGCATGGGTCTGCATTCCTTGTGGCAGGTGAGAGCCACAGCCATCTTTTTTTGGACTATGTACATGCTGTGTTTCAGTCCCGGGGATCCAGAGTAATTGGCTCTGAGACACACACGAGGTACACAAGATTTTAAAAACGGGCATGCACATATAACATTGCAGGTACATGCAGTTTTCAGGTACGTGCGTTCTGCGTCTGTAGTGAACGAAGCAGCCTGCAGTTCTTCAATCAATATGGGGATGACAACAGTCAGCTGTGAACATTTTGTGCATGTGACTTGCACATCTGAAACAAGGAGGCAAATGAACGGTGTTTGCGCAGGCAGAACACTGAGCACCAGGAGCAGACGAAAGACTCTGTGACTATCTGAAGGGGGCAGCGGCAGGGCATTTAGAATGAATAGTGAAACTGTGTCCTTGCACAGGTTTTTGTTTATTTTAAATATGTGGGTTCAGTTATGCATTAGCAGCATTTCCCAAAGTTCCTAGATACAAATGAAAATAAATGAGAACCATACCTTAATGTGGCTACTCGAGTCTTTGTGTGTAATGTTTTAAATTTCATTTGGATTTTGTGGTTTGACTTTCTTTGATTGCGCTCTCTTTTTGGGGGTCGGGGGTTTGCTGGAGTAACTTACGGGACTGGGAAAGGAAGTACAGAAATGATTCTTAGATGTGTTTGGTATTCATCAACGTCCACAGTCTCAAACCCTTAGTTCCCATCTGCGCTGAATATATTTAATCCAGGCCTAGAAACTCTGTTTGTTTCATATTGGGGATGATTGCTGAAAGGTGGGAGAAAAATACAAGCAATAATTAGTATTACTTCTGGTTTGTTTGTTTTTTAAAAATTCCTTTTCACCTTGTTGGGATCTAGCTTCTTTATAAAGGATGCAGGTAGACTGTGCTGCAGACATTGACTCTGTTTATGGGGAGATTTTCTCTTCTTTCCCCTAATGGCCATGCAGGAAAATCAAAGTATCAGATAGATCACATGTTCAAAAGCAGACTTAAATTCAAGCCACACTTATTGGCATTCTTCCATGAAACCAGGGGGCACTTACGAGAGTACCAGATAGCTTGTGATATGGGAGACTCTGGTTTCAAGCCTTTCAAGAGAAAGATTAAAATGAAAACATCCAGCTGAAATTAAGCATTGAAGCTGGTTCTTTCATTGAACTAGTTCTGAAAGTGACCTGTCCACATAAACCATAGTTTTATAACACGTTACATTGTTCTACTGAGCACTCCGGTTTGTTGAATAGATGGATTGTATTCTGTATTACAGTATACCGCTGTTAGGATGGCCAAAGGCAACAGAGAATAGGGTTCCTGTATCTTTACTAATTTCGTAGAACAGGGAGTTTCAGCAGGTGCAGTTTGTCTCTAGAAAAGGTTCCATTGGCTGAAAAAGATTTTAGTTGGTTTCTTAACAACAAGACAAAACAGGAAGCATTTATACAAATGCTACTTCATGTGTTCCAAAGGCTGATCAGCGCTTGTATTGAATGGAAGTTCTATTGCTGTGCTGCTGCTCAAATCTGCTCTTTGTTTGTAAATGTTGATTGCTCACCTTTGTTTTAACTAAATGCAAACCATGTTGAGAGTTCTGCATTGCAGGGGGTTGGACTAGATGACCCTTGGGGTCCCTTCCATCTCTATAGTTCTGTGATTTTATGTGGACTATGTGTGAGTACTCACACAATTTGGAGCTTTAGGCTAGCACCTTACACCTATCCTTTTAGGCTGGCAGAACCAAACCTTTGCTCTTCACTGCCAAAGCCTGAGTGTAGTGAACAAGATAAAAGTATAATCTGCATTGTACTGGGTGTAGTGCAGTCTGGATTGATTTCAGTCATTAATTGAAGCCATTCTGGATTTTCTCAGTACAGTGTGGACTAGAATGCTTTTCATTGGAGGGAAGAAGTGTGGATTGTTTGGGCTTTTTTCCAAGAGAGGAATGAGATTAGCAAGGGAATCAGAATTTAGTTAACTAGGTACAAATTCACTAGGAAATTTCAGGATAAATCTAACTGAAGTGAGATATGCTCTCAGTGCATCTCAGTTGCCTGTAGTTGAGGTCGTGCCTTTCATTAGCACAAGATGCAGAATGCCGGAAGATGGAACAAAAGATGTTAATGCACAGCGTAAGAGAGATTAAAGTAACTTGTATATCCACAAACCAGCCCCGCCACCCCTGCTCTCCACTGTCCCTTACATAACAAGTCAAGGTTCTCTCCAAAATCCAGGGTAAATGAAGGAGCTGTGATGTGATTAACTCTGAAGTCTCTTAAAGCTACACCACAGAGGTTCAACCATAATGATTATAAAAGAAGAATTCTTTGCTGCTGTACAAAGCATTTAATGTGCTCAAAAAAATCCTCTCCGTGTCTCTGATGGGGGGTGTTTTAATATGCAAGTAATAAAACACATGACCTTAACAACTGGTCCTTTACAACATCAGCCACATAATTGCAATTGGTTGTGTATCCAGTGCTAAGCCTTCATTCATAGAAGGCTCTTTGATCCAGAAGAAGGAGGAGATTTGGGTTTGGCAAATATCCCCTTTCTTCTGAAGCTTGCTGCATGACCTCCCATGCTGTAGCCCAACCCTTGGTGCAGAGCTAGGGAATGGGATGGGACACAGAGGGAAGGGGCAGTTGGTGGTACAATGGCTTGCTTGATTTTTGTTTCACGAAAGGCTCTGCTGGATCAAAGAACCTTCTGGAAGGACAGTACTGGGTGCAAACCAATATGTTCAGGTGTTGTTTTATCCAACAGATGAGGTGTTCTAGCCATCCCTGACATACAGACATACACTTATAACCAAAGGCAAAAAGATACAATTTGGTTGTCAGATATTATTGGAGGGTGTTGTTGTTTTTTTAAAAAAAGCATCACTATCACCTGTAATTGTTGAAATTTAACTTTATTGTCATGGGAGTTTCCTTTCAATATTGGCCTGTGGGGATGAGCCTTTGGTCCTCTCAAGACATAAGAGATCAGCGATGATGTTGGGTCCCATTGCATATTGTTTCTTCTCAGCTTGTGTACTTACCTGCTATTGTTTGGAATAACCTTCTCTTTTTTCACACTAACCTGAATCACACAGGTCTAGCAGAGGTAGACTGTAACACTGACAGTCTCAGGGTCATGTTGGCATTGCCTCAAGAGCCTGGAGGCTGTGACTCAATGCAAGAGATATCTGCCACCCTCATATTTAATAGAGGTGTGGTTTATGGAGACAGACTGCACATCCTTGATCAAAATAGGCTGTGCTGCATGTTGAGGCCTGCGTGTACATTCTGGTTCCTTCCACGTCAGGTTGGTTCAGCTGCTAGAAAGAAGTGGGGAAATCAGAAATGTGAGCTTCTCCTTTCTCAGTTCCCGCTGTATAACATGCTTGGCTAGTTAAGAGAGCTTAGACACGTGAGCTCCCGGGGTTATCTAGTGTGGCATCGTGGTTAGGACATTGAGCTATCAGTTGGAAATCATTTCTCATCTCAGGTATTAACTGAGTAGAGTAATGTTAGCAGAAGGCATTACCTCTTGGCTTCAGGCCTTCCCAGTATGACCATAATAATAGTGGTCTCCTCCAGAGGTAAATATGCCTGGCATAATATATGCAAAACTCTTTAAGCACTTAGTACAAAGTATTAGTATTAAATTATTGCCTTGGGTCTCTAGAAGCAAAGCTGGCCCTGATGCATGACTTCAACAAGACCTTACGGATCCCCCATCCAGCTTCCCTTGGCTCTCTCTAATTCTGGGAAGCATTACAAGCAATTATTGTGGTGAACATGGACATGTGGAGAACTGACAACACACACTTTTTCCAGGCTCAGTGTCCAACAGACACATTTCCAGGTTTTGTGGCAACTGAGTTGAACTAACAGTGCCAATGGTAACGGTACGTTTTTAGGGGGGGGAAATGTTTTAACGTTAGGAACCCTGAATTTGGGGGATTTTTGTGTGTGTGAGGACTCTGTTGTCCGCCTGCCTTTCTCTGTGCATTAAAAGATCCTGCCATTATTGCTGTCCCCCCCCCACATTACAAGCAAAGTTGTTTCTGTATATTTAGACATTCCATGTTTGCCATCTGCTTTCATTGGTTTGGCAGAAAGAAAGTCACATCCAGATTGTAATGTAGATACAGTTCCTGTTAGCGGCTTCTTTTACCTGTTTGTATAGCAATTCGAAGTGAGATCAAAAGGTTGCAAAATAAAAGAAAAAGAATCCCCAGAGTCCAGAGAGTCTATTAAAAATAAATAAAAATAAAAAGCTGCTCAGAAAAGCACACAAATCTTATCCTTGATGCTTCGGCGCTCAAGTATTTACGCCAGGGATTTAGACCCTTCACTTGTGGTTTTGGCAACAGCTTCACACAAATGTTTTGCCCTGGTAGTCTCTTAGCCATTTAAGATAAATGACAAAATCAAATTCAGTCCGTGCAGACTGGAGTGCTGGATGCTTTGCCAAGAATGAAGTACCCCATTGGACTCACATGTATAGCTATCAGATCAACATGCTAGCTGTAGCTTTCAAACTAGGATGTCTGAGATGCTGAAGAAACCTTAGCAGAGGAAAATACTGTTTTGTAATGTTGTTCAGTTATGGAGGGTTTTAATTCCCTAATGTCTGCGTAATTGGGGGGGGAAGTCTTTGTACAGAGTGGTTATTGTTCAAAACTAGTATTTACCAAACAATGATTTGTTCTCAGTATGATGTGTCCAAACAGAAGGAGACAATTGTGGCAAACTCTTGGTGAATTATGCTTGATACACCAGAGAATCCTTATCCTAACAGGAAGCTGGAAGGGAAAAAAGTATTGGGCAGGATTCCACAAATGAGGACTTCCGGTTGCACAATGGTGCCTTCCACTTCTCCCTTTGCACACTCCCCAAAATTTGCTTGGGGTGGTTGGGAGAACCCCTGGAATAACATGGATGTGGGTGTGGGATTTGTGTGGAGGGGGTGGTAATTAAGTCTGTCAAGTTGAAATGCTTGGCCTCATCAAATGAGTGCCTTAGAGTGATGTTGAATTCCTCCCGTTGTGTTGAAGATGGATATGGGTCTTGTTCTAAATGACTTAGATTCCACAGTCTCTCCTTCCACATCCCTTTGTAATGCCCTTGGTTGGTGTGGCAAATAGGAATAGTTTGTATGCTCCGAGAGGCATTTTTTTACTGTATGCACCCTACTCCTAGCTTTGTTCTGCTCCTAAGAAAATTCCAAAATGTATGCATAGATGTCTTCTGGCTATCCTGGCCTAGGCTTGTCTTTCATTTCAGTATTTGGTAGTTGTGTGCAGTTGTTCTTAAATGCCATTTATCTGTATATCTTGTATACATGTATCATTGTTAATTTTTCAAGTTGTTGTCTGCCCTGAGCTCTGTTACTGTAGAGATCTGACTAAAATAAGCATGCCAGCCTGTTTTAAGACTTGTAAGCTTACTGCAGGAGCTGCTTTTGTTTATTAGCTACCTCAATTCAAAGGCGCTTCAAGTAAACGTCGGCGTTAAATAAAGATATAACTGGAGCCACAGTTATTGAGAATCTGGATGCAGCAGCCCGACTGAGTTCTGATGAGTACTGACTGAAGGTTAACTTCACAAGATACGCACCTTGTGTACACATTTCTATGCTTTTATTTAATTGCTTAAGTCGTAGCGCTACTGCCAAGAGAGTAGGAAGAAAAGCTCTTCCAACAGAGCAGGAGCAGAAACTAAGTACAGCTTTAAATAACAGATGATTTTTTTTAAAAAAGGTATATGTATATGTGTTTTGAATGAATAATATATTTGGAGGTCTCGATATCAATTTCAAGCTGTTAGGGGAAAAGGAGGGTTTCCACTTTCTTTATAGACTCGGTGTGGCAAATGGAATGCATAAACAGAACATGCAGAACGCATTTCTGGCTGTAGCTCAAGTGGCAAGGAAGCCACAGTGACCAATGAATGCTTTATTCTGGGAGCTTGAATCTTGGCATCCCCATGA
This sequence comes from Podarcis erhardii, assembly GCF_964252035.2. Taxonomy (NCBI): domain Eukaryota; kingdom Metazoa; phylum Chordata; class Lepidosauria; order Squamata; family Lacertidae; genus Podarcis; species Podarcis erhardii. The sequence continues at coordinate 18,577,013 of NC_138497.1, forward strand.
AGCTTGCTTGAGCTGCGAGGCACTGCACTCTGTCTGCGTTGGTGTGCCGAGGCTGGTTCGGTGGTAGCTGGGCAAACAGCCCTCTCCCGTTCTCTGTTTGGCTAGTTGCATTAGGATGGCCATAAAACAATAATCCCCCTTTCGATACGGTTCCCAAGCACATTCCCGGTGGCTCTGGCAGCCTCCCCCGGCTCTCTTTCACACCACCACTGAAACAGGCACCTCCAGTGCCAGTCCTGTCCCCTCGCCTGTGTTTGCCTGAAGAATAGCTATGTTACCTTGCAGCAGCAGAAAAGGTGCTTGGCTCATTGTAGCATGATCTTTTACATGAGAAAGCTTATTTTATTAGATGCAGTGCACTTGTTAAACCTGGCAAATTATGGTCAGCCCATAATTTATTGAATTGGCAAAATTGAGTAGGCCATCAAGAAGCTTATAGCAACCCCATGATAATCATAGTTATCAAACACTGTGTTGGAAAACCAGTGTCTAATAGTCATAATTTTCTGTCTGCCTCACCAGTAAAACCATCCATCTGGAGACTAGAATTGAGGGGCTGGTTGGTACAGAGAGAGAAAGCAGAGATCCTGGTAATGTAGCCTCCCCCCTGATGCCCAACAGCCCCCACTTCCTTAGCTGGTAGAAGCAGCTTTGGCAGTTGTGTTGGAGTGCCCCCAGACAATTGTATGAGGGGATTTCTGTATCCATGTTGAGGCCACCTTGTCTGTTGTAGTGAAGGACTTCATGACCACCATAGCAACTGTGAGGCTGTTTCAGTACCCAACATATGGACCTAACACATCTAGTGTGACATACACTTAACCTAGTGGTTGTCCCATATAGGGTGTGTGGGTCTTTTTTGTCACATTATCCCATGGTCATGGGTGGACTGTAGCCTGGTGAGGTTTGGATTGACAGTAGCTAGAGGACCAATTAGAACTGTCTGCCCTGGAGACTTGCAGAACCCTAAGGATTCCTGACATCTCTGGAGGGTTTTCTGACTGACATGACATACTCTCCTATTGACTCCCTGGTCTTGCTATGGAATGGCGAGATGGAGAGGGCCTTCAGTGCGGTTGCTTCTAATTGTATTCTCCGTCACTGTACCAAATGATCAACTGCTTGCTTTTCCTGAGGTGCTTCAGCCAATGAAACAGGCAGGATGATGGCTGGAACGCAGGTGGCTCATGTCTTGTAGCAAGACCAACTCGGGGACCATCTTTGGTTGTTGTGGCCTGAGGATGTGGACAAGACATTTCAAGGGGTTTGCCCAGCTTCATGCCTTCTTGATCTTTTTCTGTCCTGCCTAATAAGATTGAACTGTAGGGAATGTGGCAAGAATAGATAATATAACACTGGTTCTATATGAACTGCACTGGCTGCCTATCTGTTACTGGGCCCAATTCAAGGCCCAATTCGTCCCTTTTTTCTGATGTCAACTTTTAATTTTGCAATAAGAGCACAGTCCCATAACTAATTGGGCCAGTCCTTTAATGGGGGTAGCTTAAGCGACTTCCTTTTTTTGGCAGAGCGGTTTAGAGTATTTTAAATTTTTCATGCAAACAGTTCCTGGATTTTCATAGAAACAGCAGTATATAAGATGGATGGATGAATAAGTAAGATGACATTCTTGTACAGCTATTTAGTTTTTAGTATAGGTCTGACAAACAAAGCAAGTTAATGAACGTATGTTTCTACAAAACAACCGACTTGGTGTTCTTCTTCTTTTAAATAAAATAAATAAATACATACTCGATTGCTCTTCGGCATTTCTAGAAACGAAACACACATTTCTGAAGGCTGAGCTGACAGAAGCTGAATATAGCCAAACTCTAGACATAAATGTTCTTTCTGCTTATTCTAGATAGAGCTCCTCAACAAATATGGGCAACCTGTAAATGTAGTGGACAGGTGGTAACCAGAGGTAGACTGAGATGGCAATATGTCTATATATAGCATAACCGTGGCTTGAGAGTTATAGAGGAAGGGAAGAAGATATCATAAGAACTAAGGACAATGGGTGAGATCTAACTGTGGTCTCCTGCCAGCAGAAAGTAATTATTCTGGCGCATCCTTGCTTCTCTCCTGCAACCCCCATGCAGATATACTTGAGGATGTGGAGGGCAAAGAGGAAAGAGGAGTCCTGTTACACCAGTGGAAGTTCACCTGTGCCATGTTGCATATCACCCCGTTCATTTATTTAGATTTATAGTCTCCTCCATCATGAAGGTTTAGGGCAAGTAAGAAGAGCACCCTCTCAGTTTCCCTTGAGCTTTTTCCCCAGCCCTTATGTACGTCTCTGCTCCTTAAGCAAACGTGCGCCGTGAAATAAAGCACAGCAGCTGCGCATCGCTCCTGCTGTACACCCTCTTTCCCTTCAGACGTAGGTACCACTGACAGATTTCTCTATTGTTTTCTCCTCAGGGCCGTCCAGGCCTGCAAAGCTGCCGGCGGCCTCCATAACTGCCTCCTCCCACCCTCACACATCGGTGATCGCAACACCACCTCTCCACCGTGCTCTGACCTCATTCCCGCCCTGCCTGAGCCTGCCCTGCTGCGGGGAGCGCGCAGTCTCAGTTGGCGGGTCTCAGACTGAGACTGGCACATTTGGATGTCATTGTCAGTTGTCAGGTAATAGAAAACGCTTTTATTGTCGCTATGTGAAGGTCAGCTGCCAACGCAATGTCCTCTTTAGTTATGGGAGCGCCAGTTCCGTTTGGATGTGTAAGGAAACGGGTAGCAACACACTGTATGAAAACAACTCCTGGCCATTTCTACGGCAGGAGTTAAAATTCACTTGTAATTTTTATTTGGGGGGGGGGGCCTGCGGTCTAGCCGACCTCAGACATTGCCACAGGTCTGTTGTTGCTGGTTTGTTTATGTCAAGTTGGGAACTAACGTCTTGAGAATCCTCACACAAATGTGATACTCCGGCACCAAGATTTTATCTCTCTGGGCTGTTTACTTTTAAGCTTAATTGGATAACATTTAGCATCTGAGGTCTTTCTTCCTAATGATTTGTGTTAAAGGCTTTCCTCAGATCTCAGAGGCACATGGCATACTTATGGTCCACACACTTTTTCTTCACTGCTTTTTTTTTTTTTTTAAGCCTCTCATTAATTTCTTCCTTGTTTCATCAGTGCAAAGCAAAAACAACCTGGACATAGCAGACTGTACATACTAAAAGGCTACTAAAAGATGCTCCCCAAAAGTTCAGCCTAAACCCTACAGGTATTATGGGAGACAGTAGCTGTATGTGACCTGATGAAAGCCTCTCTCTTAGAATACTAGAGTCTAGAGCTCACCCAAGGAGGAAATAGTTTTAACTCTGTGCAGAGTTGGGGGAAAAGCTGTGACGTTCGTTGTCACAAAATATGGCAATGGCTACCAAGTTGAAGGGCTTTAAAAAGAGATTAAACAGATCCACAGATGATAAGACTATCAGGAGCTACTAATCATGATGGGTATATATAGCACCTCCAGGATTAGAGGCCAGGTGTCTCTGAATACCACTTGCTAGGGCATAACAGCAGGGAAGTGATGTTGCCTTGAATATCCAAGGTGCGTTTGGTTGGCATTTCCTTAGTTCCCGAGGAAAAGTTGCCACTGCTGTAGATTCCTCCATTCTTCAACGATTTCACAAAATGGGTTAGATCTTAGAGTAACTTCTGAGTAGACTGTGAATTCCATTGCATCTTAACCATCTTTTTCTGCAGCTCGTAATAGTGGCTGTTTATACCAGTGCTGGAGAGCTTGCTCCAGTAGAGTCTTTCCAGATGATCAGGGTTTTTTTTTATTTTATTTTAATGAATTAATTTTTCTTCACAATTGTTCACAGTATAAACAATAACAAAACAATACCCCATCTCACCCACAACTTTTCCCATGTGCTAATGAGAAACGTATAACGAAAAGAGGGAAAGGAATAAGAAGCAATAAAGTCGGTATGAAGAGGCAGAAAAAGAGAAAAGAGATAAAGAAGGAGAGATGAAGAGAGAAAGGACTAAGAGGTAGGGCAGTGGAGAACAAATGGGGTAGAAGTACATGAGATTTAGTACAGAAGCAAATCCAGAAAATTCTGGCTTCTTTTTTTTTTAAAAAAGTGATTTTCAGGAGTCTCTGATTATGAGACATTGTCCTACTGCAGTAAATTCTCATTTGTTGCATTCAGCCCAGACGCATTCACTAAGATGCTTATTGTTTCTGTACATTCTATATCTTTATATAGGACATGACACTTTGCAATGTATAAAAGGAGAAGTCCCTGCACTGTGGAATTTACAATCTAAAACCTCTGTTGGATTGTTTTTTCCCATTTTGCACCTGGGAAAAGTCTAGTCTTCCATCAGGTAGTATGCCAGTTGTGGTGGTTGTTGTCCTGGGGAAGGTGGTTGTCTGTCTAAGTTACATTGTGATACATATCCATGAAAGATAAGTCATACAAGTGACGTGAATACTGCTCCATATATGAGAAATTGTGTGGTGCATGTTTGGTTGGGTCAAAAGTGACAATGAAGCTAGCTCTCTGGTTTGAATCCATCCCTCGTTTGAAGGCTTATTTTCATCAGTCCGATGGGATACTGACAAACTGGATGTGACCTCATAGTGTGTGCATCATGACCTTCATAAAATACACAATAACTTTCACACAAATTTCCACCTTTTTAACATATGAATCCATGCTGCTGCTGTTTTATTATGTCATCACTGTGCATGGAACTTTAGAATCATAATCCAAAGACAGCCCTTCATCAAGGAGCTTACAGTCCAAATCAAACCAAATTCAATAATAATAATAATAATAATAATAATAATAATAATAATATTTATTATTTATACACCACCCATATGGTTTGGTTTCCCTAGGCACTCTGGGCAGCTTCCAGCAAAATAAAAACCATAATAAAATGTCAAACATTAAAAGCTTCCTGATACAGGGCTGTCTTCAGATGTCTTCAAAAAGTCAGAGAGTTCTTTATTTCCTTGACATCTGATGGGAGGGCGTTCCACAGGGAGGGCACCACTGCCGAGAAGGCCCTCTGCCTGGTTCCCCGTAACTTCACTTCTTGCAGTGATGGAACCACCAGAAAGCCCTTGGAGCTGGACCTCAGTGTCCAGGCCGAATGATGGACGTGGAGATGCTCCTTCAGGTATACTGGGCTGAGGGCCAGTAACTGAATAGGTGGAGGAGAGGGAGGCAGAGTTAATAATAAATGAAGACGAACCAGTGCATTCAAGCTACAAGAAAGGATATTCCCACTAAACATCAGAATGAACTTTCTGACAGTAAGAGCTGTTTGACAGTGGAATGGACTCCCTTGGGAGGTTGTGGACTCTCCTTCCTTGGAGGCTTTGCAGCAGAGGTTGGATGGCCATCTGTCATGGATGCTTTAGTTGAGATTCCTGCATCGCAGGGGGTTGGACTTGCATGGTAAGAACAATACTTGAAGAGCTTTCGACTCCCTTCATATGCTTCTTCCTCCCCTCTCCTCTGGTGCAGCCAGTTCGGAAGCTTTTGCTACTGGTTTGCGCTAAGCACAGTTTAGTGGCTTCAAGCCAGTTGCGTAATCCATACCTCAAGGTAGTTTGTTTCAAACAGTGCCTAGTTAAGATTAAGTACAGTTTGTCACGTCTGGACATAACAAGCCGTGGTTAATGTAAACCTGAAGCAAAAGCTTATCCATTCCTCCTTGTGGCCATGGTGAAGAGGGAATGCAGGGTCTGAGACTTGGCATCATAATACTAAGACACAGTTTAGTGTGTCCAGACTGGGCCATTGAGATATGAAAAAGAGATAGTAGATAAAGTGAAGGGGTGTAGATCTTTAACACAATGAATTTATGTTACTGCACAGGGAGGGGTTACAGTTCAGTGGTAGAGCCTGTACTTAGCATCCAGAAGATTTATTCTATTGCAATTTATTGTAAAATAAATAAACCTGCTGTCCCCGCTTCAACGGTGATGCTTTAAAGCAGCTCACGAAACAAAATAACAATGATCCAGTAATGAAAAACTAATAAATTAAAACAACAACAGCATTTAAGCACACCCACAACCTCCAAAGAGAGCCAGACTTTAAACACATGGTAATCTAAGCAACAGTAAAATCATAAAAACTTGGGGATGAAAAAACATCTTCAGATGCTTGCAGAACACAAACAAAGAAGAGAGTTGCCTATATGAGGCACTGCATTGCTTCCAAACGCATGTCAGAAGGCAATGACATGGACATGAGGAACCCATTAGTTGATCTGAAAAGATGGGAGGGTTCACATGAGAGGAAACAGCCTTTCAAGTAGCTTGGTTCCAAACCAGTATGGGTTTTTGAGGTAATAGCCACCACCTTGAATAGCACTGAGAAACAGACCAGGAGCTAGCACAGCTGGATTCAGTAAGGATCTGAGATCCAATCCTTGCAGGGCCCTGGTGTCAGTGGTTGGCATGGTCAGGTATCTGCTGAAGACCCAAACTTCAGCAGAAGGCCCACTGTGACAAGGGCTCCCCTTCACCATGGCAACCTGCTTGATCACCTTGGCCTAGACAGTGGCGGTGGGAATAGTAAGGAGAAGGAGGAGCAACAGAAGCGACTGCCTGCTTGCTGATGGTCTCTCTTCCTAGCAAAGAAGCAGGTGATAGCAATGATGAGAAAGACGAGCAACAAGGAGGTGACTCCATGAGGGAGGGAAGCCTGTGGATGGTGTGTTGCTGAAGGGCACACAAGAACCAGGAGCCGTCTCCCACTGTTCCTTTGGGCATTGCAGCCAGTTGGAATGCGCAGTACTATTTTATCTATTTAATGACTTGCAGGCTGTTCTTCAGGCAAAACAACAACAACAAAACTTCCCATAGTGTTGGCAAACTATCCACAAACAGTACCAGAATAGATAGAGCAGTTGTCTTGAGTCCATAGGAGAGAGCTTTCTATGTTCCCATGTTCATGGTCTGAATGACGGGAGAGGTAGATGACTTTAAGTTCTGGAAACAAAGGAGTTGGCTAGTGGAGGAAAGAGCTGTTTTCCATGGTTTGTAACACCCCACCCCACCTCACCAACTTAGTATATGGGCCTTGCAATGATGAATTCAATGTTTCTCCTATAGATACTTTATTCCGACAGCATTTATTTAGCATAACATAGACGCGTGGAGTCTCTCCCGTATAGGAAATGTAGCAAGCCAGTGTGCTACCCTGTTTGCTCACTTCTTCTAAGACAAACATGCAGCAATAATGGAGAGAGTAAAACTAAGAATAGATAAGGAAAGAGTAACTCAATAAAGCACACAGAAGCAGGGGACGTATGCATTTTGCATTTCTTTACTTCCTACTCTGCCGGTCGTGCGCTGTTAGTTTTTTGGACTGATCTTATTTGCTGAACAAGTTGTGCCAGTTTTAAGTGGGGGGAATCGACCTAGTATCATGGCTTCCTGTAGTTACTGCTGTAATCTGCAGCACTTAGAGAATACGTTAATATCAAAGCACACACTAAACATTTATGACAGTAGTTGGTCAAGTTTTGTTTGAAATAAAACATCTTCTTCCCCCCACCCACCATTGGAGAGGAGGTTATTAGCCCCTTATTGTCTCATTCCGTGCAGAAAACAGAAGAAATCAGGTGACATTTGAAGCATGCTGCGATGAAGAGGGTTGTTTTACGGGTAGTCAAAATTAGAAGAAGCTGATTTGCATGGGATTTGTAAGGAAGGTGATAGTGAGGACTCCAGTGATAAGAATTGTGCAGTTTTCCTTTAGCATTAGAGGTTGGTCTGAGAGGGAAAGTTTCGCCAAATTCTCAATCCCATCTTTTCACTTTCCAGACCTCTCTCTACATTTGCCTTGCTTAGTTTATTTTTAAGTTGCTTTCTTCTGTTGTTAGAAATTTGTTTCTTTCTCTGAGCAAGGGTGTTTTTTCCCCAGCTCTTTTTGTAAAACTAAATATGGATCACATCATCACCATCATTTTAATCTGGAATGTCTTTAGTTCGGATTTGAAGCAAAAGTAGAACGAATAAAGTATTTTGTTGTTGTTGTTGCCATTATAATTTTTAAGAAATAAAAGACTTTACCAAAAGTTGGGGGAATGAATCAACTATTTTTTAAAAAAACACAACAACAACCCATGACTATAAAATGTCAATGTTCAAATCAACTTAAAAACAACACTCATACTTGGAAAAATATATAGGGAAAAAAGAAAAGAAATATTGCAGCTTTGGCCTGGACGATGGCATAGCACTTTTGCTGTTCAGAATTGGCACGGACAGGGAGCTGTTAAGAGAATGGCCTTAGATGCTGAAACTGTGGGAAATGGAGCTTTAGAGCAGTTTTGCAATTTACAGTAAACATTCTGCATTCCTGGCTGCCTGGGGATGTTTGGAGGCTGAAACATAAAACCTGCCATTGATAATACATCCTATTACTAATTCTGCATGGTGTTTTCTATTTGCAGCCTGATCCTGAGTCTTGCTGTCCTGACTGTTACACTAGCTTAGTGTCACAATCCATGACTTCTCATCTCATCTCAGGCACATATATGCAGATTTTAGTCTATTAAGCCTACAGTCCTGTACCCACTCCAATGAACTCAGTGGGGCTCACTTCTAAACATAGACATAGACTGTTAGTTGTGCAAGCAAGATTGTCCCATGACCACGACTCTTTTTGAGCTTCAGAAATTGCAGGAGCATTCACAAGACAGTTGTTCCCTATTATAAATTGACCTCCTTCGTCTTTCTTTTTCTTTCTTTCTAATGCTAGTTCAGTTTTCTGACAGGCTTTGAATTCTATATAAAGCCATCATAGGGAACAGACTTTTGCAAGATGGGCCCACTCCCTAAAATATTGCTTTTAAATATCTACAGACGTCTCTGTTGCCATGTCCTTTTTTGCCTCCAAGGAGAGGCTTCTGCCTGCTGAATTGGATTCTCCCACTGAAACATGTTTAGTGTCTGTTTAATTAGAAGCTGGAAGGGAGTTGCAAAATTCACAGGCTTGTGGTGCATGGATCAAAACCAACACATTGCTCCTTTTTCTGATTAACTTGCTATGAATCCTTAAAAAAAAGGAGGGGGGAGAAACCGTATAAAAAGTTGGAAGTAGTTCTGAGGTTTTAACTTTGATGAAGACAACTAAACCTAGAAATGTTTACAGACATCAACACTAATAGGTAGGAAGGACACACATATTTTTGTGCACCCGGACTAGTAAAGTACAAGGCATCTAGTTTTTTCTCATTTATATCCCATTGCCCATATGCCTAGCAAATATCACTGATGTAGAAAAATGAATCTATTGCTATCCCTTCCTCCCCAAACACGTTATGCCTCGGTGCTTTCCATTGGTGGCTCGTAATGTTAATTTATAGATATAGATATATCTCGCCCTTTTCTATAAGCTCAGAAAACGGCACACCAGTCGCATGCAAATATATTTATTCCATGGGGTTCATAATTTAATAATAAAGGTTACTGTTTTACGTTCCTAAAACTATCTGCCATTTTTGGAATTTTGTACAGATGTGAGGGTTCTGAAGGTAACCCAATATTCATTTACCCACAATAGCTGTTCTCCCCATTCCAGTGAAGGAAGCAGATCTGTACTTCCTCCAGAATTCCTTCCTCCATTGCAGTGAATGTAGCATCCCATATGCACATAGCTGAATATATGAAGTTGAGTTACGCCAAGGCAGACCATTGGCTCATCTCGTATAGTATTGGCCAGGGAGCTTTATGTGTGCACTGAAGAGCTGGGGATTGGGGTAAGAGAATTTGGAGATTCTTGAACTTGAATGTGGCATTGAACTGTGTTGCAGATGGTGTATTACTAGCTGAGTTGATTAGAATCATAGGAAGCTGCCTTAAACCATTGGTTCATCTAGCTCTGTATTGTCTATAGTGACTGGCGGGATTTCAGATAGGGGATGTTCCCAACCCTACCTGGAAATGATCTAACCTGGGACCATGTGTATGCATGAACTGCCACTGAGCTACGGCATTTCCCCTGGACCAGTTCTTTGGGTCAATGGTTGCATCCGTACCTATGTGCATGGGGACATTCTTATACAGTGGTGGCAAGCACCTACTTGGCCTGGACATGGCGACAAGCCAAGGCCCCCATCTCCTCTCCCCAGTGGCTTCTTTCTCACTTCTTCCTTACATTGCCTGGTCTGATTATAACATTTATATGTCATATTTTTGCCAATGCATTCAGGACAGAATACAGTGTAAAACACTGGTGTACGATCTGAACAGAGATCACACAAAGTAGAAAAGATACAGAAAGGAAAGGAGAAAATAAGTGAATTCAGATATGGTATCCTAGAGAAAAACAACTCTATTTTTATTTTTTTAGTCTCTGGTCTGTCTGCTGTGTGTTTTTGTAGCATCCTCCCTGGGGGCCAGATTTGGTCCCGATTCCTGTTCTAGCTGCTGATTCCTATTCTTTGCAAATGAAAAATGCAACAGAAAATAGCCTTATGCAAGTGGGGGAAATGAGGGCTAGCTTTTCATGTGGGGTGGGGACTTTGTCTTTAGTTGCCACTACAAACCAGATTTTTTTTTTTTAACAATATAGACCTTTGCTCAGAGCTCAGTGAAGCCCATATGAAGAAAATGAATTTTGCCTTAGATATTAGGAAGCAGTAAAAGAAAATGAAAAAGCCAAACAGATTCTGAATACAAAAGATGGAAAGAAATCACAAATTCTGCATATTTAAAAAACAGCAAGTGGCCATTGACATGCATGATTAATGGAGAAGGTGGTGGAAGTTCAAGCTTCACTGAGGAACACACAGAGGCCCGAGCTCTCAGAGTTTAAAACAATATATCTCAAATACAAGGAGCTTGGCTGCATTAGTCATTAAGGTGTTCTAAAAATTACTGTGCGATCTTGTAAAGTTAACATCAGTTTGTCTGTACTGCCTTCTGTTCACTGAATTTCTTAGCCAGCCTGGTGTGTTCTTGCCATTGTTTTAAAGGTAAAAGGATTACCTGTAAGTAAAACAATGGGCTTGAACTTAGTATGTGTGTTTAATATATACACATATATTAATATATAATTTTTCTCCTCTTCAATTATATCCTTGTATTCATTTTTGTGTGTGTGGCGTTTATACTCCCGAGTCAGCCAATGAGAATCCCTAGATCAGACCACCCTCGCTGTGAAAAAAAGGGAAAAGAAAAGAAAAGAGCCTGATACAATTAATACAGTCTGTCTAGAAAGCAGCATTATTTCAGAAACGTTTATGTTAATGATATGGTATGTGTTCTGCACATTTCATACTCAAACAAGAAGCAAGCTTTTGTTTCATTCCAGACTGGGTTTTATTAAAACTGGAGGATCAATGGGAAAACAAAACAGTAATCAGAGCGGGGAATGTAAACTTATCCAGTTTGAAAAAAGAAAGAAAGCCGCGCCTCTTAACAGTGCAGTCCTGTGCACATCTACTCAGATATAAGTCCAGTTGAGTTCAGCGGCATTGTGAAGGTAAAGGGACCCCTGACCGTTAGGGCTAGTCGCGGATGACTCTGGGGTTGCGGCGCTCATCTCGCTTTACTGACCGAGGGAGCCGGCGTACAGCTTCCAGGTCATGCGGCCAGCATGACTAAGCCGCTTCTGGCGAACCAGAGCAGCGCACGGAAACGCCATTTAGCTTCCCGCTGGAGCGGTACCTATTTATCTACTTGCATTTTGACGTGCTTCTGAACTGCTAGGTTGGCAGGAGCAGGGACCGAGCAACGGGAGCTCACCCCGTGGCGGGGATTCGAACCGCCGACCTTCTGATGGGCAAGCCCTAGGCTCCCAGGTAAATGCTTATAAGATTGCAGGCTTAAACCTCGCAAAGCTGCAGGAGGTCTTGCACCCACAGGTCTTGCACCCATTCTCACATCATGCCCAGTTGGATAGCAAAGCACACACCAAAATCAGGTTTAAAAACACGCTGCCCCAGTCCTTCCACTTTGCCCAGTGCCCTAGCCCTTGCATGAGAAAATGGTGAAAGGAAACTGGGCTGCTCATGTACATGTGTCAAAGAGAGAGAGAGAGAGGGGTGGGGGGTAACTACAGCGATCTATATTGACGCTACATATAAAATATACAATATTGGGGAAATTTCACCAGGGTGGAATTTGCTAAAGTTTGTGCTTGGGAGAAACCACCCTATTAGCTAGCGTTACTTAATAGTTATTGATTTGAATAAAATATTTACAGCATCTAACAGAATGGCATTTGTGCATGATAGTTACTTTAAAGCAAATATGCTTTACAAAAAAAAAAAAAAAAAAACCCTGACTCAAACGTTATGTACAGAGTGTTGCATCTCTCAGTTTATTATAGGAAAGCAACCAGGAAAATATGGCTGAGTGTGTGGTTGTGTTTTATATTTTTAGGCAATGATTGTAGATAGGAGCGTTTCAGAAACTACGTGGAGAAACAAGACGAGAGCACTGTAAATATTCGGAGAAAGCTAAGAATCCATTTGGGGTGTGGGTTTTCTCTTCCACCCACAGCCCCTGGTGCTATTAATCTAAGTTAAGGACTGCCTTTGTTCTAAAGACATTCAAATCGATGTAACTCGGTAAATCCTCATCATGTAGAGTTAAGAAGCAGCAGGGGTAACAGTATTTAAAGATGTTTAAAAGTGCATTCTTGCCACTTCTAAGCACCCAGTCCTTGTCCGTGCGCTGTGTGTGTGTGTGTGTGTGTGTGTGTGTGTGTGTGTGTGAAACTGCAATATTAGCAGGTGGAAATAGATGGTATAATCTAAACACAAAGAGACCTAAGGTAACCAAGGATGTAGGAGAGACAATGGCTCCAACACTTAGAGAGTTAACTGGATTTTATTCTAATACCAAGCCCAAGAGCCTGAACTCTTCAAACACTCCAAATGTAGAGCTAAATCAAAGAATTCTGTTTCAAATCCGTACAAGATGTTGCTGTTCTCCCTCCCCACCCCTCCTCTGACAGGAGAAACATTTGGAAGTGTAGTTTCTTTCCCTTTCCTTCCTTCTTTCTTTCTTTCTTTCTTTTCTTTTCTTTTTTTAATAGCTATCTTAAAAAGGAGTTTGGATGTTTAGCACAGCTGGTGCTCATTACATTATGCACTATCAATAAAATAGCATGTGTAATTAATTTTTAATGCGGTGCTCTATGCAGCGCTTTAAAGCAGTTACTGTATGGGGAGAGCTGACACTGGTCACTGGCGTCAGAAATATTAAAAGAGAAGGCTAGATTTTTGCATTTTTCAGAAGGTGTGGAAAAGAGACAGTAGCTGTCATCAGCTCGCTGTTCCTGGCCAAGCATAATCGCTTGGAATGCCTCTCTCTCTCTCTGTGTGTGTGTGTGTGTGTGTGTGTGTGTGTGTGTGTATGGGAGGGTTTTTGGAAAAAAGAAAGTTGCTTAAATAATAACCCAAGCCAGCGTGACACAATAGATGCAAGTTTTGCTCGGATGTGCAGGGCTGGCCGGAGACATTTTGTTGTCGGAGGTGAAAGGTGAGATGGCAGCCCCCGCCCTCCCAGTTCCACATAGAGAAGCCAACTGGGTAGCCAGTCAAATCTTATTTCAGCAAAGAGGATTGGATCCCTCCACCATACCTGAAAGCAGCAGGTTAGCTTGTGGGGTGCAGGATAGGCCTTTCAGAGCACATACAGTTCTGGTAATGGCTAGAGCAGGCACCCCCAACCTGCGACCCTCCAGATGTTTAGGCCTACAGCTCCCATGATCCCTAGCTAACAGGTCAGGGATGATGGGAATTGTAGTCCAAAACATCTGGAGGGCCGAAGTTTGGGGATGCCTGAGCTAGAGGGACTGTGACTTTTTTGTATTGGATCAGGTCATTATTATTAATGTTTGATGTTTTATTATGTTTTTATGTGTTGCAACCCAGCCAGGTGGGTGGGGCAATAATAATAATAATAATAATAATAATAATAATAATAATAATAATAATACAGTCATATCTCATGTTATGTTTGCTTCAGGTTGTGCGTTTTCAGGTTGTGTCCCACAGTGACCCAGAAGTACTGGAAAGGGTTACTTCTGGGTATCGCCGCTCGTGCATGCGCAGACACGTAAAATGATGTCACGTGCATGCACAGAAGCTGTGAATTGCAACCTGCACATGCGCAGATGCAGATTGCATTCTTTTCAGGTTGCGAACGGGCCTCTGGAACGGATCCCATTCGCAACCAGAGGTACCACTGTAATAATAATAATAATAATAATAATAATAATAATAGGAAGTGGCCTGGGGAATTGCCACTGCTGCCCCCCCTCTCCGCATATTCACCACTGAATGTGGCTGTCATACTCTGCCCCCCCCCCCCCCGTGGATGTCAGGAACCTAGGTTCAGATCCCTACTCAGTTGTAGTGCTGGCTTGGTGACATCTCACACTTGTTCTGAAAGACCACTTGGAGACCCTTGGAAATGAATGTAATGAGGCTTCTGGATACAGATGGTAACAGATTAATTGGCCTGGCTTTTAAAAAAACTGGTTCAGGCTCTGCTAAGGGAAGGTTTGGCTTAGGAAACTCTCAAAAGAGGTAAATAAAGCGCTGGATTGAGAAGAAAGTTAGTGCCCCCGCTACACACACCACTGTCTGACCGATCTGAATTAAACCCCGTTCACAGCTTGTAAATATCAAGCAAGGGAAACCTCTGGGGAAAAACAAATTCGGTTGCAAGTCTAAAAGAAAACAAAAGGGGAAGAAGCTGGGTTCTATCCAGGAAAATTGTGCAGAAATAATACAAGCCTTTGCCTTTTCTTGTGGCTTTTGGTTGGTTACACTCAAAATAAAGACCAAAACTTCTTCGCTTCATATTTGGGGAGTGACACTAATTTGGAAGACCGAAGGCCAAAAGGACTGGAACAAGGCCTACATCCTTTGCTCTGATAATTGACCAAATGATAAACAAATCTATTTACACTTTGGGGTCCCCCGCCCCGGACATCTATGTGGCGTGAATCGTAGTAGATGCCAGACTTTCCTGGAGACGAAAACCAAAGGGGATTGCTAGGATTTAAATTAAAAAATGGGGAAGAGGGGGTAATATGTCAGCAGGACTTTTTTTTCTAGGAGGGCTACTATTCCTTTTATAAAAGTTGCATAGGAAGCAGAAAATTCACCAGGTGTGGCATTTCTTACCATGGTTCTACAGTGGTGGGGGAAATGTACACCTGATATACGTATAGGTTTCCCCTCCCTGTTAAAAGTACAGAAGTCCTCTCAGGCTATGGAGTTGCCATTAGAGACAGGGGACAGTTTTCATTCAAGTTTGCTTTTGCACTTTCCAAAACAGAACAAGAACTGAAACACAGCCGTCTTTCAAACTTTGCACATTTCTGAATTTTAGCAATGCATTCACACAGCCAAGTAATTGCATATAGTAGAGGAAACACCATCTAAAAATGTGTTCTATTACGGGAAATTGCTTTGCTGATGTGGGAACTACGTGGTTACATTTCTCGGAGGAGCTCAGTTGGCAGGCCAGGGGCCGCTACTGAAAAGGCTTTGTTCCTTGCTGCAAATACCTTTACCCCCCATATTGAAGGGGAAGGGGACCATCCAAATTTGTGAGTGGATGGCATCACATAGGGAGGGATGCTTTAAAAATATATATGGGCCTAAATGGTTGCAATACCTCGTTCATTGGGGCTTGTTCTTGGGTAATCCGCACAAAAGCCCAAGCTGCATGTCTTTAAATATGGGTCTGCCCCACGTCCCATGTAGTGTGAGTGTGCGGGATCTGATTTCAGCAGCAAAAAGGGGAGGGGGTCCTAGACTGACCCTTGTCCTGGTCACTTTCCTCCTCTCTAGTCTTCACCAGGAAGGAAAGTACCTCTGGGGAAATGCTAGCAGTGTCCAACTGGATGCCCCCTTTGCTCTTGCAGTTGGGCTCCCCACTTTTTCAGCCATCACCATGAGCAGTTTGGGCTTTAGTGGGAATTGTAAAATCGAGTAAACCTTTTTTTGGATCGGGCTGTAGCAGATATAGGAAGAGGTAGGAAAAAATGCTGAAGCATATTTTCTAGCCAGTAGCCAGAGCAGGCGAACACGTAGGTAAGATGTGGTACATTTCCTCATTCAGAAACCGGGCAGGGATTTCCATCTTTCGCAGCAGCATCACCTTAGCAACAGGGTGAACTACCATGGATGATTTGTGTTGTAAAATCAGCCACGCTAACTTACTCCTACAACTCCTCAATTTCGCTAAATGCAGCCAGTCAGCTGAATGTCTCTTTGCAAACACTTCATAAAAAAAAGGGGAAAGATTAAAAACAGAGAGGAGGAAGGCTTGTGTGAAAGAATAATCTGCTAGGAAATGAACCAACAAATTAGGGAACATGGTGCCTGCATACACTTTCTGGCCTTGTTCTCGGCACTGAGATCCAGCGGTGGGGTTTTTAGACACGTGCATATAACAACTCGGTGTTTGCAACTGTTCTCTTATTGCCTCAACAAAATTCCACTCGGTCGTGTGCAACGTATGCCGAGCCATTTGTTTTCATCTGATCACCTGGCATTTAGAGCAGGGAGTCCTTCCGATCACTTGAAAATAAGTTGCCTTAAGTTCTCTTCAGGCATTCTTCTGCCTGACTTAAGTAAACACACTGGGGGAGCAGGAGGCGCAGAACACACTGGGGGAGCCTCGCCCCCACCGCTCTCTGCAACTTGGAAGGCAGACTTCTGGAGAAGACAGCCTCTTGGACTCGTGGAGGCTCCACAAGAACAAGAAGCTCCACACTTCAGAAGTCCACCCTCCCAAATTAGCACAACTATCCCTGTGGCCCTTCGCTCACACGCTTACTTACTTAACTTGGAGAGAGGAATGCCCAAAGAGGAAGTGCTTTGCATATGTTGTGTATTCTGTACTCTGCAGGTGGCTGCTTATGACAGTGTGTCGTGCAGGTAGGTGATGCCCTCAGAAACTCTTCAGAAACCTTTGTAATGTTGTAAGAGCAGAGCTGAAAGAGCAGAGCTTACCTCTCTCGCCCCTAGCCACTGTGATCCACACGACGGTCACCTCCAGACTGGATTATTGTAACTCGCTCTACGTGGGGCTGCCCTTGAGACTGACCCAGAAACTCCAGCGGGTGCAGAATGCTGCAGCGAGACTCCTTACGGGGTCCTCGCTGCAAGATCACATTCACCTGGTGCTATACCAGCTGCACTGGCTCCCGGTGGAGTACAGGATCAGGTTAAGGTGCTGGTTTTAACCTTTAAAGCCCTATATGGCCTAGGACCCTCGTACCTACGGGACCGCCTCTCCTGGTATGTCCCACAGAGAAACTTACGGTCTTCAAATAAAAACATCTTGAAGGTCCCAGGCCACAGAGAGGTTAGGCTAGCCTCAACTAGAGCCAGGGCTTTTTCGGCTGTGGCTCCGATCTGGTGGAACACTCTGTCACAAGAGACTAGGGCCCTGAGGGACTTGACATCTTTCCGCAGGGCCTGCAAGACAGAGCTGTTCCGCCAGGCCTTTGGCCAGGGCACAGCCTGACTCCCTCCTTCGGCAATCTTCGCAGAGCTCTGGCACAATGGTTGCCAGTGGCTTGATTTGAATTAATTTTATAATGAATGATTTTAGAGTGTTGTGTTGTGTTGTGTTATACTGTTGTACTGTTTTATTGTTGTTAGCCGCCCTGAGCCTGGCTTCGGCTGGGGAGGGCGGGATATAAATAAAAATTATTATTATTATTATTATTATTATTATTATTATTATTATTATTATTGTGTCCTGCACTGTCAGAACTTAATTCTTCCCCATGGCTCTTCACGGAGAATGGGAGGTCTGCGTATAGCTGCCTTCACCAAGCTGGTGCCCTCCAGATGTTTTTTTTAAATAACATTTTACTGATTTTCCAAAAATAACAAAAATAAAAAACAACAATGCCAAAACAAAACAAATTGACTTCCCTCTAACCCCTTCCTTGGTTCTATTGTTTATCCAGATACTGAACATTCATTGTTAAATTTGTAACATATTTAAATCACCTATTATCCATTCATAATGCTTAAAGTGTAGCAAGTCAATAGAAAGTTGCTAATACTACACACCAGGCTACTCCAAGTTGGTGCCCTCCAGATGTTTGGGGCCGCAACTGCCGGCAACCTGTTAGCTTGGATGTTGCCGTTCAAAACATCTGGAAGGCACCAATTTGGAGAAGTCTGGTACGTAGTATTAGCAACTTTCTACTGGCTTGCTACACTTTAAGGAGCAGCCCCTCGCATGGTGAATGCTTTTGTCCTAACATGGAGATGGCAATGGGGAAAGTGGCGTCAAGTGGTAACAGGAGACAGGACAATAAAATAAAAGTTGGCAGCTCTGTACCATAAGAACACGAGAAGAGCCCAACTGGAACGAGTCAGAGTTCTTCTCCTATTCTTACCAATCTTTACTTGGCCAAAATATTTTAGGCTAGATCTTTATATATGTGTGTTTCTTTCTGTGTGTGAGCACATGCTTATGTCACTGTGCTAATATTTAGCCTGAGGAATCTAGGTAAAACCCTGTATTTTGGCCCAGAAAGACATCTTGTTCTCCTCTTGTAGTTCACAGCTCAGGAAAGGCTGAGCACATTTTTTTCACATTAATTCTCACAGTTTGTCGTGGGTAGCAGCTAAACCCAAGAAGTTCTCTGCAGCGTGCACAGATTCTGTGGCTGGCATTCATGGTCTTCAACATGGGCAAATTGATTCTTTCAAGGCTGAAAAACTGGAAAACCACTGGTTTCATTGGGTTCCTTGCATTGCAGCATCCAGTGAAGTGTAAATAAATTATCCCAGCAGCTGGTTTGAATGAGTGTTTCTTTGTATATGTTGTGCTTTTGTAGTATTTTCTTTTGGTTGTGTAGGATGAATCAGTGGATGAAAGAGGATCACCTAGTGCCCAGTTTATTACCTTTTAGGTGTTGGATTAAGACATTTTTATTCTCCCAGTCATTGTAATGCTCTGTCCTTTTAAAATACTGCATACTGCCAATACTATTTAAAATGCTGGGAGTTTTTTGTTTTTTTTAACTTAGCTTGCGTATTGTGCTAATTATGTTATTTATTACTTTTAATGGGTTTATTGTGTTTTTCATTGTTTTGTTTCAAATCGTGCTGTAAATTGCCCTAGGATTAATATTGTGCAGGCTGATAAATGAATACCAGGAATGAATGAATGAATGAATGAATGAAATATTGGAAAATAAATACCTTCTTTTTATCATTTATTTCTCCACCTCTCTGTTGGGCATCATATTATTCCATATACTAAGTGACTGCAGTCACTAATATAGTTTTCTTTTTCTTTTTCAAACAGTGCCCCCATCTTTTTTTCTTTCCGTCTGAGAATGTAGAATTGTAAAGAATGTTTGATTTAGGACAGTGGGGATGTGGAGATCAGAGGTTGAAATTAAAGATGTAATGAATCAGTAAGATGTCTATGAGGAATGAAACAAGTCCAAATCTGCCCCAGAGAAGGTTTGCATTTTTAAAAAGAATTCAGCTAGAGAAGTCGGAGGTCTGGGGACTTATGGAATGAGGTTAATGTAGGTGTGAGTAGTTGAAATGACAAGAGCATTTGGAAAGTTTCCATAAATCTGCACTTTAAACAATTCTATTCCACTTTGTGGGAATTAGTGGGAATTGTGATAGAGAAGGTCCAGACCGATCTATTTTTGAATCAGATACCTGCTTTGCAACAATCAGTCCTGCTACTTTGTTCAGGAACCATCTATTTTCTTAATAAAAGATGTAAAAATAAAATACAAAACTGACCCCATTCCCCTGGTTTTGGTATAGTTTGTTAGTCTACACCACTCTGAATTTTGAAGGGATTGTTTTCTTTGTTCTTTATTTTATATCCTGTGATTTGGGGTTTCCCCCCTTTTTATTGCAAAAGGGAAAAATACATAAAAGACCATAGGAAAAAGATATATGCAGATAGCAATGGCATACATAATACAATATAGTTAAATATGAATCTTGATACAAAAATATAATATGATGATTCTAATAATAATTACACTGATGTAACTAGTATTCTGACCAATCTGGACTCAAATATCCTATTCCATCTAAGCTAAACACAGCTCACCAGCAACAAAAATGTCACATTTTTCTTGCATTCCTGGTACTGCCAAAGTGAGAGAGAAGGGGGAGGGTTTTTTGTTTTTTTAAGCGGGGCGGATTTTCATGCATCTGGCGGGCTGGAAATAATATGTTTTTGAGTTGGTAGGTCACTAGTTGTGGAAGTCTTATTTAAAACATTGAGCTATTTATGACCAAATAATAGGTATTATGACGATGGTTAGATTGTTTTGTTTTTATCCCAGAATCTAGTATATTTATAATACCTATAAAAAGGCTTTCTAATTATTAGAACTTTTATATTCTCTCCACCCTCCTACAAGATAGACTGGGATAAGAGATGGTCACCTCTAAAGAGACCCTGTGATCTTCAAGGCAATCTTCAGCCTAGACCTTCCATGGCCAAAACCAGCAATCTTTCAGTTCAGTCGCTCTGCCTGACTTCTTGAAAGTTACAGTCAATCCCTCTTCAAGCAATTAAGGCAGAGATAGCTCTCATTGTGTCAGGGAGCTGCCATCGGAGCCAGAGGGAGAGAGACGGCTCCAGAGGGATTCCAGAGAGCGTCCCGGGATGGGGAGAAGCAGCCCATCTTCTGGGGAAGGAAATCAGCGTAGCACCAGTGGAGAAGGGGGGCAGATGGGGGAATCGGCGAGGCGGTCCCATGACTCCTCGCCGGGGACCAGTGGGGAGAGCACGGGTCCTCCGCTGCCCACACCCTCCTTGCGCAGAAGGCTTCCGCGCAGGGAGAGTAGGCGGAGACTAGGCGTCAAAGAGCTTCTTTGCTGGAAGAAGTTCAAGAAACGCCCACTGACGGATTCTGCCAGCGATTGAGACAGCCACGGGTGAGTGGCTGTCCGGACGGAAAAGGTTCACTCAGGCAACCCAGCCAGGTGTGGCGCCAGTTTACGCACGAGCAACCCCTAGAACCATTACACATTGTTTGTACGAAAATCACGTTGTGTTATGCAGCTGTACATACAGGGTCCCACCGCTTATTGCCAATAACCAGAAATAGAAATCAAGTGATGTATACACATTCTGGTGCACTCTTGTCAGTCATATCATCAGGTGTTCCCTGAAGGCAGAATATGCTGGCTGGGGCTCATGAGATTTGTGATCTCCAGCTGTTTTGGACTATAGCGGGGCGGGGCGGGGCAGCCATGACCGTTTCTGGCCGCTAACACAACAGTCTTGTGGCACCCTAAAGACTAACAGGTTATTATGGCATAAGTTTTTGTGGCCTGAAGTCAACAGATCACAATACTTCTCCCTCATTCTCTTTTTGCAAATATACCTGCTGGCAAAGGACAATAGCACTTCATGCATCTCCAGTCCATGGAAAACATATGCCTTAATAAATCTTAACATCCCAGTGCTCCTCTTTCTTCCTCTTTTCTTCATGTTCTTTATTGTTTCTGCACCTGGTTCTTGGGGAGTGTTTCTTATGAGCATAAAGAGCTTTACTCAATTAGATAACGGAGACAAATAATGGATTGTTTCGGACACCATCTTACACTTGGAAGAAGCGCTTAAGAGTGTCAGCAACCATGGTTTCAGCCCTGAATTTTCTTCTTCCCAGAACGGCTCCAGTGAAAATTCAGTTACAGATCTGCATTTGAAATAAGAGCTGAATGTGTTTACTTGGCAAATCAGATGAGACCAGGATCTCTCAGACCCTCCTGTTTGCTACTCAAGCATGTACACTGATTGGGATATACTTCTTTTTTAATAATGACAACAACATCAATAATGAGTAGTAATAATAGTAGTTTCTCTTTCTAACCACAAGGGCCCGCAACAACGTTTACAATGTCTAAACATACAAAATATAAAATAAAGCAATGATTTGGATTTTTAAACGGTCACTTCAGATGGAACAAAATCATTAGTAAACAAAATTGGAAACCTATCAAAAGCCATGTGAAATGGGTTTTTTTTTTACAGCTTTTTAAAATTTATACAAGGTTGGGGCTAGCAATTGGGGGATGCTACAGAGAAGGCACTGCTCTTGGTGGTCGGACATACAGCAGGGCCACTGAGGACTGTCATAATTTTTGGACAGGCTATATAATAAATGGGCTATAATATATTTATGTGTCCTGCTCTCAGCGTTTGAAGGGCCCCCTACCCAGAGGCCCCGGAATAGTAGCAGAAACCTTTGGGGTTCTCTTGCTCCTCAGCTGCTTACCAGCAGTAATCACTGGATCTTGTCCAGTTTCGGGGCTGGTTGGTGGAACTGCTTTTCGATCAGTTTCTCCCTGCCTAAATGAAGTCCATTAAACGGGCTGTTGCCTCTCGGTGTGGCAACCCAGTCCTCTTCACCTGCCAACACAACTTGGTCTATGCATCCTTCCCTAAGGATCCTCTAGGAATCCTACCCAACTAGCATCATGCCTTTTTCAATGACTGTCTTTTTTTTATGGGGGGGCACTTTATTTGAAGGGCTGTCTGGTTGAAGTTCTGCTTATATGTAAAGAACCCTATGCATAAAGAAATGGAAGGCACTGGCCTTGAAGTTGCCCATCAGCAGGCTGAGGAGGCCTAGTGGTTGCCTGGTCAAAGGCTCCCTTTCTACTGTGAGGTCTATTGTATTTCTATGTAATTATAGGAATTATTCCTGAAGTTGTGTGTGTGTCTGTGTGCAGCATCCTATCTGAATCTTATGCAAATTTGTGTCCTCCTCTGCCCCCATTTTTTTTTATGTGTAAATGGCCCCACTTATTTACAACCACCCCATCAGTATATCCTTATGGAACACATGAGGACCACATGAGCTCAATATTGTCTACTCTGATTGGCAGTCGCTCCCTAGTGCATCAGGCATCCCTACCTGGAGATGCTGGGGTTTGAACCTGGGACATTCTGCGTACAAAGCAAATGTTCTTCCACTGAGTTATGACCCTTCCTCATTGGTGATTTCTTTCATCTCAATAAAGTTGGCTATTCCTTTCATTTCAGTAAAGTACCTCCTCAGGCGGCCTGTTTGGTCAGTTCCAATAAATCGCATGGATTATTTTTAGCCTAATATTTGTTGGACTCCTGAGCAAAATTGTTTTGATTGTAATTGTAATTGTAAAAGGAGAAATAAAATAAAATAAAATAAATGGAAGTGTTGGCTGGCTGGAAACACAGCTCTCCTCAGCAGAGAGAGAGAGAGAGAGAGAGAGAGAGAGAGAGAGAGAGAGAGGCTTACTGTGCCAGCGCAAGCTATTATAGCAAGATCTTTTAAAAAATAAAATAAGGGCACTGTCCTTTTAAATCTGATCTCTCAAACTTTACTGGATATTTTACAGAGCCTGGTTTCATTTATAGTGGAGCCAGACTTGCTGTGTGAGTCGTTCGCATGCTGGAATTAGTCTTAAGCTTGCTTCTGTGGCGTTGCCAAATTCCATGTTTGTGTTTTATTTAGAATTCTTTTCACGGCCAGTCGAATCTGTTCAGGCATACACAGGCGGTGTTGCACCCCACAGAGAAAATAAGCAAGCTTGCGTTTTCTTTGGCATAGGCCTTGGCCACAAAAGACTGCGGTCTAAAAAACATTTTTTTCCTTAAAAAAAAAGCTATTTTAACCCATAACAGATGTATAAAGTAGGCACAAGCATGCCAGTTTCCTTAGTTTTAATTAAAAAATAATTATGGCTTTAATGGGATGCTAGTGACAAATTTGGATGAATGGTGGGTGACAGTATCTCCAGGCTCCCTTCAAGTTTATAAATTAGTGTATTTCTCTTGGCTGATGAAACAGATGAAATTAAGAAAAGGGAGCAGTCATATATCCCCCCCCCCCGCTCCAAAGACACACTTATTAAAGATAAAATAAAATATGCTGAAATAATAGAACACCATTGGCCTGAAGCATAATTGGGTTGGGGTTGAACTTTGCTTCTGCAAGACACCTGCAAAGGCATCCTTTGTGATTTTGCAGTAGCCACTCTGCCAAATCTTTGTGGTTTACAGCACCAGATAGCTTTATTTATAGCCACATAGTCAGCAGGAGCGTTTCATTCACAGAATTCTTAAAAATAGGAACTCATACCTGCACTGCTATTACCATTGCTAGCAGAACTGCTACTTTTATGACCTCATGGGCTGACTACTATGAAACATTCTGTGTAGGGTTCCCCGTGACTTGGGAGGGGGAATTCAGATGACTTCCTCCATGCATTTTTTTTGGGGGGGGGTATTCCTTACCACCACTTACGACCACCCTGTAAGTGAAGGTCCCCTCATGAATGTGTTGTGGAACATCTCATCAGGAATGGTCATCAGGATTTCCCCTTTCACAAATACACACGCAGCTTGTGTATTTTAGCTGGTTGTTAGTGTGTTGGGGTGTGACTAGCCCATGCGGCATGGCAACGTGTCTCATGTGCTGTTGACATGTCAGAAGGAACACATTGCACCAGTGTTCCTGCTATCTCCTGCCTGCAATTGAAGGTGCCTTTTCCTTCAACTTGCCTGACATGCTAAGGCTTTGGGAACACAGGAAGCTGCCAGTATGAGTCATAGCATTGGGTCATCTAGTTCATTACTGATTGACAGCGACTCTTTTAGCATTTCAGATAGGATTTTCTCCCAGTCCTACCTGGAGATGCTGGGATTGAACCAGGTACCTTCTGAATGCAAAGCAGTTACTCTGCTACTGAGGTATCTGCAGTCAATCGCTGAAAAAAAAACAAAACAAAAAACAGTTGTGCCAACTATGTGATAGATACTTGACTGATCACCGGGTTGGCAAAACTCCTTGCACTGTGGTTCTCAAGCGTCCGACAGCCAGCTGGCTGTCGGGTGCTTGGGAAGCACTTTGACAGGTGGGTGGTACAATGTACTTGCCCATCATCTGATGTCATCATGTGGCACTATCCTTAGGGTGACGCTGTCTTTTCTAAGATAGCATCGGCCAAGAGTAGATGTTTTCAAACTGTTCCCAAGAGCCATTTGAAAAGCCTTAGGGGTTCTTCAGTGATAAACTGAATTATGGCAGGGAAACTTATCTGACGTTACTAATCTTCCCTGGAAACGTACAACTGCAGGGGTCTGTTGGGTCCATTCAGGGCAATGGTTAAGCCAAACAGGTCTGGTTGGTAGTCTATATGTGCTGAGAATACGCCCTATACAAGTGGCTCCCAACTGGTCCACGGACCTCAGGGGGGTCTGTGGCACATACCCGTCAACTGTCTGGTACATCCCATTTTAGGGGGCCGTGATCTCATGTAAGCATGGCGCCCCAAAATGCCCAAGATGGCGGCTGGACTGTGGTGCTCCAAAATGTGCGTTTCTGGACGCCATCCACTCTTGCAGGTCATGTGACTCACACGGGACTGCAGCCCGGTTATGCACTGGGCATGTTGGAGGGTATGGTGGCACCATTCACGTAACCAAAACTACCACAGAGATACCAACATTTTCAGAAGTAGGGGATCCATGGCTTGGCTTTTGCGAAACGGGGGGGGGGGGGGTCGCAGTGGGAACCAATGCCCTAGAACTTACGTAAGACTTTTGTGTGGCATGCAGGGATTCCTTGGCAAACCAACGGCTAATTGCTTCTTGTAGGAATGTTGAGAAACACTGTGGGCTTAGGAGCCTGTGCACAATGTAAGCATTCAGCAAGCACATTCGGTCTCCCACCTCTCCCCCTCACTGCAAGAGGGAACAACAGAGGAGGGTGGGTACAGCTTAACCCCCCCCTTTTTTTACTTCAAGTGGTGAAAAGGGTATAGCTAGTCCTCATTACCATGGTGATCAACTGGAAGAAGAAGCCACCTAAGTTCTAAGACGCTCAAATCCAAGCCAAAATGCTGGATGCCTGCTGAGAAAAAGGACAGTTTGTAGTGATTAGCAAACTTTCTGTGCGGAATATCAGAGAATCGGTTTGACCGATGTCAATGTGCTGCTCTGATGTCTGGCTGGAATATGCCAAACATCTGGGTTTTCCTGCTGGGAACGTTCTAAGCAGGAGAGATGAGTGTTCAAAACATGCCCTTGTGGGTGGATTGGGGAAGGCTATTCTGCTTTGCATTACGCGTGAGTCACGCTATCTTCAGTGCTACCATTCTTATGA
Source organism: Podarcis erhardii (assembly GCF_964252035.2). Lineage (NCBI taxonomy): Eukaryota > Metazoa > Chordata > Lepidosauria > Squamata > Lacertidae > Podarcis > Podarcis erhardii. Next base: position 18,603,147 of record NC_138497.1, read on the forward strand.
GTAAGCCACAGGCTCTGGCTTCTGTGGTCGAGGTCTTTCTGGCCCAGCTATGACAGTTTAGTGTTGCAATCTTCCCATGACATGAGCAAACTTACTGGGGTTCACGGGTTTCAGATCATGTCGGTGGAAAGCAATTACTATTAGAGCAGGTGCGCATTTATGTCGTGTTTCTATTTTCTTTTCTTTTGGTCTTCCAAGTAATTTTCAGCCTTTGAATTGGGTCTTGATGGAAATGACTCTCCATTTGGCATTCAAGCTTAATTCCACTTTTGATGAAATCAATTAAACTCAGGCCCCTGGTTTCAACGAGTATCAGAATTGCAGGCGTCTCTCTTTTGCTGCTGCTATGTTACCCGGTGACAGTAGCCAGCCACGTCAAAGCAAGGAAAACCCAGCATTGTCTCAAATAAAACTTTTACTGTAGGAGTTTGTTAGAGCGTCGTTTCCCAATTAGTTATTTCCTCTTCAGTTCTGAACAGCACCCTTTTTCTGTTTTCCGGCACCCACTATATCCATTGCCTGCAATCATGCCAATCCATTTGCCCCTAAATGCTGAATTATGTACATTTAGCTATACACAACAAGGAGAGAGAAAATTTGTTTTGCTTGTGAACAGTGCAATTCTGAAAGCACAGTTCCAAATACCATGAGTCCTACAAACACAGAACACGTTCCTGAGATTTTTTTGATTTTTTGATTTTTAAAGGGAAACATTGCATTGGTGTTAATCTGTTTAACTACACCTTATTACTAAATATCAGTCCAGTAGGCTTTCTACAAAGAGCCCCTCTTCACACTGATTGGAAGTGATTAGCCTTTGAAAGCATCACCTGAATGTTTCAATACTCTTAAAGTTCAGTTAACTTTCTTTCTTTCTTTCTTTCTTTCTACATACATACATACATACATACATACATACATACATACCACGAAAGCCTGTTGCTTCCCTGCTCCTGGACTTCCTGGTTTTTGTTTTTTTTAAAAAAAAAAAGTGGGGGAAAGATAGAGGCTAATTTGATTTGTTCTGATATGTCTCACATATCTAATTGCTGCTGTTGAGAATGATTAATGTCCAGCTGAAGAGTTTCCACATCTATAAATGAAAATTGAAAACAGATGTTACTTTGATGAAAGTGTCTTCCAGCCCTCATCAGCAGTGGCTGACAGCGCAGGCTGCTGAGATACAGCTATCTGTCAATAGATAGATATTTGGTGCCAGATACAGTTCGTACACACACTGACAGAGAGCCAAGGCAACAATTAATGATAATTTCATCCAGTGAGTTCTCTCTCCCTGCCACCACCAAAAAACCCTCCCCCCCACTCTGTATTTTTTTTTTGGGGGGGGGATGTGAGCACTAATGCCTGGCTCAGCATTTTGCTAAAAAGATGTAACAGCTTAAAAATAACTTTAGACTTTTTGTCTGCCAAGATCTCTTGTTTAGCGCTCAGTCGTTCAGTTAGTTATCCTGGTCACCTGTTGATGGTTATATAGAGAGCTGCATGGATCATGACAACTTGGCTGAGAAGGATAATCCAAGTAGCCCTACCCCCGGTGGGATGCTGGGCTTTGATACTGATGGTGTATAAAAAAGAACTACAAAACAACACACCATCCTGGATATCTTCCCGCAAAGAAGTATGGTCCTTGTCTTCTGAATCAAGCCTTATGGCTTGATTTAATTTGCTCTCTCAAAAACTTCCTATCTGCTCCTGTTGCCTGGTGCTTGTTTATGCAACAGCCATTTCTCAAATTCGTTTTAGGTCCCCACTGTTGCAGAGAGAAAAACGTGAACATGCTGTCCCACGGTATAAAAACGGGAAACATTTGTAAATCCTGTTGGAAAAAACTAAGCACATCCTTAACATTCTCACACTGAAATGGAGGGCAATTAGAAATACGTAACTTTTGGTCGGATTGTGCCCGCTGCCTGGCTGTTCTGCGGACTTTACTAAGGATGAAGTGCCTGAAAATTATGTTAGGATATCCCATCATTCTCTTTTGCTTTCTAGAAAAGAAGTCGCGTTTCTCCCTGGGGTAGAAAGAGGCAACCTGGGAAAGGCTGACAACATTCTTGTTAAAAATTTAAAGCCTAGATGCACATATTGTACATTTATAAGAAGTGCATATTCCTGTTCATCCTGCTCTTTAAAAGGGGGCCGGAGAGCATGATTTGCCTTGCTCATGGCGAACAAGTCACCTCACTTGTGCCTTAGGCAGAAGCTGCCATTTCGCAAACCAGCATGGACTATCCAAATGGGGGTAGCCACTGAGCCAATTGTATGCAGAACCACATTTTTAAAAATGTGTTTTTTCTAGGGCTATTTGACCCACCTGCCATTAGCAGAGAAAAAGCAACTATAAGTACAACAGAAGTATGCATCTTTTATCAGTTTTGGTCGATACGTTAATATGGCAGGGACCTGGAAGTCAGATGACACAAGTTTAGCATGCTTGCGATGGGAGTCACATTTACCATGAACAGTTGTTGCTCCACGTTCCCAGTGGTAGATTGCAAGTAGGAAAGCCATGCGGGGAGCTGTTCCTCAGATCACAGTTTGGGGATAGGTTTCTTTGGAATAGCTCCCTGTGAGCCAGAAATGGAAAGTATTTAATGGACAAGAAATAATAGAATACAAAAAAAAATGTACTAATTGCGGGCATCATTCGTTGGGGCCATCATAGCTTTTCTTCCCTGTTCTGCCATCGTTGGGGCCATCATAGCTTTTCTTCCCTGGTCTGCATCACTGGTGGCCAGCAGTGAGGGTGGATGAACTCATAGAGTCGTAGAAATGTAGAGCTGGAAGGCACTATGAGGGTCATCTAGTCCAACCCCCTGCAATGCAGGACTCTCTTGCCCAATGAGATTGAGAGTCTTGTGCTCTACTGATTGAGCTAATGCTAGCCTCAAATAATTCAGTGAATTGGACTAAATAATACAGCCAGAGACTGGGAAATTCAGCACAGTGACCCTAGACCTGGTTACAAGGCCAGCACTTTGCTATACCTGGGAAGATCTTTCAAGAAAAAGGCCCATTATTCCCAGGTAACCTTGCAGGTGCCAGGCATAGGGATAATACATACTTTGGGCCATGGGTGTGAAAGCTGTAGGTGGTTCAGGTTATTATAACATTATTTTCCAATGTCTCTTTTTACCATATATAACACACACAAACACACACATTTGTATGTATATATATCCCAACTTTTAACCCTTACATTGATGTCCATCAGGGCTGAAACACCCAGGTTTTAAAGATATAATTCATGGTAAATGTTGTAGCATGATTTCAAAAAACAAACATAGGTGTTTCTGAACCAAAGGTTGGATAATGAAGCTTTTCACTCTTGTTAGGGTTTTGTTATTGTTGTTCTTTTCAACGCAGGGAGAAATAGTTCATTGGAATCCCCCCTTTTAGCTCTCAAAAATAAATAAATAAATGTCATCATAACTTGCACTTCAGCAAGCCCTCCCTTTCCAAAGCATATAGTAATCATTGACTTTGTCTAACGACTCTCCTGTCGGTCTGGGGGGCATTTTGGTAGGTTTGAGAGAGGGCCAAGAATGAAGAAACACTATATCCTTGAGAGGCAGCCCACAGGGCAGGCAACAAGATCAGACTAGCTGCCTTCCTCTGTAGAGCCAAGGCAGAGGAAAATCCTCTCCTTTAGCATGATGTCATTGCATCCAGTGAGTGGGAGCTGTTGATACCTGCATCAAAATCTTTCTAGGGCGTATCTCATCATGTTGCTTGGGGGGGGGGGGGATGTTGAAGAACGCTAAACGAGCAATGTTGAAATGCAAACTTAGAGAGAGGCTTGATGGAGTGGGTGGGAAAATCTGCTTGATTTCTGCCCAGCAGCTTGTAGGAAGGAGCATGGATTCAGATCCGTACTCCTCCACAGCTCATCTTGCTTTCAGTCATACAGAGGTACCTTCGTTCACTGAGTGCTAGGGATGGAGTGCGGGGGGGTCATCATTTCTCAGACCTACTTATATCTCTTGATTAGCTTATTTGTTTTTACATACTATTGATACGAACAGTTAATACTGGGTTTATGTATCGGATATGCATGCCAAGGATGCTTTGCTTTAAATAATTGGTGTATGTGTGCATTTGCCATGCTTTTTTTTCTTTGAAAAAAATGTTTAGGGGTACTCTCATTTTCTTACTCATATTGAAATACTGCCCCTCAATGAGGCCAAGCTTAGATTCACAAAATGTTTAGGGGTATGCATATCCCTGCATCCCCCCCACCCAGAAAAAAGCACTGTGTATTTGTATGTGTGTGTGTGCACGCGCTTGCGTGTGTTTAAACACTTTCTCCAGTGTTAACAACATTGCAATACTTTTTTATGTGGTACATAAAAAAGGGAAAACAACCATAGCAAATAAAAAAAAATATTCATGTTTCCAATTAATATGTCTAAGATCTTGCTGAATCTTGCCCTCCAACTGAGGTGTCTGCCTACCTTTCTGAAGTGGAATTGGAGTAGGCTGGTGCTTTTAGAATTCCCCTCATACTTTCTATACAGCTGTTTTCGCCCTCTTTTCAGTTGGCAGCGGTGAGATGAAGGCTATGCCTCTCTGATGGAAGTGCTGTTGCAGAGCCTTGTAGGCAAGCCCCCTAAAAATCAGTGGGTAGTGCAATAATGCCTTCCTAATTCAAACACCTAAGCGTGAGAGAAATGGCTTTTTTAATTACAGCAGTGCTTCAAGGGACCCTGGGAAAGGAAGGTATAAACAGCAGAGGCTGCCAGTGGCTAGTGGCAGGTTTGGCCTAATAAATGGCAAGTAAATAACTTGGTGATTATCTGGAATTGGCAGGCCACTTAAGTGCGGCGCGGACTAGGCGGACGGGCTTCCCTTTCCACACTTTATTGCTAGATCGCATAATGGAGAAACAGCAAGAAAACACACAGAGATCTCCACAGTGTCAGTCACTCTGAACTTGTTCTGCAATGACTGTGACATCTCCGTTTGTGAGAGCTGATAAGAACACACCACAATTAATTTCTCCTCTCCCCCCCCCACCCCCAGTGAAATATAAGTATGTTACGTCGGTTAAACCTAAAGCTCTGGTGAGATTTGAGAGTGCTGGTTTCGTGATTCAAAACCACAGCAGGTCGGTATTTCTGGTGCCTGCCTTTTTGTTAAGGGCAGTTCTGTAAGGCAGAGGTTCCTGTGGTGATTGCAAGGTCAGGTGGTGTGGCATGCATGCGTGAAACGGTCAGCACAGGACAACAATACGGAGAGGGCTCTTCATATGATCTGGTGTTGATTTTTCAGAAACGTACCATTTTTCGTCTGTGGTAAGTGAGTCATAAGAACATAAGAGCCTGCTGGATCAGGCCAATGGCCCAGCGCGTCTATCCTGCTCTCAGGGTGACCAGTCAGATGCCCATGGAACATGAAATAAGGACTTGTTGCATTCTTTGCACTTGTGATTTCCAACAACTGGTGTTCAGAAGCACACTTCCTCAGAGCATTGCCATCATGGCTTGAAGCTATTGGTAGCCTTTTCTTCCACTAATTTGCCTTACCCTCTTTTAAAGCCATTCCCTGAGTGACAGCTCATAGAATTGAAAGGCATACAAAGACGGTTGTTAATAATAATAACAATAATTATAATTATAAATTATTGTTTCATCCACCTAGCGTTTTCAGTAGTTTCAGTAGTCTTTACAGTCACCTGCTCCTTGATCTTTTTAACTGGAGATACCAGGAATTGAACTTGGGACCTATATGAAAAACAGAAACAAAACATGTGCTTTACCACTGAGACGTTGATGATGCCATTAATACAAGCTGGGCATTTGTTTTGTTTTGTTTTTTGCTGTTGAGGGACTTATTTGCTTGGAGGTAATCTGCCATGGACATCATGCTGGTGGTGGATGGATCTGGAATCAAAAGGAAGAAAAGTTGGAGCCAATCCAATGGTGGATGGAACCACTTTTCTCTCTCGTCCTCCTCATTCCCCCCTCCTCCTTGACATATTTGTGAAATTAGCCCAAGTGCTACATGATACCCTAGTGCAACAGTTTGCATTCCCTTGCGCCAGAATAATGGTATAGTCCGTTCTTACTTGGATCATTTCAAGTCATTCCACTTCCGAGCCTTGTGAAGTGGGAAGGGCCTTGACTCTCTAAAGCAGAGGTTGTCAACCTGGTCCCTACCACACACTAGTGGGCGTTTCAGGATTCTAGGTGGGCAGTAGGAGGTTCTGCGGCACAAGCTGAATCCTCCTTCCATCGAGCACTGGTAGGCGGTAAGGAAAGTTTACCATCAAGAAAGACGCATTAGTGGGTGGTAGGTATAAAAAGGCTGACTACCCCTGCTCTAAAGCAATCTGAGTAGGAAAACATTCCTTAATGCAAGTATGGGAGGGGGAATGTGATGTGAGATGCTGGTCAGCATCTCACATGTGCAATGGAGAATAAGGAAGTGGCCCAATCTGGTATAAGCCCAAATATTTCATAGAATTGTAGAGTTAGAAGGGTGACTCGTTACCACAATTTTGAGAATGACTTTCCAAAAAGTAATTTTTAGTTTCCCATTTTCCCAGTTTTAAGTTTAGTTCTCCACATTTTCACATCAATTTGTGAATTTCTTTTTTTAAAAAAGGTCATAATAATTCATCAGCATTTCAGTGCTGGTTTCTTTCTAATATACTCATGTCTGCATGCAATTTTGCCACATTTTTATATATCTGGTTTGTACTAACACGTGCATTTTATGCACACTTTGCCCTACTCGATACTTTTTTTACCACATTTACTTTACTGGGGAATTGCATTGCAAAATTCAGAAAAGTGCAGATTTCAACGAAAAGCTGTGCTTTGTTTCATATCGTTTTGGAAAGGGCAGATTAGGTGAGTTCACCTTTATATGTGCAATGAATCAAACTTCTCTTCCCTCCTTAGTTCCAACAGTGGTACTGCAATTTTATTTGTACCTTCAAGGAAATGAATCTCTATACTGAGAGGGAGAAAGAAGGAAATTGCTGATCAAATTTGCTTATCCAGTGTTTTCATACTTATTTTAGGCCTCAGTCTCTCCTATTCCCACACCTGAGGGACAGACTGGGCCTGTATTTGCCTTTACAAGGAAAGACTTCACCAATGGCTTACGGGCCACTGAGAAGTGGCTGTCTGCTAAGGCCTTGGATCAAATCCTTGTGGTGCAGCAATAAAACTGCTAACACATTTGAAAAGGAAGCAGGGACCGGTATGATTTCAAACTGGATGGGGGACCACGTGTTGAGATTCTTGAATTGCAGGGGGTTGGACTAGATGACCCCCGGGGTCTCTTCCAACGCTACAATTCTGTGATTTTATGAAATCTTTCTGCATGTTTGTCAAGGAGCATTGTCATCCATCACAAACCCACAGGGGTGCTTCCAGACAACCTGTTTATTGAGCCTTTGCCCTGACTTGCTTGCAGGGGGTTGGGGGTGGGGGGTTAGATGACACCGGCTATTTAATGAACATCCAGCCTGATTTGTTTGTGGGGAGGTTAGTTGGCATTGCATCAAAGCAAGTGTTACTCCACACTTCCCAGTGCAATTTCCCTCATCACTTTCCCTTATTGCAAAAAGACTGTTCCTTTAGGGAAGCGGGTTTGTTGTGCAAAAAAACTTCCCCATTGACTATATCTGTGTGATTTGAATTTACTGGTTTGTGATTGAATCTCTGCTGAATGTAGCTACAGTTTGGCAGTGCCCTGGGTTTGACATTTATGAATGTGCCTTGAAAACAGGAGGCCTGGAAGTTCACTGGGAGCTTATTTGGCGCGTGCATCAAAGCTTCCTTCTACTATCCAGTTAGCATTTCTTGCCAAAACACCTCTCCCTACTTTTGTCCAACGGAACAACAGAGCAGAATCTAACTTGCTCTCCTATTCTCTCCTTCACACTCTCATGCATCCTTGCCTCTAGTGATAGTTGTACTGAGCTGTAAGTCCAGGAGTGCTCTTGTTTCTAATTCCCTTTTATAGCTCCTGTCACCATGTTACCCTTTCTTTGGCAAGGTGTTCACCAGGTTCCTGCTCTGTGATATTGTTCAAAATTCTTCTCTAGGGTGCTGCTTACTACCTTTCTGTCAGGGGATGTGGTAGAACACGGTTCCCCTCCAGGGATCTGCTTGTTTCCCAGAAAAATAAAATAAAATTGCAGAAGGAAACAAAAATGCAGACAATTTGGGGGGGGGGTGTAATTCTGACCCCCTTGCCTTAAATGGGAACTTACTTCATATGATGGGCCTATATTTGTTATGCCCAGAATAAGTGATTTCATAATAGATAGCTATAGCCTTCCCCTCTGCCCCGCTTTGGAAATTTAAATTGGAGAAATGGCATGGTGAAGGGTTAAGAGCCACCCCCCTCCCCACCCCCATACAACAAAAGAATATGATATTGGGAGTTCTCATCATGGATCTCCCATGTTACATTTAGTTTGAACAAGACTATGCTTTTATATCCGCAAACAGCTAATCAAGATGTTTTAAGCCTTATGGGTGAAAATTCATGTATGTTTAAAAGCACTGCTTTTTAACCAACAGCCTGACACAGTTGCTGGACTGCGCAAGTTCAGGCCACATGTTGAGAGTAGACTATCTACTTCTTCCTTTAGAAAAAACACTATGCCCACTGCAGATGCAAGGCCAGCATGTCAGGGGGAAGGCTAGCATAGCAGGTCTTCCTGAAAGGCTCACCTTGTGTGCACAGAGAGTTTATAAGAAAAATCTCGGGGGACCTTCAGTCTTCATCCCTGTAGTTGCAACCTGAAGTAGTGCAGCTGAGGAACAGATTCGTCATGTGACGTTGGCGCTTCTGTGTCTTACCTCTAAGTGAAGACAGAGGGCAGGAAGTTCACTGCAGCTTGCGGCTATTGCCTACATTAATTGTATTGGAGGAAAGAGAGGAAAAATAAGGTGCAGGTGGAGTTTGTGTTAAGGGACTGACACTAAGCCATGCAGCTAAGTGGGGAAGCAAGGAATGGCTCCCCACTCCAGAAAACTGCAAGTTCATTTGTAGGGAAGGACCAGCAATATCTTCGAAAATACACTCCTTATCGTTCACTCCGATACTCAACTCAGGTGGTGCATGAGGTGACCGTGATGGATCAACATGCTTTAGTTAAGATTCCTGCATGGGGGGAGGTTGGACCTTCAGGTCCCTTCCAACTCTACAGTTCTATGATTTTGTGCTGACAAACAAACATAAGGAACAAACAAACATAAGGAACAAACAAACATAAGGAACAACAACAATAACAAATATCCAAACTAGGCCCATTGAACAACTGTGGAATGCTCAGTGTCAACTGGAAAGGAACTGGTGAACAGGGAGTGGGGTGCCTCACTTGGGTGATGTAGAGGTTATGGTATCTTGGGAGGAAGGCATGATTGGCAAAAGGAACAGCTTTGCTAAGAGTTGAGGATGCCGTGCTGTGTGTTGTGGCAGTTCCCAAAGGCTTTAGTGCTTCTTCATATTGCCTCATTTGGAAATTAACGGAGGGAGCAGGCTAATCTGGTGTGGAGTTTCAACACCTTTAAATTTCTGTTTTATGTCTGAAAGGCTGGATTTATACATTCAAAGCATAGACAAGACAGAGTGGTGTGCTGTCAGGGCAGGACTTCAGGGAAGGTATCCATTCTGCAGAATGAGCTGAAGGGCCCCCTAATGTACCGCGTTTTGAAGCCAGTGGAGTAATACACCTTCACTAGCTAAAGACCTGCCCGCTCCTCCATGTAGAACCATTAAATCCAGTGTCTAAAGCAGGTTTCCCCCTTCTGTTCCTTTCTATTCACCACATGCCATTCGTAGGCAGGGCCAGAGGCGAAAGTGAACAGAGCAGTGAATGTGAAATTTTATCTTCATACAGGAATCTAGTCCTGTATCCACACCTTGTTCTCCATCCTTGCAAGCAAGAGGCATAATTGGAGTTTGAAGGCATATTCCAGGCAGGCAAAAGCATTAAAGGAGGGTGCAAGTCAGGATTTCTGAGGGATGTGTCTTAGGGGAGAGGCAGAAAGGGTTGGAGGGGCTGCATTTGGCCCCTGGGCTTGAGTTTTCCCTCCCGCATATGTAGAATTACCTGACTTCAGCACTGACCATGCAATCACCGAATTGCTGTACAGCACCTTAATAGACCCATATGTTTAGAGTCGACGAAGCTGGTTTGCAGCAGTTCAGATCATCTTTTCACCCCAAACAGCACTTCTTATCTCTTCCAGCTGGCCATGACTTTCCCAGGTATCCACCAGAGAGGTCTTTCTGACGGCTGCTAACTGACATCCTTCTGATCAGATTTGCCAAGGGTTAAACCCATCGCTTCCTGCATGCAATCTGCATGCTCCTCTGCTAAGCTATGTCCCCTTCCGCAAATATGTACAAATAAAACAGATTTAATTATAGAAAAGGAAATTAAGAGTGAACAGTTATTTCAGATGTTGTTAAGAAAGTGACAAAACTTGGACTTTGTAGGCTACATGAGAAAAAGACCGTTTCTTATTACAGAAACGTGTGGTTTTTTTAGCAAGGTTTTTTTTTTTTTTTTTAGTATGTGTATGCAATAGAATCTGGCAAAAAATAGAAGCGCACACATAAGGTTGCCTGATGCAGATGTCCTGAAACTGTTGCTAATTTGACAGAACAAAGCAATATACTGCAGTTGCCTGCCTTTATATCTTGCATATTCCAGCCAGATTCCAAATAGCTTGTGAAAGTCCACAGTCCAATACGAGACAGGAGCTATTGAGCTGGGGAGAATGCTCTTAACAAACCTGGGAGGGAAAATAGCAGAAAGCTACCTTGGATAGTGAGTGACACTTGACTGTTGCCGAGACGTAACTTACTTTGTCAGTCTTCACTGAACACACACTCGTTTTCTTTCAGCGGCTGCACTTTTGGCCAGAGCTGTTCAAACCCTGCAGGGTTCAGCTCACGACGGTGTGTTTGAAGTGAAGTCCGCTGTTAGGTTTGTGAGAGCTTGACGGTCAACTAAAGCCTGTCAGGTTCGCTTGGAGGTTGAGCCAGATAAATTTAAATCATATCAGGCACTCCCTCGCCCCTTTCGCTGCTTCCCAGGAGAGAAGGTCCTCTCCTGTCCTGTTCCATCTCAAGATTTTGGGGATTGGTGGGGAGGATTGTCATGAGCTGCTCTGTGTATTGTCTGTCTGCCGTGTTTTCGAGACAATGATAGCATTTGCAAAGTGCTTTGCTTGCTAACTTTTGGGCTTACTGTATGTGTTCAGAGAACTCTTTCTCCTAAAGACACACAGCACCCATTTAAAGCTGTAGCACTGAATTCTCAGCTTTTAAAACAACTTAGTAGGAGGAGAAGGTCTCTTTAAACATGTACACGTGGCCTGTAAGGACAGGAAATGGGAAATCTGAGCTGTTCCCTAGTAAAGGTAAAGGACCCCTGACAGTTAAGTCCAGTCGTGAACGACTCTGGGGTTATGGTGCTCATCTCACTTTACAGGCCGAGGGAGCCAGCGTTTGTCCGCAGACAGTTTTTCCGGGTCATGTGGCCAGCATGACTGAGCCGCTTCTGATGAAACCAGAGCAGCGCACAGAAACAACCGTTTACCTTCCCACTGGAGTGGTACCTATTTATCTACTTGCACTTTGAGGCGTGCTTTCGAACTGCTAGGTTGGCAGGAGATGGGACTGAGCAACGGGAGCTCACCCCATCGCGGGGATTCGAACCGCCAACCTTCTGATCAGCAAGCCCAAGAGGCTCAGTGGTTTAGACCACAGCGACACCTGCCTAAGCACCTGGCAATCCCTACGACCAACCCAGTGTGAAAGGGGAAGACTCTTGGAGGAAGCCATTTCCTTCTGGTGAGGTTGATGTTGATTGTGTCCTTCCTTAACCTTCTTAGGGAATCTTTTTTTAGCCTTTCGCAGTAGCCTGGACCTTAACAGGTGTTAAATAAAGAGCATCACAGCACTTTCGGAACACTCCCCCCCCCAAGCGCCTGTAAATCCTTCACAGGTAGCAAAAGGTGTGTGACAAGAGGCTGACTATAGATGCCCATTTTATCTAAATAGTAATCACCTTAAGGAAGTGTGAGCAGTTGCTCCTGTAGGCAGGAGCTACCTCCTGACCCCACCTCTCAGCCTAGATTTCATACTCAATTTGATGGGGCCAGTAGGCGAGTGTGGGCCTGCCTCTCTTCTTTTCATTGCTAGGCGTGGGTGTAAATTCATCCCTTGGTGTTGATCCAATGTTGGTCTTCATGGAGCAATCCCATACTTTTTGCAACACCTTCTTTGCAACACCTGGGACAAATTGCCAATATGACCTGGTTCCATCACTTTTTTCTTCCCAACAGTGGGCTCTTCTTGCCAGTAAGTCTTTGAGTTACGCATGGAAGCAACAGACCATTTGTTGTTTTGACATGCGGAGTCCTGCGACAAAGGTTAAGAACCGCTCCCTTAGATTATACAATTCTAGAAGTCACCTTCTCTCTTTCTCCCTCCCTTCCGGTGCATTTATAGGCCTCGTTCACAAACAGGTGTGTTTTATGACATGGTGGGTCGGGGGAAGAATGAATTGGGAGTCAGTTTGGAAGAGTACAAATGGACAAGTCTAGACTGTGCCTGGCTCAAGGGCAGATTTGTTACTGTTTTTCACAGCGAGATCTGCATGCACAGGTCTAGGAAGGCCACTTGGCAGCACCATATATTTTTCATAAGATCCTTATGACAGCATCAGATCAGCAATGTTTGATAGAAGCTACTTTTTGGGTGTTATACAGGAAATACTCATTATTGTGCTGCATTGGTTCTAATTACACCCATTCACGACTGCTTTAGTCTTGTAGACCTTGTTATCTCTTTATCTCCCATGCTGAGTTTTGAAAGGATATAAAGCACTAAACTTGCTGCGAAAAGAAAACCCGTCCTGTTAATCCTTTTGGCTCAGGTTCACCACTTGTGATACACTGAATATAATCTTTGTTGGCTTTTATTTATTTATTTTATTGTGGGGGACTTTCTTAGTGGTCTTAATATGCTAAAGTGTGCCTGATTGGTGACATTCTTTTTAGAAAGTTTTCCAAAGCACAGTGAATTACCTGGAAGTAGCTGCCATTGAACTCATCAGGACTTACTCCTGAGCAGATATGCTTATGATTTCGTGGTCCATGAATGTTGGTTCAACATGCCAAAAATCTAGTGTACAACTCAGCTTGATTTGACTTTGATTGACTATGTAAATCATTCTCTAGTGATGGCTTAACAAACTTCACCAGTTGCAGAAAATTCGGCAGCCAGGTTGCTCTCCTGTATAACAGACAGTTTGAGCATATTGTACCAATCTCGGCCCAACTGCACTGGCTGCCATTTATTTTCTGGGCCAATTCAAAGTTCTTGTTTTGACCTATAAAGCCTTAAACAGCTTAGAACCAGAGGACCTCAAGGACTGCCACTCCCCATTTTTACCAACCCCAGTTTTGTGACTCAGAGGCCCTTCTTCGTGTGACTCCTCCACGAGAGGTCCAGAGAGTGGCAACACATGAATGGGTCTTTTCTGTGGTGGCTCCCCATTTGTGGAATGCTCTCCCCAGGGAGGCTCTCCTGGCTCCTTCATTAAATACCTTTAGGTGCTAGGCAAAAATGTTCCTCTATAACCAGGCCTTGGGCTGATTAACATTCTGTGACATTTTAAATGTGTTTGTGGGAGGGGTTTGTTTTGTTTTATTTATTATGTATTTTGTGATCTCGTTTTGCATTTTTATGTTACGAACTGCCCTGTGATCTTTGGATTAATGGTGGTATACAACTTTAATAAATAAAGAAAACAAATTAATAAAAGGGAGTGCGCAAGCCTAAATTACTTTGGAAAGCACCAAACCACGGTTTGGTGTTACATCTGAACTGAGAGACAAAGAAACTCTGCTGCCTCTAAATGTAAATTCTTTCTCATTGTGTTTGCTGGTTCAACCTTCGCCAACTTAGTGGTTTCCAGTTGTGATTGGACTGCAACTCCCATCATCCTTGACCATTGGTCACGCTGGCTAGGGGCTGATGGCAGTTGGGAGTCCAATAATAACTAGAGGGCACCAGGCTGGAAAAGCTGTTTTAGTTTCAAGGATGGTCTAAGGAAGCATGAACTTAGCAAAAATACCTCCTTTCATTTCCCCCTTCCCTAAAGGCACCTTCAACTATTACACAAGCACCATACTTAGTAAACTTAGTAAACTTGATGCAGCTTTGTGACCGATCTTACCTCCCTGGCAAATGCTGTTGTACCATGTTATATTGGTCATGTGCTATAATTTTCACATGGTGCCATACTACATGTTTTCTCAGCTATGCACAAATATAACAAAGACTGTGACAAATACCTGTTTACAAATGTTTGCAATGTGCAGGTACACTTGCCAGATTTCCTGCAGCGGCTACATCATTTACCCCACCTGAGAACAATACGGGCAAAGATGGTTCTGTTATGTACGGGGCATTTCAAGGGGTGGGGAGAAGTTGGCAGATGCAAATAGATAAGAGAAATAAGAAGACCAAATAAGCCCCATTTGGGGAAGATGTTTGTGCACGTGTCATATTGGCAACACCAAAGTGTTTGTGTATGTAGATATAAACACACACACACACACACACACACACACACACACACACACACACAGAGGTCCCCCCACCATATTCATTCCACTATGTTTGTGTTGCTTTTGCAGACTTAGGAATGAAAGTAGTCAGGGGGAGCTGTTCCACAACAAATGTAGCTGAAATTCACAGGATCTTTTGGAAGCAAAATCTTTAAAAAAAAAAAAAAAAAAACCACATACACAAAAAACCCCTTCTGTTCCACTGCCTTTATTATTAAGATATTCATTCTTATAAGAGGATGCTAAATAATTAAGCTTGTGAAGGGGGGGGCAATGTAAATAAATGCTGGAATATATTTAAATAATGAAGAACATCTTTAATTTGTCCATGTAAAATAATTGTGGGCCGATGGCAGGTTAAGCCTTTGAATTTATTAAGCCGTTCCCCCTCCTTTTCAAATGGAGCAAGGTTGCTGTGTGTTCTCCACTGTACAAAACCAAAGTCACTTTCCCATCCTTTTCTTGTTGAGCACCTGGGCTGGTTATGCCGTGCAGTTGTTTTCGAGAAACCCCTTTGCAGGGTTAGGTTAGGGAGCAGGTTGCCCTGGACTATATTATGGTCCCACCACTGCTATATGCTGCAGTTTTTAACCTGTCACCGTTCACTTAAAAAGTGGAACAAATGCACAGTCTTTTTTATACATGTTTGTTCCCCCCCTCCCATGTCTGTTTATAAAATCAAAGGATATTCTGCTTATTTCTTTATTTATGTTCTTTATTATCCAAAAAGTTTTCTAAGTATCTTCTGTTCCAGTGTACAGTCAATGTAGTATAAGTAATATCAACAGTGGAATAAAACTGTAAACTAATAATAATAGTAATAATAGTAGTAATATTTATACCCTGCCCACTAAACTTCCCTCATGCAGGGAAATTATTTCTCCATTTTTGGGGTGGCGGGATATCATTGGCCACAATCCCAAGCTCCGTAAACACAGAAACCCCTTTTATTCAGTACTCTGTTGGGTATACAGAATTCTTGGCCATGGGGAGGGGGAGGGAGGAATGAGGCGGTTCTTGTGCTCAGGAAGTTCTGCATAGAAGTCCCTGGAACTAGACAACTACGTTCTGAGCTTTAGAAAATATTAAAAGAAATCCTGTGTAGGGAGAAAGAGTTACAGGACTGCTCAGAAGAATACATAGGATAATGGCGAATCCTGCCCTGCCATTGTATTGCAGCTGAAAACGTAACAAAATACCCTGGCCATTTAAATGTGGCTTCCAAAGGACTCTGTGTATTGACAGCAATCAGAATTCTCGGGCCATTGAAACTTCCCCTCTAATTGAACTGGGAAAGGTAAACCAGCTTCAACGCTCTGCGCGCTGTAATTGCAATAATTTAATTTAGCTATTTAACCTGTAATTCAGTGGTATTTATTAAAGAGCATAGGAGAAAATGAGGCCATTAGGAGCCAGAGATGAATACATTGAAATGAAAATGAACACTTCTAACTGCTAGTTGACCTTCGTTTTGTAGCAGTTTTTATTAGACTGGTCATGGTAATTACTGGGACGTGAATCATGGAGAAAAGTGAATAATTCTGTAATGAACATTTTTATTCATTATCTCACATTTTCAGGAAGCGGGGAAGTCTCCTGTAAGAGGACCGGCAGACGTTCTTCCCCCCTTTGTTTGTTTTTCGACAAATAATGGTTTGTGGACAATAGCCCAGTGCAAAACATCATTCCACCAGGCGAATTTGTGTCATGCTAAATTGATGGGCCAGTGGTGTTCAATATGCAGCGTACCGACTTTCATAGTACACTCAGGGAGACATAGCTGTTTGCAAATTGAACAGGAAAAGTACAGGCAAACAGAAGACAGGCTAGTTGCACAGATTCAGAGGCAGGATGTGCCATGTTTATTAAAACAGGGTTTTCACATTACAAGATTCAGGTATGTTAGGTACATGAGGAGAATCGATCCTCGAAGGTCACTTGGAATCTTATGGAACAGTGCATTACTTTCACTGTGGTCTCATCAGTTGGATACAGTGAAATGTTTGTGGTAATTAATTTACAGGTAAGCACCCGCCTTTGCTCCCTGTAAGGAAATATTTGCTAGAAATGCCTTTGTTAATGCATCTTCAGTAAGCTGTGTGTGGCATGATATGGTGTCGTGACATTTCTCTGTGAATGCTTCCTACTTAGAGGACGAATTAACATAAGCTGTCTCTCCTTTCTTCGTGGAAGTAACGGCGAGGCAATAATATACGTGTGCGGGAGAATAACGTTAAAAACAAAACAAAAGCAACCCTAAATCAAGGTGGGATGGTGAAGCTTTTAAGTGAAATTAAGTTAAACAAGAATTTAAAAAATCAAACAAACCTAAGGTCATCTGTGGAACAGTTAAGAAATTCTTAAGGAAACTTTGTTGATCTATGGAACTCATTGTAGCAGGATACTGTGAAGCTTAAGAACAGATATTTTTCTCTAAAAGAAACAACAGTGACACAGAGCAACCTTTTATATTAAGTTGGGAGGAAATGAATTGCAACTAAATCACGTTCCCTCTTGCTATATTTTCCATGGAACATACGAATAATAATAGCTGGGGTGGGGGAATGAACTAGTTGTGCTTATATCCAGAATTTAAATGTTGGTCGTTTTTCAAATTTTGTACACTGCCCCGGAAGCATTTCATTCCCCACTTGTCCTAACATCCTACCATAATGCCTTCGATACTCCATGGTTGAGACCACAGGAGCCTAAAGAGATGTATTCTCTGTAGTTCCCACTATGAAACTACCGTACTTCCCTTTAATGAATCTCCAGTGAGCAGGTATTGTCAGACCTATTTATCGGTGCTGGTTTGGAAGAATGCTGATAGCTTCATATTTCAGTTTGATTTAATTTATTTTGTAATGATTTAATGGCTTGCCATCTACTTATAGCTAGCCCAGGCCTTTGGGACGGGTCAAGCTGCATACATTTAAGAGCAACTGTTGAAAAGCTATAAATTGCCAAATACATAAAATAAATTTGAATGAATAAAATAAAATACAATACTGGAAATGAGCCACTTTTACTAGCCTCCCTGACAAGCTGCAATTGAGATGAGAAATCTTCCCCTGCTTGCTATTTTAAAAGTTGATAAGCTTTTTAAAGTCCCCCAGGCATATCTCCCTCACCTGTGGGCATGATAATCCTAACTAATATTAGGAAAGTGCCCCAAGGAATATCCATGTTAATTACCTACAATTATGGTTATTGTATAATACAGGCGTATAAGCATGAATTGCTGGAGATGTGATTCAGTTCTTAGCCTGAACATCTTTTGGAAGCCGTGTAAAAGCTACCTATTTGGATTGGCTTTTGGGTATGAGGATTTAAATGTGGGAAAGGATGCATCCATTTCAACAAATTTCATTACATTTTATTCTGTTCCACTGGAGGGCAGAGTGTTGTTTAGTTTTGACTGTTGTTACCTGCCTTCAGGAACGGGGTGGGCTGCAAATCTAAAATAAAGAAATAAAGGTACCAGTTCTGATCCAGAAATAATCCTGTATCTGTTGCAAGTGTTACATAGGTACACTGCAAGCTTGCAATTCAGAACTGAAAAAGCCAAGCAGATGTTTATTTCTGAAAGCGCATTGAATGATTTAGCCTTTGACATTCCAATTTGGAGAGTGATTAGGATGAACTCTTCAGATTACCAATCTGCCCTTCTGAGCTATCTGCCTTGCCTCTCATCTAGCTCAGCAGCAAGTCTTTTGGTTAAGTTTTTAGTGATCATTCCCTTCCTCACCCAACCACAGCAAATGTCTGTACCATGCAAAAAGCAAAACTAATAAAACTGGTTCTAGAACCTGCGTATCTGCATTTATTTCAAATAAGATTTATCTACACTTTTTTAAAAAAGGCACAGCTTTATTCTGTGCTGCACCTTTAGCAGCTGTAGTACAAAATAGTGGATATGCCCTACAGGTAAAGTTTATTTCTTGTATTGGCGAACAAGTTTGCAGTGGCTTACTTGCCGCAAAAAGTTTACCCACTTGGGAAACAACTTCCTGGCTTATGGCTTAGGATGACGTGTGTAAAGGTCTGTTGGTAGCCTTGCCTCCAGATGTGACTGAATCACAGCTCCCACCATCCCTGACCATTGGTGATTCTAGCTGGACCTGATGGGAGGCGGAATCCAGGAACATTTGGAGAGCCACAGGTTTTCACACCCTTGGTCTAAGTCACCTGTTTTGCCCAGATGATGCAGCTCTATAGAGAAGGTATCAGGACCTAGCAGAAGAGAATTTGCTAATATTTTCTTACAGGGGAAAGTAGCACATTACTCTTTCTTTGATAGTTGTTAGACTGGGTGAGGCAGCTACCCTGGGCAGCTGATTTCTGCTTTCATGAAAGAACAGTAAAAGTGCTCTTGGGATTTTCTTTCCAGGCAGGTGCAACAATAATTTTGCCAGCTTTGGGTACCATGCACCTTCACTTGGGGGTGGGCAGCTGGGCATATGCAATTCCGCCTCAGGCAACAAAATTTCTTGCGCTGGTGTGTTGGTGTAAACCAGGGGTCAGCAACCTTTTGCAGCCATGGGCCGGTCCACCGTCCCTCTGACCATGTGGTGGGCTGGACTATATTTTGAAAAAAAAAATGAACAAATTCCTATGAGATAACCCAGAGATGCTTTTTAAATAAAAGGACACATTCTACTCATGAAAAACATGCTGATTCCTGGACCATCTGCGGGCCGGACTGAGAAGGCGATTGGGCCGCATCCGGCCCCCGGGCCTTAGGTTTCCTACCCCGGTGCAAACTAATAAAATTATTGGCCTGCAAATGTTGCTGAAGGCCTCTTTGCAAATGCAGTTTGGTTCTGGCTGCACTGCACAAATTAGGCCAGTCTCCTCTGCTCTGCCACTGTTTAATACTGGAACTCAACATGTAGATGGAACACCTTTCTCCTTTACTGCTACCCAGCAGTGACATCCAAGCATCATAATGTACCATCGCAGGAGCTATGCATAGCTCATCTCCTATAAATCTTAGCAAGATCTTCTTGCTAACCAGACACGGCTTCTATAAGTGCAGTTGGCAGGCTAGTTGATGGGTAGCAATTGAGTTGAAACTGGGAGTGGGGGTGGAGTTGAAATCAAAGTACTAGGTTTACAATATCAGCTTTGTCCCTGGCATTGCTTGGAAATTCTAAGAAACCAAGAAATCAGTGCAGTTTCTAAAGTTTCAGTCTGCTCTCTTCATTCAAAGGGGTACTCAGTTGTGTCCAAACCCGGACAAAAACCTCCTCATTGATCTCCTGACCCACCATGCCAGATTTGATTAGGATATCTTAAGAGGTGGCCAGATGCATAGACCAACAGCTTTCCAAATTGTATAGCAGAAGAAAGGGAGACAATGCTTGAGATGTAGAACAGGCCAAGGGAATGTATGTTTATTCTCCTATTCCTATGGTTAGCTGAAACTGTCTTCCTGGGAGCATCCGTTGTGTACCAGGTTAGAATATGACATGTGCCTAGAGAGAAATTATTGGTGTTCAACCAAAAACTGAGAAACTTAGACCCAGGTCGGGCAACTATAACTTCAGATGCATGTATTCATCATGGGGGACTGAAGTGGTGGTAGGATGGGTGGTGGGGTGGGTGGAGCCAGTCAAGAAGTGCAACTAGATATACACCAGTATTTTGTTACCTGCAGGGTGGGGTGAGAATAGACCACCACTGTCATGTAAGAGCTTCTTCTGAAGAAGAAGACAAGAGAGGAATCTGTATGTAAAAGCTAAACTAGAAAGTTGGTGAACAAAGGGCTAAGTTCATTGGATGTCTAGGAGGGGAGACTCCATAGTTATCCAGCTATTACGAATCAGGGGAGGACTTTGGGCTACTGAAATAGGACTAGCTGTTTTAAGAAATGGTTTGGCAGATTACTCTGTGCCGTTGTATGGTACACACAGGAGGGGACAAGCAGAAGGTGTCCCTGACATTATTAGTGATTCTGGAGTTCTAACTCTTGGAACCAGGAGTGGTGGTGGTAAAATCTAATGGATAGAATTTGAGCATGTCTCCATGTGTGTGGAGAGAGACAGGAACTGGAGGTAGGATATGAAGGAAGCGAGAAGTGGAGTTTGTTACCGATAAGCCAGTTGGGTGATGCTTCTACTCTGACAACGGATACCAACTCGCTGCATATAACAGGCAAACTCATGCACGGATAGAGTGTAATTTGCAAACAGGTAGGATCTGGTGTGTTTGGGGGGGGGGAAGGATTACAACTCATAAGTGAAGTACAGGTGTATCTAAAAACAGATGTAAGCCTCTCTGGTTGAATCCTGCTCACCTAAATGATTAGCGGCAAAGCGATCATGTGCTGGAACTTTGAAACCCTTCTTCTGTCTGGTTGCTTGGTTACAGTTTCACTTGTCATGTATTCCATTAGAAAAAGAGTAGGGGGGGCTGAGGAGAAGATTGGATGTGCTGTTGAAAATGCAATGAGCCTATTCGATCATATCTAATTCCCATTCATATTACTGTGGACAACGCTACTGTCCAGCTGCCCTCTTGCGTGGCTCAGATTTATATATATTTGGGACACGAGTGAAGCTGGGAGGTGGGGGGGGGAGGGCGAGCCAGAATTTTCCTCCCAGCTTCCTCCATCATTTATAATCTTCTAGTTTTTAATTGTTTCCCTGCTTCTTGTGAGATGTTTATCTGGGAGGACTTGCAGGAAACAGCACCGGCATAAGACATGGTAACTAGCAATCGCATGCTACTTTGGCAGATGCAATTTTTTAGAATGGGCGGGGGGGGGGAGGAGACATACTCACAAAAATATCCAAGTGATGACAAATACCTTGCCATTATATCAGGTCGCAATGCATAAATAAGCCCATTGCTGGTGACTGTGATTATATTCCTGTAGCCTTACCTCACATTTTTCACAGTTATGTTGCAAGACCATTAGTTGCTTCCCCCCCCCCCCCCGCACCCACCCCTTGGCTGCTAGTCTTTTCATTTACTGATGGCTTCTGGGACTTAACTCAACAGAAATGGGGGGTGGGGTGGGTCAGAAAAAAGCATCTCTCCCCCCCCCCACAAAAGTGAAGATACTTCTTCAGTTCCTTCCCTGAATTGTCTGGATGCAGGCCCATTGTGGTTTTATTCCGCCTGCAGTTGGGGACCTTTGAAAAGTTTGTGTGTTAACTCTGTGATGGTTTCTCTTGATTTAACTATATGTAGTCGCAGATGCCTCTGTCTGAAGCTGTAGAGGGGCTCTGTAACTTTCCTGTCATGCTTCAACTGGAAATAATCCCATCTAATCTCGTTTATATTCCTGCAGGTGAGAAGATATTTGAAAGAGAGGAGCTAGTTCCCCCCCCCAAGGACATTGCTTTGGTCATTGATGTTTGGACATTGATGTTTCGGTCATCATTGTCCTTTGCCCCACCTGCCAGTTGTCGTTTTAATTTTTCAGATATTCTAAGTGCTTGAGCAAATGAAAGTTTTCAAAACAGAACTACGTTGTAGTTCTGCATTCACAAACAGAGCACACAGAAGCAGAAGCTTTGGGGATGGGAAGAGTGGGCACAACACAGAGTTTTCTCACGTCTGTTTTATATAATGCATCCATTACCCTTGCAGAAAAAACTCATCCTTGCAATATAATGGTGTAAGCTAATACTGTATTGCCAAAGTGTAGTTGGAATAATGATAATGATAATGATAATAAAAATAGCTAGAATTTCAGTTTTTCAAAAATACTTGGGTGGGGTGGGAGGGAAATCAGTCCAAAATGTTTACAGACCATGCAGTTTTAAATGACACGAGCTAACCTTTCTGTCAGGGTTTTGCTTTTTATTGACACATAAATTCAAATCTTTGAATCTGTATTATGTCATCACAATTTGAGTATGTAACGTAACACTGAACTAACTGTATATCCGTGGCACTTTGGTCTGTACCAGTAGAACAAATTTTAACAGTGAACTAGAGCTAACCAGTTCTCGTTTACGATAGGGTTGCCATATTTCAAAAAGTGAAAATCTGGACAGAAAAGTTGTTAAGCTTTTTTTTTGGGGGGGGGGGGCCAAAGTTGTTGAGCCAAAGTTTTGGAGCTATTTCTGAGCGAAATCAGCAAAAACAACACTGCTACTTCTCTATTATTTCTTCATTCCCAGATGCAACATCTTGTTCTTATCAGAGGGAGGGAGGACCATATAGACTTCAGTAAGGTGCAATATTTTTTGCATAGGGAAAAAAGTATATTTTTACTGGCCTCCACCTTTGCCTCTGTTGGGTAGAGCACCCTTCCACATGAATTCCCACTGAAACCAGCCTGAGGACATGTCATAGATTCAGTCATTGAATGGCTGATTTAATTCCAAGAATTCTGATCTGGCCCTTAGTAAGAAGTTAGGATTTGGCTGTATTACCCTTGCTAGCTTTGTTAAGAGGAAATGTATGAAACCCTTCTGTAGAACCAGCCCTCCAGATCTACCCCTTCTGCTGACAATCGTATCAGTCCTTCAAGTCCTTTGGACCCAATCTAATATAAATAGAATTTTCACCATGCAAATCGTATTACCTAAACTGCCAATGAAACTAATGGGATTTGGAGTGGGTGGAAGAAGAAGAAAAAAATACTCTGCAATGCGATGCACAGTTTGGAATATAAAATTAAAGGAAAGGAACCACTACAGCATGTGCTCAGTTGTTGTGATTAGTGTTGTCATCTGGCCCGTTTTTAAACCAGCCTGACCGCTTTTTTTTTTTAAAAAAAAGCTTAGCTGCTGTGCCATTATATGCTTGCATACATTTGCATGAATTAACGTATGAAGGTGAACTGCTGGGCAGTTTTGGTTTCCCTGGAGAGAAGCGACCGACCAACTTGGGCCCTACGAGCAATTCTGCAGTGCCAAGTGCCTTTTCAGATCCCATTTTTTCTCAGTGGGGTAAGAGGGCAAAGAAGCAATGTTCTTCACATGAGCCGATCTCCAACGCATCAGCAGGAATTGTCCATTCAAAATGCATTTAAAAATGGGGTGGGCGGAAGGGGGAGAACTACCTCCCACATCCCCCAAGATTCCATTTCAGGGGCAGACTTATTGTAGAATTCCCACCACACACTCAATAGGAAACTTCTTTGCCACAGAGGGCTAGCAGAAAGTATTAGGGACACGGGACGCAGTAGGATGCATTTTGATACCGTATTTGCTCAAGTGCAGTGCACACCTTTTTCATCCAAATTCGATTTGGATGTGTATTCGATTTGACGGCGCATTAGATTCGCGTAAGTACGGTAATTGCTAGATCCAAAATGGCCAAACCTATTTATATAAAACATGGGTTTTAAGAGACATAAATAAGAGAGTAGCTCCAGGCTGCCAACCTGTGTGGTATGCCTTGGCCTGAGGACATTGAAGGCAGATGGGTTTTGAACTTGAACTCTGGGAAAAGCAAGGCTAGTGAGCGATCTTTTAGCTGTTATCAGTGCTTAAAAAAATGGTTGGTGTACAGGGCATGAGAAAAAGGCCGGAGAGCCCATTCGCAAGACTAAATTGTGTGACAATAGGCAGGCAGAACGAATCCTTTACAGAAGCTGGCTGCATGGCAAACCATTCAATGAGTGCACCTCTACAGAGCCAGTTTGGTTTCTTCCTGCTGTCCTGCCCATTTGACTGGGTTGTCCCAGCCACTGGGCAGCTTCCAACATACATAAAACATAACAAAACATTAAACATTAAAAATTTCCCTGTCCAGGGGTGCCTTCAGATTTCTTCTAAAGGTTATTTCCTTGGCTTGGGGAGTTACATAACTCTATACCCCCAACATTTCTCCCGGTGAAAATAGGGACATTGTAAGGAAAAGCAGGACATTCCAGGATCACATCAGAAACCAAGAAGACTTCTGTAAATCCAGGACAGTCCCTGGAAAATAGAGTTGTGGGACACAAGCCATTTCATATCCTACCAGTGGGAAAGCCATATCATATTTATGGTTTCCCGTTGTATGGTTGCTTGAATCAAAATAAAACTTGCATCTTTTTACTGCGAATGCTGCTTCTGAGTGGATGGGCCAGGGTAGATTATTGCTCGAATCGTTTATTAACCACTTTTACATTTTGATGACAATTTGCCATTTAGCCCTACAGTGAAAGGAGAATGAATAATTCTTTCCCAGTTTTTTTGTTTTTTTTAAAAGAACACTTCAGAAAAAGCGAACGGAGGAAAGAACAGGAGGTCACAAAAGAAACAACTGAAATCTGTTGTTCATGTGTAGGGTTTTGTGGAGCTGATGATTATTCTTCCCAAAGAAAATAATGTCCTTTTTATTTGCGTTTAACATTTTGCCCTTGGCATCTGTTCCATCCATTGTGGACTAACCTAGACTGTGTTCTGACAATGGGTTAAAGTGAGCACTTATTGAAAAGTGTTCTGTACTTAATTACTTTTCCTTCTTCTGGAAGCTTTTCTCCCTTTTTTTCATAATCACATGTTAATTGTGTATTAGCAGGGCCTTCTTGATTAGTTGAAAACATAATAAAACCTTTGTAAACAAGGGGGAGAGAGAGAGAGAAGTAGATATAATAAAAAGGCAAACATAAGAGGTGGGAAGGGAGAATGGCTCTGATGGGGAGCTTTCTATCAGTAATGTTGGGGCTTAGGGCAAAATAAACTACATGCTACAAGAAACACAACATTGCTGCTGAAAGCAGAAGTCCTGGGTTGGGATCAGCCCTGGATAGCACCTATTTATTATTTCCATGTTTGTTTAAGAAGCTTAAACCTCTTTAAATTATCTAGGCAGCTTGCACCCTTTTTTTATATAAAGAGAGTTAATAACAGTATTAAAACATCATAAAAGATCCAGGAAATAAAAACAGCTAATAGCAGTTGAGACAGCGAGGAAGCAACCCCAAGTCCTAGCTGGGGAGCAGGAGAGCTGAAAGCAGCTGTAGAGTCACTATTGCACCTGAAGCCCCGTCACCCAGGGCAGGGGGAATTGCTATCTCCCGTCCCCATATAATTTTTGTTGAGTCGGTTCTAGGTTGGCGCAGCAGAGAGGCCCAGGTCAGACCCCTCTCAGAAGATGATTGGCCTCGCCTGGCCCCATTTTAGGACATGAACACCATTGGTGGTACTCTTTATCAACAGCCTACATTGTCCATGGGCATAACAGGGGCCATTCTCCTGCATAGCCAGACACAGAGGAGAATCCCGAAGCCACTCCACCAGCACAGAACGGGATAGGGCTGCTCTGTAAAAACAGAGGCAAAAACCTTAAGCAGCAGTTAGCATGGCACCTAAAATTCATCAGGCTAGGTGCCATGTAGAAAATGGCAGAGCCATTCAGGGTGATGATTTCAAGTCGCACACGGGTTACACATTATGCCGTGTGTTTTCCTCTCCCACCCTGTACCCGGGGTAGTAAAGATGTACTGAGGAATGATGTCAAGACATAGAGTAGTAAGATTTATTATTTTTATTAATAATAACATGCACTGTAAAAAAAATAAAAAATAAACAGATATTAATACTGTATACTTTTATAGATGGCACAGTACAAAAAGAGGGGTATAAATGAGAGATAAGCAAATTCAGATACCAATTCATGTACAAATTATGCTAAGATGCTATGGATTAGAAGGAAGGAAGTTAGCACTTGTACTCCTTGTAATATGTAGTCTCGACCCTGATGTCATGGTCATTCCCATGGTGCAAATGGAAATGACTTGTTTTCTAGTGTTACAGATGATAGATAGATAGATAGATAGATAGATAGATAGATAGATAGATAGATGATAGATAGATAGAACCAGCAGTGTAGATTTTCCAGCAGCATTATAGCTGATATAGCAAGTTGGAATAGAATGGGGGGAGATGTGATCTAGCAGTTGCTGCCACCTTCTAAAGAGTTCATTTTCTCCCTGACATTCCCTCAGCTCTGTGAGGCACATGGCAGTAGCTAGAGCCAGGGCCTTTTCTGTAGTGGCACCCATTCTGTGGAATTAATTATTTATTTCATAAAATGTATATACTGCTTGATTGTAGGAAAAAAAACCCTCAAAGCGGTTTACAAAATAGGATTTTAAAAAATGTTTTAAAATGTTTAACCATAATTTAGAACATGCGGAAAGTTAAAGCCACAACAAAATAGACTAAAACAAATTAAAACTCACACAGACTTTCCAAGTGAGCTACGTTTTTATAAGAATGCCTTTGGCTGAGTATCTCTTTGTGTTCTGGTGGCTACTTGGTTGCTATGAAATTGTTTTCGGGGGGTTGTATGTGATTTTTTTCCCAACATTATGATTTGGTTTGGAATTACGGACACTCTGCTATCTTATTGTTGCTGTCATTTTAATTTGTGAATACATTTTGAAAATTAGGTGAAATGTGAGGGGGTTTTATTTTTAAAAACGTGTTAATTAAATAAAGGAAATTGTTATCAGCTTGGAAATGTTGCAGGCAAACACCAAATGACTGGGACTTCTGAATCTCATTGAAGGGGAAGATGCACGGGTCACCCCTTTGGACATTATACCTGAAACATAAATTGGTATCACTTGGATATTGACTGACCTGGCTTCTTCCTAATTGTCAGGACCTTCCTTGAATGCCCATGTGCCAGTATGGGAGACTGTAGGTGTCTTTAGACTTCCAGTAGTGAAAGTCTCCTTCACTTCAACTCAGTATCTCAGTTCATGATTTAAAATGCCCTCACCTACCCTCCCTTAACTTCACCTTCCAGATATATTGTGGCTAGATGGCTCTCAACCAGCAGCGAAGTGTTTCTTCAAGTTTGCACAAAAGTTGGAGGCGCTATTTGTGATTTATGACCTTCGAGCCTGTCTAGTTTAACCTGCCTGTTCAGTGCAATGCAGGGTGAAATTTCAGCATCCCTGAGAGATGGGGGCACCCACCCACTGTTTTGAACATTTCCCACTGGCTCCCAAGGCCGTCTTTTCCACTGTCAAATAGCTCTTCCCTTTTAGGGAATTTCTCCTGACGTTAAAAACCTGCTTCCTTGCGATTTCCTCCCATTGGTTGTAGTCCTGCCCCCTGGAACAACAGAGAACCATTTTTTTTTTTTTTTTTTTTGGCAGAAATCAGGACAGTTGAAAATCTACTCCTCTGTGAAAGTGTTACAATCTGTAGACTGGGCAGCCTGTAGTATATTGCAATTTAACTTTTGTTTCCCAGATACTTTGAGATTCATGGATTTTCATACAGGTGTTTATATTTCTGTACATCTAACAATGCTCCCCCCCCCCCGACTTTTTCTGTTGAGTCTGAACAAGATGCATCTTTCAGTTGCTATATTTCAGCCATGAGTATTATCCCACCAATTTCAGTGATACATATCAGATCACATTTACCTCCCTCCATTATTGCGTTTAACAGTATTCATAAACTGCCTACTTAAAACAAACAAACAAACCTCCAAACATTTTACGTAAGATCAACAGACATTAGAAACAAGTAGACCTAATAAAATCAACAGTTTAAGAACTGATATACATAATAAATTGCTTCCTTTTATACAAAAAGAAGCTTTAGCAGGTTTTGAAAACAGTAAATTGAAGGTGTCTTGTTAATATTAATAAGACTTAGCATTCACCCTATTTTTTATTATTATTATTATTATTATTATTATTATTATTATTATTATTAGTTTATATCCTACCTTTTCCCCTGGTAGGAACTCAAGGCAGCTTCACAGCTAAAACATAGGGAATAAATCATTAAAGAAAAACTAAACATTAATAGCATTAAAACTCCCTCCCTCTCTCTCTCTCTCCACACACACACACACACACACACGTGTGTCACACCAATCTCGAAGCAGGGTGGGATTTCAGGGGTAACACCTGCTTTACCCAGAGTTCATGCTTCGTTTCAGAAATGTGCCACAGCGGAGTCCATGGCGTATTTATGATATACGGTTAAAACTTATATACAACCTGAGCCTATGATAGAGGGGGTCTAAATTCTCTAGGGAGGGAGTTCCAGAGTCTGGGAGCAAGCCACCCTAGAAGCCCTCTGTTCGTTTCCCATACTTCACGTGTTAGTATATTAGAATATTGTGATAGGGAACCCTGATCAGCTCAGGGTTCCTGATGGTGAGGAAGGGTCCTATATGTCCTATAAGGGTCCTATATAGTTAACACTGTATGCAGACACTATATTTGCTCCTAGGGCCCTTCTCACTTGGCTGAAGGCTTCCAAGGGATTGAGTCATGGGTGGGTATAGCCACCAGGCATGACCCGCTTCCCACCCACATTCATGGAGTATCAAGGTGCTTGTCGCGAGCATCTCTAAATGCTGAGATTAATCATGGTGCCTTTGCTTTTAGCTTCCCTTTCTAACATTACTCATCTGCTCTGCCTTTCCCTACTGGGTGGCAGCCAGTGATGCAGAATGACATCGCAACTTGAATATGTATTATTAGATGTTAAAGAAGGGGAAGCTGGGAGATGGCAGCATTGGTTTCTCCTTTTAGTTGGAGCTTCTGCCTGATAAGATAGATGATAGATGAGAGAGAGAGAGAGAGAGAGAGAGAGAGAGATAAGGAAGACTTGCACTGTGCTTTTATATGTGCTGGAAGCCAGCCAGATGGACAGAGTACAAATAAATAAATAAATAAATAATAATAATAATAATAATAATAATAATAATAATAATAATAATAATGCTAACTGGTACCTAGCATCTTCAGTTCGAGTGACTCAGCAGAATCAGAATGTTTGATGCACATCCCTCTTCTCTCCTTTAAAAGAAGAGGAAAAGTTATTGTCTTAAGAGTTTTATTTTTAATTAACTAAAGAAATAAATTTTACAATCCACGCTTCCGTTAAATATATATCCAGGCGACTTACAAAAATAAAATAAACATCCATGAAAAATAATTAAAAGCTCCATTAAAGCACCACCAGGATGCTGGCTGGTTAGAAAGGGAACAGAGCTCTGTGTGATAAAGCAGGCCTCTCCCAGCTGTGCCTTTCTTCTGCTGCTGTAGAGAGACGATGCTCAGAGAGATTTCGTGCTCTTGCGTCTCTCTCCCTGTGTGTTATTAGCAAACGGGCGGCTGGGACACTTAAAAATGGGAGAGCTACTGTATGGAAGAGCAATATCCACTGTAAGCACTCCAAGGGAAGCCTGCCAAGGCAGCCTGTGAACAGCAGCCAAACAAAACACAGGCGCCTTTCCAGTGAAAACCAGCACACTTCTGCAAATAGAGGAAAAATTGACTTTCTGATTTGGAGTGTTTCTACAACTCAGAAGCAGTGCTACAGGAATTGTTCTAAAAATAATTTCAGGCAGTGCATTCTTTGAGGGTTTGAGATGCTTGCTGCTCTTTCATCATGCTTTCCTTGCAGTGATTAACTACAGTAATAACGAAGTAAAATTTGCAGAGGTTTTTTATTTTTATTTTTTTTAATAATATTTATTAAAATTTTCCAATTAATTACAAATTAATAAAACATCCAATTTCAAATCTTTTTCCAATTACATCCTTTCAGGACTTCCCCTTCCCTCCCCCCCTTGTATTCCAAATCTCTCAAATGATCTCAACAAGTTCTTCTCCTCAATTCAAACTTGTTATCCTTAACCCAATTTTTTTTTTTTAAAAAAAAACAACATTATTTTCCATTCCCCTAAAATCGGCTTATTCCCACCACGAGTTCCCCACTTTAGAATACCATATAGATATATATAGCCTAAATAAAACATAGTTTACGCCTTTAAGGATTCCACATTTCCCACCCCCCCTTTTCCCGGTTGCGTTCCCAATGTTCCTCAATGTCCGATATTTCCACGTCTCTCTAAATCATAGTCCTTTGCCAGTCCTCTTTAATTTCGAATGTCCAATCATGGAAGGATTCTGTCTCAAAGAGAGGCCCATTTTTTCCATCCAGATTTTTATATCCAGGAGTGAAAAACTCCAAATTATAATCCTTAAGCTTGTCAAATCTGGATGTCCCAAATGTCCCCACTTTTGACTTGGTCCAATTCTTGTTATTTTGTTGTTCTTATTGATCAGACTCCTCTTTCTATTTCTTTCTGTCCCTGTTTTCCTGCACAAATGTCCTAATTCCAAAAGTTAGTTCCTTTACAGAGGCTTGTTATTCAGAAACAAAACATTACGTCAAGTTCCTTTCATTCCACAACAGATGATTCCATTGTCTTCTTCGGTGTAGTGGCCTCTGTAGTCATAATAATGTTCCATTTCTGCAGTTTCCCAGGAGATAAACAGTTCAGTTCCAATTTCCAGCTAAAACTTGTAATATCCCTCGGCTCCTCTAGGTGGATTGCAAAAACTGAGTTCTCTTCCAGATCGCATCCATTAGCCCTAGTAACTTTGTAATCCTTATTTAAAACAATTTGTATCCAATTTATAACAAATATAACCAGCCAAGTCCTTGTAACATAGTCTCTATCTTATTTTCCGCTTTGACAGCTCTTTGACAGCTGTCAAAACTTGCCTTTCTCCTCTCCAAACTCCGTCATCGATCGCTCCCGGGGTTCCAGGGGGGGTTGTTTTTAGGTCCGAATTCTACTTTCCTCCTCCAGCTCAATCTCATATTCTTCACTCGTGAGGTTAAAAACTTGCCAAAATGATGTTACTCCGATCTTAGTTATCAGATCCTTTGCTTTGACCCTTCTACAATGGAGGGGGTGGCTGACTTCCTTTTTTGCGCCTCCCCCGCTCGCTCCGAAATTTTTAAAATTTTTGTCCCTCTTTTTAGTCCAAGTTCCAATTACTTACAGGTTGTTCTTTTAGGTCCGAATTTTCAAAGGAAGAAGCCAGCGCTCTCCGCCGAATGGCATGCGGCTTCGCACGGCAGGGATAGCAGAGGACTCAAAACACCACGCTTCTCCCCGGCACCCGATCCGTAGCCTTTAAAAAGGCTCCTTCACGAGTCGGGAGGGCGCTGACGGTGTCAGCCGAGTCTCCATGTCCACGGCCCCCGTGGCCGTGGTTTTTAAGGGTCCCCGCATCGCCGGTGCGGTAGGACCCAGCCCCTGCCGTGCAGGCTCCCTCCGGAGCTCGGAGGGAGTCCGCCATTCGGCGATGGCGCCGACCCGGAAGTCAAAATTTGCAGAGGTTTTTTAAAAATTATTATTTATAAAAAGAAACCCTGTTTCCCCAGCTCCCGTGGTGGGGCAATTTTAAAATGCCTCTGTGAAAAAGTAAAAGGGGTGAGTCTCTCTCCCCTTTTCGCTGGAAGTGTATTTGTGTCTGAAATCTATTTTGTATGCATGCTTGCATAATTCACAGTTATTATTTGTTGCTATTAATACGGTGCTTGCCAGTATGCACGAAAAGGAACAGAGTTAGACAGGCAAAAAATAAATAAATTGATAGGTCCCTGCTCTCAAGGACATTACAATCAACAAAAGACAACGTAACAAAAATGCAGTGTGGCGCAGTTATAGTTAAAGCTTGTTTTTATTTAGGAATGAGTTTGGTTAAAGCTGGGAGTGAGAATTAAGGGGATAACCCAAAAGCCATAGAATGTGGGGTTTTGATCCTGCATATATTGAAGGCAGGTGTTTCATACACTGAGATAGCAGTGGAATATATTAAAAAGCATTCCCCATATTTTGGTATCTACCATATTTGGTATCCCCATATTTTGGTATCTTAAACCATACATTTGAAGCATGAACATAATCATTCTTAAATGTCCCTGGAACTGCCAAGCAAGGCTGGGAAATACCCATAAGAGCCAGTCAGTGTTGCTAATATTTAGCTAGACTGCCCAATGATCTGACTCATTATAAGTCACTTTGCTATCTGGTTTGAGACCCATTGAAACCTGTGGGGCTTCAGTCTTGCAGGACAACTGTGGGCAGGAGTCGGCTTGGCTGTTTTTGCATTCTACACTGTTCTTTCACCTCTGCCTGGGAATCTTCCTTTGCAGGATTCCGAGTCTTACATGAGGCATGTTAACTATAAAACGCAACTGTAGGCTTTCTGACTCTCAGATCATTTCCATAATGATGGAGAATGTCTGGGATTCCACTTTTTTCCTCCCTAATACCCAGAATAAATAATATGTGTTGTTGTTGTTTTTTTAAAATGCTCTTTTGCTAGTTTCAGCCACAATTCACATGAGGAAGGCTTAATAAGAGGGGCTTAGGAGCGCTGTCCGTTTATCTAAAATAGAGGAAAAGAAAGAGGGATGCTGAGAGTATTATTTTTCCCCTCTGAATATAATAGTGTGGTTGGAGAAGGCAGCAAAATCCCCTGAAGCCTAATTTCAACAGATCTCTTTCTCTCTTTTTTTTTCTGTATTTCAGTCAGCATGTTTACTGAGTTTAAATATAAGTATTTAGCAGAAAGGCCTTGGGGAAGAACTAAATGTTATGGCGGCAGACCCGTCAAAGTTGCCTTAAATGCCTGTGATTTTTTTTGGGGGGGGGTGAGTGCAAATTCAGGCAGGAATGTGGGAAGAGGATTCTCCCCTCTTCCTCATTTGTTTGCTCCCCTCCACAGCTCCTGCCCCCAGGCGCTTTGCTTCTGCCACTGAGCTCATTTCCAGTCTCACAGCAAAGAGCTACTGGGTTAAGGGAGTGCAGGGCCTTCTCTGTGGTAGCCCAAATACCCTTTGCAGGGAGATTCATATGGCCTGCTTTAGGAAAACACTAAAGCCTTTTTTTATGTGTGGGGTTTTCATTTTTAAAACTGCTTTACGTTGCTGGTTTAATGTGGTTAAATATTTTTAAATGTTTTTTTGAAAGTTTCGGATTTTAATATTGTATTTTATTGATTTGTTGTAACCTGCCTTGGGGAAAGCATGCCCCAAAGGTGGGTAAGAAATATAACAATAATAATCACCACCACCATTCTAAACAGAGGAAAATATTCAGTACTTCTCCCACACTTGCTGCTCTTCTGCTTGAAATTGTCCCCACAGATGAGGCGCCACAATTGAGAAGGCCCTGTAGTTATTAAAAATAATAAAATCTACGGGGGTCAAATGTCGGCACAATTTTATTTTCGTGTCGCGTAGAATTTGTTCCTAAAGTACTCAAATTGTCAAAATTTTAAAACAGGGTAAAAAGGTAAAGGACCCCTGACAGTTAAGTCCAGCTACAGATGACTCTGGGGTTGCGGTGCTCATCTCGCTTTACAGGCCAAGGGAGCTGGTGTTTGTCCGCAGACAGTTTTTCCGGGTCATGTGGCCAGCATAGCTAAGCCACTTCTGGCACAACGGAACACCGAAACCAAAGCAGCGCACGGAAATGCAGTTTACCTTCCTGCTGCAGTGGTACCTATTTATCTACTTGCACTTTTTGGCATGCTTTCAAACTGCTAGGTTGGCAGGAGCTGGGACTGAGCAACAGGAGCTCACCCCATCGCTGGGATTTGAACTGCAGACCTTCCGATCGGCAAGCCCGAGAGGCTCAGTGGTTTAGACCACAGCGCCACCAGTTGACTTGCCAGATTCAATCCTCAACCAGAAGTTGCTTGTGTGATCCAAAATAACAATTTGTATTAGGTGCGAATTTGGTACCCACCAGTTAGTTCCTTGTAAGCATAGAGAGAAAACATTTACTGTCCCTGGTGCTATTAAATAGGTAAGTTGGAGAAAGCTCTCAAGAGCTAAGAGCTGAGTACAATGTTGGATAATTGGGGAGAAATAACCGTAGCATAAGTGGATTTTGAATCAACACTTAATTTATAGATTCTTTTTTGTTGAGACCGGGAAGTTCAAGTAAACTCATTGAGTTTACGGAGATTAAAAATAAATAAATTAATACCCAGCTTTGGTATTGTTCTCAAGAGGAGGGAGAGACAGAATAGGTGGTGCAGTCCTATACCTGCTTGCCTAGAAGTAAGCCTCATTTAATTCAGTGGGATTTATTCTTGAGTAGGCATGTACAGGATTGTGCTCATTAAGTTCTTGTTACTGGGTGAATCTTAGTTGGTAAAAGAGTATGCAGAGCTCTCAGGTGCAACTTAAAGGCATTCAGGCTTCCATATCAACTGAAGTTGAACTGATAAACAAATGAAGCATGAGATTCTTAATCTCAGGGTTATGGGTTCAAGTCCCTGGGCAAAAGATTGCTGCATTTCAGCGGGTTGGAGTAGATGACCCTTTCTTTCAGCTCTACAATTCTCTGATTCCAATGCTTCACCAATTTGAACCTCTTTAAAAAAAATGTTTTTTTATTCGCTCCAGGGACAAGCCGCTTGCAATCACCTTCCATTGTGGGTCCAGCCACATAGCCGCTGGGGGTGTGGTAGATGCTTGAAATTCCTGTGTTTGCCGACTCTGGCCTGTGGCTGACAGCTCATGCATC
Organism: Podarcis erhardii; assembly: GCF_964252035.2. Classification (NCBI taxonomy): domain Eukaryota; kingdom Metazoa; phylum Chordata; class Lepidosauria; order Squamata; family Lacertidae; genus Podarcis; species Podarcis erhardii. The sequence continues at coordinate 18,638,057 of NC_138497.1, forward strand.
ACTGCCACCGTGCTCATAACCCAAGCCTGAAAAACAACAACAGACCAAGCCTTTCTAGTAATTGGTGTGGCTCCCCCCCCTTTAAGTGAATTGTGATGATCACATGCCGAATGCATGGAATCAAGATGGAACAAGTTTCCAGTCCTCAGCAATTTACACACCATCCCATTCCTAGTCCATAATGCACAGCATGTCTGTAAATTGGCACAAGCAAAATAGAGACTTTGGTTTAGGTCTGTAACCATGCAACTATTTCTGTGTGCCCAAGGGAGCTGTGGGCTTGTGTTTCTCAAAAAAAAAAAAAAAAAAAGGCTCCTCCCTTCCACGTGACAAGTGGATGTTGGAAACAATGGGATTTTCAGAAGCAGATTGTGATATGATATGATATGATATGATATGATGGCTGCTGTTCCAAGGTGGGAGGGGAGAGCCAAATATTGCATTGTGAATGTCCAGGACCCCTTACGGGTGTGCCTAAAACAAGCTGTTTGGATCCCAACCGTTTTAATTTATTTAGACCAGGACATTTTTGATAAGCGGCTTCTTTGGTCTTGAATCTTAAGGATTGCAAACCCAATACGTCCACAACAGAACATTTAATTTGTGTGACATATGCCATGTCGAGTCACAGCAACCGAGCTCTGCATCTTTAAACACTGACTCATATATCGGTGGAACCAGGTGAGGTCTGGCCCCAGGTGCTGGCTGTTGCATGCATTGCTGAGCAATTCTGAGGTATGAATATTAGGTTAGGCTGAAGAATAGAAATACAAGGTGCAGGAAGGTGGGGGGGGTGGAATAGGAGAAATGGGACTTTCCTTTTTTCGTTTATGGATTTGGGTGGATTTTAATGTCACAGAGCAGATTTTGAGCGACTCACTGGGACATCTGATGTATCTGCATCAATGCATTCCATTCCGTGACCCAGAACTTCTTTGATCTTCCAGGAGCCACCCATACCCACAGAACTTGTGCTGAATTCATGCGTTGATTATGTGTTTATTTAGCTCTAGGAATGTGCTAGGCTCTGTATAGAACACAGGAGGTCTGCAGCCCTGCATGGCTGTACAGTGTGCTACTGCTGTTAATCATTTGTGTAGATTTGTGTTTGGGTGGTGGTGGTTTGTTTTTTTTTTTAAAGGAAAACCTGCTTTACAGTCTTTATTTACTTGACCTGCTTATTGATGTAATCCTGCATTGCAGGGGGTTGGACTAGATGACCCTTGGGGTCCTCTACAATTCTACGATTCTGTGACCTTCACAGTAACTCTTCAAGCTTGGCCACTGGGGTCCAAGCCACTCATTGCAATGCATCTTTGTGGAATTCTAGCTAAGTAGCTGCTTCTCTGTGGCAAAGCATCACCTGAAAGGAAAAGAAACTCTGGGGTCTGTACACAATTTTCCTCCTGCAGAGGAACCAAGGTAAACATGCCTCTGCAATCCTAACTCACTATTCGGAAGCAAACTGTGAAGCAAGGGTTTTGTGGGTGTGCTGAGGGGGCATGCAGTTCAGGGACTTCTTTCAGAGCAGGAGCACCATGGTAATTGATGGAAATAACCCCTTGCTCTGGCATGTGAATGAGTAAATAATGAGCCAGTAAATTTGACTGGGATGGCTGGGGCAACCCAGCCAGATGGGCTAGGTATATATAATAAAATTATTATTATTACTCTTGTTTGTGGCAGAGCAGCACAGAGGAAATCAGAGAATGAAGAAATCAATCAGGCAGAGGCTGGATACTTCTTTTCTTTAATAGAGTTCCTACTTCAGGCTAGGAATCTAAATACAAGAAGATTGTTTGCATTTCTGATTAAAAGCTAAATGTCACATTTGTGCTGGCTGACTATGTTTCATTAAAGCACAGTGCGTTTTGCAAGTTGAATCCATGCAATTGTGTTCAGTGGAGCTTACTCCCAGGAAAACTATGCATAGGATTGCAGTCTGACCACTTAACCGATCAGGGATGCTAAGCCAGGTCTGCTCTGCCAAATTCCAGCATGCTAACCGCAATACCGCCCTTTGTCAGCTGAATATTCTGTGCTACTCTTTGTATGTGTCTGTCTGTATCTATATACACATGATTGATCAACTGCATTTTGGACTCTCGTTGAAGACATGGCTATAGGGATTGTCATGATCAGCTCTTACACCTCAAAATTTACCACTACATCACTGACCACACCTATTGCCATAGTTGCACCAGGTCAGGTCTGAATTCCTACTATCCACTGCTGGGACCACTCAGTGTGGAGGATTCTGCAGCTGCTAAACAGCACCATTGTCTTGTCTAAAGCCACACAATGATGCCATGTAGGACTTCAGCAAGATTCCCCCAGATCCACATCCAGCTTTCCATCATTTAGGCAACGCTGGCTATAGGCCTAATTATTCTGGCTTGGATGCAAGTTCTGGTGAAATCTGAAGAAGCTACTTTCAGCCTGAATACATTTAGTATTGATGTGCCGGTATCTCTGAGGCTGTTCAACTTATTTTATCTGTGACCAGATCTCCTTCATTCTAGATTTCTGAATGGCAAATACAATGCAGCAGATTGGGGGAGACTTGTCAAAACGAATAGGATTGTGGGGTGGTTAAGCTTATCATTCCTCTATGTGAGCCTTGTGTACCTCAATTCATGCCCCTTATTGTTCCGCATACATAAAAACAGCATTCTTGTGTTCTGTGTCAATTCATCCAGAACACCTAACACTCTGTAGTCCCCTGTGCACGTTCACTAATGTGGATTACAATCCCCCCACTTCATGCATTTGAAAGGTTGGATGCCAATTTTTTTTTTTTTAAAAAAAAGACCCATCCTTTAACCACCTTGTTTTGTGATTACATCAGGGTGGTTAAGAAACAGCTAATCCACATTAAGTGATCTCAAATATGCACCCCTTAGATCAGTATACAAACAAATTGTATAGTGGATTGCCCTTGGGGAGGAAGAAGGGGAAAAAATCACTAGAGTCATTTCAGTTTGAGTGCTGAGGTTTCAAATCTTCCTCACAGTTCATCCCAGGGCTTGGAGTAAACCCACTTAAATCTCAGGGTAACCAGTGAAAGGATGGTGGAATAATAATATTTTTTAAAAAACAACCCTTATTGATCTTTATTGAAGGTTTACGGCTTTGACTTTAATTACAACAGTTTGATACAGCCAAAGGAGCTAGGGGAGGGGGGAAAAAGAGAGTCCTGTAGGAAGGTTTTATTCTGAGACATCTGTAGGTTGGCAGCTGTGCCAGCCATGTCAAATAACGGAAGCGGCAGAGCCAAGAACCTCGGTGTGTTTGTTGGTGACAGTGTTGTGAATATTGGTTGCACTGCACTATGACAGCATCTCTCCACGCCGCCCCCCCTTTCCTCCTTTTGCATATGTTTTTTGTGTGAGTGTGTGTGTGTGTACATATGGGACAGAGAGGCTGCCTTGTGTTTTAATTCCAAGTAGCGCTTCCTTAGCTTGCTGTTTTGTGTGTGTGTGTTTGTGTGTGTGTGCATCAGCATCCTTGCAGAGCAATTTTGCTAATTATATTGGGCAATCCACTTTAAATTCAGGAACATTGCAACTTTGAAACTGTAACATTTTGACTGGCAAGAATGACCAGGCTTCTCTCTCTCTCTCTCTCTCTCCCTCTCCCTCTCCCTCTCCCTCTCCCCTCCGCCCCCCCTCCCCATTTCACAGTGAGCTAGTTGAAGGAAGCTGGCATTGTCGCAGAGTGAAAGCTCTGCAGAAGTGCCGCAGGTTTTTTCATATGGAAATGTGAAATAATGGGGTGATTAAATAGAGCTGTATATTAAAGTACATCTGACATTAGAATTAGCATAATGTGCTCTAGCCCTAGGCTGAGTACTTTATTTGCCATCTGCGTCGGACCAAAATCCCCTGGGGAAGCGCTAAAATATTCTGAATAAACTCAGCCCGAGTTCTTATTGAGAGTAAAATACCATTTGTGGCACGTCGTATTGATTCGTCTTAATTGCGGTGCAGAAAAGAACATTCAGTCGCCGATGACTTTTGTACTCTATGACAAGTCGGCTGGAGTTATTCTAACAGTGCAGTTGGTTAACCTGAACAGACTGTGGTGCTCGGAGAAGGAGGAAAAAAACCCTTATCTTCAGCCACATAAAGTACAATATCATCTTATTTTTCCCTTGGATTTTCTGAGGCAAAAGCCTTTTTTTTTTTTAAAAAAAGGCATACGCATGCACATACATACATAAGGGCAGCAAAAGGCTAAAGAAAAAACTAGAGAACCCATCCATTAAAATTAAAACTCTTACCATTCACACAGGCACAGTTCAACATGGATATAACTTGCTCATGGGCTTCCATCACCTGAGCCATTAGTTCATGAGATTTACTATCTGTATTTCCTAAGCGCATAAGATATTCCTGTATTTGAAACTGTGCTGAGGTTGATTGTTGCAGTAGCGAGATGTGTTCTTTTTCCATTCAAATAGGTTCGCTGAGCACCTTCCTTTATAATATGTATTTAAAAAAACGCACCACCTAAACATTTAGTCTAAAGCGGGGGGTGGGGGTGGGGAATGGTGTAATCTGTGCAATTCTGTCAAAATTCGCATTCAGTTTTCACCCTATAATTTCCTGTCATTGTACACAATTTACATATTCAAACATTCCCAACAAACCTTAGCCTAGGATGTTTTTATTACAAATTCAGATCAAGGGAATAACCTTTAACTTCAGAGACAAATGAGACAAATTTACAAGTGCATGTCTGCTGTTTTCTTGTGTTTTATAAATCCCTGTGGACCTGAACACTTTTGCTATAACGCCACTCTGAACAATATACATATATTACTACTTGTTTGTAGTGCTTTAGTAATGAGTCCCCTTTGTATTAGATAACCTATATAATTCAGCATCCAGGCTCTCCATAACGTCAATTATCTCCTCATAGCTAAATGTACATTCCATTAAAACAAGATTTACAGCCCTTGCAATACTTCTTAGGCCTGAACGTGGAGATTTTGTGGATTCGGAGAAGCAGGGATAGTAACTTGGTGTTTGTTAAAGAAGTCATGAATTAAAATAATACACTCTTTTCTTTACTAGCTAGGAATAGATACATAATATTCCCCAGAGTGTTCCTTGTTAAAACACGGTGAACATTCATGGCGGGGGGCATGTCAATTTCTTCTTCATACTTTTTAGGTGCCATTTATCGTTTTGAAAATTCACACCGCATTTTTCACCCTGATTAATATTTCCCATCCTCACTTTCTCCTAAGTTTAGGAAACTGGATCGCGGTTCATTTCTGTAAGATCATGATCTCCAAAAACCGTCCTGAAAAGAAAAGAAAAAAGGTGGGGGAGAGAAAGCAAGCAGGGAAAATCCTTTTGCTGGCTTTCAAACAAACTACTGTATAGGAGATAGATTTTAAAGGCAAGCTGCTGGCTCATTTCATACATTGTAGCAAAGACATTAGACATAGACATTATTTCAAATGGCTATGAATGTGTTATGCAAAAGGAAAAGACCTAAAATGTCCTTGAGAAGTATGGTGTTTCTTCTCAAAGGCTATAAATGTGGCACTATGTATAAAAACCACCATACCACAGGTGAATCATACAGCCTTTTCATTTCACTAATGGGTAAATCTTTTCCACCTTAAACTAATGTGCCTTTTCCTTCTTTTGTCAAACTAATGATTCTTCCAGTTTTATAAAACTGTTCTATAAATTTGCCCCATCCATCCATCTTCTGCCTACGTCTATCTAGCATTCCTATCTTGAATATACATTAAAAAAACAAAACAAAACATGAAGCATACATCAAACCATTTAGGTGCTAATTATAGGATTTAGCTGGAAAACATTGGGCGAAAAAGGGCTAACTTAAAAGTTAGCTCATTGCTTTATTATAGAAAAGACCTTTCCGGTTCCTCTGCATTTTTCTCTTTTTGATATAACAACTGTTGTAGATTTTAGAGTTTGATACTAATTTATAGGCATCCATGGAGATATAATGAAATTCACAGTTTTCTCTCATTTGCATAGCATACAGGGACTATAGATACATTCCCAAACTTGTTTAGTGGTTTTGAAGCAGCCACAGAAAGCAGAGCCTTTGTCATAAGTGGAGTACCCAGAATTGCTAGCGACTACTTAAGAATCTGAAATTGCTATTTCTTTTTTAAATAGTACATTTGATGGCTTTATTTAGGGTTAACGACCTTCTCTCTCCATAGACTGTGTCAGAGTTCCTAGTCTGAGTGAATGTTACTTACATTTTATACAAATGATTTCTTTGGGGGGTGGGGTTCGTGGCTGTGGGCAGCATATTGGTGTGGTAAGTCGGTCTTTGTTGTTGTTCAGAACTACAATGCCCTCTAGACGTTTCCTCAGCCACAAGGGACCTTCTTACCCGTGAGCAGCTCCTATGTGGCTGAGAGAATGTCTAAATGACATACACATTTTCCCATGATGTATAGCCGGGTGCCATGAGGGTGACTGAACTCCCAGTCGTGAATGGCTTGGTCTCCAGAGCTAGCTATTAGTACAGCTGTCTCTTTTTTTTAATATTTGCCAATGACATTCCTGATGGGTTGGCATATTATTTTTGATCAACAAAGCGTGTTATTACAAATGTGTTGATGAGCCCTTAATTGCGTGTTGGTTGGTATTTGTTATTTGTGAATTCTTTAATTCTTGCATAACTCAACCTGTTAACTTTGAGAAGGACGAGGATGGAGGTTAGTGAGATGGCTTCATATTTATACTGGCGTAGTTGTGATTAGATTGTGATCGAATGCACATATATTTGATCATATTCAGTATGTCTTACCTCTCAGGTTGTCCCTGATATCTATGCAATCCATTCCTAGTAATGGCTGAAGAAGGCTCAACCTGGACTAACAATGAAAACCGGAGATATGTGTATCTTAATCTCATGGAAACACTATTTTTCCATCATGACCAGTAAACAATTTACTTGATTACACTGTTTGTTAAAAGAAGGAAAGACGTACAAGTAGCAAGTATTTGGTCTTGACTCTTATCTGTTGTTGGTTGAATCTATGGCCCACTGAAGTCCATGAAAAGAAACACTTGTATTGTCTTAGGAAACCAAAAATTCATGCCCCTTATTAGCTAGGTAGAAAATTCTGGTCTACACTATTTAATATAAAAGCATACCAACTGTTGTAAGCTATGGGGCATGAAATAATTTACCAGTTGTGTGTTTTCCATCTCATTGGGATGAAAGGTCTCATTTCGCATCTAACAGCAAACAATAGATTGTGGTTTGTCATGCTTGTGGAGATTTCTGCTTATACACTGCTCTCCTCTAGCCAGTGGGAGCAATGAACCACAATCCTTGCCTTAGAATTACATCTGAATTGGGGTTCATAGATTATTTCAGTCAAACCACAAGTGGGGATCTAAGAACAAAAATAGCTTAACATCATGGTTTGTTTGGAGAAACACAGAGTATGATCCTTGGTTTGCATGTTAATATTAGGGATCATGGCTACTCCTGCCAACTAGAGGAGAGGGGCAAAGTGAGAGCCTTGTGTGCATTCACAGTAATGTATTAATTATTGTTTACTGTGGCATGCAAACACCCAAAGCTATATTTTGTGAAGGGATACTTGCAGTGCTAGATATCTCATAATTCACACATTCACTGACTTGGTTTATTCTCATAAAGTTCTCCAAATGTTCATGACCTTTTGTGGGCTCAACTCTTCCGCTATGTTGCCCACTTTGCTGCATTCTTTAACTACAATCTCATATTCCTTCTACATTTGTAAAACCATTAAAATGAACACTGGTAGATCCAGTCAAATGTCTGTTTCCAACATTGGCTGGGCAGATGCCTCTAGCGAGTACAGTATATACAACTTTCCCCTGCTCCCAACCCCAAGTCAAGCTTCCATTCTCTAGTTCCCATTAAGCTATAGTAATAATAATAATTTTTATTTATTTATTTATACATACATACATACATACCCTGTCCATCTGGCTAGGTTTCCCTAGCCACTATGGGCAGCTTCCAACAGATTAAAAACAGAGTAACACTTCAAACATTAAAAACTTCCCTAAACAGGGCTGCCTTCAGATGTCTTCTAAAAGTCAGATAGTTGTTTATTTCCTTGACATCTGATTTGGGGGGGGGGGATTTCACAGGGCGGGTGCCACCACCGAGAAGGCTCTCTGCCGTTACAACTTACACTTCTTCCCGAAATCCTTTCCTGCATACCACTTCATTTCCAGAGCAAGCTTGTGCAACTTGTGAGCCACCCAACCTTAATGTAGTCCACCAATCATCTGCCAGGTGGTTGACAACTGTTTTTGCAGTGCTAGGCTATGGGGGGGTGGAATAGGGTGCATTTGGCTTGGCAGGTCACAGAGTTGCAGGCCTATTCCAAAATGCACTAGACCCTTGTCCTTTCCATCTCACCTTGCATCAGTCAAATAATGCTTTATTTAGTGGTTCTGAAGTTCTTTTGTCAGTGCTAATGTAACACTGTGTTTCGTTGACTTCCTCTTGGTGATATTGTTGGCTTGTAATGTTTTGAGTGGGCACCAGAGCACCACCAGATGGGTGTTGTCTAGCGCCACTTGTACGAAGAGGAACAAAACATCATTCCCACCCCCCACCCCCACCCCCAGATGTGGGCTCCTCCCCTTCCTGTAGGAGGCAGTCTGTTTTTTGCCTCGCTTGAAGTTGGGTGTCTTTCTCAAGGGCTCCTCTGACCCGGCAATACCATTGGGGGAAAACAGCTGCAACTGCATCTTTACTCTTGGAACTTATGACTGATAGTTCGTCTTTGCTTCCTTTTATTTACTACTGCTTTTATTTGGCCTAACCTGTTGCAAGGACAGTTCTGTTCATATCGGCCCTCTTCCCAAACTCTCACTGGACCGCAAACCGTGATCAAGAGCAGATAAGTTGTGCAGCACAAAAAAATTGCTTGCAGTGCAGATAGCTCTAGATGACTCAAGCAAGTAAACCGAGAGAAAGATCTTTCTTCTGCCACAAAATCAGGCGATTAATGAATTATGTTAATTCCCTGCCTTATTTTAATTGTTCGGTATAGAATGCCACAGTAGTGCTTCCTAAGGAGAGAGCAGGCCTTACTTATGATTAAGTGAGCTGTTTCTCTGAAGCTGCTGTAACGTGACCACATTTGAAACCACGAGGTAAATTCCATGTTAGATTTCAAGGAAGAGAGAAAAACAATGGGCTGCAACCTTGTAATCCTAATGGTAACCAGTGAGTCATTTAACATATCCACTTAGATATCGTACAGTAGCCGAAGTCATCCAAAAATTTGTGTGTGTTCTTACCTGGTTTGTGGCTCACGCTTTCTGCTTCTGAAATTTCTGGCACTTGAAAAAGAGGAAATGGTTCATTCATTTTGCTATTTGGTATAGCACAGGAGTGTTTTTGGCACACCAGAGGTTCAGTTTCCATATCCCTTCTGGGGATATACCCTTAAACTAGATTGCCAGTCAAATGTCGAGTTCCCCGCTAGTTTTTGTTCTTTGAGAAACATGAAATCTTTTTTCCCCCATGGCTTCAATTCCTTTTTCTTTTTAATATCATCAACTGGTCTTATGAAAAGGCTTGTTAAAACCAGTGCTTTCAATTAAAGCGTTTTAATTCAATAATAATTCAATTAAAGGTGTGTGTGTTTTATTGAGCATCCACACTGCTATTATTGGTGGTATTAGAATACAAAAACGTAAGTGGGAGCAATTATTTAAATGCTCGTTATGTGGAGAAAAAGCAGTAGAGGTAGCTATAGAGGAGGCAGATACATGTCTGCTCCTGAGTGTTAATACTAAACATGCCCTCTCTTTTAAATCTTGCAAGTTGCTATTTTCATGGATTTCTAAAGCTGCACTGAAGCACCATTAAACATACCTTATGTTTTTATTGCCTCTGTTGCAGCTTTTTAAAGTGAGCATGCAGTGTTTTGTGAAGGAGAGCTAAAGGAAGTTTTTTTGGGGGGATGCTCCCTCTAAGGGTGGCCCAGGGAGAAAATGGACAGAAACAGGATGGTACACTCCCTAATGGAACAATGCCTGTTACTAGCTGCCATTAGATTCTTCATATTGCTAATTTACATAAATTAGAATTAATTGTGCATGCAGTAATTGGAGGTTTTTAAAAAAATAAAAATAAAACTCTTAAGGACAGTGAAACCTACTAACTCCTTTGTCTATTATTTTCCCCTGTATTGTAACAGATGAAAATGGTTTAGGTAAAGTACAAGAATGTAGTTCATTCTTTATTAGAGCCATTTGTGTGCTGCCCTGTAACATAAAGTTACAAGATGGCTTGCAATAAGTAAGTATAACGTTAAATAAAATAAAAGGGGGGAAAAAACCTGAACAAATATACAAGAAAAGCAAAATGCACCGCAGCCCATAATTAAAACACAAGAGTTAAAGCTAGTGATATATAAAATACTTTGCGTGTTAATTCAACCTTTGGCCTCCAATGAAAGGCAAACATTATGTTATTAAGCAACTGGCTTTGCAGGTGCAAGCCTATGCATGGTTTTGCTCATGAGTAAGTTAGCGCTATTCAGTTTAGTAGGTGTATACTTACGGACTCATTGTTAAAACTGTGTTTATGGAAGACAATCTTACTCGGCTACGAGTGATCGCCAAAGAAGAAGATAGTTGCTCCTTATTGCAACATAAAAGCAAAAGCAAATCTCCCTTAAAGCATGATTTCCGGATTACAGTATTTTGCTTCATCTGGGTATAATACGTCTCACCCTGCTCCCAAGAAACATCTTTCTCACTATGCACTATAATTTGCAGAGAAGTGCAACTTTTAGTGAATCCCTGATTAGCTTTCAAGTGCTGATTTCTCTAAGCATGACAACAAGAAGTTTAAGCACAAAACAATCCCATACTGACATCGTTTCTTTGTGAGTGTGTCTTGCTCCCCCATGTTAGTGCATGGTCAATCCTCTGCTACCTGCAGACAGGCAGTGAGTATGCCCATTGGAAGGATATCCCCGCCCTAATCCATGGGTAGGCAAACTAAGGCCCAGGGGCCGGATCCAGCCCAATCACCTTCTAAATCTGGCCTGCAGACAGGCCGGGAATCAGCATATTTTTACATGAGTAGAATGTGCCCTTTTATTTAAAATGCATCTCTGGGTTATTTGTGGGGCCTGCCTAGTGTTTTTACATGAGTAGAATATGTGCTATTATTTAAAATGCATCTCTGGGTTATGTGTGGGGCATAGGAATTCGTTCATTTTTATTTTTATTTCAAAATATAGTCCGGTTCCCCACAAGGTCTGAGGGGCAGTGGACCGGCCCACTGCTGAAAAAGTTTGCTGACCCCTGCCCTAATCCCTCCCTCCAGGAGTAATGTTTTTTATTTTATTTTTATTTATTTATTAAATTTGTATACCACCCATCATTCGCAGATCTCAGGGCGGTGCACAACCTAAATTTACAATATAAAAACCACAAAAATACATAGTAAAAAATAAGAACAACAGCAAACCAATAATTCCCCCCCAACCCAACCCCCCACATTTAAAAGGGCATCGGATGTCAATCAGCTAAAGGCCTGGTTGAAGAGGAACATTTTCTCCTGGCACCTAAAGGTGTATAATGAAGGTGTCGGGCGAATCTCCCTAGGGAGAGCATTCCACAAATGGGGAGCCACTCTTCTTCCTTAAAGTCCTTTGAATCAAAAGCAATATAAACTATCAACATTAGCTACTGACTATATAAAAAGGGACTTGGCTGGGGAGAGGTTAAGTATGTCTAGGTCAGAGTAAACCCAGCAGTAACTGCTCAGTGAAAGAAAGAAAAAAGACTCAGCAGAAACTCTGGAGGATGGAATTTGTCCTAAGCTACTCTGGTGAGTGCCCAGTGCAAAAACTGTTTCAAACTCGGACAATGCCACAGTGAGAAACCATGCCTTGTGTGGGAGTACTAACTTCAGCTGCGCTTTTGCTTTGCTTTGTGCCCTATTTTTTTTCTTTAGAGCGCATTCACGTTTTGAACATAATGTCACCCATCACAGAGCAAGGGAGAGAACGATTATTTGTTTTCAGAATAAGTCTACCCTCAGAATAGGCAGGTGGGTTCAGCAAATGCACAGTCTATAATTACTCGCATAGGTTTAAGCTAAGGGATACTCAAAGAAAGGCTCTCGTTATTTAATTGGATTCGTTTGTTATAAGTCATTTGCTAGATGCTTGTTATGCACCGAAATAGAACTGGGTGGCAAAAGAGCCACAGGGGTGGCGTGGTCTACTGGTAGACCTAAAGGTGGGGGAATTGGTGGTCCCTGAGGGGATCCACCCCACTTGGGAACCCAGAGGCAAGAGGGGTGTATGGTGTGGTTGATGGCTGCACACCCCGGAAATGATCTCTTTCAGCTTCTGCCTTCTGGAAGAAGGTACAGGGTTATAAAGACTAGGACTAGCCACCTGCGAAACAGTTTCTATCCAAATTCGATTTTGGTTTTAAATGCAGTGTAAGGAGTCTCTATGGGACTGTATTGTATTTTAAAAATGGGGTATCAGAGTTTTTAGGGGGCTAAACAGGTTGGGATAGCTGGGATAGCAGGCTTGTTGGTTTTGAATGTCTGATGTAGATTTTTTCCCCCCAGTTTCGTTGTTCTGTATGGGACAATGACAATAAAGATTATCGTATCGTATATATGCAGCTTCCCAGCCAACCACTTGGGGGAATGGTAGCAGGGCTCTGGTTCCTGCTCAGAGGTGGTTGGGAGAAGGGTCTGCTCATGTTCTGCTTAATAAGCACCTGCTTGGCCACTCTAGGAAACAGATAGTCTCATCCAAGAGGGCTTTGCATATGGCTCTTAAGTGCGTCTACAAGTGGCTGATTAGGAATTAGAATAGCTAATCTACCCCCATGCTAATCTACCCCCATGCTGCCCCTTCTTGGAGACAAACTCGGTTCTCCAGCCACATTCTCCACCCACTATGACATCTAGAGGCCTTGTGAATTCAGGATCTCGAGAGAAGTAACCACTGTAGAGTCCTCGGTGAACCTTACATCACAACTCGTGCATTATTTAGTCCATTTAAATTAATCACTGTTTCAGACACAGTGTGTAATAACAATAATTTATTATTTGTACCCCGTCCACTCTGGGCGGCTTCTAACAAAGATTAAAAATACATCAAAATGTCACACATTAAAAACTTCCCTGAACAGGTGTCTTCTGAATGTCAGGTAGTTGTTTTTCTCTTTGACATGTGATGGGAGGGCATTCCACAGGGTGGGCGCCACTACCGAGAAGGCCCTGTGCCTGGTTCCCTGTAACTTGGCTTCTCGCAGCGAGGGAACCGCCAGAAGGCCCTCGGAGCTGGACCTCAGTGTCCGAGCAGAACGATGGGGGTAGAGACGCTCCTTCAGGTAATAGAGTTCTGTGGATGAGGAAGGGGGTAGAGAAGAGCCATTCAAGAATAGTCAGTCAAGGATAATGACACAAGTTTATTGTATAACTGCAAAAAAAAAAAAAAAAAGCTGTAAAAAGATAAGGCTGCATAGCAGTGCAACTGTAGTTCAGTATTCTGTAGATGTAATTTAGTCAGACACCACCACCCCAGAAGGACTGAGAGCATTGGACGTAACGCAAAGCAAAGAGGGCAAGGGGAGGAAGCCAGCGTGACTCAAGAGTCCCACTTTCACATCTTTGTACTGTAGCAAGTTAAAAGGAAAACTCGCCCATCTCTCCCATGGTGATAATGCTTGAAGTTGGCTGTTCCGTCAGGAGCTCAACCTTCCACTTCAGACTAACACAGGGACCACCCCATGTACTAAAAGCTCAGAATGTATTAGAAGTACATTTAGTTCCATGTACTAAGGAAATTCTGTAAGTGTGGATCCTTATATAACCAAAATGGCACCTTCCACACATAAGATGGAGGTATGAACAGGATTTGGGGGACCCCAAGATTTGCAAAATTATGAAAAACATCCCTAGGGAGGAAAAAATGCTGAGAGGGATGTGGAAGAGAAACCCCAAACTGCCCAGTGAGGACTTTATCTTTCCCCCCAGTAATGTGTAATATGCAAAGCCACATTGAGGACACTCACACCAAAGTAGGGTCCTCCCCCGCCAAGAATAGGCACTCTGCTTTATTAACTATAAGGATCACTTTATAGCACTATTTGACCGTTCCTGGGCATTTTTAAAATACTTAGCAAGTTTTAGCATATAAAAATGTTCGGAGTGGATCTTCAAAGACTTTTTGACATTGTTCTGTTCTTAAAAGTGAGCATCCACACTGCTCAGGGCAACTTTGAGGCAAGATAACCATGAAGTGATAATATGGAAATGAACATTTTATTTTTTTATTTTCTGTAAGTATGAAAAAAAAAATAAAGGAGAGTCTAGGGAGAGCCTTTGAGGGCTGTGAAACTGAAGCAGGGGAGGAAGAAGAAGAAAAAAAATAAGTAAATCTGTCAGAGCTGAGTAGCCTGCAGTCAGTTTTGCCATTGTGAACAGGGGGCTGCCGAACAGAAGAGTTTAGGGGCATGAAAGAGAAATGAAAGAAAAACAAAGGGAAGAGCTGCTACTGTTATGACCGATAACTTGTCATATCAGTATCTTGTGCCAGTAATACACACTAATAAGCTGGTTTTGAACGGGAATAAGGAAGCAGAAGTAAAATGCATTCATTCTTTCACTTGCATTTCACAGACGTGATTTTTTAAAAAAATGCAAATTATTACTATTATTATTATTACTATTTAAAAAAAAACCACCACCACAAAAAACCAAAGCTTCTCAGCTGTATGAAACAAATGCCAGTGGCTAGCCAGCTGCCATTTTAAGGCTATGTTTTTAATTTTATTTTTAAACCATCCATTAGACTGACCTTGGTCTTCAGCTCAGCCCACAACATACTGTTTTATCTATCTGCTTTTCCTGAGGTAAATCTCTTTCCTGAGGTAAACCTCTTTCCTGGCAAATACAGAAGGGGTGTGCGAGGAAGGGGGAACTCTGTTATTAGGCAAACCAGTTTCTGGGAACACAGAGAGAAAACAGATAAACAGAGAATTCACTCTGCGACTTTAAAGAAGGAAGACCCAGTCAGCTGTGGGAAATCAGTCAATTAATTAGTGTTTATAAAATGGAGGTAAAGGGTGCCAAACAGTCTTTAATGTGAAGCTATATGACCTTGTAAGATTCTGCTCTTTGGTTGCTATTAGATCACACTTTTTATTTTTATTTTTTAAAGGGTTTTATTAAAGTCCATTCAAGGGTGAGTTGAGGTAAAACATATTGTTAAAAAAAAGCTTTTGACAGAATATGCTATATATTTTAGCCTGCCTCAGTGATTTCTGTCACATTCTATACTACGTATAGTGTTGTTTAAGAAACATTAAAGGTCTAGACTTCTTTTTGTCACATTCATTCTTGAGAAAGAAAGAAAAAAAAATTAACTATTGGAAGTACTAATGGGAGCACTGACTGTTGAATAATCTTCAGAGCTGACATAAAACAACTTCTTCTGCCTGCCAAATGCCTCAGTTGCTAAGTTGATAGTAAAGGACATTTCTCTGTAGGATCATGGTCTATAAAATTGTTAGGGATTTCTGCTAGAATGCTTCTGTCTTTTTCTTATGGGGCAACATTTAGTGTTTGGAAGCAGCAGCAACCAAAGCCATACAGCAAATTGCCCTACAGCAAGATTTTGGGTTAGGGTTGGGTGAGAATGTCATATTTTCCCCATGAATCTTAAATCCCATCACTTAGAGCGGGGAAGCAAGTTTTTCCTAAAGTGTGACTAATGGCTCATTTACACTGGACTTGCTCTAAAGTCTATATTGCTCCAGCTTATAACTTACTTTATCTACTCTTAGGGACTAGTGTGCCCCAAGATCTGTGCATCCTATGGGGTTTGCCTAGCTTCTCTGTTGATTGACTGATGAATGTCTCTCTCCCTCTTTCCCAATACTTAGGCTTTGTCCCGACTAATTGTTTATGTACAATGTGCAGATACCATTAATGTTGGTGATTTCAATGGGACTCGGGGAAATCGTCCCCACATGCCGATATCTACATAATACTTGTTGCCTTCCAGCTCTTTGCAGAGAATACGCAAGGCATTCAAACAGCTCTAAGAGCCCTATCTCTGCCAATCGGAACTACTATGATTAGGGAGTAGGAATCCAGATTTGTGATCTCTGTGTTGGCTTGGGGCATGTCTGTAGGGCATTTTTTCCCTTAAACGGCATGAGATGTTGATTCAGGCATGCAAATGCCCTCATTCCCATTCATTCATGCTCTCTTATCATACCCAGGGCAAGCATCAGCGTGTTTGGCCATCTGCCCAGTGTCCATTGGGGCACATCTGTGGGGGGTTTTTTGCGCATGCTCTAACACAGCGGTTCTCAACCTGTAGGTCCCCAGATGTTATTGGACTACAACTCCCATCATCCCTAGCTAGCAATGCCAGAGCTCAGGGATGATGGGAGTTGTAATCCAACAACATCTGGGGACCCACAGGTTGAGAACCGCTGCTCTAACAGGACAGGGAGCCGCTGTCCCATCATGGCTTCTTCTTCTTCTTCTTCTTCTTCTTCTGCTTCTGCTTCTGCTTCTGCTTCTGCTTCTGCTTCTGCTTCTGCTTCTGCTATTGCCAAGGCCAAACAGGAAGGAATGGATACAGGGTGGTGGAGATTGCTATAGCGGATTGCCGCAACAAGAAGAAACCACTGCTTCTGCCAGTGCCAGTGCCAGTGCCAGTGCCAAAAGTGGGCTGCAAGTCATAAGCACGGTTGAAAAAGAGCCAGAAATAGGAGTGGCAGGTGACAGGTAACAAGCCCTTGTGGTGCCTTTGAAATGTCCTGCACAAAGTCTTCTGCTCCTTTTTGTTTCCATGCTGCTAGCAACCAACAGAGCATGGTAGCAGGAACCTTGACTTGCGATAAGAGAACAGTGGTAGTTTCAAAATAAAGGAAATTTGGACACGACATCCCCACCCCACTCTCCATATTGGGCAATTCCTACAGAATGGTACCATATTTAGAGGCATGTGTTTTACAGAATCCTTTTCCTGTTTCTCACTGAGCCAGTCCAGACCATCTGAAAGCAGTAGAGTTAATTGTTCTGGGCTGTAATAAGGGTCAGACTTTTGGTTTTTTTAAATAACAATTTTGTCAATATCCTTTGTGTGAGAATATATTCATTTTCCGGCAGAGCACCCAGAAATCAGCTGCCATAGTTTTCCTGTGTAAAACAGATAGCTCCTGTGAAAAAGCTGAATGTGACATTTTTAAAAATCTGGAATGTATCTATATCTAGGAATTTGCCAGGTTTTATGGAAGTGTTCCTATTTAAGGTGATGATAAAACGTTTTGCTTTGTGTATCCAGGGATGGATTTTTTATTTATTTTTTGATAGCGAAATAATTGAGTGCTGAGCTCTAACTTGCCCACACCTGCCTCTCTTTTTTTCCTTTTTTTTTTTACAGTTCTGAAGAAGGAATGTGTTTTTAAACGTTCATTCACTAGCTGAGAAGACAAAGCAACAGTAGATTAGGAAGACAAACAAGAGAGTCAAAAGTTCAAACTTTTTTTGGTATTAAATGACACGGTTTGAGTACTTCTGTATATAACCCAGTTCAAATATGGCTCCGGTGTCTGTTAACAACTACATCCAACTGTTATTATGGGTTTTCATAATTAGACAATTATTTATCTTCTGACGTGTTCAGGGCTTTCAATAAACACAGAAGCAGGATGGTTTCTTCGCAGGGTGCATTTTTTAAAAAAAGCTTAAATGGGATTCTAACACCACTGTTGTCGGTGAAAATAAGGCTGGATTAGAATATGGGAGATTGGCATTTGAAACCTACTTAGGGGTGTTCCTGGTAAAATCCCAGGCACATAAGGAACTGCCTTATATCAACTTGGCTCATTAGCCTCTCCTAGGTCACTAAATCAATTGGCAGTGGTTCACCAATGTTTTAGCAGGAGCCCTCAACTACCTAGAGATGCCAAAGATTGAATTTAGGGGCTTTGGACATGCAGAACATTTTCTAGAAAAATAGCACTGAAGAAGCATATTCGATTAAACAGAAGGGCACACATATTTAACCGATGAGCTTATGTTTGAGGGTAAACTTGATTGTTTTGAGGCTATTTTGGTTCTGGTGCGCTAACAGGGAATGAAATAGAAAATGCTAACACGTCTAACTAGGAATGGGTAGCTTCCGTTTACTAAGCTGTTAATTGTTCCTCATTCTTCAATATCACAAAAGGCATCTTCACTTAATTTTTGCATCCCCCCCCCCCGAAATTTCACCTCTCCTCTAAGGAGCTGTAGGATTTGTGATTTTCCTCCCACCCTTTAATCCTCCCAACAAACCTGTGAGCTTGGTTATGCCCAAAGTCACCCAGTCCGCTTCACAGTTGAGCAGAGATCTGAACGAATAATTTTTGAGCGAAGTAGGGACTCTTCTCCTGCAAGTGGAACAGACATGTCTTACCCCACCAGCAAGCCATAACTTTTTCGTTTGCTATACCGTAAACAGATTATGGATACGACGTAAACATGCATTTTCCTTTTTGTATTAGAAAACAGAAATAGAAACAGAAATGACACATTATAACTGGAAATATTTTTTGCTTAGAAGTTGTCGGTGTTATAATACTGATCTCTCTCTCTCTCTCTCTCTCTCTCTCTCTCTCTCTCTCTCTCTCTGTCTCTTTCTTTCCCTCTTTCCCTTCTATAGGTAAAGATGAGCCTTCAAGCTATATTTGCACAACATGCAAGCACCCTTTTAACAGCGCTTGGTTCTTGCTTCAGCATGCCCAGAACACACATGGATTCCGCATCTACCTGGAAACAAGCCCTTCAAACAGCTCCCTTACTCCACGCATCACCATCCCTCCTCCTCTGGGACCCGAGACTGTTGCACAGTCCCCGCTGATGAATTTCCTTGGTGACAACAACCCTTTTAGTCTCTTGCGAATGACAGGTCCCATCCTGCGTGATCACCCTGGCTTTGGCGAAGGCCGGCTCCCCAACACACCTCCCCTCTTCAGCCCGCCGCCTCGCCATCACCTGGATCCGCATCGCCTTAGTGCTGAAGAAATGGGGTTAGTTGCCCAGCATCCCAGTGCCTTTGACAGAGTCATGCGTTTAAACCCCATGGCAATTGAGTCGCCAGCGATGGATTTCTCCAGAAGGCTTCGAGAACTGGCAGGGAACAACTCCACCCCTCCACCAGTTTCTCCCAACCGCAACAACCCTATGCATCGCTTGTTGAATCCTTTCCAGCCAAGCCCTAAATCTCCTTTTTTGAGCACCCCGCCATTGCCGCCGATGCCCCCGAGCAGCACTACGCCTCCCCAGCCTCAGGCTAAGAGTAAGTCCTGTGAATTTTGCGGGAAAACGTTCAAGTTCCAGAGCAATCTCATCGTCCACCGGCGCAGCCACACAGGAGAGAAGCCCTACAAATGCCAGCTCTGCGACCATGCCTGTTCTCAAGCTAGCAAGCTAAAACGCCATATGAAAACGCATATGCACAAAGCTGGGTCCATGACAGGGAGGTCGGATGACGGATTGTCCGCCACAAGCTCCCCTGAGCCCGGCACAAGTGAGCTCACTGGGGAGGGACTAAAGTCTAGTGAGGCAGACTTCAGGAACGAGAGCGATCCTTCTCTAGGCCATGACAATGAAGAAGAGGAAGAGGAGGAGGAGGAGGAAGAGGAGCTAGAAAACGAAAGTAGGCCCGAGTCCAGCTTCAGCATGGACTCGGAGCTGAGCCGTAACCGAGAGAACGGTTCCAAATCGCTGCCAGATGAAAAATCCCTCGTCCTAGGGAAAGTGATAGAGAATGTTAGCCTTGGTACCATCCAGCAATACAGCGACATGTTGGCTGAGAAGCAGAAAAGGAGCGGCTTCATGAAGAGGTCCTCTGACCAGCGAGACCTCTGCCCCCGAGACCTTTGCCAGAGAGACACCGGTGACGAAGACTCGGTAGCTGGAGAACTTGACCGTACTGAGGAGGGGACAGTCAACGGGAGGAACTTTGGTCCCGGAGAGCCTTTCCCTGGCCTGTTCCCTCGCAAGCCCACCCCCATCACAAGCCCAAGTTTAAACAACTCCTCGAAAAGGATAAAGATAGAGAAAGATTTGGACTTGCCACCAGCAACAATAATACCTTCTGAAAATGTTTACTCGCAGTGGCTGGTGGGGTACGCAGCGTCGAGGCACTTCATGAAAGATCCATTTCTTGGGTTCACAGACTCCCGACAATCCCCCTTCGCCACCTCTTCTGAGCATTCCTCCGAGAACGGAAGCCTGCGTTTCTCCACCCCTCCAGGCGATATGCTGGACGGCGGTCTCTCAGGGCGCAGCGGGACGGCGAGCGGAGGCAGCACGCCCCACATCAGCGGACCTGGCCCCGGCCGACCCAGTTCCAAGGAAGGACGGCGGAGCGACACATGCGAGTACTGTGGCAAGGTCTTTAAGAACTGCAGTAACTTAACGGTGCATCGGCGGAGCCACACGGGAGAGCGGCCTTACAAATGTGAGCTCTGCAACTATGCATGCGCCCAGAGCAGTAAGCTGACGCGTCATATGAAAACACATGGCCAGATAGGGAAGGAGGTCTACCGCTGCGACATTTGTCAGATGCCCTTCAGTGTTTACAGCACCCTGGAGAAACACATGAAAAAGTGGCATGGCGAACACTTGCTGACAAATGATGTCAAAATTGAGCAGGCAGAAAGAAGCTAAGGCCCCCGCTGGGTTTAAAAAAAAAAATAAAAATCAGGGGTCTAGGTAACATTTAAATTGTACAGTTTTAACTATTGCCAACTGAGAAAAGCTGACCTAACTTGCCTCCATATACATAATTTAGCATAACTATGGCAGGTGCCAGAATTTGGCACTTAAATATAACCTGTGTCTACAAAGTTCTATTAAACCTGAGGATTGGTTAAGGCAGTAAAAATTGTGAAGCCTTTTAACTGTGCAATAATTTCTGTATTTATTGGGTTATTTTGTATTTTTTAATTTTTTTTTTGGCATGTGCAGGTATTTTTTTAAAAAAATACTTTCCCCTCCTGTTTTAGATTTCCTTTAAAATTTTGTTGAGTATCCCATTCTAATTTTCCCCACTAGTAACCTGAGATTATTTGCATTACAGGGGGAGATACATATCAATTTAAATTATAATTTTATAGGGCCGCTGCTTTGTTGAATCTTATGCTAAGCATGTTTAATTTCTTGTGAAGAAGCCAGCATTTTAAATAATAATTTTCTTCTCTCTCTTATTATTTTTTAGCCACCCCCATCCCCTGCTTTTCTTTGAGAAAGAAAGAAAAAGGAAATGATTTGAAAATTAGGAAATATAAAATAGAACCGCGGATAACAATCTTAAAAATTGTAGCACTTTCTTTTGGATTTGGGTCTAATATGTAGCACTGGTGATGCCACTAAAAATAGAGGCCTTTACTTTTTTTGTAAAAATATAAAATCCCAGACTTCCACAGTAGAAGTTATGAAAGCTAAAAAGAAATAGGCAAATTTGTTCCCACCCCCCTTAAAGGCAGCTATATTTATAAGAGCAATAGCAAGAGTTGTGCATTATTAATATGGAATTTGTTCCATTTACTAATGACTTACTTTCACCTTTCTGCCATCTTCTTTAACTTCATTACATAAAGGGAATGCAAGAGCCCTGACAGCTAGCAGCATGTGCAAATTTTAGAAAGCATGGAGAAAGAAAAGGAACCTTGCTTGTCGTCCCACCGCCCTCCCCGCCCCATGTCACTTGCTATTCTGGCCTTAAACTTTACGCACACAATAATTGAAATTATCACTTGACGACCTGAATACATGATAATGGCTGCAACGGACCGTTCTGTAGCCAATACACCAGTGCCCCTTTGGGGGACCGAGTTTGCAACCCTAACCCCATATTAGGTGGGAGTAAGCCCCACTGAACTCAGCAGGACCTACTTCTGTGTAGACACAGTTAGGACTGCACTCACTGCAAACGTGGTTTCGTACCAAACCTCAGTTTGTGTAGTAAGTGCACATGTGTGGGCATGTGTGTGAACGCAGGGACGTGCGCTTGCACATGCTATGGCTGTTTTGATTAGGACTGGTGAATCAAATTACGGTACCTGATGAATCACATGAAACCTGCATGATTCTTCATATGGCTAAAACAGTTGCTCTGAAGAAGAAAGCCCATGTTTTTTTTTTGGTGGTACATAGATGCATCACAGCGGGTGCCCATTAGAAGTGGTATTCCCTCCTCTGTATGCTTTGCATGCAAAAGGTTCCAGGTTCAATCCCTGGTGTCTCAAGAGAAGGCTTGTCTGAAGCCCTGGAGAGCTGTTGCCAGTCTTTATAGACCATGCTGAGCTCGAGGGACGACATTTTGTAATACGGGCAGCCTTTCCCCCCTTTTCTATTTAGAAGTGCTCTCCACTGCTTTTTTCCTGGTCGCAACCGTAGGAACACTTACCTGGGAGTAAGCCTCATTGAAGGCAGTGACTTATTTCTGAATTAGACCTGCACTGCGCATATATTTAAGGGGGGGGGTTAATCCAACCAATTCATTGATTAAAGGTTGACATATTGTCATATGATCAGTTTTCTCAGGGTGTATTATCTATCACATCAGGCAATTACCCGTCACATTAGGCAATTATACAACAATGGGAGATGTTAATCCTTGTTGACACACATTAAGCAGGGCACATAAACTTGCATAAGAACTTTCGCTGTGTGAACTTGAAAGAGCCCCAGTTTACTCCCAACAGCCTTTGGTAAGGAAGAGTAACAACATCTTAACCCTTGCGTCCTTCCTTGTCTCCCTTTGTTGGATGGGGACTGCTTAGCTAGCAAGCAAAATAATAAACTTTTAACAAGCTGACCCCTACGGAGAGTTCCGGCCATATTTTGTCTGTTGTAGCAAAACAACTAAGATTCTAATGTAAGATATATGTTTGGCTTCAAGGTGCTACAAGACTCAAGTTTCTACATCAACAGGATGTATAGAAACCCAGTTTAAAATAATGATGTCGGGTCCAAATTCCCACCACAAGGCGGGACCAGCCACACATAAGCCCATCCCAAGCAACCCATAAAATCCACACCCCAGTGCCCCATTAAGCAGTAAGTAAATGGAAGTGATTCTTGAAGAGCAGATAGCTCCAGATGACTCAGCTAAGTGAGCCAAGTTATATACTTCCCTAGGCTTGTTGGTCATTGGGACCTGATGGGAACTCCTTCCCTATTCCAGATACCAGGTATTTTAGCCCCCTGGGCTACAATCTTCCTGAAAACAGTTCCCAGCACCATGGCGACACCCGACTCCCAATACTTCTTTGAGCAACTCGTGGGTTTACATTACATTTACATTACTCATAGAATCATAGAATCATAGAGTTGGAAGAGACCACAAGGGCCATCGAGTCTAACCCCCTGCCAAGCAGGAAACACCATCAGAGCACTCCTGACATATGGTTGTCAAGCCTCTGCTTAAAGACCTCCAAAGAAGGAGACTCCACCACACACCTTGGCAGCAAATTCCACTGTCGAACAGCTCTTACTGTCAGGAAGTTCTTCCTAATGTTTAGGTGGAATCTTCTTTCTTGTAGTTTACTCATGTTCCATGTTATTATTTTACTATTTATTGAATTGATATACCACCCACAGGTCTCAGGGTGGTTCACAGAATAAAATCAGAATAGAAAACCACAAAGTACATAATCAAAATAAAAACAACAACAACCCAATAACCCCACCCCCATGATTGTAATATGGAGATAGAAATAAGAGGGCCGAACTTGCTGCCCCAATCATCATGTCCCCTGCTGGCTGAATCCCTTCTCCGCCATCTATAAACGGGAAATATCTTTAGACGTGAGCATATTCTACAAACCCAGTTTCACCTGATAATCTTGAGTTCTAAAACATGGGACAGTCGTGGCATGTGGTGCAGGATCCCCTGTAGAGACATTCCTGCCCCCCCCCCCGCCCCCAGCAGATGGGCATAGAGAGGCAGAGACCTAATGGGGATGTGAGATGGCCCCATTCTGTTCTCTCCCCACGGTCACAGCCATGTGGATGATAACTTCCGAATAGGGCTAATCTTTTACATGCATTTGTCTTTAAAATGGCAGCTGATTTAAAAATGAGAGTAGCTGTTCCCTAATTTTGACGCATCCGATATTAAAGAAATATTCAATATTCAAATACTATAACGCTCCCATGGTTGCCGTACTGTTTCTAAAGGCAAGCCCAGTGCAGACCACCAGCTACTTCCGGTGGTCCACCACTGGTGTTTGCCTCGGGTCTGAAGATGGCAATTCTCGTGCACCAGACCTCCTGGGTCAAGTTCGCTTGGTGAATCACCACTTGTACACTCTGTTTCACATTCAGTATATCACGCAGAGACAAATACACAAGGTTGCTCACCACAATTATGGAAATGCTTCTAAGGAATATCTGCACTTAAGACTGGGATCTGAATAACACACACACACACACACACACACTCCTGCATATTTGCGCACCCCATGACACCAATTTGTGCAATATTGTACAAATACGATTTGTTTACTTCACAGTGGTTTCCTTACGCAGTGGTTTCCTTCCTGGCTTTTGCCTAAGACTTTTGTATAAACTGTTCTCTCTAGCAAAAAGCAACAGTTATAGTTACAGCTGTTATTCAAGAGCCGAGTGCTAGCCTAGACTGCGAGGCATTTTGCCAGGGAAATGAAAATATTGTCTCTTATAATGCACAATTATGTTATTGTAAAGTAAATAGGCCAAATGCTCCCTTTTAGAATAGTGCCATTAAAGTAACGTGTAAGTATTGACGAGGCGTCTCTATAGTCAAGGTTTTGAGGGTTGCAACCTTTAAAAGGGTACTGAAATAAAAAGGTGTGTAAATTAAAAACTCTCTATATTTGGAAGTGCACAATTTGAGTTCCATAAAGCAGGTTGGTTTTGTTTCTGGTTTTGTTTGGGGTTTTTTTTAAAAAAAAACAACAACACCTCCATTATTTATTGAATTATAAAAACTAAATTAAAAGCCGTGACGTCCAATTTTTCTTTGGATAGGTTTTTGAGTAATTTAGCACTGGGGAAGGATCCATAATTGTAAACCAATTTGCCCACATTCTTAAACTCCAGTCACACACTGTACTTCGTTTAGGGTTACTGGATGTGCTTTGCTTATGCTAAATCTCATATTCCAGTATGTAATATCTCACATAGAACAGAAAATAAGGACCCTCACTGGGAACACTAAAAGCCCTTTGGAAGTTACTGAAGGTGCCAGATCAGTCCTATTTGAAGCTCTTGGCTCAGCCTTTTCATTCTGAACTTTCTTAAGGCAAATGATTAGATTAATTCCTTGATGGGGACAATGAGGTCAAGAGGAAGGCACCTATAGACCTACAGCTTGGTGCATTTGTTTGGTTGAAAGAGTAGGAACCCATTTAGGCAAAAATATTAAATAACCTGCTCTGCTCTGCTCTGCTCTTCTGTTTTTTAAAAATCATTTTCAAGTCTGGCTATCCCGGGAAGATAAACAGCTACCAGAGGAGACCCAGTCTCCTTTATGCCTTTTACCTCCTCACAAGTCAGATTTTGTATGTTGCCTTGACCGCAGAATCTAAGTTGCATTTTTCTTTACTTGGTGTTGTGTTGTTTGACAGGGCTGTGGAATAATGGGACACTTTGTGGGCTTTTGGCTTCCGTATGCATCTTTCTCATGTGAGCATTCCACCACATGTGTCCACAAGCCTCATAAACTTCCTTTTTCTTTTAATATCCCAGATCAGAATAGGTGCCCTCATCCAAATTGCCCATCTTTCTTTTGTGCATTGAGTAGACCATATATATATATCTCCCCATCCTACTTGACCTAGGGAGGTTTTCTAGGGTATAATTTGGATTCCCCTGATTTAGTCTGTCAAGACAGTGGACAATGTAAAAGTTACACATTTTGATTCTGTTGACCCGCACTTTAAAGCTTTTTGTTCGCATTCAAAACCAGCGGCTTCTGAACAAGAAATTACAACAGCTTTGTCTTTGCTTGGCCCAGAGGTGGGTGAAACTATTAAGGGGGACATCTGAGATTAAGTGTCAGTGTTGCTAAGCGTGGCATTCACAATACTGGCACTATAAAGAAAATAATAATAACTTATTGGACAGTTTTTCTACTGCCATTCAATTTGATGTGAGTGCCTTGAAAACTGATCTTCCTATTTGAGTCTCTTGAGACAAATGCAAACATTTTTGTGAAATGAAAAGACTTTTAAAAAAAACGGTAGAACAAGAAAAGTACGTTCTTTTAGGGTTAAAACAAAACAAAAGAGCCACATTTACTTAAAAAAAAAAATCTGGTTGAAGATAGTGGACATGAAAATGCCATAAGACCCAATCAAATGAAGATGTATATCCAGCACAACTTCGGACATCAATTTGCTGAATTGTTCTCAGCCTCTCTCTTTTTTTTCAGGACAACGCTGCTTAGGAAATGGAATGGAAATGATTTACTGCTGAATTAAAACTCAAATGACACAAATTGCAAGTTGTTATCATTGAATGAAAAAAAATTCAGGAACAACGGCTAATTTTTTTAAAAGTTAAATTTAGTGCACTCTGTCTTAAAATACGTTTACAGTATTGAATACATACAAGGGTAAAAAAAAATTGTGTGTATGTGTGTTTGAGCAATCTCTCTTCTTCTTTTTTTCAAAGTTTGCTTAATAGGTTATTAAAAATGCCATAATGGCCATGTGTATATTGTTTTCTTTTGGTGACGGGGTTTTAGTATATATTATATATATTAAAATTTCTTGATTACTGTAAAAGTGGACCAGTATTTGTAATAATGGAGAATGCCTGGGCATTTTACAAAACCAGAAAGAAAAAAAAAACTTTTCTCTTTTTTCCTTGAAAATGTTGCAGTAAAATTTAAATGGTGGGTCTATAAATTTGTTCTTGTCACTGTAACTGTAAAGTCTGAGTTTTAGTAATTTTTTTTTTCTGCCTTGGGTGTTGAATTTTTATTTCAAGAAAAAAATGTATAGAAACTTGTATTTGGGGATTAAAAGGTGACTGCTACACCATGTAGAAAAAGTATGTAGGAAAAAAGTGCTTAATATTGTTATTGCTTTGCAGATTAAAAAAAAAATCACATTTCTGACCTGTACCTATTTTTATCTCTCCCCCCCCTCCCCTGCCCCTATATCCCCCTCTTCTGGAATGGATATTGATATTGGTTAATTCATATAATGTAGGCACTTGCTGTATTTTTACTGGAACTTGTAATTTTTTAACTGTACGCTTGTCCTTTTAAAGGGATTTAATGTACTTTTTTGTTAGTGAATTTGGAAATAAAAATAAAAACAAACAAACAGGCTGCCATAATATATTTTTTTAATTTGGCAGGATAAAATAGTGCAAAAAATAAATAAATAATAATTGTATGTCAAGACCTTATTGTACAGAAGAAGGAAAAAAAATAAAAATAAAAGGGTTGTTTAACGACCTGTTGAGTAAAAGAAACAAAACAATTATTATTTTTAATTATGTGGTTTTTGGGATTCCTTTTTTTCTCTTTGGAAGGGGCGGGGTGTCAGGTTTTGTTTTGTTTATGAGTTGTTCTGTTCGCAATTTTAGTTGTGTGTATGTATATGTATTTTTTTTCCTGTCAGAAATGGCCTACAAAAAAAGAAAAGAAAAGAAAAAAAGGAAGAAGCACTGTTCATACAGGGCAGTTAATGACTTTGAAACTGCCTGGACCCCTTGTATCAAGGCCTTTCCAGGTAGAGTTGAACTAGGATGGATGGCTGTTGCCTGTTATTGTTAAATGAAACTCAGTTTTTGTGAAGATGTTTGACGTAACATTCCACAGATGCCCCCTGCTTTTTTTTAGAGTCGGAGAAGCGGCTTTTGCCTGCCACGCATAGACTTTCTGGCCCCAGTCCATAAAACTGCACAGTGTGTGTGCTTAAGGTACCCGGTGCTACTGGTTTTGACATCACTGGCACCTACGGTGGGATGAAGGGGCATGCTTGCAGTCAGGGTACTCACCATCACTGGATAGGCACTGTTAATCCTCACTGCACCAACTATCTGCCAGGGCAATGTGCATCTGGACTTTCGCCCAATTGGGGCCTGATCCCAGGGCCCTTGCCGGATCAGGGCACCCATCCATTACCACCTCTTCATAGCCTTCATCTGAAGCGGTTTGAAAAGAGGTAGGGGGAAGGAAGGGAGGCCAAACACTCTCTTGGTGCAACTGTGAATTGGGTCGGAGTGAAAAATTTGGCCTGGGCACATCCCACTTCTACCCCACCTTCCCTCTCCACGCCCCAATCCCTGTCAGAACAGGACCATGTACAGGCTTTGCCAGTCTGCTCTTTTGTCTGCTTTCGTTGCTGTTGACTCCTAATTGTACATTCCATAAATTTCTTAAATATCTGAAGGACTGGGATGAAATTCTGTGCCTTTAGGTTGACAAACACTCCTCACTAGGATTGCTTTGTTAAGTCCCAATAATTAGGATTATGCCATGAGTTGGGCGTTATTTTTTTAATCTTTATTTTGTTTCTGCTGTTTCAGTTTTTTAAAAAAATTAATTGGGGGGGGGGACGGGGCAAGGCACTGTGCTAGGGACTATTTTAAGGTAAGGGAGAGCAAATACGAGGAGCCATTAGCAGTGTGTGAAGAAATAGCAGTGGGGGGGGGGAAACACACGTGATTATGAAGTCACGGAGCCATCACAATGCCAAGGGCGTGTTGGGTTGTAGAACTGGCCTAGCCACTCCTCTTTCCAGCTCTTCAGAATTAGGGATAAGGTTACGCTAAGACCTTGTTGTGGAGGAACCTTCTATATGAACACCAGAGAACCTGGAAAAGCCATCTTCTTACAGAAATATTTCATAGTATCCTACAACACGCACACCCCTTCCCCTACTCTGGAGTACATCCTGGAGTATTATTCAGAGATATTTTTGGTGAAAACCAGGCATAGGGTATTTTATATATATATATATATCCCTAGGTGCCTTGCTTTCTCCGAAACTAAATCCACAGCGAAGTGAATTCAGATTTCATTTTGAAACTGTGAGCACGACACTTTTCCTCCTGGATGAACTCAGATTTAAACCACCAGCAGCTGTCTTATTATGTGTCTTGAATCGATGAGAAACCAACATATAAGCACAAACATTGTGTTTCGTGACCCCACCTCCTCCTCCTCCCTGCTTTTAAGAATCCCTGCTTCACAAGGCCATAAGCACAATATGGCCGATATGCCACGGGTATCTCTTCTGTCGTGATTATTTTTTACACTGCTAATATCAGCAACGTTAACAGTGTTAAGTAACAATTATCCCATGCAGCACACCCCTGCTCCGCTTAAAATCGATGCACAAAGAGCATTTCTGGAGCACGGCCCTCCTTTTTTTTAGAATGTGGATGTTCAAAATAGAGTCGTGCCCTTCAGCATTTCATCCTAGTCCTGATTAAATACAGTCCAAGGGGTTATTTTGTTTTTGTTTTTCACAGGCAAACTCATTTTATGGTGCTCTTTGTATTTTAGAACTGCAAAGCAAAGTAACGTTGATTTCAGTTGTTTGCATTTGTATCGGCAAGGCAAACTATTTTTATTACCTTTTTCTATTACTTATTGTATGAGCTTTCATTGTTTACTTGGAGGTTTTGTCTTTTACTACAAGTTTGGAACTATTTATTATTGCTTGGTATTTGTGCTCCATTAAAAAAAAAAGAAAGGAAAGAAAGAAAGATAGGAGCACTTTTTTTTATTATGGGTAAAATGTTGAGATGGCAGGAGGTCATTTCAATATCACTTAGTGAAATATTTATTGTTCCTTTTATTCTCTGTACTAGACTCCTGACCTCTCCCCCATCCCACCCCACTTGTCACATTGTTGAGTTCAGCATGTGTCTACCATTTCATTTGTACGCTCGTTCAAAACAACGTTTGTTCCAGTTTCAAGTTATAAAAAAATAATAATAAATTGGACATTTGACTTGATCTCCAAATATTGTCTTTACTGCTTATTTGAAATTGGAGCTAAGGTGGATGGCAAGTTTAGATTTTTGGTTTTTTTAAGGCACAGATTTGGGGGTGGAGAAACTTTGTCCTAAGGTGGCTAGACACATTATATTGTTCCAACAAGGATGCAGAAAGCCCCTTGTGTAAAATAAGCACATGACTCAAGGCTTTTCTATAGTTCAAAGAGCCAGCCTAGTTTTTGATGCAACACATTGAGCCCTGTTGTGGTGGACATTTTGTTCAGTCTCATTGCTTCCTAGCACATCTTGTTATCTGACCTTCAGTTACATCTGGTACAGTTATTAGCATGTACTTCTGGTACAGGGGAGCCTTCTGGCACAGAGGAGCCTTTACCACTGGGTATGTGGAGGGGGACAAAGTCAATTCAGTCTGCTTTTAAAGGCAAACTTACCAAAATTAAGTCTGGAACAAAGAAACTGAAATTGAAATATTCGGCCGTACCTACCACTAAACAACTGAAGCAGTAGTAAAGCACTCAGCATCGTGGAGGGAGTTCAGTAAGTTTTTAGAATAGTAAGCCCACAATTTACGTGCATTAAACTTGTGCACATTCAGCTTTCCGTGCTTGGCATAATTATTATTATTATTATTATTAAAAATACAGTTTAATTTCACAATACAATAAAAAATCAACCTAATCTAAACAAGAAATTTAAAAAGGAGATAGAAGCAGTGCTTTTTTCCCCTTAAAAAATGTTTAGGGGTACTCTCATTTTCCTACTCATATTGAAATACTGCCCCTCAATGTGGCCAAACTTAGATTCACAAAATGTTTAGGGGTATGCGTCCCCCTCAATGTGGCCAAACTTAGATTCACAAAATGTTTAGGGGTATGCGTCCCCCCAGAAAAAAGCACTGGTTAGAAGAATACAAATATCTTAACTCGTATCCCATACAGAAAAAGTGTACCCTCGCAGCTCTCACCTGGGAGCATCCCATTCTTCCCTCAGCCTCTCACCCTGGGATTTCTCCCCTTCCCTATCTCTCATGCAGGGTCCTTCATCTGGCTTGGCAAAAAAACATTAAAAAGGGGGCAGAGGTTCAGAAAAAAATTGGCAATTCTGCCCCACATTGCACCCAATGTGTTATGATTACATGCAATCTGCGGAATGTAACTCCAGCATAAGTTGCAAGTTTGCTGTACTTGGCATATACAGTGGTACCTCTGGTTGCGAACGGAATCCGTTCCAGAGGCCCTTTCGCAACATGAAAAGAGCACAACCTGTGCAGGTGCATGGCATGATTTGGCGCTTGTGCGCATGTGCAAGCGGCGAAACCTAGAAGTAACCCTTTCTGGTACTTCCGGGTCGCTGCAGGACGTTAACCTGAAAGAATGTAACGTGAAGCAAACGTAACATGAGGTATGACTGTACCTGTGTGCACTGTCCAAAGAAGGTTGAAGCTGTGGGTGCTTAAGGGCCAGAGAGGATGGCTGAGAAGGTCCCTAGACCCAAAAAAACTCGAAGACCATCAGGGGAAGAAATAGGAACACAGCATTTCATAATTTTGTGTAAAGAACTGGGAGCTGTTCATTCGTAGAAATAGCCCGGACACATTCTGGTATATGATTAATTGCTTGCTATGCT
This sequence comes from Podarcis erhardii, assembly GCF_964252035.2. NCBI lineage: Eukaryota > Metazoa > Chordata > Lepidosauria > Squamata > Lacertidae > Podarcis > Podarcis erhardii. The sequence continues at coordinate 18,669,728 of NC_138497.1, forward strand.
TGCTAAAATGCAGGGATTTGGGGAAGGGGTCAGCTTCCAACATTCAGCCCAGTCATTGCTCTTCCCATTTGGAAGCCTGCCGCAGCCGAAATTTGACTGCTTTATGCTTTCCGAGTTCTTGAGCAATGCAAGTGAATAAGAATAAAGAGTCAAGCATCATCTGCATGCTCCTGCATGCTACCTCCCCCTGCTCCCCATGCATCAGCTTAAGATGTAACTAGCACAGGAACGCAGGAAGATGCTGCATACTGAGTCAGACCACTGGGCCATTTAGCTCAGTATTACACACTGCCTGAGAGAGTCTTGGACAGGCGCTCTCGCAGCCCTACCTGGAGACACCAGGGATTGAGCCTGGGAGCTTTTACACAGAAAGCTTGTGCTCTGCTCCTCTGAGCTCAAGGTCCTTCCCTGAGCAAAACATCAGCATATGGTGATAATACTTTCTCAACAAGGAGAGATGTAAATGAGGCTGCACTCCACTTTCTCCATGCTTAAGCACCAATATACATCCTGGAAGAGACGTGCAGCAAGAACGGAGTCAGCATTTGATTCAAAATTGATTCTAACAACCATCAGGTGTGTGCTGGCTTCTTGAAATCAGGGATCACATCCTGTTCTTGGTCAGCTGCTTGTATACAGCTGTCAGGAAACACTCAATCTTTGCAAAACACCAGAATGTGAGGTGAGAGATAACACATGCAAGGCTGTCATATGCAAGGCTTGTAGCTGTGTTAGTTGATGAAATTATTGTTGGGACATGGGGCTGCCTGACCCACAGATTTCAGCTAGTGTATTTACTTATGCAAGTTTTGCAGTATCTCAACATCCTGTAAAACAAGGAAGGGCCATAGCCCAATGGTAGAGCATACCATTTGCATCCAGAAGTTTTCCGGCTGAATCACCAATTGCTCCAAGTAGGGCTGGGGAGAACAGTCACCCTCAAACGTTGGACAGCCACTGTCAGTAAGTGTCAACAGTGCCAAACTTGATGGACCATTGATCTGAAGCTTCCTGTATTCCTAGGAAACCAATCGCTGCAAAGACCCAATGTCATGCCAATGTTATGGGATGAGTTTCAAAGTAGGAGCCAAATGTGGAAACTGGCAAACTCTGGAAACTCAATACGTACACATTTCCTCTCCCTTGCACACATTCACACAAACAGACCCCTCGCATCAGGCAACACCTTCTCACCACTACTTCCCTGCTCAATCTGGGTATTTTCCTAAAAGAGGTGCACTGGAACTCTACATCCTCTAGTAGAGAACCAGATAGGGATCTATCCTAGGCAGGAATATACGTTTTTCATCCCACCAGCACTTATTCCTTCTAACCACCACTCTAAAGGTAAAGAAGCCCCTGACTGTTAAGTCCAGTCACGGACGACTCTGGGGTTGCGCTGCTCATCTCGCTTTACTGGCCGAGGGAACCAATGTTTGTCTGCAGTTTTTCCGGGTCATGTGGCCAGCATGACTAAGCCGCTTCTGGCGAAACCAGAGCAGTGCACAGAAACACCGTTAACCTTCCCACTGGAGTGGTACCTATTTATCTACTCACACTTGATGTGCTTTCAAACTGCTAAGTTGGCAGGAGCAGGGACCGAGCAATGGGAGCTCACTCCGTCACGGGGATTCGAACCACCAACCTTCTGATTGGCAAGCCCTAGGCTCTGTGGTTTTGACCACAGCGCCACCCACGCCACTCTAGCAAGGGTTAATAGCGGACTCAATTGAAACTTATTTGGGTTGCAAATCCTTAACCTTCTACCATCCTTGGTAAAAACACCTCTCTCTACCTACCCCTGCAGCCACATGAAAGGCTGGGCAAGGATTTATTCGACCACTACTGAAAGGCTGGGACCATGGCAAGAGTTCATGCTTTGCATACTGAAGATCCCAGCTTCATCCCTCAGGATCTTTAGTTAAAAGCATTTCTGATTATTGGGGGTGGGTTGGGGGATGGAGGGACTCTGATGTGATCTGGAGACTCCTTGCTAGTCAAATTCTGGGAGGTGCGAGGGTAGACCTCCACTGGAATAAGAGGGAAATAGTTATCTTGGTGTTAATGAACACCCAGATTTCCATCTTCCTGAGGGATAGACCCAATTATGAACATGTGATAATCTTGAAATCACTTGGCTGGATAACTGCATCACAGGCAGCAAGGTAACACTGACCCATCTGACTTGCAGCATCATCTGCTTCTTCCCCTTCTTTTGCCTTAGGAGAACAATCCACATCTAGCTTTCCCAAGCAGGTGGCTATTGCACTCATGCCCTGCTTGAAGGCTTCCCATCATAGGAACAAAATGCTGGACTAGACATGTCTTTGGTCTGATCCAGTAGGTGCCTAATAAGCCCTCTTTCTCTCTTAAGTGGGAGAATTACCACTGCACTGCCACCAAACACCTGCAGATACCAGAAAGAACAAGAGGAACTTCCACTTTATGAGGTCGGTTTCGTAGGAGAGCAGAAGTCTTCACTGAGCTTTCTCTCTGGGGTGCAGCTGCCCTTTCAGCTCCTGTCTGGTGCTTGATCTTTTCCATTGGTGCAATGCTGGGCATGTTCATTAATGTCTGAAACCAAAATGGTATCATTGAAAATCTGGGGAAAAAACTCTTTTTCCTTGGAAGAACAGTTCCACCACGATCACTGCACAATCAGCATGCTCTTCTTCTTCTTTTTTTGCCAACCTCCTGAGCTTGACAAGGTCAAATCAGCCCCCAAAGAACTTTATTTATTTGCTCATGCATAAAGAATGGAAAGTTCAAAAACAGAATATTGATCATGAATGCCAGTATTTGGTGAGTTAGTTCACATTCCATACATATGGTGGGGCCCTGGCTAAATCACCACAGCACATGTGATAAAACTGGATCACAGGGATCAGGTAGGCACATGTAGGGGTGTATACTGATAAAATAAATGCACAGTGTTTCCACTTAATGCATAAAATTATTAGAATGCTTAGTATGTGAACTGGTCCTGGTGGAAAGGTTTGCTTAGCTATTCTGTTTTATTTCTATTTTATCCTGTGAAAACTTGCATATTCCTTTCGTAACAGAAGCCAGTCCCATAAAAATCACAATATTCCTTGCCAGATATGGAAGGGATATTGCAGAACAATGTGGGAAACATATTTTGAATTCAAAAATCACACACATTCATGCCACAAGTATGATTCGGAGATTCGGATTTGAGTAGGAATCTCAGCCATGCTGTACAGCCCACATAGCTAAGAGAATAGAACGTTTGCCACTTGTATTAATTCCTTATTAAAACACACACTTGTGGACAATTTTCCAGGGTGGTGGTGGTGGAAAGGGATGGTGATTTCTTATGAATTATTCTACCAGCTTTGCTAAATAGTGACCTTTAGTTACCAAATGACACCGTGTGTTCTATTTTTCTGACAGATGACAGCCTATTCTGTCCTGAAAAAGATTCTACATGTTGAAGATGATAAAGAGCTTAGAGTTCAGACTATGCATCCCCACAATCAAGGGAAGGCTGTTTCTATGCAGTATATTTCCTAGATGTTAACTTTATGCAGATAGGGTTGAGCATATTTCCACTACACTGTGGAAGTGTAAAAATATAGGATCATTAAAACGATGGGTGACCCTATTCTGTCCCTGACTGTTTCCTATCAATGCAAGTGGTGATAAAGGAGTCTCTTCTTGTAAAAGATGCAAAGGGGCTTGCAGAGAAATTGGAGCCATTGAACCTACATCTGGAACGATATGCAAGGAAGCAGAACACCTTTATGATACAATGCAAAAATAGGTAAAGCAGACAGTAGTAGCTAAGGACCAGGTGTGATTTCAACAGTTCCATTTGTCCAAATGTACAAAGTGGGGGTGGGGTGGGGGTTTCTAATTTTTTTAAACAAAAGGGGCATGAATACAGAATCATCCTCTTGGCTTACCTCTCTAGAACCTTCTCTCCAGGCAGTCCCAACCTGCACTTTGCTATCAAAGCCCAGCTGAGGATTCATTTATTTAATTACTCTTAATACCCTGCCTTTACTCCAAGGAACTCTAGCTTCTCCCCACCACCTCCCCATAGTTTCCTGGGAGTAAACTCCATTAAAACTCAGTGCTAGTGCCTTAATTCTGATTGCATAGATTTCATTTGTAGAGCACATCAAATGTTAACAAAAGAGCTCCAGCAACATTTCGCTTTTAATTTCAAATGCGAACCATTTTGTAAAACAAGTGTTACTACATAAACTATTAGTGTAAAGTAGGGACGCCAACAAAGGAAAGTAGTAAACTCAAGTTTTGTTTTGTTTTTTTAAAAAGTATTATTTTGCAATACAGTCGTATCTCAGGCTAAGTACTTAATTCGTTCCGGAGGTCTGTACTCAACCTGAAACTGTTCTTAACCTGAAGCACCACTTTAGCTAATGGGGCCTCCTGCTGCTGCCGCGCCGCCAGAGCCCGATTTCTGTTCTCATCCTGAAGCAAAGTTCTTAACCTGAAGCACTATTTCTGAGTTAGCGTATGTATTTCTGAGAAGCATATGTAACCTGAGGTACCACTGTACATTGTTACTGCCATATACCGTATTTTTTGCTCTATAAGACTCACTTTTTCCCTCCTAAATAGTAAGGGGAAATGTGTGTGCGTCTTATGGAGCGAATGCAGGCTGTGCAGCTATCCCAGAAGCCAGAACAGCAAGAGGGATTGCTGCTTTCGCTGCGCAGCGATCCCTCTTGCTGTTCTGGCTTCTGAGAGTCAGAATTTTTTTGTTTTGTTTGTTTTCCTCCTCCAAAAACTAGGTGCGTCTTGTGGTCTGGTGCGTCTTATAGAGCTAGGCCTAGTACCTGGCATTGTTTCTCAGAAGCCGCCAGAGCAAGATAACAGAACCCAGTGGCTGCAGCTGTAATACACTGGACGAACAGTAATTTGTCTATGAATTCAGACCTTTCAATGATACATCTGGTTTCCTCTACATGTGCTCAACTAGACTCAGTGATTTCTATGATTATGATTACAAAAAGTGAACGTTCTTTATGATGTTCTACAATGAACGTTGCAAAGGAGTGGCGTCAATGTTTTCTGAAGCTAGCAGACCCATGGCTACAGCATTTCTCTCTGTCCTGTGTAAGAACATAAGAATACCTGGCTAGATCAGGCCAATGGCCCATTTAGTCTGGCACACTCTTCTCACAGTGGCCAACCTGCCTGCTGGAAATCCCAAAGCAGGACCTGAGCCCAAGAGGACTCTTCCCCTTCTGCACTGGTTTTCTGAAGCATACTGTGGGCAGAACATAGCCAATCATGGCTAGTAGCCATTGGTAGCTTTCTATTTATCTATATCCAGGGCTTTTTTTCAGCTGGAGCTCACTGGAGCTCAGTTCTGGCACCTCTCAGGTGGGTGCCATTGCCATTCTAAGAGAACAAGGGAGAAGTTAATGGTGAGCTCCAGTACCGCTTTTTCTAGAAAAATAGCTCTGTCTGTATCCATCTACAGTCATACCTCGGGTCAAAGACGCTTCAGGTTGTTTTTTTTGGGGGGGGGGGGGTTATGGACCCGCCGAAACCTGGAAGTACCGGAACGGGTTACTTCCGGGTTTTGGGGGTCGCACATGCACAGAAACGCTAAATCGCGCTTTACGCATGCGCAAAAGCACTGAATTGCAACCCGCGCATGCGCAGACGCGCCTCTGTGGGTTGCGAACGTGCATCCCGCACAGATCACGTTTGCAACCTGAGCATCCACTGTATCTGTCCTAAGAATCATGGACAACAAAAGAGGTTTAAAGAGGTTCAAAGACTCCCTCAAGGCAAATATAAAAAAAAAAAAGTAGTATAAACACCGACAACTGAGAAACCCTGGCCTGCGAGCACTCCAACTGGAGAACAGCCTTTACCAAAGTTGCCATGGGTTTTGAAGATGCTCAAACTCAGGATGAAAGGGAGAAACATGCTAAGAGGAAGGCAAGCTTGGCAAACCCTCACCATGATCAACTCCCGGCTGGAAACCTATGTCCCCACTGTGGAAGGATGTGTGGATCCAGAATTGGCCTCCACAGTCACTTACGGACTCACTGTTAAGACGGTGTTTAGGGAAGACAATCTTGCTAGGCTATGAAGAAGAAGATCCTAAGAATCTCTGAGAGGTGATAAGTGATTAATTGAGCAATAACTATACATATCTACTCAGAAGAAGAAAAACCCGAAACCATTAAGTTTTACACTCAGGTAAATGCATATGGGATTGATGTCTAAAGATATTATCTATTTATCATTGTTTCAAGAGAGGAGCGCCTTCCAAGAACATGAGGTGGAGTATATGGTCGGTTCCATTTCTGTTCCTTATCGTTGAGGTTATCTGTATTTATTTATTTTACCTAGCCGTATCTTGGAGTCTTGACATTTTCCATCCAGTGGCTTTTAAGGCTATATGGATTTTAAGAAGTATAATTTATGCCTCTGCCATTTAACGATGCACCTTTTAACCAACGATAAAAAAACTACCTCACGTTTCTTTTGATTTAGACCTCTTGGCCTAGTTGAGGCGGATCATTTGAGCAAAGTGTGTGTGGCCGGGGTGGGTGAGTGGGGGTGGAGTTGGCAGAGAGAGAGCAAAAAAAGGAAGGGAAAAAAAAGGTCGTCTGCAGTGGGTATCTCCCGACCAGGGAAGCTACTTTGTCTTAATTACCTCAGGAGGAGAAACTGGCCCTGAAGCAATCATCTTTGTTTGTTAACACACCCTATCGGCTGCACTGCTCCGTATAAATAAAACATGACCAAGATTACAACGTCATGTTCTTGTGGACTCCAGACCCTGGTAACTGCTCAAGTCGAATGCACAAAAGCATCCCAGAGCAATCTGGTGCATATCAGAGGGCATCAAGGAATGTTTTTCATTCCTAAGCAACCGCATGTGAACTGGCTTCTAATATTAAACACAATTGTTTGCTCAAATGCTAAAAAGAAGTGTGTGGAACTCACTTTGTTTTGCCTTTGTCTCGGGTAAGCAGCAAGCCACAGCATAGTGAAGTGACAAGGCATTTAACTTAAAGAATGCTTCCACTCCTCTCTCTCTCTCTCACCTCCCTACTGACTATTTTTAGTTCCATTCCCCCCACCCCACCCCACCCGGCTTTTTGCTTCCTGCCTACTTTATATTAGCTGAGGATTAGGCCCCGATTTTAATGAGCTCTAAAATGCCTGTCGGAAGCAAACAACAAATCTATCAAATTCAAAATGTGTTTTGTGTGTGTGTGTGTGTGTGTTTCTCTTGGAAAAAAAGAAGAAGCCCATTCAGCTTTTAAAAGCACATTTTTGGAAGGTTTGGGTTATAACCCCCATCTCCACCCCAACGTTCAGCCCAGACACCGGGGGCCTTCTGGCGGTTCCCTCATTGCGAGAAGTGAGGTTACAGGGAACCAGACAGAGGGCCTTCTCGGTAGTGGCGCCCGCCCTGTGGAATGCCCTCCCTTCAGATGTCAAGGAAATAAGCAGCTATCTTATCTTTAAAAGACATCTGAAGGCAGCCCTGTTTAGGGAAGTTTTTAATATTTAATGCTGTATTGTTTTTAACACTCGATTGGAAGCCGCCCAGAGTGGCTGAGGAAACTCAGCCAGATGGGCGGGGTATAAATAATATATTATTATAATATTATTATTATAACAAAATCACTGTTTTTTTAATATTTCATGTATCTTCATAGGTATTTGGGCATTTCACTTTCCTAACAGTGAATGCATTCCCTGAGTGTAGATATTTATTGCACAAGAGGGAAGCGTCAGCAGGCTTGGGGACGGAAAAAAAGTTTTACAGAAGTACAACAAAGTATGCATTACGTTTTAAAAAGGGGATGGGGAGCAGTCCAGTGAGGACTGAGCAATATTAAGTGGCCATGGAATGTTGGCATGGGACAAAATGGGAAACCAGGGGGAAATGGATTGGAGTAGCTTGAAAGGGGTATGGCTGGCTGGCTGGGAACACCCTGCAAACTGCAACATCTTGCTGCTGCTGTTCAGAATTGACACGTATTCATTACTAGTTTAAAACAATCATGTAAGAATCCACACATTTAAATTCATACGTTACGACAGATTAATGCTGCAATTTTAAAATTGCCTACAAGGCATTCAAGTGAGTCATTCTCGGATAGGGAACAGTTTCATGATAGTTTATTATGGGAATCTGTGTACAGTGGTACCTCGGGTTACATACGCTTCAGGTTACATACGCTTCAGGTTACAGACTCCGCTAACCCAGAAATAATGCTTCAGGTTAAGAACTTTGCTTCAGGATGAGAACAGAAATCGTGCTCCGGCGGTGCGGCAGCAGCAGGAGGCCCCCATTAGCTAAAGTGGTGCTTCAGGTTAAGAACAGTTTCAGGTTAAGAATGGAGCTCTGGAACGAATTAAGTACTTAACCCGAGGTACCACTGTATTGATATGTTGCCTGAGAATCTACACACCAAATACTGTATACAGAAACTCTGGCTGTTTCCCATAAACAAGTAAGGCGGGAGAGTGATACGGTTGATTTCCTCACCAAAGGTCATGACATCCTGAGCAGCAGCACAGATTCTGACCCAACCTGATCAGCCAGATTATTAACCATGATGTGGGTGTGTCTGAATGCCAGTTGCTGGAAACCACAGGAAGGGAGGTTGCTGTTACACTTGGGTCCTGCTTTCAAGCTTCCCATGGGCTTCTTGTTGGCCACTTTGAGACAAGAGCGCTGGACTAGATGGGCCTTTGGCCTGATTCAGTAGGTTCTTCTCACGTTCCTATCCATCAGATGACCAGCGGAGGAGCCAAAGCTGGTGCTTGCGAACATAGGTCTTAGCATCACCCATGGGCTGGAGCCTATTGACCAAAGGCCTCTTAAGCCAGGGCCCTTGAATTGGGATGTTTAGAATCAATAACTTCCTGAGGAACCGGCCTCCTTTACATTGCAATGAGTCTGTAATGGGAGCAGGAATGATAACCTCAAGGTCAAAGAGCTGCCTCTTTATTTTTATTGATTTAATCTTTATTGATTTTATACAATGAATCACAGTTATAACTCTCCATCGGTAGTGTACATAGGAAAAGAGAGAGAGAGGAAAAGACCAAAAAAAGAAAAAAAGAAAAAAAAAGTGAAAAAAGTTAGAAATAAGATAAGGTTGTTCCCATATTGAGACTTCCCTCCTCCCCAACCTGGGTTCTCTGTGTATCTATATAGAACAGCATCTATTTTACAATTATCCAATACTTCCAAGAGTTATTTCACATTGCAGGAGTCATTCAAAGCCTGCCAAAGATTTTACATGCTTACAGTGATCTTTTACATATTGTCTATATTTATCTCATTCTCTGTTGAATTTTTGATCTTCATGATTCCTAACTTTCCCTGTTATTCTTGCCATCTCGGCGTACAGTGGTGCCCAGCAAGACAAATGCCTCGCAAGACGAGAAACTTGCTAGATGAAAGAGTTTTCCGTCTTTTGAGGTGCTTCGCAAGACGAATTTCCCTATGGGCTTGCTTCGCAAGACGAAACGTCTTGCGAGTTCTTGCGAGTTTTTTTCCCTTTTTTTCCCTTTTTCTAAGCCGCTAAGCTGCTAATAGCCGCTAAGCCGCTAAACCGCTAATAGCCGCTAAGCCGCTAATAGCCGTGCTTCGCAAGATGAAAAAACCGCAAGACGAAGAGACTCGTGGAACGAATTAATTTCGTCTTGCGAGGCACCACTGTACTCAAATAATTTTGTCTGTCATTCCATTTTTGTTGGCACTGTATGTTCTCTCCTTTCCAGCATTGGGCTAACAACATTCTCGCTGCTGTGATTGCATACATGGATAATCTCCTTAAGTCCTTTGGTATCTCTATACCTATAATCCCCAGAAGAAAGGCTTCTGGGGTTTTATTTTTTTTGGGGGGGGGGGAGAAAGGTTAATTTAAACAATTTTTTTAGCTTGTTGTAGATCATTTCCCAAAATTCCTTTATCTTTTTGCATTTCCACCACATATGATACATAGTTCCTTCTATTTCTTTACATTTCCAACACTACTACTACTATTACTACTACTAATAAATTATTTGTACCCCGCCCATCTGGCTGGGTTTCTCCAGGCACTCTGGGCAGCTTCCAACCAAATATTAAAAATACATTAAAACATCAGTCATTAAAGTTGGAGCCAAAGAGCTGCCTCTTTCGGGCCTTCTTCTCCTTGGTACAGGAAAGCTCCTGGGTGGGGTGATTTGGCCTTTGGAGAATAAATAGCTTCAGTTCAGTGCCAGACTTTGGCCTGGTTCACACGGCATGGGAAGCCAAACTTTGACCAGAGCTTATGATTAGTGAGGAGTGAGCTTAGCTACAAGTCCTAGTGTAGATGACACACAAAGCTAAAAGTTGGCTTAGCTCAGTGCAGCATGGCAGTCAAGAGGACGGGAGAGGAACAAAGTTGTTGTGAACTTCTCTCTGGCAGCTGCACAGTCATGCGGTCCTGACAAGCCATAGTTTGGTTTACTGTGTCTTGTGTTTTTTTTTTTTTTAATAATATTTTATTAAATTTTCACAATAAAGGACTTATAAACAACAAATAAGAAAAATTACAAGGAAAATACAAAATCACAAAAATACAAAAATACAAAAGTACAAATACTTAACATAGAAAAGAAAAAGAAGAAAGAAAAAGAAGAGAAAAAACAGAAAGACTCTTTTCAAATTCATAACGTTCTTAACCTTATTTTCTTGACTTCCACCCGCCCTCCTTTCTTGTATTCCACTTCCAATTTAATTTAGCAAATTCATTTATATTAGTTTTATCCTTTAAAAATTCCTTCAAATATTATATTTTTCAAATTTTCATCCAATATCTATCCCTTCTTTCATTTTTTTATTTTTTTATCTTAATCACTTGAACCTCTTTTTCTCATTTCAGTGTCCTCAACATTCAAAGATTTTGCAATGTTTTTGTAGGTAGTTTTTAAACTTCTTCCAATCTTCTTCCACCTGCTCTTCTCCTTGATCTCGTATTCTGCCGGTCATTTCTGCCAGTTCCATGTAGTCCATTACTTGTATCTGCCATTCTTCCAGAGTGGGTAGATCTTGTGTCTTCCAATGCTTTGCAACCAAAATTCTTGCTGCTGCTGTGGCATACAGAAAGAAAGTTCTGTCCTTCTTTGGCACCAATTGGCCGACCATGCCCAGGAGAAAGGCCTCTGGTTTCTTAGGGAAAGTGTACTTAAGTACCTTTTTTAGTTCATTATATATCATCTCCTGTGTCTTGTGAACGAGGCCTTTGTCGGAGGAAGTAGCTCACTCAGAAATTCCTGAGGTTCCCCAACTCCAGCTTACCTTGCTGCCCAGATGTACTCTGTGGGCTTCTATCCAAGGTAGGACAAGACACTGTTGAGGAATGAGGATGGTATCCAAAGAAACCATGTTATTTGACCTCCCATATGATCATTATTGGAGAGAAACACAGAGAAGTGCCACTCATACCACATTGTGTGACTTTGTACCTTAGATCCATTGTGGACCTCGTGGTGTAGGAATCCTACTGAGCTTTTCAGTGTAGGTGTTGGAATCCTACTGAGCTTTTCAGACCCATCTGTGAGAGATGGATGCCCTTTTATTACCAAAGAGCTCACCCTGTCAATAGTTCTGCTCTAAGGGATTAAAAGCAATCCAAAACCATTTTTAAAAAAGCAACAACAACATGCTATTCTGTTAAAATATTTCAGATGATGAAGACACTTCCAGATGGGGCAATCTGTAAGATATCTACTAGGGAGTAAGCAGAGGGGAACATCATAATCCAGTAATCATTTGTCACTGTAGGCAATGACTAATGGTGTGATGGTCATTGCAGCAGGATCGACATATTTCAGAAAGTGAAAATCTGGATAAAGTTGTTGAGCTTCCCCACCAAAAATTCACCAAAATCGCCAATATACCCAGGATTTTCCGCCCAGACGCAGTTCCCAACACCCGGATCCCGGATATATCTGGGTCATTCCGGACATATGGCAACCCTACACTACAGCAATGATTCTAGAGGGAAAACAACAAACAACTTCTGGGCCTGGCCAAGCCAATGGAGATGGCTCCATGGGGTTGCATTCAGTCCACTGCTGGTTCCATCAGTGTAAGCTGGTTTCCATTTGGAAAGGGTGCTTCAGCACACAGGGGTTGAGGAGAAGGAAGAATGTCCTTTTGTGCTAGAGAGCATCATTGCACTGGCTTCTACTAGTTCAATGCTTTGGTTGAATACAGCCCATTGTCCCACCCATCCTTGGTGCAGCCAGGTGGGGTGGCTGATCATGGAAGCAGTTCTGGGAGCAGGAGGACCTAGTGGCAGTCAGTTCCAGCAGGCTGATGGAGGGGGCTTTGCTATCTCACCTGTCACTGCAACTGGGTACTGTAGTGTCTCCAATACTTTTCTTTTTATTGTCCCTCCTGCACATACTGTAGACTTGCATCCATCTGTCCACTATAGGAACACCTCTCAAGTGGGACCAATTAATGAGAAACTTACAGGAGCATCTTACAGGAAATGTTGAAAGGAGATGTAACTGACATGCTTTTCTTCCCCCACTCTTTTTTGGTTGGATATAAATGCATCCGATCATTAAGGTTGTGCCAGCGTCTCTGTGTTCCCTTAGTGCATGTTGGCACTCCAACGCTCAATCTGGGAACAAACATGCTTACATAATATGCATTTTTTTATAAGAAAAAAACAACAAATAATTTTGCCTCTTCAAAATGATAAATGAGGCAGTGAAGGGGGCAGGAAAGAAGATAGTGCTGATATTTAAATGGCTTTGAGTTTTTCGGGGGGGGGGGGGTTGGAGGATGTGTTGCTTTGGCTCTAAAAGAAAATTGGTAGCATGTCATTGATGTGCAACTGGCATAAACACAGAAACTTAGAAAGTTGCCTTCTACCAAGTCAGACCATCAGTCTCTCTACTTCAGTATTGTCTACACTGACTGGCAGCAGCTATCTAGGGTATCAGGCAAGAGTGGCGCTGTGGTCTAAACCACTGAGCCTCTTGGGCTTGCCAATCGGAAGGTCAGCAGTTCAAATCCCCATGACTGGGTGAGCTCCAGTTGCTTTGTCCCAGCTCCTGCCAACCTAGCAGTTCGAAAGCACACCAGTGCAAGTAGATAAATAGGTACCGCTGCAGCGGGAAGGTAAATGGCATTTCCGTGCGCTCTGGTTTCCATCACGGTGTTCCACTGTGCCAGAAGCAGTTTAGTCATGTTGGCCACATGACCCAGAAAGCTGTCTGCGGACAAATGCCAGCTCCCTCGGCCAGTAAAGCGAGATGAGCGCTGCAAACCCATAGTCGCCTTTGACTGGACTTAACCGCCCAGGGGTCCTTTACCTTTTTACCTCGCCCAGCCTTACTCAGAGATGCCAGGGGCTGGATGTGGGAAATTCTGCATGCAAAGGAGATGCTGAGCCACTAACTTACAGCTCTTCCTCCTAAAGCATAAGGGCTGCCTAAATGGGAAAATTGGGATTGACTGGGAAAATTAAAGTGAGCCTCCATTTAAGGATAGCTGGCATTAAGAATACCTGGCACTGTATCTTTAAAACAACAACTTTCTTCCCCAAGATGGTGAGAAAAATGTTGTTGGCCCCCTAGGTAGGTATTCTTGCTTCAGAAAGTGGCTGTGGAAACTATAAACTGAAAGACGGGGTGGGGTGGTAGGAGCTCATAGAGATGCAGTCCATCAAAAAGAACTAAGTGGATGATCTCATTCCATTATTTTTAACTCTGTACACCATTGATAATTAATTTGTCTGACATCATATTGATTTCCTGTCTCTTGTTTTATTGTCAACATTTTGTTTGTAATACACAACTGGTTAGCTTCCAATTAACCCTTCTGTTCAAACAAGCTCTCAAAGAATCGAAAATAGGAAGTTTCACGCAGAACTCCCTTGCAGGGAAGTGCTCAGGAAATAAATGGCTAGATCCCGAGACTGAATTGTGGAGGGGAAGTAGAGATAATTTGGTAAGTGTAGACCTGAAAGAATTAAGAAGTGGATTCCATCTGTAGTGGGCTGTGATCAAATTGTCTATTTTTCTTCTTCTTCTTCTTACCAGATCTATGAAGCCGCCCAGCTCACTTTGTTTTCAGTTTACCAATTAGCATTTTTAAAGGAATATTTACACGTGAACAAACCAGCATGTGTTACATTCCTTGCTAGAACTTGATGACATTAGAAACCTCAATATTCTTATAGTACAAATACAATTTTGCACAGGGACACTGTGGCCTAATGTGGCTTTCGTTGTCTTAATTGCAAGCTTCCTTACTTGGTATCTCTGGAGTATCACCAAGGATTTAATAGGATAATTAAAATGTTTATCCCCCTTTCTTGCCCTAATTCTCTTCCTTAGACATTCTTCTAACAACACCAGATTTTGTTTTCCAGCCACCATCATATAAATGTTTGGGCTTCTCCAGACATCCTTTTAAATGTTTAAATTCATGATGATTGGTGCTCATGATGGGCTACATGATGGGCATCCATCTGTCTCAGGAGGCAATGGAGGAATGTGCTTTGGGGGGTGAGGTCAAGCTCTTGGAAGCTTGCAGCTCCTGTTGTGGCTGTAGAGACTGACGTGGGAGAGGCATGTTTTGTTGCAGCTGGGGCAGATGAAGGCATCCGGTTGTGCTGCTGCAGATACAACTCCTCCCAGGGGTCATTTCTCCTCTGGCAATGCAGGGAGAACATTTCATTAGAATAAATGTTCTTTATTTATTTCATTTAAAACTATGCCAGCCAGCCTGGTGTAGTGGTTAAGAGCAGTAGTCTCGTAATCTGGGGAACCGGGTTCGCGTCTCCGCTCCTCCACATGCAGCTGCTGGGTGACCTTGGGCCAGTCACACTTCTCTGAAGTCTCTCAGCCCCACTCACCTCACAGAATGTTTGTTGTGGGGGAGGAAGGGAAAGGAGCATGTTAGCCGCTTTGAGACTCCTTAAGGGGAGTGATAAAGCGGGATATCAAATCCAAACTTTTCTTCTCTTCTTAAGATACTACCTTCCTGCCAAGGCGGTTCACCATTTTAAAATGTGGGGGTGGGGAGTGATATAAAATGCAAAGTTGGGCCTACGATGGCGGTTGGTGAGGGAAGAAGGGCTGGAAAAAAGCCTGACGAGCAGATGTTGCCATTCCTTGCTCCCCTTGCTCTCGTCTTCCTTCTCCTTATCGTCACCGTTAGCATCGTTCAGACTGTGCAGGCACCGAAAACGCCCTCCTCTCTTTGCCCTTCGCCTCCAGCTCTGAGCATTTCATACTTCTCTGCCTCGGAAAGTGTTTTTAAAAAAGTTCTCTTTGGCAAACCCCCATTGACATTAACTACAAAAGGGGCTTTATTTGGGTCACAGCAACTGGGACTCTTTGCTGCAGTCTTTCCAAGCTCCTAGAGGCTGCAACCTTTCTGGAGCAAGTCGTTTGAATCGCTTCAAAACAGAGGAGGCCTTGCCTACTTATCGGACAGCACTGGCACCCTTGAACCAAAAATAAGAGAGAGAGAGAGAGGGAATTGTATCTCCAATATGGTTAGGCCTGGGAGGCTCTCCCTTGTTTTTCAGGGGCGCAACACTTACGGGAGAAGCAGCAAAGAGCGAAAATGTCTGTGGCGTTTGCTAAATGGAGGTCAGTGCGGATCCGTGCGCGTGTGTGCGTGTGTTCCATTTCTCCAAATCCATGGCTGGAGTTGGCAGAACAAGGCTCCGCGATAAATATATTATGAAAGGTCTATGTTAATCATTTCAGCTTTTGGAACAGGCACTTTAGTTGGCTTTAATTTGTAAACCTCCTGAGTCTCTCTCAACTTGATGGGCCTCCTTCAGGGGAAACCTTTGGAAAATGGAGTGTGTCATTCGGCGCAGTAAATGGAGTTGGCGAGCTGCTCCTTCCCTCCTTCTCCTTCTCTTATGGGACTGTCGGTAAATTGCAAATGTATGATGTAATGCATATGGATGGGTGATAGGGGTGCAGAACAATTTTTTTTTTTTTTTACTACGGAGGCAAATTCATCCCGAGGGTTTATGCCATCGTGGCAGGGATGAAGTTGGATCTCTTGCAGTCTGAACTATCTATGTTTGGGCAGATGAAAACTTGCCCACTTCTTTCATGCTGAGAGACACTTTTTAAAAAATCGCATTAGGAACCAGCTTGTCAGAATAAAAGTAACACAGGAAGCATTGCAATTTGGGATAAATGTTACATGCTTAATAATAATAATTTATTATTTAATCCCCACCCATCTGGCTGGGTTTCCCCAGCCACTCTGGGAGGCTCCCAACAGAACATTAAAAACACGATAAAACATCAAATATTAAAAACTTCCCTAAACACGGCTGCCTTCAGATGCCTTCTAAAAGTCAAATAGTTTATTTCCTTGACATATGATGGGAGGGCGTTCCACAGGGTGGGTGCCACGACCGAGAAGGCCATCTGCCTGGTTCCCCATAGCCTCACTTCTCGCAGTGAGGGAACCACCAGAAGGCCCTCAGCGCTGGACCTCAGTGTCTGGGCAGAATGATGGGGGTGGAGACGTTCCTTCAGGTATACTGGGCCGAGGCTGTTGGAGCCATTTCTTTGAAGGAACAGCGCAATAGGGAAGCCAGACAATACTTTGTCTATCCCTGATGCTCCCGTTATCTAAGAAAATCTAAGCAGCTTAGTGATAAAGCTACCACATAAACTTCTATCCAAGTACAGTGGTACCTCGGGTTAAGTACTTATTTCGTTCCGGAGGTCCATTCTTAACCTGAAGCACCACTTTAGCTAATGGGGCCTCCTGCTGCTGCCACCGCGTCACCGGAGCACGATTTCTGTTCTCATCCTGAAGCAAAGTTCTTAAAACGAGGTACTATTTCTGGGTTAGCGGAGTCTGTAACCTGAAGCATATGTAACCTGAAGCGTATGTAACCCGAGGTACCACTGTACTAATCATCTAGGACCATCGTAGCTTTCCCATCATCATCATCATCATCATCATCATCATCATCATATGTCCTCCGCAGGTATGGCAACTTGAATAAAATATTGGGGGAGGCAGGAAAATCCTGCCCCACATATTTGATCACATGATGTGGTGTGTGCACACCATTTGAAAGGCAATGCTCTCAACTTGGGGGGCAGCCCCCTCAACTATTTCATTGAGGGGGCCTCAGCCCCTAGGAGTTGACTCCTATGCCATGGAGAAAAGAATCAGAATTGTAGAGTTGGAAGGGTCCATGAGGGTGATCTAATTCACCCCCTGCGGTACCGGAATCTTTTGCCCAATGTGGGGCTCTAAGCCATGACCCTGAGATTAAGAGTCTCGTGCTCTACTGGCTGAAATCCTGTCTCACCTGTGGATGCAAAGCATATAACTCCCACCTGCAATGCAGGCTGTCAAAGGGGATTTTCATTCCTTACCTCTGTCTTGCAAAGCTGATAGCGATTTGGGTCCCTCCCGTTGGCTCCCATTCATGCCAAACCCAACAGCTGAACGGGGGCCACTGTCCGCTCTTGCCTCTGTGTTAATGTTGCTCTTTAATCAGGCAACTTGCAATCCTTACTGGCCCAAATCCTTGCCTGCACAATGTTCTAGGCTTGCTTGGCTGAGATACAGGAGAATGAGCTAAGGAGGTGGTCAAAGGTTTCAGAGCCAAGAGACCACTTAGTTAGTCTGAGCAGCCCATGTGCCAAATACATGATATAAACACCTTTCCTGTTTGTCATTTATGTACTTTTGAAGTATAATGAATTGTTCTGACTAGGTCTGCCAAATTCCTATATTCATAGAAAGCTGGCATTTCAGAAATATCAAAGAGTGTTGCGAGGTGAGCCAGGCTTCCAGAAATTTGGTTAGCATCCCTAGAGCTCCCTGCTAAATTGTGAGAAGAGCTAAATACCATTTCAACATTTTAGATGTGGGAAGACGACCCATCCTGTTATCTTTTTGATCGTGTTGTATCGCAATGCACCTACCATTTCTCACATTCTCTCTGCGCTGCTGGTTGGACTCTGTCCCACTTCCAGCCCAATGGGGGGGGGGGGAGCAGTGCTGGGGACCAAGGCAGGGAGGCAGAGCAGTAAACTTTAAACCTGCTCTCCTCCCCGTGTAAAACGTAATGTGCAATAACCGGCCCTATTCTAGCATTCGAATCCCTCACACCACAGGCAGGGTCCAAAATTCCCCAAGCACCTGGCAGGTTTTGCTACTGGCATGGGTCCAATTGTGACTACGTGGAAATTTATGGGCGCCAGGTTGGCGGCTGACATCTCCATCGAGCCAGCCGACTCGTGCACAGCAAAAGACGCGAGCCGTGTGCTTCTGTGCTGCCGAGTGAATCATGGACCCCTGGCAGGGCTTCTTAGTCCTCCATCATCCCATCAAGGAAAGCAAATGCAGGGCTGAGTGCAGAGATCTTTGACTGTGCTGCAGCCTTGCCACAAGCCACTCACAGTTTAAAAACCTCTGCCTTAGTCCAGAGTTAATTCCATTTCCATTTCCACTGTGTTTCTCCTACGGGACTGCTTCTCCTGGTATGCCCCACGAAGGACCTTACGGTTTGCAAATAATAACTTCTTGGAGATCTTGGGCCTCAGGGTGATTAGGCTGGCCCTCGACCAGGGCCTTTTCGGCCTTGGCCCCGGCCTGGTGGAACACTCTGCCACAAGAGATCAGGGCCCTGCAGGATTTGACATCTTTCCAAAGGGCCTGCAAGACGGAGGCCTTTGGTCAGGGCTCAGCCTGATTCCCCTTCTCTTTTTGTATAAGAACTAGTATGAAAGAGGCCTCTCAGCATTCTCACAGGCCCACATACTGTTCCCAACCCCAATCCTGCAGAAAGCCATCTAATTAGATTTTAATTTGATCCTGACTTGTTTTTAGGAGGTAATTTAATTATTGTTTGATTTTATACCAATGTTATATATTTGATGTTAGCCGCCCTGAGCCTAGTTTCGGCCGGGGAGGGCAGGATACAAATAAAAGTTTCTTCTTCTTCCTCTTCTTCTTCTTCTTCTTCTTCTTCTTCTTCTTCTTCTTCTTCTTCTTCTTCTTCTCTGGGACAAGAGCAAGGTACATTCAAGCAAAATAGTGGAGATCATAGAGTCATAGAACTGCAAGGGACCCAAGGATCATCTAAGTCCAAACCCCTACAAATAGACATTCCATTGTGGCAACCATTTGGCGCCTAGCTTATACATCTGAGTTTCCAGCACTGACCACCAGTGACAGTCAGAATGAGTGTGTCTTCTCCATCACCCTCCACAAGTTAGAAGCATAATTTTGGAGGTGGAAGCCTTCTTACACATGTAGGCTCCTGGTAGAATTTAGAAACCTGCCTTCAGCTCTCCTGGGGAATTGGGATGCCTGAATAAGGCTACAGAGCATAAATATGGATAGGTGAATAGGCCTCATCCATGCAACTGATTTGTCGGGATGCTGTCAGCTGCTCCCAGCTGGTTGCCCAGGAACATACAAAGACAAGGAAAAGCTTCTTACAGTCCTTTTTTATTTCAAACTTTACATAGAGAGGCTATAGAACCCAGCCTCTTGGAGAATGGCGTTGCCCTGAGTGAATCTCCACCCTCCGTCTCTCCCACTTCCTCATTTGTCATCATCAGCACCACCTCTACGGGTGCTGCTAAGTGCCCTCTGTCTTTGAGCTCTTTTCTCTCCTACTGTTAAGGCTTGCTGGGTTTTGGGATATGGTGGGTCTGGAATGCTTTCTAATGACAACATGGCATTTAAAGCCCTAAACGGCCTCGGTCCTGTATACCTGAAGGAGCGTCTCCACCCCCATCGTTCAGCCCGGACACTGAGATCCAGCGCCGAGGGCCTTCTGGCGGTTCCCTCATTGCGAGAAGTGAGGCTACAGGGAACCAGACAGAGGGCCTTCTCGGTAGTGGCGCCCGCCCTGTGGAACGCCCTCCCATCAGATGTCAAAGAGATAAAGAATTACCTGACGTTCAGAAGACATCTTAAGTCAGCCCTGTTCAGGGATGTTTTTAATATGTAATGCTGTATTGTTTTTAATACTGATTGGGAGCCGCCCAGAGTGGCTGGGGAAACTCAGCCAGATGGGCGGGGTATAAATAATAAATTATTATTATTATATTATTATTATTTCCCAACTTTCCCTCTCATCTGCCTCTGAGCTGTGACTTCTTGCAAACCCCTGTTGTAAATCTATAAAGTGGTGCCTCGCAAGACGAAATTAATTCGTTCCGCAAGTTTTTTCGTCTTGCGAGTTTTTCGTCTTGCAAAGCACGGTTTCCCATAGGAATGCATTAAAAATCAATTAATGCGTTCCTATGGAAACCGCCTTCAGACCAGGTCCGGGACAGTCTGTCCCCCGACCTCTTCTGAAGGCTGGGGGGGGGGGACAAGGGCTTTTCTTCCCACCCCCAGCATTTTAAAAAACCCCGGGACAGCATTTTAACATGCTAGCGGGCGGCAGCGAAGGCTTCGCTGCCGCCTGCCAGCATTTTAAAAAACCCCGGGACAGCGGAAGACTTCTCCGCTGTCCCGGGGCAATTTAAAAGCCCCTGGGAAGGCAGGCAGGGGGGAGCAAAGACTTTTGCCCCCGCCAGCCTTCAGAAGAGGTCCTGGACCTCTTCTGAAGGCGGGCGGGGGGCGAAAGTCTTTGCTCCCCTCCGCCTGCCTTCAAAAGCCATCCGGGATAGCGGGAAGCGCTTCCCTGCTATCCCAGACTGCTTTTAAAATGCTGGCGGTGGGGAGCAAAGCCTTTCGGCCCCCGCCGGCCTTCCTGGACCTCTTCTGAAGGCCGGAGGGGGGGAAAGGCTTTGCTCCCCACCGCCAGCATTTAAAAGAGGTCCCCGGAGATTTCCCTATGGGCTTTCTTCTTGCGAAGCAAGCCCATAGGGAAATTCATCTAGCGAAGCGATGCAAAAACCGAAAAACCCTTTCGTCTTGCGGGTTTTTTGTCTTGCGAGGCATTCGTCTTGCGGGGCACCACTGTACTGTTTTCCTCTTCCTCCTCCCTGGAAGGGTCAGGATGGGGAAGAGGTGTTGAATAGTGGAAAAGATGGACGAAGGACACAGCTCTGTTGGGTTCATAGCTCTTTATTGCAGCAGTTAGAACTGCTCCTGGAATCAGACTGACTGCAACCGAGCTGGCTGCTTTATATAATACTATGTAACTTGAAACAGTAACAACTCACAACTAGCTAACCAATCAGGAGCGACAGTTTTCAATCCTTCATTTACATACTGGTGGCCCTGAGTGAGAACTGCCACTAATCTTAATACATAAGGCATACATAATGGTGAAGGTCTCCACCATTCCTCCTCCACTGCCCAGTCCCTGACAGCCTTGTATTAGCCTTGCATCATATTAGGGAAAATCACATATTAAAATGTGCACGTTAGGGGAAATTTGCACTAAAATGCTGGTGGATTTTCATGGAGATTTCTTTGTTTCTTTCTTTCTTTTTTAAAAAAGAAATATGCAAATTGCTGCAGAAATCTGGAGAGCTGAATGTAAGATTGGAAGGATAGGAAACAGAGAGAAGGAAAAGTGATAGGTCCTTCCATCATCCCTACTTATGACGCACATACTGTGCCAATCCTGTTGCTCTCTGTGTGTAAAAATCTTAGCTCTGTCTTGTGGGGAAAACCACTCTTCCTCCGTCTTTTGGTTTATTCATTCTTTAGAATGAAGGATGGTAAAGTTAAGAAAATACTCCTTTGTTTTACGCAGGAAAGGCCTGCTGCTAACTTTGACTGTACGATCACCAAGAGAGTGTAGCTTCTGTGCTAGGTCACGGGAGTTCAGCCGAGAGTTGTATAGTAGAAAGAGCTTGCCTGCAGTCTCTTAAAGATATCAGACTTCTGTAATTCTACAAGGCCCTTGGCCCCGGAGGGAAATCTGCAGACGATTGAAAGCTGTTCCATCCCTGCGCCCGGTGCTAGCTCAGAATATGGGCCAAGGAGGTGGGAAGCAAAACTTAACTTGGCCAGCTGGTATCCAAAGTGCATTTTTAAAAGGAAAGGAAGGCGGTGGCAGCAAAGTCTGATGTCTTTTTTTTTGGGGGGGGGGAGTAAAACACATTTCAGTTAGAAAGCCATTGGTGTGCATCAAAGAATATTTAAAGAAAAAGAAAAGAAAAGTGAAAAAGAAATGCAGTGGTACCTCGGGTTAAGTACTTAATTCATTCCGGAGGTCTGTACTTAACCTGAAACTGTACTTAACCTGAAGCACCACTTTAGCTAATGGGGCCTTCCGCTGCCACTGTGCCGCTGGAGCACGATTTCTGTTCTCATCCTGAAGCAAAGTTCTTAACCTGAAGCACTATTTCTTGGTTAGTGGAGCCTGTAACCTGAAGCGTCTGTAACCTGAGGTACCACTGTAGAGGTCTGTCAGTGCCTTTTTCACAAAGCGGCCCTCCACAGCTAACCACGGGCACTCCCAAACCGAGGATAAGAAGAAAATTAAACACCTGAAGGTGGAAGAATTATTTCTAGGGGTTATTTGTCATTTCGTATATAACTGAGTTGCTGTCACTGTGTTACTTTTTTAAAATAAATAATAATTATCTTGTATTTAAGAATAAACTGCATGGTTTTTCTAGTCTGTTGACCATAATAAGCCGGTGATGATGAGGGAAGTCATCTTGTAGAAAGGTGACACTTAAGCTAAAAAATAAAGCTATCAATAACAATCACTAAAGTTCTGATGCTCTCTGTGCCATACATGTAAGGCATATCAGAGAAGAAGCCTGGGAGGTAAAACACAGGCTTCTGGGGGATAGGGAGAAAAATAAATGAACAAACATGGGCAAACAGAATACTAGTCCCTGGCTGAAATGCTTCCCCCTAAGAAGGTCTAAAGTGAGTTCCTGTGTGCTCATCTTGAAAGGAACTATGTTTGCTACCCATGATCTAATGAAACTAACAGTATGGTGAATTATCACGGTATTGTGAGTTTCCTCATCTTTGTCAGGGGCAATCTGAGGAAAGTTAAAATGCAGTACAGTGGTACCTCGGGTTAAGAACTTAATTCCTTCTGGAGGTCTGTTCTTAACCTGAGGTACCACTTTAGCTAATGGGGCCTCCCGCTGCTGCCACGCTGCCAGAGCACAATTTCTGTTCTCATCCTGAAGCAAAGTTCTTAACCCGAGGTACTATTTCTGGGTTAGCGGAGTCTGTAACCTGAAGCGTATGTAACCTGAGGTACCACTGTAACATCATCTCATGCATACAATGGCCATTGTGTTGGCACAAGGCCTGCTCGTAGATAAAACCTACAATCATTCCAAAATGTGCCTAATAGATAACATGATATTTGCTGCTTTGTTCATTACTTTAGGACAGCTCGAGGAGCTCAGGGCAGCATAAATGGCTCTCCCACCCTCAATTTTCTCCTGATACCCTGAAAGGTGGATTGGGCTGAGATACATAGATTGCCCAAAGCCACCCATGCCTGAATGGGGGTTTGAACCCAGTTCTCCCAGATCCTTGTCCAGCACTCTAACCGTTATACCACGCTGACTCCCGTGCATTCCTATTAGTATATTTTCATGCTAGAAACCAGCTGAGGTCTGCTGGAATGCAAGCATTAAAAAAATAAGGCAGTCAAAGCAACTACATTAGTGGGTTCCACAAATAGAAAAAGATGGATTTGCATTTGCTTTCTCTGTATGAAACGTTTTATAGTATTTTGTTCTCCATGCTGCTGTTACTACTGCTACTACTACTAAATATATATCTATAATCCCATCATTTAAATGGAAGTGTCCATATCCCCAAACCTGTGGGGGGAGAGCTCATACTTTCCCCTTCCTCCTAAGTTTACTATTTTGAACAGAGTTTTGGGGGGTGTTGAATGGTGGGCTCTAAGGAACACCCCCCCCCCGAAGGCCTGACACTCCCTTTTGTTTTCACCCAGGTCTGTAGCCACTGCCATTACTCTTTTACACCACAGATAGATAATAATAAGCCCCCTTCTTGGGAACAGGAAAAAAAGGCTCTTATACATTTTAATGTGACCTTAGACAGTGCTTTTCAGAAATCACAGGCACATCTGACTACACTTGAGGTTGAATTGAGCTAATGGCATTCACCTCATCTTTAGATGCAAAATTGGAAGATAAAAAGACCTTGATGTGAAAAGGAAAGGGGAGGGGAGTGAGGGGAGAAGAGAAGCAGATTAGAGATATTGCTTAAAAATCTTATGATTGCTAGTTGATAACGAAATGTCTCCTCTTTCTGGGGAGGGAGAAGAAGAAGAAGAAAAAAACCCTGTGGGCTTGCAAGATGTCCTCACGCTTTTTATTTTTAATGATAGAATCTATTTTATTCCCTGGCCAAAGAAATTTCAATGTTGCTGCATATGTGACCAGGAGATACGCTGACCTTTAACAAATCTTATTTTTAAAATCTGATGGAACAGTTATTGCAATATTCCATCCCTGTAAGATTAAAAAAAAAAGGAGCTTTCTTCCTCTGTAATCAGAAGTGGATTAAATTTATTAAAGGTGCAGAACTCCCCCCCTCCCCCAACTTCAAAATGACACTTGCCAGTCATGCTCTATTATAAAATGCTGTTTGAAGATGTAGATTCTTCCTGGATTCCGCCGCCCCCTCTAAAATTCATACCAGGGTATTAGACAATGAGTGATATACAATTATTTGACTAGGAAAGATACTTGATGCTAACAAGAGGAGGTCACTCAGCACACACACACACACACACACAGCGAGAAAGAAATTAACCATAAGCACTTAAAGGTATAAGAAGGCACCTATGCAGAAATACGTGCTTAGAAACTCTAAGCACTAAAGGTGAACTAATAATTGAAAAGGTGCACCGGCTATAGAGAAAGCCCCCCAACAAAGGGTGAGTTATAGTTGCACACACCTGTGCTTCTGTTTTGAAACAGAATGTTGTGTACCTGCAAAACCAATTGCTTAATAACATAATGTTCACCTTTCGTAAAAGGCTGAAGGCGTCCTGTCTTGATATCCAAGGATGGGAAGTGATAACCATTTTCTTACCCAAAGAACACGTTGTCTCACATTTAAATGTTTTCTTGATCATCTCATATGAACACAAGGAAGGCCAGGGCTGTGACTATTTAAAGCACGCCCCCCCCCCCCCGCAATAATCCTGGGAAATGTAGTGGGGTTTATTATTATTAAAAAAAACGGCTAGATATTCCAGTTCTGCAACTCCAGTTCCCAGGATTCCTTTCCAGGGTGCCCACGCTTCAGATGGGTGGTGTGTATGCAGCCTTGTTCGGTATTATCTTTCCCTAGAGATGGCCAGGGATTGCATTTGGGACCGTCTGCATTTAAAGCAGATTTTCTAACACTGAGCCACAGCTAAATTTCCCCTGCCCTGGTCTAAAGCCCACATGCTGCACAGCTAGGATTTTCAATACAGCCTCAATGGAAAGGGAAGTAGAGGAAGCAATAGACAATGCAACAGGTCCTGAGCAAAGGTCTGTGTGTGTACATGTGTTTCTGCTGTTGAAAAGATCTGGATGAATAATAGTCCCAGCACGAAAGGCTACAGAAATAAATCAAATGCACAGCAGCCCCTTTAACTTTTTGCATCTACTGCTAGGAGATGAAAACAGAGAGGAAATCTTAAATCTCGCGGAAAGCTACTGGGTTTTGAAACTGTTTCAGAACGTGGTTGTTGACCAAATATAGTTGATATGGATTAGGTAGCCTATCATGAGCTCACTTTTAAGATTACTGAATTCTTCTTTTTCTTAACTACATCTGTATGCCACCCTGTGCGATCAAGTTCTCCTGGCAGTTTACAATAATTGACTCAAGGAGTTTAACAGATCCAAAGAGTTGCATTTCACCCATGCTAGTTAAAATGAGGGTTTTTCTTAATGTGATCAATTAAAGTTATTGCTTGATTATAGGAGTGCATGAAAAAATCTTGGATGGGTCTAGAGCCACAACAAGTTTCCTTGCTCTGCAGCAGCCCCTTATACTGGCAAAACTGATCTCCCAGCACTAACACCATCCAACTCTGCACCAAATAAAGGTAAAGGTAAAGAGACCCCTGACCATTAGGGCCAGTTGTGGCCGACAGTGGGGTTGTGGCACTCATCTCACTTTACTGGCCGAGGGAGCCGGCGTACAGCTTTCGGGTCATGTGGCCAGCATGACTAAGCCACTTCTGGCGAAACAGAGCAGCGCACGGAAACCCTGTTTACCTTCCCGCCGGAGCGGTACCTATTTATCTACTTGCACTTTGACGTGCTTTTGAACTGCTAGGTTGGCAGGAGCAGGGACCGAGCAACAGGAGCTCACCCTGTCGTGGGAATTTGAACTGCTGACCTTCTGATCGGCAAGTTCTAGGCTCTGTGGTTTAACCCACAGCGCCACCCATCTGCACCAAATAGGGGTGTGCAAAAACATCTACTTCTGCTTCATTGACTATCCAAAAGCCTTTGACTGTGTAGACCACGGCAAACTATGGCAAGTTCTTAAAGAAATGGGAGTGCCTGCTCACCTCATCTGTCTCCTGAGAAATCTCTATATGGGACAAGAAGCTACAGTTAGAACTGGATATTGAAAAACGGATTGGTTCAAAATTGGGAAAAGAAGTATGACAAGGCTGCATATTGTCTCCCTGCTTATTTAATTTACATGCAGAATTCATCATGTGAAAGGCTGGACTGGATGAATCCCAAGTCAGAATTAAGATTGCCGGAAGAAGTATCAACAACCTCAGATATGCAGATGACACAACCTTGATGGAAGAAAGTAAGGAGGAATTAAAGAACCTTTTAATGACATTGAAAGAGGAGACCACAAAATATGGTCTGAAGCTCAACATCAAAAAAACTAAGATCGTGGCCACTGGTCCCATCACCTCCTGGAAAAAAAGAAGGGGAAGAAATGGAAGCAGTGAGAGATTTTACTTTCTTGGGTTCCATGATCAATGCAGATGGTGACAGCAGTCACAAAATTAAAAGATGCCTGCTTCTTGGGAGAAAAGCAATGACAAACCTAGACAGCATCTTAAAAAGGAGAGACATCATCTTGCCGACAAAGGTCTGAGAGTCCCATGGACTGCAAGAAGATCAAACCGATCCATTCTTAAGGAAATCAGCCCTGAGTGCTCACTGGAAGGACAGAACCTGAAGTTGAGGCTCCAATACTTTGGCCACCTCATGAGAAGAGAAGACTCCCTGGAAAAGACCTTGATGTTGGGAAAGATTGAGAGCACAAGGAGAAGGGGACGACAGAGAACAAGATGGCTGGACAGTGTTCTCGAAGCTACGAACTTGAGTTTGACCAAACTGCGGGCGGCAGTGGAAGACAGGAGTGCCTGGCGTGCTCTGGTCCACAGGGTCACGAAGTGTCAGACACGACTAAACAACAACAGCAACAATTTGTTCAAAAACACGCCCCCCCACACTTGGTGCTTCAGAAAACAGCGTGAGTCAGTCCAAAATGGTTCAGAGGTTGCTTGAAAAACAAATAATTGTTCTTCATTATTCTAGAGATTTTCCTTCCTTTAAAGATGACTCATAGTTTCCTGAGATACAGTGGGGTTGCCCTGAGCACACTGTGGAGAAAAGCACTCTCTAAAAACAACAACAACAACATAATAATAATAATAATAATAACAACAACAACAACAACAACAACAACAACAACAACAACAACAACAACAATATATGGGGTATACCTGTCAGCAGTGCTGGGATGGTAGAAAGGAACTAATAGCCCTGTCTTCTAGAGACTTAACAGCACTACTTCTTTAAACTTGACTTTTGCCGGCCGGAAGCCTGGGTAGGAATTACAGTCGTTTCTAATCTTGTTCCCCTAATTGGCACGAGAAAATGAGTTGTCATCGAGACGCACTGGCAGCAAGAGGCCATTTTCATAATTCCCTCAACACTACACACTGGAGAAGTCACCCTACCCGCTTGCCCCCACACCTTTCTCTCTCGTCTTTCATGCATTTGAACGATGTAAAATTAGAAACTTCGCCGGCAACCCACCCAAAAGGACTTGTTTCAGCATAGGCCTCTTTGAAAGATGGCCACACATGCGGAGTGACAGGGGGAAATAATACAAGGCCCGTATAATCCACCCGTTGTTGACTTTTGCGGCAGAATATCCATGAATATTAATTGATTGGACTGAGCCCTGAGATACCGTCCTTGTTAAGGATGAATGAGCACTTTCTTCTTCTTCTTCCAGGGTGCCTGAAAGCTCGGGCTGCTTTAGGTGGTGGCTGGGTCGCCCTTGACATCTGCAACTATTAGCAAATCTCACACAGGCACCCACTTTTAGATGAACTTTAAATAATAATAAAAAAGGGGAGATAATGTAAGCAGTGCTAGTTGCTGTAGGTTGGGATTTAAGATTACAGAATTTAGTAAGATTATATATTTGATGAACATGGTGAGGTGGTGCGTGTCAGCGTTTGAAGGGGTTACCTCGCTTAGGAAGGAAGTATTAGCCGTGCCTCAACCCTACCGAGATTAATGTCAACAGAATCAAGAGTGGCATTAGCACTGTAATAATGTCAGCAAGCTGGCAACAGTTCCATAAGTTTAATACCGCCGACATTCGACAGATGGAAATAGGTATGTATAGTATGTTGGTGGGGGGTCTCTGCTACTTCTAAGGATCAGGTCCAAACGGACCA
Source organism: Podarcis erhardii (assembly GCF_964252035.2). NCBI lineage: Eukaryota > Metazoa > Chordata > Lepidosauria > Squamata > Lacertidae > Podarcis > Podarcis erhardii. The sequence goes on from NC_138497.1 coordinate 18,698,359, forward strand.
GTCACTACTCCGTGTTGCCTGGAGACATGTCCCTGCAAAAGGCTTTTAGAAGTCCAGGTCTCAAGAGCACATTTCCTGAAGGGTTCAGGATTCAGCATTGATCATACATGTGCAAATTCCTGTCGTCATGTAGCACCTTGCTCTCAAAACACTAAGATAGTCAGAATTTCATCCTGCTACATTCTGCCATCAAAATCCAAATTCCGATGCTCTCAGGGACATTGCTGCGGCTTGGGAAAGAAGAGACTGAGAGGAGATACGATGGCCAAATATCTGAAGGCTATTGTCACATGCAAGATGGAACAAGCTTGTTTTCTCCTGCTCTGGAGCGCAGGATTCGAACCAATGGCTTCAAGTTACAAGAAAGGAGATTTCAACTAAACATCAAGAAGTACTTTCTGACAGTAAGAGCTGTTCGACTCCCAAAATAGGTGCTGGGCTTTCCTTCATTGGAGGTTTTTTTTTTGTTTTTGTTTTTAAGGAGAGGTTGGATGGCCTTCTATCATGGATGCTTTAGTTGAAATTCCTGCATTGCAAGGGGTTGGACTAGATGACCCTCGGGGTGCCTTCCCGCTTTACAATTCTATGACTCAATCCTAAACACACTTACATGGGGGTAATTCCCACCGGATTCAATCAGACATACTTCTGGCATACTTTAGACATACGTCTGCACTGCAAAACTGTTTCATTTGGTCTGCCAAGCTGACAAGAACAAATGTTAGGATGGGGCTATTATTATTATTATTATCATTAATTATTATTATTATTATTATTATAAAACCTGTTTTAGTTTTAGCATTTTAGTTGGATTTGAACAGCGTAATTTACATCTCCTTTGAATCTACTGTTATTCTCTCAGACTCTTCAGGATGAGCTGTAGGAAATTTAAATGTAAATAAATACAACAGAGAATAAATTTTCATTAGCGAAATGTTGGAGGTTATGGAGTTATCTGACCCCCGAACCATCTGAAGGCAATCCTTCAGGCAATCCAGCTATTCCTGGGGATAGCAGGCATCCCCAACCTTTGGCCCTCCAGATGTTTTGGACTACAATTCCCATCATCCCTGACCACTGGTCCTGTTAGCTAGGGATCGTGGGAGTTGTAGGCCAAAACATCTGGAGGGCCAAAGGTTGGGGATGCCTGCTGTATGGGGAAAGTTTTTTTAAAAAAATGTTTCATGTTTTATTATGTTTTTATATATGTTGGAAGCTGCCCAGAGTGGCTGGTGCAACCCAGTAAGATGTGTGGGGTATAAATAGTAAAATCATCATTATGGAACGGGACGTCCTTATTTTCATCGGAGAAATACTGGAGGGTATGGAACTGGGGGAAGGAGTATTGCTGGAATCCTGAAGAGGATTCTGTATGCATGTATGTGCAATGTGAGATTTTATATATATGAATCATGTTTGTTAAAAAAAGTCTAATTATTAGCTTAAGATATGTGAAGTGCTCCACTAATTTTATGCTGTTTGATTATCATTTTAAACTACACATTTCAAGCCTCTAATCACTTTGAAACTGAAGAGCTTTAAACCAACTGTGAAGTGCTGCAGTAGCATTTGAAATATGTTTAGCAATGGAGCAGAGTTCTGTAAACTTTTCAGACGGGTCAGGCTAACTTAAAAGAAGCAGCAATATCATTGCATTTTACTGTGTCAAAAAAGTAACATTGGAGAGCGTTAGCTTTCAAGTGGTCAAGGCTTGCCTAAAACTGCAGTAAAAAAATGAAGTCTTGTGCAGGTTATGAATAGGTGAGGAAAATAAGGGAAAACAAATAATGAGAACAAAAATGAGAACATTTCACATGGGAAGGTTCAGTTCTGAAAAACTGCAAAGTAATTGTACTTTATGAATTGCTGATTGAAAAAGTTGTTTGAGTTTGATTAATTAACTGCAGTTTACAAGAAGCCACGAGGAAAGTAAATTGCAAGCGATCCTGGGATCCCACTTTGCAGATTGTTTGTTATAAAAAAAAGTTAAAATATTACAAGAATGCAGATAGCGTGACAATATTTTAAAATGAATGTACTATTAACTTTGATCATCATTATTATCGTATTCCGTTATTAATGTACACAAGCACATCTGTTAATTTTGTGCTGAATAAACACTAGCTTTGTGCAGACATCAGTACCCACCCTGACCCCAGTATTAAATACATGAGAATCTGGTTCTGGGTTTGTGGTGAATCTAACTATGTAATGATTTTGGGTCCATGAATAATATTAACGAAAAAGGAGGACACACAACTTTCACTTGCAGTGTGACTCAGCATTTTGTACAGCAGCCTCAAGCACAACCTTGGGACAAGTCCACCAATTAGTTTTCTGACTCACAAACCCATCAAAAGGGAATATCTCTAAACTGTAAGCTATCTCAATGTTGGTTACAATTTTGGACTTATAATAATCTAGGTCCCTTTTAGCTGCAATTCCTGCACTGCAGGGGGTTGGACTAGATGACCCCATGGGTCACTTCCAGCCCTATGCTTCTATGATTCTAAACCAAACAAAACAGGGAGCTGCCCCAGCAATAGGAAAGATGAAACGCCAATCAAACGCCATGACCTGTAAGATGCACTGTGGCCTTTTGCATCTTCACTTTGAAATTGAGCCATAGATACATGGATCTCTCTCTTTCTCTCTTTTGCATTCCAGTTGCTGCTCCTTTTTATCTTAGCCTCAGTGCCTGGCAGCAAATTGTTCCAAATCTCTGTATATTTAAAAACGTATTTACATATGCAAATGTACAAAGGCCATGGGTGGGCTCGCCACCCCTCTTCCCCGAGTGGCTGCAAAGTCCTATTCTGACCTTGGATACGCTGGGATAAAAGGCCCTCTGTGACTTCGAGCTTTTGAACCGGAATTCACTCCGCAATTCATCTATAGCTGCAAAACAACATGTGTTGGCATTCAGCTCCCAGGGGTTCCTTTTGGAACAATCTGAGCACTGGCATTGTTCAAAAAGGCAGGGGGCAGCCATGTTCACCCAGGGTGTCTAATTGCTTGGCATTATGCATATGCATTTGAGGGAGGGGCAGCTTTCTGTTTGTGTGTGTGTGCGCGCGCGCGCAAAGCACAAAGCACTCTCAGCACTGCACATCTAAAACTTGCTTTGGCTACAATGCACCGTAGATTTCTCCTCTTTTGAAGAGTAAGTGCCACGTAGTCTTCTGCACTCAGGACTCCACTTCTGACAGGGTCTGGCTAGGTTTTTCCTCTAGCGAGCTACTATTCTTCCAGCCTCAGTTCTCTATTTGCAATGTGAGGATACTGATCTGCTGTAAGGATTACTGGGTAAAGACATTAGCAGCATTCTGAGAACTCTAAAGCACTTTATAAATGCTGGCGTTGTTGCTCTGATTATTATTGTTATCCTTAACATCTGCAAGGACACGTCGTTTTCTACAGCAATACCTCTCTCCGTATACAGCTGTGGTTGCACAAGGTTGCGCAAGGACTAACTCCCCAACATAAGACGGCGGGTCAGGCCAGCCCAGGGGTAGGCAACCTAAGGCTGGGAGGCCAGATGTGGCCCAATCTCCTTCTCAATCCAGTCCGGGAATCAGCGTGTTTTTACATGAGTAGAATGTGTCCTTTTATTTAAAATGCATCTCTGGGTTATTTGTGAGGCATAGGAATTCATTCATTCCCCCCCCCCAAAAAAAATACAGTCCGGCCCACCACATGGTCTGAGGGACGGTAGACCAGCCAAAGGCTGAAAACGGTTGCTGACCCCTGGGCCAGCCTGTGGGAATGAGGAAAAATGAGGTACTGAGTATTGACATAAACATGTCCCCCCCCCAGATTAGAGGGGGGGGGAGGAAGAAAGTGAAGGGTAAAATGAAAACCCCAAATAGTGATCTGAGCATGCTCAGCGGGCATGGAATACTGACTGACAGAGTGCCCGGAACAGAAGGACTTCACACTGCAACATTTAGTTGCAGAGCCTCACATATTGTTATTGATTTCAGTGGCAATTTGGCCTGCCTGACTTTTTTAAAAAAATATATTTTAGTGCCTCTGTTCATGTTTCCTAATACCCTTGTTGTATTATATACCCCAATGTGCACAAGGCATCAGGCAGCCGGCAAAGCAGCTTATTAGAAAAGCAGACGTCCTTATTAGACAGATTTGTGCCACACAATTAATTATTTTGACTTTTGTTGTCTCTTTGTCTCCCTCCCCGCCCCCCCCCATGCCCAGTATTAAATACAGTTTAAGTTGTTGATAACATTATCCAACTAACATTTTGAAGAAGAAGGAAAAATCATTCAGCGGGCTTGGCAGACGGAAGCGAATATCTTTTTAAGTGATAATAGACACAATTAATTTGGTGCAGTTTAAAATAAGAAAAGCGATGGTAAAACTGAATTAGTGATGTGTAATTGGAAACGGTTATAGAGCGGCGCGATTTACGGGGTAATTCAGTGACAACGGGAAGAGGAAAAAAAAGGAAGGCCATGCATCACGATTAAAACAAGGTTACTGGAATTGGTAGCTGCGCTCTAATAGTATGGAGGGCTGTATTGGTGCTGGTTGTGAAGACGATGAATGGAAGGTGGAGACGCACATTTCTTTCTTCTTCTTTTTTTAAAAGACACCTGTGAGGGCTGAACCAGAGAAAGATGAGTGACAACAATAGTTATATGAATTCTCTTTCTACTGCGTGTCCTTATGCAAATAAGGCTTAGAAGCCGGGTAAAACCTTAACTCTTGCTGGCAAGGCAAGCGCTTCCGTTGCCTTTATTTCATCTTTGTAGTCCCATAATAAACAGCTGCTATATGAAATGTTAATACCCTCGCAGAGCTTGATAGGGTTTAACCTCGGTACATCTGCTTTTGACACCGAAAGACATTTGAAAGACAGTGCGTGTGTGGGGAGGGAGTGTGTGGGAGAAATGTGAGGATGTTCGACGTAGAGCTAAGGAGTATTAACCCGGTAGGGTCCCCTCCCCTCTGAAGGGCTTCGCGGAATGCTGATGCCAAGACTGCCATGTGAAAAATGAGTGGCAAACTGTATGGAGGGCTCAAAAGGACAGCGGGTGGGCGCATTCAACACCAGTCTCCCTTCATTCTGTATCATCCACATTCTATGTCACAGTGGTGTTCCCTTTAAACAGAACGTGTGGGGCTATTGATGGCCACTAGGCATGATGGCTGGGACGCGGGTGGTGCTGTAGGTTAAACCACAGAGCCTAGGACTTGCTGATCAGAAGGTCGGTGGTTCGAATCCCCGCGACGGAGTGAGCTCCCATTGCTTGGTCCCTGCTCCTGCCAACCTAGCAGTTCAAAAGCACGTCAAAGTGCAAGTAGATAAATAGGTACCACTCCGGCAGGAAGATAAACGGCGTTTCCTTGCGCTGCTCTGGTTTGCCGGAAGCGGCTTAGTCATGCTGGCCACATGACCCAGAAGCTGTACGGCAGCTCCCTCAGCCAATAAAGCAAGATGAGCGCCACAACCCCAGAGTCGGTCACGACTGGACCTAATGGTCAGGGGTCCCTTTACCTTTACCTTTACCTTTAGGCATGATGGCTAGGCTCCATGTTTGGAGGCAAGAATGTTGCTGGAAACTGCAGGAGGGGATAATGCTCTTGCATACCTCTCAATTATTGCGGGAAAATGAGGACATCCTGTTTTCTCACACAAGAGCATGGTGCCCATTTTGGGCGCCACAATCTTACCCCAGAAAAGTGCGACTTGGTGTGGGTCACATGGCTCACGTGAGAACACAGTCCCGGAAGACATGCTTTTTCACCTTGACGTGTTGGAGGGTTTGCTCTTGTGCTCAGAGTAGGGCGGGGTATAAATCATTCCCACAGGTTGGCCACTGTGAGAGCAGGACGCTGGACTAGACGGGGCCTTGGTTTGATGCATCAGGCTTTTCTTATGTTCTTTTGACTTCAGATCCCATCAGCCTCAGTCAGCAAGGGGCCAGTGCTCAGAGATGATGGGAGGTGTGATTGAGCGTTTGGAAGGTACCCCATTACCTAGCCCTGTTGTCCAATTTTTATTTTTTATTTTTTGGTCAAAGTAATATCTCCAAGCTGGGTTTCTAGTTCGTGGGTGCTCAGCACACCCACAAAAACAAAAGCAAAAGCTGGCTATCACCAGGCAGAGCAAACGGGCATCTCATCTGGTTAGATCTGCCTTTCAATTAAGCCAGAATCCTAAGTGAGAATGTGATTCGTAAAGCATCTGAGCTGCCTGCGTTTGGTAGGGCTTGGGCCAACACCGGAATGGAAACTCTTTGAGATTGATGCTGCTGAGACTAGAGCTTTATCAAAAGAGAACAATTCCTGGGGATATTATGGCAGGCAGAGAGAGACGGTACTTGCTTTGCCTGCTTTTGACAGTCTGTCACATTGGATGGAGGTGGTTTCACATCCTGCATTTTGACAGTCCATAAAGGCTAATTAAACAAATCTCCCAGGTCCAAATGCTACCTCCTTCGGAAGACTAATTCCCCTTGCCCAAATAGTTAATATCAGATATCGTGGGCATGTGGCTAGCTAATGTGATATAACACATATTGCTGGAACTTACTGAACACAGATATTACCAATTAACACATGATATCAGCAATCAGCGTTCCTGCCATTTATAGAACACTCCTCATTCTACTTCTTGTAGCTTCGAGCCCTGTAACAATCTGAAGTCATTTATAAAGGAAGGTTTTGTGCGTCAGATGGAAAATTAAGAAGCTGGGTTAGGCAGAGGAGGGAGAGGATTATAAATAACTCAAAGGGACACACGCAGGCACACTGAGGGTGTGTGCATGTGCATGCACAATTCAGTTCCCTTTGCTATTTAGTCCAGGGTAAAAGTACTAACTTTTTTCTATCCATCCATATCGCTCTAGGCTGGCTGAGGCTGAAGGGAGTTGTAATTCAGCAACACCCAGAGGGCACCCAGTTGGGAAAAGCTGCAGAGAAGATAGGCTGGAGATACCCATGGTATACTTGTGGATACTTCTATCAAATTACTTTGAGAGAATCACAGTTTTGGCGTTCTGGGTGGGCCACATTGTGTAGATCCTTAAAGCTCCCTTGAGTTATTTATTTACCTTATTAAAACACTGCCCAATAACAATGTTCTCTGGGCAGCCTATGCTAGCCATAAAATATGAAAATAAAATAAATTGAAATATAACAATAAGCCACTAAAACAAGGAAGCAGCAGATTGAAATCGAATTTAAAATATTTAAGAGATCTTAAATGGAAAATGAAGAGGGCTTTGCTCCCAAATGAGGTACTAAGTCTCCCTGAGGAGACTTTCACAGGAAAGGTGCCTCGACCAAGAAAATCCCTCTTCCAAGTAGTCATTCTCTGATTGGTTCCACCACCCACAGAAGAAGCTCTGAAGATGATCAGGTGTTGGTTGGGTGCATTTGGGAGGCCGAAGTCCTTCAGGTAGTCATGTTCCAAGCCGTTAAGGGCTTTAACGGTCAACACCACCCCTTGAACTGGGCCCAGAGGCAGCCCGGAAGCTGCTGACAAAGGCCTGACACACCACCCAGTCTCAGTTACAATTCAGGATGGCTATTTTGGGCTAACAAGGGACGCAGGTGGCGCTGTGGGTTAAACCACAGAGACTAGGACTTGCTGATCAGAAGGTCGGCGGTTCGAAGAAGAAGAAGAAGAAGAAGAAGAAGAAGAAGAGGAGGAGGAGGAGGAAGAGTTTGGATTTGATATCCCACCTTTCACTCCCCTTCAGGAGTCTCAAAGCGGCTAACATTCTCCTTTCCCTTCCTCCCCCACAACAAACACTCTGTGAGGTGAGTGGGGCTGAGAGACTTCAAAGAAGTGTGACTGGCCCAAGGTTACCCAGCAGCTGCATGTGGAGGAGAGGAGACGCGAACCCGGTTCCCCAGATTATGTGACTAACGCTCTTAACCACTACACCACACTGGCTCACGGGGTGAGCTCCCATTGCTCGGTCCCTGCTCCTGCCAACCTAGCAGTTTGAAAGCACGTCAAAGTGCAAGTAGATAAATAGGTACCGCTTCGGCGGGAAGGTAAACAGCGTTTCCATGAGCTGCTCTGGTTCGCCAGAAGCCGCTTAGTCATGCTGGCCACATGACCTGGAAGCTCCCTTGGCCAATAAAACGAGATGAGTGCTGCAACCCCAGAGTCGGTCAAGACTGGACCTAATGGTCAGGGGTCCCTTTACCTTTATTTTGGGGTAACTGAAGTATTTTCAAAAGGCAACTGCCTGCACTACACAGGAGGAAGCAGACTTGTGCAAGAAGTGATGGATGCTGTGATTGGCAGGCAGCATGAAACCTCTGGATTGGTCAGGCCAGGTGTAAACAATGGGGCCCTTACCTTCTGACTGAGTCTGGTTGATGGAGCAGTACCAGCTGCTCCACACCTTCACATGGCCAAGCTCTGCAAACCAGGGGAGCTCCATCATCAAACTGATCAAGATTACCTCCCTGGCAAGCAATAAGCAAATTTGGACAACAGCGCACTGATCAATCAACTCACCTGTCGCTGAAACAGGCTCAGCCTTATTATTTGACACACGGCATGCGGTCGATTGAACCCACTTCTGGAGTCTGAAGAACTCTTACCAGGGTGCGGTGAAGGATCCAGCTCTCTGTGGGGTTGCTGCAGGGAAGATAAGCAGGAAGGACTAATTCCTGAGGAGGGCTTGATGTTGAATATAGATTGAGGCAAGGGCACCTGATGTTCGCTTGTCCTCAAGACAGCTGGTAAAGGGTGACTGTGGAGAATCTTCGAGAGATGGGGGCTCTGAAAAATGCAAGGAGGAAACCCATTACAGGTGAAGAACTATTAAGAGAGTTTGCACATTCGTGTCTACTCCGCTCCCTAATTAGGTTTAAGGTGTCATTTACTGATAAGAGCCTGTACAAATGATAGAGAAACTCATATTTGTTTTAGTTTTTAAAGACGTCTAACATTAGCCGTGCAGCAGTCAAACTACAAGTGCATTGGCAAAGATAATCAGAGTCTAATATGGTTTAAAACTGGGTGGGGGGCCGCTTGTTGAGATTCCTGAATTGCAGGGGGTGGGGGTTGGATTTGATGACACTCGGGGTTCCTTCCAACTCTATAATTCTGAATTATTCAGCAACATTCACCCTTGGCTGTGTAGTGTGGGCCAGAAGTCCCACCTTGTAGTGGTGAATTTTTTCATAGGGGAACAGTTAGGGCCAGAGGTGCTGGCTTGCGAGGGCAATGCGGGGGGTTACATTGACGGAAACCAGCCGTCAACAGTGGTGCGCAGCATAGAAAAAAAACACAGAGACAACGAGTATCTTCAGGGTGGAGGGCAGCTCACTTGAGCGTTCCTCCTCTCTGGTATTTTTTTTATCCTCTCCTTTCTCTAACGGCCTACGTGGCCATCTGCCAATGTCCCACGTCACATTGCCCGATCATGGCTATACAACACTCATTACCATATATGGTATTACTGCCCAGCGGGAACACAACTCCATATAAGGTCAATACACTCAATACACTGCAAAGCACAGACATGCTGCGTCACCGAGGTCAGCGAGGCCCCAGCGGCACTACAAGCCTCTGCCATGGCTTCATGGCTCCCACATTACATTGTGTGTGTGAGTATGGTGCTGCCTCCCTAAGCCAAGCAGTAGCTTCCTGGGCTTTGGGAAGGAGGTGCCAGGGGAAAATTAAGGGGACTAGCCTAGTTCCCCTAGTCCACTGACCGCACACCACTGCCACCTTGGATGTTGTAGAATGCATGGATCCTGTACAATCGTGGTGCATACATTGTATAGATGTAATAGCTGTTTAAGCCATGCAGTGGATTGAATTTGGAGCAGCAAGTTTCTGAGTAACCTCAGAAACTTGCTGGGTAGCCTTTTGTATCGCTAGGGCTTATCATTTTGTCTCCTGAGACAGGCAGTCACATGTCAGGAAGGTTAAGCACAATGCATCTTGCACCATTTATTAAACCAATTTACTCGTAGTATCTTCTTCTAGTTCCAACAGCCCAATATTCCACATTTCTTGGAGAAAGTTGGCTAGGTTCTTATTTGTATCTTTGTTACCATTCCTTTTTAATTATTTGTTTTGATTTAACAATCGGTTTGTGTATTATGATGATGATGATGATGATGATGATGATAATAATAATAATAATAATAATAATAATAATAATAATAATAATAATATATTACTTATACCCTGCCCATCTGGCTGGGTTTCCCCAGCCACTCTAAGGCTTTGAGGGAATTGTTTTATTGTGTATTTTAATTATGTACAGGTTTTATAATTAACATGTATACTGCTTAGAAGCCATTTTGGCATGCAAGCAGTATATAAATGTACTAGTATTAATAATAATAATGAAGTCAATCTTGGTTCTTACTGGAATTGAGCATTCTTACATGAAAATATTGATTGGCTTCCTTCAAAAGGTTTGGTTTGCATTTTAATGCAAACCTACTTAATTTGTGGGACGTGGGTGGCGCTGTGGGTTAAACCACAGAGCCTAGGACTTGCTGATCAGAAGGTGAGTGGTTCGAATCCCCGCGACGGGGTGAGCTCCTGTTGCTCAGTCCCTGCTCCTGCCAACCTAGCAATTCGAAAGCACCTCAAAGTGCAAGTAGATAAATAGGTACCACTCCGGTGGGAAGGTAAACGGCGTTTCCGTGCGCTGGTCTGGTTCGCCAGAAGCGGCTTAGTCATGCTGGCCACATGACTCGGAAGCTGTACGCTGGCTCCCTCGGCCAATAAAGTGAGATGAGCGCTGCAACCCCAGAGTTGGCCACGACTGGACCTAATGGTCAGGGGTCCCTTTACCTTTACCTTTACCTTTACCTAATTTGTATTTCTAAAACAATATGTGAATCAAAATGTACCTATCCTTCACATCTTGTACTTCTCAAAATTTTAGCAATGTGATTATCCAACTGACTAATTTGGGGGGGAAATGTGCATATTGGGATTTCACTAAAAAGCCTATATTTGTAAGAATGGCATACCAAAAAAAAAAAAAAAAAAAAGGTGTTATATTAGGGAAAACTGCTGCTAAAAATGTGTCTATTAGGAGAAATCTGCGCTGTGATCCTGATGGGTTTTCACAAGGACTCTTGAAACTGATAATTGCAAAGTCCTGCTGAAATATGGAGAACTGCACTTAAAGACTGGGAAAAGGAGAAACTGAAATTGACAAGTCCACCCATCCTTATCTCTCCATGGCCAGTGATGGCTGCTCCTCCATTTGTGGGGATATGAATTCATCTCCTAGAGCTCCTGTGGCCACCCTCAAGTCAGCTCACATGATTTTTCTGTTACAATTTGACTCCAGCCGATAAATTCCCCTTATTTGATCCTGAAGGTGGCCAGTTCTTTTTCCACGCTTGACAGACAAGAGGTTGAATAAAAGCATGTTGTGCCCTTTTGTTTGGCTTCCTCGTGAATTTCTCCCCAAGATTACTTACATAGTATATTAGAAAACCTACAGGCATTGTTTCTTCCATATACTGTATGTGTGTGTATACACACACACACACACACACACACACACACACACACACTTGCCACTGAAGAGTGAGGAGTGTTATTATTGATGGCTGGAAGAATGAAGGGAAGGAAGGAGAGGATGAAAGGAGGAGAGAGAGCACATAGCCAGAGTCCAGCATTTTGCTTAGGAGAGAAAAAGATCCATTATCTTTTTTCTTTTCCCACCTGTGCTGTGACAGATGGACGAAGGGGGCCCTGGAAAAGTGTTAATTGCTCTTTTTTATGCTCATGGTTCGGAGGTTCAGGATACCCTCTAATTAAAGAATCTGTGAGAGAACCGGTCGTCTGGCCTGTGCCATTTCAATAACATGAAGAAAGGGCAGTGGTTGTCCAATTACTTGACAGCTTGAAGATGCATACAGGCTAAAAGGCGGCGGAGTGGGGGGAGAGGGTTGTTGTCATGCTGTAATGCAAGCTATCTATTTAAAAACGTCTATCAAAATGAAGATGTGCTGGCTGTGCATTTCCCCTGAAAGTGATATTATTTATTACATTTATATCCCGGTGACCTCAAAGCGCCAGACTTAGGGAGGAATTCAATGGCGCATTATGTCAATCGTAATGTTGGGGCAAGTGGTTTGGCCTGCCAGGTGGAATGATTGCACCCTCTCCTCCCCCCATATGCTGGTCTGGGAGTTCTCCTGACTCACCGACCCCCAAGTCAATTCCAGGAGCATGGAGCATATGGAGATACGAGAGAGGGGGGAAAGCCCCCTTGCATGAACAGAAGTCCTACCATGGGCTTCACCTGATGGGATTGTTTGTTTTTTATTATTGCCATATTTCAAGAAGTAAAAATGTGGGTTATCAGCGGCTCAACAAACGTTGCAAAATCGTGAGCAGGGCCACCAATGTTCGGATCGGTGTTTATGGGGAGAGGTGGTCCAGTGTGGTGTGGTGGTTAAGAGCGGCAGTCTCGTAATCTGAGGAACCGGGTTTGCGTCCCCGCTCCTCCACATGCAGCTGCTGGGTGACCTTGGGCCAGTCACACTTTTCTGAAGTCTCTCAGCCTCACTCACCTCACAGAGTGTTTGTTGTGGGAAGGGAAAGGAGAATGTTAGCTGCTTTGAGACTCCTTCGGGTAGTGATAAAGTGGGATATCAAATTCAAACTCCTCCTCCTCCTCCTTCTCCTCCTCCTCCTCCTCCTCTTCTTCTTCTTCTTCTTCTTCTTCTTCTTCTTCTTCTTCTTCTTCTTCTTCTTCTTCAGCTATTGCAGTCCTGAGCCATATATGTCAAAACTAGCACTAAGAATTGGGCCTGAAAACTGTCAGTGCAGTTGGGCTAGGATCAGAGGAATATGCTCAAACTATCTTGCCCCATTGATCAACCTGGCTGCCAAATTCTGCACTAGCTGAAGTTTCCAAACCGCCTTCAATCCTTCTGACCATAGTTTTCCCCCTAAGGCCTGAGGTCACTCAGTAAGCTTGATGGCAGATTTGAACCTGAGCACTTCCTGTTTCCAACCTGCCACTCAAATCTGCAACAAGACAGAATTCAACTCCATATCATTTCAGCTTTCATTTGTCGAACAAAGTTTCTGGTACGTAAGGTTGTGACAACAGGCTTGAAAATCAGCGATGGTAAGTCTATCCATTGCTTGCACTTTTATTGGCCAGCAAGCCATCAATTTGAATGAATAAAGTAGGCTGTTTTCTTATCCTCCCAAGACCTACATTTATAGTATCCGCCTGCCGGGGTAATTATTGCTAAATAATTTAATACTGTAAAAACTGACATATCCATTTAGGTGCATTCCTGTTATATTGTTTAACTGTATTGGGGTGCTGACCTCTATTATACAGCAAATAATCCTGCTAAAGACCGGTCATTTCCCTCTCTCCCACTATCCCTCTGGTTGGATTTTATTCATAAAGAGTTTGCTCCACTCCCATAGGCTGGTGATTAGGACGTGGACTGGTTGGCGGCGAAGAAGTTCGGTACAATCATAATCACATTTGATTACCAGTTCCGAACGAGCCGGCGATCACAGTTGTAAATGAAAACGTTCTCTCTGTTTAATAGCTCTGGGAATTGTGTGTGATCATGCTGTGTGACCAACTAAAATAAAATAATAATAATAAAAAAATGAATTAGAGATTATTTGCTAATGCCAAGGCACATTAAATATTTTTTGACAACAATGAAGATGCTTTCTAAATTGTAATTAGACTGGAAATTATTGCAGAAAGTCAGCTTCACTGTAATCCTTTAAAATCAGAGGAGTTGTAATTGGCCTTAGAGATTCAATGCTGCTTTGTGTTTCATTTTCCAGAAGTTCTGGTTCTGCATATGTAATAGCTGGATCCTTTGTGGCTAGGATAGAAAAGCCCATCAGGGATGGGGGAGGGAGGGGAAGTGCAAAGCAAGTAAAATGATTGGATTATTCCCCACACTTTCAATGCATATTAATGGACAGAGTGCTGCTCCAAACTGCGGTAGAGATTGCAGGTATCTGAAGTAGGGTAGTTGTTAATCTGGATGCTGTAATCCGGTATACAGATAAACCATGTGCAAACTATGCCTTGTGTTAGTGGATCAGATATGGGCTATTGGCCCATTTCCTAAGGGGACTTAAACTCAATTCATGGTGATTTTGGGAAGGGGTCGGTATAGATCAAACAAGTGTTTCGGGGATATTGTTGTCTGTGTTGCACTGTATATCCAGAAAGGTATTGATTTATTGCGCCATCACAAAAATAATATTTTAAAGGTATTGTGGTGGCATATGGCAATAAAATTTAAACCATGTGTTGGAACTAGGTGCTCCACTCTGCTTGCTCCCCTTGCCAACCCCACCTTTGCCTTTGCCAGCTGCCCTTCCCCCACATCTGACGAAACCCTTCTTCCTTTACACTGCGTGAAACCCCTCACTTATCCCCTGACAGCTCACCTCATCCCCTTTCCATGCAGCTCACTTCAAGCCCCTCTCCTCACATCTCACCCCGCCCCTTTTAGAAGAAGGTGTCATGGGCTGGCTGGAAGAAGAGGAGTGGTGGTAGGCACCAGCTGGGGAACCCCTGAGGGAAGATGGCTCAGAGCCAGGGGACTGGTGGTGGGACGATGATGAGGGGTCAGAGGGAGAAGGAGGTGTTGGAAGCAGAAGAGGTAACAGGGTTTCGTGAGCAGGAAGAGGCTGTGGCAGAAAGCAGTTCAGGCTCTGAGGCTGAAGCAGAGGCTGGAGAGCAGGTTGGCCAAGAGGCAGAGCTGATACAGGCTGCTGAAGAATCCAGAGAGTCACCCCCTCTGGTTGAGACCAGCTCCCCTCCCCCTGGTCTCCTAGAACATGCAGATAAATGAAAAGAGCAGAGGTTGGTTTTGTATAGATGCAATTTCTGACTGCTTGGGAAAGATCCTGGAGAGGAGAGAGTTGGGAAGGTGGGGACCTTCAGTCCTTGCAACTGCTTCATTGCAGGAAGACCTACTGGGAAGGGTTGCTGGGATCACTAGACCCTATATGCCTGCACTGCTTTGGTTTCTTTTAATAAAGAGTTAAGTGGACTGACTGTGTTTTTTTATTGCTGACCTACGAGTGACTCTGTCTCCTGACAGAAGCAGGAGGTGCTTCACACAGCAGCTTGCTAAGCTGCCGTGTGAAGTACCTCTCCCTGCTCCATTAAACAGTTGCCCTGGGCCACCAGCACTGTTTCCTCACTCCCCTGCCTGCTGTTTGTCATCCTGGAGTTGGCGTGGCTGCCTATTGGCAGAGGGTGACAACAGCCTTACATTTTTATGTATATAGGAAGACTACAGGGAACAATCTTGCAGCCATCCGTGATGCCATCAGAAGGCAAGGCAATGTTGGAAGCACCAGGGGTGGGTTCTATTGATGGTCTGGAGTGGTCTTAGAAGCACATGTGTGGAATTTCTGGTGCTGTACAGTGAGCATGTGAAGCATACACCAGCACACATAGGAGCCAACTCCTAAGGGCCAAGGTCCCTTCAGCCCCACCCAATAAAATATTTGAGGGGGCAGGGCCTCTCCAAAGTTGATTGGCATTGCCATTCAAATAGTGTGTGCATGCTGCTTCTTGTGATCAATTATGTGGGGTGGGACTTATCTGCTCGCCCCATATTTTATTCAATTTGGCACCCCTCCCTGCACAGCAAGCTGCTGTCAGCCTTCACCAACCTAGTGAAGGACTACAACTCCCATCAGCAGCACTCTGAGGCTGATCAGAATTGTAGCTGAAACCATCTGGAGGGCACCAAGTTGATGAACACTGCTTCAGCTCAGGAGTCTGAGGACATCTAGCAGACTCCACTGACATGACTTTTGTGAACAGCCTGTGACTCTCACACCATTCCTGTTAATTTTGCTGGGACTTGAACTGACCATGGATTGTGGCCAAACTCCCCCCTCCTTTTTTTAAAGTGGTGATGAGAACAGGTCAGCATGGATTGAAAAGGAGTCCCCATTGGGATTTGGCGATGACAAAAGCGAAACCTGCTCATCACCAAATAATCTCCCCCTTTGAAAACCAGAACCGAAACGACGGCAGCAAAAGCCCCACAGCTCATCCCTTATGAGGGGAAAAATAACAAGGCAGATTTTGGCCTCGCTGGTTACTTTTGTCAGCGTTTTTTTGAAATGGATCTCCTCCAGATCAGATTTATTTTCCAGCCAGCCTGGGGCTTCCAGCTATGAATGCAATCCTTAATTAAGGTCTCTTCCTAGGCAACATGTTAAGTTTTACTGCTGTCCCTTCAGGACAGCCAAACATTTTTCGTATTACAAAATTTTGGGAGGTTCTTTTTTTGCTCATCGCTGAGTGACACATCGAAGGCCCAGAAAGCTGCTCAAGTCCTGTTGCACAAGGGTTATATAAGTTCCTTATTTAGCTGATGTGAATGAAACTGGCAGAGATTGCACTCTGTGGGACACACTGGCATTGTAGGTGCAGAGGCGGGATGGAGGGAGAGGATTTTACAATGGAGGCAATTCTACTCTGTTACACCATTTGGAATGTGCAGAATTAGAGGGTGCTTCAGACTGAGTCAGAACACTGGTCTCTCTCTAGCTCAGCACTGTCTCTGTTGACTGGCAGTGACAGGCAGTTTCAGACAGGAGATTTCTCCAGCCTTACCTGGAGATGCTGGGAATTGCACCTGGGACCTTTTGCATGCAAAGCATTAGAACGTAAGCAGAGCCCTGCTGGTTCAAGCCAATGCCCCATCTAGTCCAGCATCCTGTTCTCACAGTGGTCAACCAGACGCCTGTGGGAAACCCACAAGCAGGATCTTAGCACAAGATCACTCTCCCCCCCCCCATGTGGCTTTCAGAAGCATACTGCCTCCAACTGCATAGGCATCAGAGCTAGAAGCCACAGATAGCCTTGCCCTCCACGAGTTTGTCCAGTCCTCTTTTAAAGTCAGCCAAGCCATCACTGTGGGAGGGAGTTCCATAGTTTAACTATGCAATGCGTGAGAAAGTACCTCCTTTTATTTGCCCTCAAGTCTCCCAACATT
Organism: Podarcis erhardii; assembly: GCF_964252035.2. NCBI lineage: Eukaryota > Metazoa > Chordata > Lepidosauria > Squamata > Lacertidae > Podarcis > Podarcis erhardii. The sequence goes on from NC_138497.1 coordinate 18,715,354, forward strand.
CAGCAAAGCATGCATTCTGCAACTGAGCTGTGGCCCTTCTGTATATTGCGCCGTACTACCCAAATTTTAATTATGTGGCATACTGTGAAGGTGTGGTCCATAGTTCCTGTGCATCAGGAAGGGACCTCGCCAAAGGGAACAATGGAGCCTCATGCTTCTCTTCTTCCCATTGGCTGGGAGGGTATAGGACCCAGCACTGCAGCATGCCTGGTTATTGCCTTCAATGGAATGCGATCTTGAATTCTAGAATTCTGTGCCTTCTCAGAGTATGCTCTGAGCACATAAAGCCCTGGGGAGGAGCAGTCGACTTGATTTCTCTGGGAGGCATGAAGAGGCCTTCCATCAATAGTAATGGCCCAGTTATGTGTCCATAATATGAACACGTACAGAGAGGCACTGGGAAAACATCTCAAATGCCAGTGGAGTCTGGGAAAGATTTCCTAAATGAGAGCACTCATTTGCTCTGGGAATGCCCCAGCTATAAAGTTGGCTTAGTCAAGGAAATAGGTGCATTCTGAGGTCTCAGAGTTCCCCATGCTTTCTGGCCTCTGAGCTGTTGGCAGAGTTCCACGGACTGTTGCAATTGCGTGCTCATGCCCTTTGGACTCACACTTTTATGGTCAAAACCCCTGTGGTCTTTACTGAAGGCTTAGTCGGGCAAAATTCCCTTTGAGTCACTGGGAAGCTCTCTCCGAGTCATCGCTGAATAAGGCTGTTGAGTAACTGCCCTCTAGCTAAATGGACTGGGTGACCTTATAAGAGCAGGTCTTTCCATCTTGGGCCTCAGTGGCCAGAAGTAGGAGACAGCCAGGATAATAGGCTGGGAAATGAGGAAGGGAGGATAATAATCAAGGTGAGGTGCCTCCAGGCCTTATTGAACATCCCAGTTCTTCTCTGCTAGTACTGGGAGGGGCCAGTTAGGGAGCAGTTTTGGTTTCGTCAGAGAACAATTGCACTGCAATCTCAGGAGATGGCCGTTGCTTCAGCCCACAGAGACGTATCGGGGCCAGAGGCCGATTTGGATGGCTCCCTTGCCTGACATTGCTGCTCCCTCCCATACAGAGAGCTCCATTGTGTGAGGGGTGACTCACACAGCCTGTGCAGATCACGATTGCTTTGAGCTTGCCCACACAGGAATGTGCATCCCTTGACTTCCCCCTTTGATCCCACTGAAAATAAATACTGCGAGTGATATGAAACTTCTGTCCAGAGTTCAGGGGAGGGGGGCTGGCAAGCAGATGGCCCCAGGTTCAGTTCCAGATCAGGTAGCAAGTGCTTGAGAAAGGGGTCACTGCCCAAGACCCCAGAGAGCTACTGCCAGTCACAGTCCACCAGGGGAATGTGATGTCCTCCAGGTGATCATAAAACCATAGAGTTGGAAGGGACCCTGAGGCTCGTCTGGTCCAAACCCCGGCAATGCAGGAATCCTGTCTTGGGTGCACTCAAACCACCAACCTTCTGGTTAACTGACTAGTGAGTGACTAGTGAGTGACTAGTGGGGTGCCACAGGGTTCTGTCTTGGGCCCGGTCTTATTCAACATCTTTATCAACGACTTGGATGATGGACTCAAGGGCATCCTGATCAAATTTGCAGATGACACCAAACTGGGAGGGGTGGCTAACACCCCAGAGGACAGGATCACACTTCAAAACAACATTGACAGATTAGAGAACTGGGCCAAAACAAACAAGATGAATTTTAACAGGGAGAAATGTAAAGTATTGCACTTGGGCAAAAAAAATGAGAGGCACAAATACAAGATGGGTGACACCTGGCTTGAGAGCAGTACATGTGAAAAGGATCTAGGAGTCTTGGTTGACCACAAACTTGACATGAGCCAACAGTGTGACGCGGCAGCTAAAAAAGCCAATGCAATTCTGGGCTGCATCCATAGGAGTATAGCATCTAGATCAAGGGAAGTAATAGTGCCACTGTATTCTGCTCTTGTCAGACCTCACCTGGAGTACTGTGTCCAGTTCTGGGCACCACAGTTCAAGAAGGACACTGACAAACTGGAACGTGTCCAGAGGAGGGCAACCAAAATGGTCAAAGGCCTGGAAATGATGCCTTATGAGGAACGGCTAAGGGAGCTGGGCATGTTTAGCCTGGAGAAGAGGAGGTTAAGGGGTGATATGATAGCCATGTTCAAATATATAAAAGGATGTCACATAGAGGAGGGAGAAAGGTTGTTTTCTGCTGCTCCAGAGAAGCGGACATGGAGCAGTGGCTCCAAACTACAAGAAAGAAGATTCCACCTAAACACCTATAGGCCCAGGCAATAGCCTATATAAGCTCCAAAACTCTTAGCACCTGAGGTGGGAGAAATGGGCGTGAAAGACCCTGGGACCTAGATGGAGTTCCTGTTGAAGTGTCCTAGGTGGATTCAGAGTAATGCTAAGTCACCCGCTCAAAATGTTGTGGAATGTGGGTCCATGGCAGATACAGGAGGATGTTTCATGGCAATGGCAGGCCAGGTGTGATGCCACCATATACAGCAATTCCTGGGTGGTGGTGGGATTGTCTGAACAGCTTCAAATGGGTCCTGACTATCTGCTGCTGCCAAGGAAAACTGTACTGACATTTACAATCAACTGTGGCATCAGATTAAGAGGAGCTTTATAGAAAAGTTCGTTGTTACTGGAGCATAAAACAGCCTTAATTGTAGTAATAAGATCTGCAGCCATCAGGATCTATCAGCAGAGCAACATGGGTTGTGTGCAGGTGAGAACAGGTAATCTTTGTGAGGGTGATAATTGCAAAATGTAAAAAGCTTCCTATTTCAACTCGGACCAGTGACTAATAAATAAATAGCCCCAAGACTTCCATGTCTGAATTTTGATGTGCATATTCTTTGTGCTGAAGGCTTGTCTGAAAGTTGAGAGTCCCACCCCTTTGCCTCATCAAGAAAGGGGAGAGGAAGGGGAAAAAATACCTTAAGGAAACCTTCAACCTGAACATAACTCTGAGCTGTGCATCTTTGCCCAGGGCACATTTTTCAATGTTGAGTAATGGCTTCTCTCACAATCCACCTTTTATAATAAGTTCTATAATGGTACATACACTAAGCCAAAGTTTCCTTAAAGGAGACAGCAGTTTTTGTTTCTAAGTAAGAAAGAACATTGCTAAACCCTGTTATATTGTTCTTTCCCTATATCAGTGAATTGCAAGCAAACTCCAGCTCTTTTTGGACCTTCATTCTCATTAGAAAGAACATATGGTTTGTGTATCTGTAGAATAAATACCCCCCCACCCCAAGTTAAGATTCTACAAAAATGTCTTGTGTTCCCCCTCTGACTCAAACTGTCCTCTTAAATGCATCCCATTCTCCAGATTCTACTCCTCTCTCGTGTGATAGACTAGGAGAAATCTCCCTGTAGGGCTGATTTTCAGATACTTGCTGCAGCCCTTTGTTTTAGATCCTTTTCAGGGAGCTATATATAGCCTTGTTAAATGAACCAATTGGTCACCAACACCTGTATGGAGCCTAAATTCAGTAATCAAGGTTCTTGCAAGCCCTGTTCAAGTGTTCAGTGTTGGGACTTCACTCCCTGGTCCTGACCTCTCTATGATGTCTACTTTGCTTACTGCCATCGCCCTCCAGGCTCCCCATGTGATTTTGAACCCTGGTTGTTCTTGTGGATGGTAATGGGACGTTCCTTTGGTTGTAACATGGTACAAGGGTAGTGTCTGGGAGCATGTCCCCACTCTCCCCCTTTCACAATGGTAATAATGCCTGCAGAAGGTTGCATGATGCTAACTGCATATCCACCATTGAAAATGGTAGGCGTCTATCTAGCACATTACCTAACTTGTCGCATCTGCGGGATCTAATAATAATATTTACCTATGCAGTGATGTTATGGGTCTTTGCATTTCCCCATCCCACATCATTTGGCTGTGACTTGTGGGCAGTGGGGGAATGTGGAGACCAATAACATGGGTCAATGTGAGCAGACTCTAAATAGATGTTATGGTCATGATGAGAATGAGATGCACATAGCTATGGGGTTCAGTGCATACCCTCCAAGTATCCCGATTTTCCAGGGACAGTACAGGAATTACGAAAGCCACAACAGCTTCTGATTTGACTTGCAGAGGGCAGGGTTGCCCCGGGCAGGAAAAAAGGGGGAGTGGAGCAGAGCAAAAGGAGTCTTGATTTTTTAAAAAATGCTTCGTGTTTCCAGGTCTAATCTTGCCCTTTCAAAAATTAATTCATTGTTGTGTGTTTTGCTTTTTGTAAATCTACCAAAGAATAGAATAAATTTGGGATTAAGGGGTTTTCTCAGGGCAGTGGAGTGTGTGTGTGTGTGTGTTGTGTCCTGTTGGTGTTGGGGTGATGGTACTAGCTCTCCTTCTGATATGAAACGCTCTGTAGTGGGGGAGGGGGCAAAAATGGAGGGGGGGGTCAAGGAAGGTCAGTTGTGTGTTGGGGGGGGAGTGAGCAATGTCCCTGTTTTCATCTGAGGAATGTTGGAAGGTAAGTTAGTTTGGGCCAGCTCTTGTATCCACAGCAACAAGAAGCGAAAGAAGCCATTGTGAAGAGGAAAAGAGAATGTAAAGAGATCTCATCGCACTACAAAGTGGAGATAAAATTGATTGCCTAAATCTGCTATACAATTATTTTGAAACTCTCGAAAAACGCTCATTAATTTGGGGCCCAATAACGTTCGAGCCGTGAAGTGTGCTAGAACTCATCTTGTTCGTCAGGGGCCTGTGGCTACAACTTGTAAGAGACCAGGCATTGGAGCTTGCTGGCAAGTAATTGTGTTTGGAATTACACGGCTAGGCTACAATCCTACGGGCACTTACAGGGAAATAAGTTCCATAAAAATCAATGAATGATACTTCTATAACCACTTATGTAGGGCTGAGGTTTGAATCATTTCCGCACTGTAGAACGTAGGAGTACACTCACTTGTGAATTTGTCTAAACACTCTTACAAGCTATTTAATTAGTGGCCACCCCTACATCTTGCGGCAAAAGATTCCACAAGCAGCTAAGGTGGAGTTTCTCCCCGCTGGAGAGGCTAGTGTGATACTTGTTTTGAGTCTGGCTGAAGAACAGTGGCCATAACTGCATGATTCAGGCCTTGAGTGCAGGTTTTTTCCTCCTTTTCCCTCGCACAAATTGCCAGCAAGGAAGCCCTAATCCAGATCAGGAGTCTAGGGGTGGAGAAGACTGAAAACCCTTAAGCCCTTAGCTGTCAACGTTTCCCTTTTTTTAAGGGAAATTCCCTTATTCCGAATAGGATTCCTCACAAGAAAAGGGAAAAGTTTACAGCTATGCTTAAGCCTCCTACTGTGGTCTTGGTTCCTCCTTTGAATCACCGATTTATCTTCACAATTATTGGCCAAATTTGTTGGGAGTGTTAAACCTCTTCCTGGAACCAGTTACTATCTCTCACGGGATACATATTGTCACTGCTTTTTTTTAAATGTTTAGGGTTACTCTCATTTTGACTCAAGAAAACCACCATTTTATAGTTCAAATCAGGAAAAATAAATACAGTAAATGGACAAAAGTACAAAGATTCACAAAATGTTTAGGGGTATGCATACTGCATATTGTTATGAGTTTGGGGGTGGGTGGTGGTCAGTCTGGATGAAACCCTGGGTTCCACATCTGGGAACCTGTACCGTTGTGAGGGCAGAAAGTTTAAGAGGAAGCTGACCAAGCCAGTTCCTTTATCCAACGAATGGCTTTAGCTGGCTATTAAAGCACCACGATTTAGCACATGCAAAGAAACTGCTCTGTGTCATAGAACGAATGGGAGGACCTTTTCCTCACCCCCATTCCCCTTACCTGGCTGGTATGTAGAACAACAGCCAGAGTTGGGGGCAGGTGAGCTGGAAGCTGGAGACAGAGAGACATGTCTTGCTCTGTGCTGGATCCTAAGATAGATTTTGGGTTTTTTCCTGGAAACTAAAGGAGGAACAAGATCTGTTGGGGGTCCTATTGCTGTGAGCCTCTCCATCCTGCACTCAGGTTGTACATATGTGTAGGTATAAAAAAATACCCCATAGTCTACACTGGCCTTCGTTCAAAGGATAGTCAACCTGGTAAGTTCTGAGAGCCCTGGAGTCTCTCACCACACACACACACAAAACTCATTCATATATATGTATTTTCTTCCAGTGTCTTGTGCTGTTAGTAAGTGACAGTTTTGCAAATTGCTAGTAAAGAACTTAAATGTCTAATTAGATCTTGAAGATGTACAGGAGTTTGAAGAACGTGATTGATGCCCGCAAAGGTGCGGCTTCCTAATGGAGCCGTCCTGACAGCAATTGCAGAAGCCCATTTAACATCTGATGCTTTGTTGTGATCCACGGTGTCATTTTTTCATTACTGATTAAAATTAAAAATCTGCTTGGCAAATCCATTGTAAAAGAATTCCTTCATGAAAATCGACGGGTACAAATTATTTTGTCAATCGCCTGGCAGTCAAAATGCGAGTGGAGATTGTTTCATGCCCATTTTATTTTATTTTCCCCACTCTCCTCCCCCCTCCCCTGGCACACCAACATATTCTTATAACAAAGTTTTCAAAAAGCATAGGTGACTGCATTGAATGTATGTGTATCTAATCTTTCTTATCTATCTATATCTATCTATCTATCTATCATCTATCTATCTATCTATCTATCTATCTATCTATCTATCTATCTATCTATCTATCTATCATCTATCTATATCTATCTAGTTTTGATTTGATCTTTCTGTGCCCTTTCCCTTATCTTAAGGGTGGGGAAAAGAGAGTTCGCCACCCCTCCTTATTCTATGTCTCATTCTTATTCTAATGCTCTGTGCTGCATAATTTTCTAATGGTGTGTAATGACAGGTGAATAATAGTAATAAAAGTCTTTATTAGGGATAGAAGTCTGAGAAACACACACACACTGTCTGAAATGCAGATTGGGAAAAAAATTCTATGGCTAGTTTTCTGGCACCATCTGTAGAAGATGTGCCCTGTTTTCAAACAGTTAACAACAACAGCCCCAAATCCTAGGGAAAAAGGTGTCAGCTGACAACTTTTCAAATAGCCGCTGAAGCTGTGTCTTTGATATTAGCTTGATGTGAAGGTATTAGTAATGGCTCACAGACCCTCCAAGTGTCCCTATTTTCCACTTCCGGATTTACAGAAGCCACCCCGGTTTCTGAGTTGATCCCAGAATGTCCTGCTTTTCCTTAGGACATCCCCATTTTCATCTGAGAAATGTTGGACATATGGAGTTATACAATCGCTGAGGCAAAGAGATAAGGAACCATACAATCTTTAGAAGACATCTGAAGGTAGCCCTGTATAGAGAAGTATTTTAATGCTTAATGTTTACTGTATTGGCCTGAATATAAGCCGCACCTGGATATAAGGCACACCTTTAAAATTGATGGGGAGGGGGGGGGAGAGAAAAAAAGGAAAAATACAATATATAAGCCGCTTCGTTCCTTGCTGCTCATGCATACTGGGGGGGGGGGGGAGCTGCACTGTGTTGCTGACAGCCTTTCCCCTTCCTTGCTCACTTCCTTCCCAGCCTTGGGGGAGAGGAAAGGGGATTACGCACAGGGCGGGCACTGCTTGCCCCATGCTCCTGGTTGCATACCGTAAGGTTGCGAATATAAGCCACACTTTAACTTTTCACGGTCAGAATTGGGGGGGGGGGGAGTGAGGCTTATATTCAGGCCAATACGGTATTATGTTTTTATATAAGTTGGAAGCTGCACAGAGTGGCTGGGGCAACGCAGTCAGATGGGCAGGGTATAAATAATAAAGTTGTTGTTGTTGTTGTTGTTGTTGTTGTTGAATAGGACATCCCTATGGTATGGGCTCATGCTTATTGTGAGGCAATATCACCAGAGGCAGGATGGGGTTCTGGTTAGAGTGTTGGACTAAGACCTGGGAGATCTAGCCATGAAGCTGACTGACCGACCTAGGGCCAGTCATTTCCCCCTCACGGCGTGCTTGTACAGTAACAACAATATTTATTTATTGATTTTCTACCCTGTCCTTCCTTCCCAGGGAAGCCCAGTGTGGCAGGGGGAGAACCGTGTATACCACTGACACTTCACCATCCCAGCCCAGGTTCTTCTCGGAGTGGAAAGAGGAAGTAAAAAAATGAAATAAAAATGGAACCAAACCAACCACTCAACCAGGTTCGTAAGAGTGGACTATTCAAATTCCTTACAATGACTCAGACCACTAAGCCAGACTTCATCTTGCATAGCCTCCGTCCAAAAACTACAGCTGCTTTAGTCTCTTCCTCCTCCAATTTTATTACACTCCATGGAGAACATTGATGTGGAGGTGGAGGAAGAAGAAGATGAACAGGAGGAAGAAGAATGCTCTTATGTTTTTCTTGGCGTTTCAGATGTGAAGGTATTGATCTTTTGGTTTCCCATTGAGATCTTTCTTATAGATATATATTTTTGTTTTAAAAAAATCAATCCACTTTTGTTATGCTTTGCCCTTGGCGTCTGTGCATGTGTGTGAACAATTGAAGGGAGACAAACTGTAGCAGTGTATAACATTATCTTGCAGTGGTGACCCAGATGTGCAATTCTGTCTCTTCCTAACCTTTGCCTTTATGTATATAGCTTTTGTGCACGGGTTTTTAAATAAAATGCAAACGTTTCCAGGCTTTCCAGAGGAAAGGTCAGTGGAGAGCAAATATGTGCGTTGTTTTGGTTTTTTGGGTGGGTTTTTTTCCTCCTTCTTTTCAGCTGTTGGTAAAGTTGCATGCAGATGTTGATGCATTGTCCTGCTACACTAAAAAGTACTGTGGGGTTTGCTGCTGCTTTCCAGACAATTGCACTGAATTTTTGCTGCTTCAGTGGTTATTGTTCGTGGTGTGGGTAATAATTGAAGACAATGGGTTGAGAGGAAGAAAGAAAGAAGCAAAAGGGCAAACCAAAGGCCTTGGATTCCCCCAACGTGACACGGGTCTGTTTTAAATAAGGATTTTACAAGTTGCCAAGAAATACTAATATGTCATTGTTTGTTTATGCCTTCAGAACAAAAGCATAAGAGAATATTTAGTGGGGTGATGGAGGGACAAGTGTCAACCTCAGCTTATTAATGACAAAGATTTAATGTGACAGGGGCCTCTGGAATATTTCCTGGGCACTGGAAACAGGTGGCATGGAACAGCGTTTCCCAAGCTGGTGCCCCCAGATGTTCTAGAACTACCAACATCCCTGATGGTGGGGGCTGATAAGAGTTTACTGTCCTGTCACATCACATCTGGAGGTGCAAGGTTGGAGAAAGTTGATGCAGAGGTTGTTTCTAGCTGCCGTGTGTATGTGGCAGATGTTTCCATGCCACAACCTGTTCTGGATGGACTCAGTTGGTAGCTCCCATTTAAAAAAAAAATAGTTTGCATGAAGAGGAATCAGAATTCAGAGGGTGGTCTCAAGGCCCATTCTTATTTATCATTCCTAGATAATATTTTTTAAAAAACACACACATAAAAAGCTGTGCATTCTCTAAGAATACTGGTTTTGGTTAATTGCTTTTCCAATTTCAATAAATCCTCATGTGGCTTCTCTACATAGAAGCCTGAGAGACTGGGGGACATAGAGTATGCTGTCCCTCATTTTTGAAAGAGAAGAACAGAAACCAAACTTTCTCAAATCTAATCCTTTTTAACATGCCCTGGGGGAGCCCTTTCTGCATAAGGCTAACCGAGAGGGCTATTTCCCCACACAGGCTTAATCCAGGTCTCCATTGGTGGCTCTGATTTGACTTTCCAATGATGAGTCACAGCCAGCCATGCTGCTGTCAACAAAAAGAGCACCAGGTCTTTGTGTTTTGTCACTGGGGTTGTGTCTCACTTTCCAGCAATAATAGAGATGCAGGTGGCGCTGTTGTCTAAACCACTGAGCCTCTTGGGCAGGCATAGGCAAACTCAACCCTCCAGATGTTTTGAGACTACAATTCCCATCATCCCTGACCACTGGTCCTGTTATCTAAGGGTGATGGGAGCTGTAGTCCTGAAACATCTGGAGGGCCGAGTTTGCCTGTGCCTGCTCTTGGGCTTGCGAATTGGAAGGTTGGCAGTTTGAATCCTCACAACAGGGTGAGCTCCTGTTGCTCTGCCCCAGCTCCTGCCAACCTAGCAGTTCAAAAGCATGCCAGTACAAGTAGATAAATAGGTACCACTGTGGCGGGAAGGTAAATGGTACTTCTGTGCGCTCTGGTTTCCGTCATGGTGTTCCATTGCGCCAGAACTGCTTTAGTCATGCTGGCCGCATGACCCAGAAAGCTGCCTGAAAGCAAGATGAGTGCTGCAACCCCATAGTTGCCTTTGACTGGACTTAAGCATCCAGGGGCCCTTTACCTTTACCTTACTTTTCAGCAATAACAGGGGCTAAGAATGAGTCCTCCTGCGAATTCACCAGGATTTAAATTTCCCTCAATATATACTTTTTGCAAACAACTTCACCCAACACAATGAATTCCTATCTTGTTTTCACAAATAGACACATTTGTGCACACACTTTACCCTGGTATATCTGTTTTTGTAATAGTTTCTGTGCTGGAAAACTGTATTGCAAAATTCATAGAAGTGCAAATTTTGAAAACGGGCTGCATTTCAGTTTACTTATTGTTTCAGAAAGTGCAAATTAGGTGGTTCCCCCTTCAGTGCAAACTGAATCAAGTGTTCCTTTCCCCTAAACCATACGCAGCCCTGCCATTTTTTGGCAGAAACCCTGTGTTTCTCAGGAAATGTAGTTCCACCCAGAGGGCAATAGTGCACAAGCCCTGGGCACCACCGAGGCATAATTTATTTCATTCCCTCTCTTTAATACTCAGTCAAGGCATTAGTAAAACATGTGCAGCTTTGAGTTTTTGAGACTGTTTAAAAAAGAAGTGTGAAGCCACTAACTTTGTGTGCTTTTTTGCCACTCTTGTAGCCTAAAAGAATTGTCAAATAATGCAAGCCATATTTTGAACACACACCAAAACAAAAACACACAGGATGTTTCTCTGGTGTTGAGACGGCGGGTGCCAAGTTTCAGTTCTCTGGCAAGTTTTCCTAAGCTGTGATGTCAGCCTCTGAAAAACAGAACATGTGGCGGAAGCTTGGCCTACCGAGAAGGAGGGGGGCGAGCGCTAATAATGCCTGGGAAAGCAATACCAGGCTATATCTGAATCACCTTGCCAACAAAGGTCCGTATAGTAAAAGCTATGGTTTTCCCAGTAGTGATGTATGGAAGTGAAAGCTGGACCATAAAGAAGGCTGATCGCCGAAGAATTGATGCTTTTGAATTATGGTGCTGGAGGAGGCTCTTGAGAGTCCCATGGACTGCAAGAAGAACAAACCTATCCATTCTTAAGGAAATCAGCCCTGAGTGCTCACTAGATGGACAGATCCTGAAGCTGAGGCTCCAATAATTTGGCCACCTTATGAGAAGAGAAGACTCCCTGGAAAAGACCCTGATGTTGGGGAAATGGAGGGCACAAGGAGAACGGGATGACAGAGGATGAGATGGTTGGATAGTGTTCTCGAAGCTACCAGCATGAGTTTGACCAAACTGTGGGAGGCAGTGGAAGACAGAAGTGCCTGGCGTGCTCTGGTCCATGGGGTCACGAAGAGTCGGACACGACTAAACGACTAAACAACAGTTCAGTTCTGTTCTGGCCTGTGAATAAACAAGAGCTGTTTGAAGAATCACTGTGTCGTCTGATATGTTCACCCACCTTAACATTCTGCATGCAAAAAAAGATGCTCTTCCCCTGACCTATGGCCCTTCCCCAAAAGTAGCCTAACAACAACAACAACAACAACAACTTTTATACCCTGTCCATCTAGCTGGCTTGCCCCAGTTACTCTGGGCAGCTTCCAACACATAAAAAAACATGACAATGTAGTTGCCAGGTGAGCTTCCCCAAGGAGGGCATTCCACAGCACCCCAGAAATTATCCTCTACCTGGTCATTGCTCCCCTCCCCTCATTTGGTGGAGATGACTTAAGTACAATCAGCAATAATAATAATAATAATAGCCACTCTGGGCGGCTTCCATAAAAAGCAAAAATACAATAAAATATCACACGTTAAAAACTTCCCTGAACAGGGCTGCCTTAAGATGTCTTCTGAATGTCAGGCAGTTGTCTATCGCTTTGACATCTGATGGGAGGGCGTTCCACAGGGTGGGCGCCACTACCGAGAAGGCCCTCTGCCTGGTTCCCTGCAGCTTTGCTTCTCGCAATGAGGGAACCGCCAGAAGGCCCTCGGCGCTGGACCTCAGCGTCCGGGTAGAATGATGGGGGTGGAGACGCTCCTTCAGGTATACTGGACCGAGGCCGTTTAGTGCTTTAAAGGTCAGCAATGGGTTTTGCGTGCACACTCCTTTGCACTGAGTTTGTGGAGCCAAATTCATTTGGGGAATTTGGTTTGTGCAGCATAATGTAAATCGGCTTTCAATTGCATTTTCTGAGGTGTGTGTGTGTTGTAGGGAGGGTGGGAAAGGAAATAAGATATGCATATATTGGCAAGACAGTCTTTTGCCCATAATAATGTTTGGCCCACATTTGACAAAATGTCAATGCGATAAAAGCCACATGGCATGTGTCCAATGCAAAGTGTCTCGATATTACGGAAATTAAGTAGGTCTGAAAGAAAGGGTGACCCCTGCGTTCGGCATTTCTTGCAGAACTGGATTGCATACTGGTGAAATTCAATGTAGCAAACAGGCTTCCAAAAAAATAAAAAAAGAGAACTGTATAATGTCACAAACTAAGCCGATCTAAATGAAAGGCTTCTATCCTAACATTTAGCTTTTATAGAGCTCGTTACTACAGTAATAGAAATCTCAGCAAATTTCAAACTGAAATTTCCATCTGAAGTGTTTTTGGAAGGCTATTATTACCGACCTTCTAATTTCCACTGTAGCTAAGCATGTATTAATAACAAGGAGAGGTGAGGCAACTGCTGATATATCCAATGGTGCTTGACATTTAGTAGATGAATTAAAGTTTACAGTCCAATTGGTTTTTAACCAGTAATATTAGAGATCTTTGTTGCGAGCTTTTCTTTCCCCAGTTCTTTTCTCCCTCCCCTTCTCTCCGCCGTATTATAATTAGCCATTTCTATTATTTATATTTCTCTCTCCTCATTTGCCGTGTATTTCATGGCAATGGAACGACAAGCATGGTGCGTGCAGAGGCCAATCTGCATTTTGCAAATTCACAGTCTTGAACACAAAGAGCCTGGGCTAAATTCTACTCTAATTTATACCTTTAATAATCATGATATAAAGGGCTTATCTACACCATAGGCTTAAACTGGCTTAATATCCATTCTTTCTTCAGGGGATTCTGGGACCTGTAGTTTGGCAACGAGTAGGGAGTGTTAGGCGTATTTAACTGAGAATTCTCAACACCCTTCACCAGAGAACAACCCCCCCCCCCGAATTATTTTGTGAAAACTTTGACACCAAACAGGATTCTTCTAGTGTTGTTCTTGGCATCTATCTGTCTCAAGAGACACTGGAAGAGTGTGGCATCCGTGGGTAAAGTCAAACTGTTGGAGAGTTACAGCGTCTGCTGTGGCTGTAGAGACCAGTACAGGAGAGACATGTTTCACTGCAGCTGGGGCAGCTGAAGGCATCAATTTCCACTGTTACAGATGTGCCATGAAGTTTCTTCTCTGCACGCCTCCCAGTGGTCATTTCTCCTCTGCACAACCTGACTGCCTCTCTCTAGGCACTGCAGTCCTCTGCAGGGAATTCCTACATGGCGGGGCTGATGTTTCCAGTGCTTTAAGGTTCATTAAAACAACAACAACAACAACAGCCGCCGCCAAGTGGTGCATAACTTTTATGAAATAAATAATAAATGAATAAGAGGACTGATCTGAAGTAGGAATGTCTGAATGGCCAGCTGAATGCACTCAGAAGACTCCCTGCGATTGCAGTTCCTGATTGCAAAGGGCCCTGCAAATGCATCCAGCTGAACTTAAGTTTGAATCCCTCTTCATATCTTCCCACTCGAGGCAGGAAAGTTGAGGTGCAAGGCAGGGCTGGTGGGGTGGGGTGGATTTTGTAGGTGTAAGACTTGAGTAGAGTCCCGGGGGCCAGTACACAAGCCTGTACCTTGACCCCTTATCCTAATAGGATATAATATATCCTATATTATATAGAGTGAAAGAGGACTCCCATAAGCACTGCTTTTGTTATTTATACTAATCCTAAATAGCCTGGGACCTGGATACTTTAAAATCTGCCTTCTCCTATATGGGCCTGCCTGAACAATGTCAACCACTGTTCTGTGGCCAAACTACATATGAAGATGAAGTGTGTGTAAGCAATTAATGGTCACATTTTAAATAATGTAAAGAGCTATTACGGAGCTGGTGATAGTGGTATGGCTTTGAGAAGGCCATGACCAGAAAGGAAGTGGTTTGAACTTGCCATTGTCCTGATGAAAATACCCCGCCTCTCAGAAGCTCCCACTGATACCGATGGGGTCATCTCTGCCAGAGCAATATTATTTTCAGGAATAATTTTAAATGCATTTCCCCCCACCCTAGTGTATATATTTTGCACGTGTTATTTGAAAAATTCGTAAAACTGAGAATTTCAAAGGATGGGTTTGCGGATTGTTTCAGAAAGTGCGGATCAGGTAGATCTGAATGTGAAACGAGTCTCTCCCCATTCCTGCCTCAAACAGATGCTGTACAAACTCTTATTTTGGCAGCCGTTGGTTCCTTCAATAAAATGTTTTAAATGTTGTGCTAGTTCTTGCTCGCTATCTTCTTTTGCACTTTGTTTTTTAAATATATATATTCCTGATTCTGTTTATTGGCATTTAAAAATGTTAGTGGGTTCGATAGCCCTTTAGATGGAAGCGCAGGATAAAATAATTAAGCATTATAATGGGGGGGGGCAATCTCTGTGCACCGTTCTTCACGTAGGCTTTGTGGTGGGAAGGTGTTCGAGTGCCCTTGAATGTCCTGCATTTAATGGCCAAAGGACGGCTTTTTACCAGGGGCCTGGGGGAAATCGGGAGGCCCTCAGCTCAACTCTCGGGCCTCCTGTCAAGTGAAAATAATATATCCAATGTGGGCCTAGCGAGCAACAGAATAACAGCTTTGTGACAGCTGTCTTCAGTGAATCTTCTGATTCTGGCAAAAAGGCAGCAATAACTTTTGTGTGAACATGTGGGTGGAAGAGCTGTCTCCGTCCTTGGTTCCATCCTGTCCTTCACAGATACTTGAATAAGTTAATTATAAATTGCTACTTAATGACATAACTAGGCTCCCTGATTCCCACAGAATAGCAGTCTATGAAGAAAAGATGGCTTCATAAGGTATCTCAGCTCGCTTAAAAGAACTTGGTATTAAAGAGGCATGTTTGTAATTAAGCACACACATTTATCAAACGGAATTAGTTCACACAGGAATAACAACAACAACAACAACAACAACAAAAAGGCTGCCCACCACTGAATATTCCCCAGGCGGCTTACAAACAATACAGTATTACAATTGCAATATAACATAATTCAAATGAACTGTAAGCAATGAAAGGCAGCAAAAAGTGTCCCTAGTAATGGAGGCAGGATTACAGCTTGAATTAAAAACACTAAAGACTGCGATCCTAAAGCCACTGGGATTCAGCCCAATTAAATCCAACAGGACTTGCTTCGGAATGCGGATATGGTTAGGATTGTGCTGTAAGCAACAACAGACCAAAAAAGTTGGTTTAAAATGCAGTTTAAAGCTAGGGTGAATACCAAGGTATTTGAGAAATGTCATGGTTAATCTGCAGCAGCACAACCAGATGCCTTCATCTGCCCCAGCTGCAGCAAAACATGTCTCTTCTGTATTGGTGTCTTCAGCCACAGCAAGAACTGCAACCTTCCAACAGTTTGACTTCACCCCCAAAGGCGCACTCCTCCATAGTCCTCCAAGACAAGAAAGATGACGACAACACTTAGCTTCAAAAGTACCACAGAGATGACATCTGGGGAGGCTGTTCCATAACTGTGGTGCTGCCACTGTGAGTCTCCTCATACATTACATATGGCGCAAACCTAAAATTTAATCTCCACCTAAAAATCTAAAGCAGGAGAGTGAAACGCGGGTGTTTGAAAACATGTGTTTGAAAACATTGCATAGGTATCTTTGTCAGAGAGAGAAGAGACCTGCTGGATGTACTTAGAAGGTGCTTTGTCAATTAAGCAATATATAAATTAATAAGTAACAATAATACTGAGACTCATTCCATTTTATGCTCTTAAAAATCCATTGGGTGATTACTGGTTGACTAACACCACCCAGGGAACTTCATGGACAAGTAGTGATTTGAATCCAGGTTTCCTCCTCTGTCAATGCCACACTTTATTTGCTGCAACAGCTCCCAGGTTTTTTAGTTCAGTGGGTGGGCGGATAGCTTGTCTACGGACAGCTCTGCAGACCGGGGCAAAGCACGTATGCAGATTATAATGTGTTTGCAAAATGCTTCTGTTTGCCGTTGCTCATTCTGAGCTGAAGGCGTGGGAAGGGGACAGACAAATAAGTAGACCCTGAAGCCTGTGTAATTGCTGTACAGCTGATCCATGATTTTCAATATATATGTTCTTGAACTTTTAAATTTGACATCACCATCCTCACATATTCATACATATTCTAGGCAGAAAATCCAGCTGTTGACTCTTAATAAAAATGTGAAGCACGTAACCACTCTGGTTATCAGAGATTCATAGAAACGCGAGGTAGAAAATAACAATTGTCATACAGTCTATCTCCCTGTTATGGCAAGAACATTCCCCACTATATTGGGTGTTCTACTGCTCTGACCTTCCTGTCTTTTAAAAGTCCACAGAAATGAAGACTCCATTATGATGTATTGGTTATCCTTTTGTATAAACGTCAATGGTACGCATCCCATTATTTTCTTATAGGTGTTCTTGGCTGTCTATGTCTGCATATTCACAATGGTTAAAGCATTAACTGGTAGATGGGCACTGTAGTTTTCTGAGCCATGGGCGGTGGGGGGGAGGAACCCCCATACAAACTCAGTATACCTGCATGTATGCAAAATCTATCCCAAACGTCTTAAAATATATAGACTTGAAACATCTTCCTTGAAGAGTAAAAAAAAAAAAGAGGCTCATCCCAGTTTCTTTCATTCTTTATTAAAAATAAAATAAATGCACTTAATTCTTCTCTGGTTAACCATTGCTATAGTCCTCTGAAACGAAAATCTAGACATTAGTGAAGTAATCATCACAGGTAAACTACAAAGAATGTTACAGTGAAGAGCAACTGCTAAGATTTTTCTTTCTATGGAGTTGTTCTAGAAAATTTTCTTTTTTAAGAGAAACCACGGTTTCTTAGACTAAGAACTGGAGAACATGATGGCCCAATACTAGCTCTCAGTTTAATAAAGCATCTGAACCAGGCTATTGACTGGCAGCTGAGCCTTGCCCCCAGCTTAGTGAAACTGAAACCTACTATTCGCCGACACTCATAGCGGAAGTCTACAAATATGTCCCAGTGTTCATGGTGAGTTTCGGCAGCTCTTTTTCTAGAAAAATGGCACTGGTGAAACCTAATATTCTTCAACACACAGTGGAAGCAAATAACCTGGCCTAGAAATGTGACCCAGCAGGCCTAAATTATTTTAGGCTAGAACCAAGTGATATTGTTCATGTATTGCCCATAGCTAGACATTTCATAGACTTCATAAAGTATGAAATCCATATTCATTTAAGAAAAAAATGATTGTATTCTTGAACACAATATTTAAAGTGAAAAGCTTATACTGTAACATGACTAGTAGTTTCCAGAAGACAATCATAAAAATACCATGGCTTGCATGTAACTAAGTCATCCTCAGAGTAGACACATTTAAATGGATGGACATAAGTTGGTCATATCCATTGATTTCAGTGGGTCTACTCGAGTATGACATATTTGGACGCAACCCACTAAAGCAGGAGCATAGATCTTGTGCTCTCTGGATGGTGTTGGACTATCTCAGAAGGTTGGCCATGGTCATTGGGGTTGATGGGAGTTAGAGTCTGACAACATTTGTAGGGCCACAAGTTCTCCATCCCTACACTAAAGCAACATTAATTAATATTAGCACAACCAGAGAAAGTAAACATTAACAGTACCTACCAGTAAAATGGTTCAACCAGTCAATCTGCATTCTTCCCCCCAAGTCTGCACAGATCAGAAGGCCAACAAAGAATAAGCTATGTTATATGTACCAACAGGGACCAGCAACGCTGAAACAGCACACCTGAGCCCTGAAAACTGAGCTGTCTGGGGCCAACCTGAACTAGGAAGTCCCCAAACGAAGGCAGGTTAGGTGTCACTCCCAGTTAAAAATCAATAAGGCCTTTAAGGTGATTTATTTAAAAAAATGGACTACAGAGAAGCATCCTTTTAGGAACTACTGTGAATACAATAGCTGTTTGCTCCACCATATTGACATGTCTTTTCTGTCTAAACACGCATTAAACTTGGACAGACAATAAAAATTAATCCTGTTCTTTCATAAAATGGAAGGTCATTTCCTCTGACCATCCCTAAGGGAGATGATGTCATTTTGCATGCTTGGATGTTTGCATTAAAATAAATTATCCAGATCAATATTTAGGAAGAAAGGAAGGTTTAGGCTGGGTAACTTAGAGTGTATTTGTGGTAAGGGGATGTTGTAAAAGGGATATATAATGAAGAGTGAAATGTCTGGTACACTGACAAAAGAAATGGGGTTATGTAGCCCCTGCTACAGGGTGTTGCAAGGTATAAACCTGTTTTTCAGCAACCTAATGTGACAACTTTTAAAACAAAATGATCCTCAATGGACCACAGGACCCAGTAACGCTTTGGCTACCCTTCCTGAATCCCAAAATGGTTTTTGACCTTCTAGGGGTATGGTGGACATAATTTTCACTGCTCGACAGCTTCAAGAAAAATGCAGAGAAAAAAATCAACCCCTGTATATGGCGTTTATTGACCTAAGGCCTTCGACACTAAATCGTACTGCCCCATGGACTGTCCTTCTGAACATTCGCTGCCCAGATAAATTTGTGAACATCCTTCAGCTCCCCCATGATAATATGACAGCAACAATTGAGGATAACAATGACACTCAAAGTGGTCCATTCACAGTGGGATCAGGTGTTAAACAGGGGTGTGTTATAGCCCCAACAATAATTATTATCTTCAGCACCATGATCCTACACATTATCAAAGGGAAACTCTCCACTGGGGTAGAAATCATATATCGAACAGATGGAAAGCTCTTTAACTTGAGTAGGCTGAAAGCAAAGAGTAAGGTTACCATAACTTCCATCATAGAGCTTCAATATGCCAATGACAATGTAGTGTTTGCACACTCAGAGGATGACCTCCAAACCATCCTAAATATATTCAGAGAAGCTTACGAAAAGCTAGGCCTATCGCTCAACATCCACCAAAAATCCAAAGTGCTGCACCAACAAGCACAAAATAACCCCTCTGCAGCACCACAAATCCAGCTTAATGGTGTAACATTGGAAAATGTTGATCACATTTCCTACATGTGCAGTTATCTTTCTCCAAGGACTGACACTAATGCCGAAATCCAGCATCGCCTGAGCTCTGCGACTGCAGCTTTCTCCCGATTGCAGTGCAGAGTGTTTGAAGACCAGGACATTCACAGGGAAATGAAAATGCTTGTTTACAAAGCTATTGTACTACCAATCTTACCCTTGTGAAACATGGACCACTTATAAACACCATCTCCAACTCCTGAAAAGATTCCATCAATCTTGTCCCCCCCCCCCCAAAATTACACATCACTTGGGAAGACAGGTGAACTAATGTCAGTGTACTAAAAGGAGCAAAGATCACCAGTGTTGGAGCAATGATTCTTCAACATCAGCTTTGTTGGACTTGTCATGTTGTTCAGATGCCTGGTTATCGTCTAAGCAACTACTCTATTCCCAACTTAAGAATGGAAAGCGAAATACAGTGGTGCCTCGCAAGACGAAAAGAATCCGTTCCGCGAGTCTCTTCGTCTAGCGTTTTTTTCGTCTTGTGAAGCAAGCCCATTGATGGCTTAGCGGATTAGCGCTATTAGCGGCTTAGCGGATAAGCAGCTTAGCGGCTTAGAAAATGGGGGGGGGGGAAGGAAAAAAAAGCCGCAGGAACTCGCAAGACATTTTTGTCTTGCGAAGCAAGCCCATAGGAAATTCGTTTTGCAAAGCACCTCCAAAACGGAAAACTCTTTCGTCTAGCGAGTTTTCCGTCTTGCGAGGCATTCGTCTTGCGGGGCACCACTGTACCGGTGGACAACAAAAGAGGCAAATCTTAAAAAATGTAGTATAAGCACTGATAACTGGGAAAAACTGGCCTGAGAATACTTCAGCTGGAGAACAGCATTCACCAAAGATGTCATGGACTTTAAGAAGCACGAACTTAGGGTGAAAAGGAGAAATGAGCTAAGAGGAAGGCACATTTGGCAAACCCTCACCGTGATCAACTCCTACCTATGTCCCCCCTGTGGAAGGACGTGTGGATCCAGAATTGGCCCCCGCAGTCACTTTTAAGTCACCGTTAAGACCGTGTTCATGGAGTCCAATCTTACCCAGCTACAAGTGATCACCAAAGATGAAGCATAACGCTTCAAAAGGGAAGATTCAAATTCTGCTCTATGGTTTTTGATGGTGTGGTTTCCACACAATACTCCCAGGAAACACAAACATTTAGCAAATACTCGCCACACAGCCCCAGTATTCGACACCCAAGGGTTTTGCACAAGCAGCCAACATTCAACACTAACCTGACAGCTAGCATGCATAGCCGTCAGAGCTTTACTATTATCTGATGTGAAACCTGTAAGCATTTCACAGGCAGGATCTGACAGGTGGCAAGCAACAGACTTTAGAAAATTTCCAAAAGGGTCAAATTTTGAAATGTTATGTCAGATTTGGAATTCTGCAATTTGAATGTCAAATTTCTTGGTCAAATTTTGCCCTCTGATTTTTTGAAATTGTGGCAAATTTGAGAAACTGACGTAACAAAGCAGGATGTACAAAGAGGTGATGAAATCTGACACATCTGCACAAACTTGGGGGCCCTAATTGTGTGTGCTAATAAGAAAGGTTGCATGAGGAGGCTACTGGCCGCTCAGCTTCGTCTGGGAACCGATTCACTTTGTCCTCACTAAATGGGATTACTATAAGCACCTATGTCATTAATACGGCTAGTCAAAACTGGATCCTGCCATGTACTTTATGGATTCTGATACTGACGACTGACTCACCACAGAGTTTACGTATTGTTAAAGCTTAATACTTCTCCAAAATTAATGAAAAACTACATTTCAAAAAGAAAGAAAAGATGTTGTGGTAAATCATGCTTGAAATCGTATGGGGATGAGGCAGAGCAGCAGTGGAACTTTCCCACCGGCACTGTTTTCAGTGGGACAGGGATGGGGTTGGGCAAGGTGGTGACAAAGACAGGGTAGCTACAGGTTGGTGGCGTTGGCAGCTGCCAACAACCCAGGGCTCCCCCAACCTCACCACCACTTTACCTTGCCCCACCCCATCCGAGCAAGCTGCCACCCCCCTTTCATGAGCTGCTGATGTGACCTCTGTTTTCCTCCAATGAAGATGCTCATGAAAAGGATGCCTGGGGAGTATCCCACATGTTTTCAAATGTGTTTGGTAGTCACACTCTTGCCCATAAGTGACAAGCAACTATTGGACAGTGACTATGACATCAACCGCCACGTTGCTAGTGCCATTCTGACTCCCTACCAACTGAGATGAAAAGTTTTCTTTTCCTTTTCCTTTTTTTTGCTTTTCTTCAGATGCCTAATGCTCACACAGCAGGGCTACCGCCATAGGAAGCCACTGGCTGTGTCAAAGCACCCTAGATTAATCAGATAAAAAGAATGAATAACTGTATACAAAGTGTATTACTAATTAAAAAGTGCATTACTCATTTTCTGTACTCAAGTTATGACATCTGTGGAAAAGTCCTTTTCTTAAATAAATTTTTAAAAAATACACATTTCCAATAAGACTTTTCTGTTCTGTTACTAAGAGCTATTTTGAGGCCTGAAAATTTATATGTTGCATTTTTAATGAGAAATGGTGAAAACACTTAACACAATGGATAAGCTGCTCCCCTCACACTTATTTAGAAATCCAAACCAAATAAGCATTTTATTCCTGATAACAGTACACCATACAGGAAGAGAAAGATCACCTGACCTACTTCAGTTCCGGTTCACAGATGCTTTTCATACTGAGTGTATAGGCCAGTTACCAAGTGGAAAACCGTCTTTTAAAAATGTCATGAATGCAGAGGATAGCTCTATAATTTTCTAATTGGGGTTCTATTTCCCTTCTGACATCCATTCAGTGTGCTGTTGCCATGTTGGGTGCACCCAACATGCACCCCAATTTCTGAGCAGCGGGGAACTCCAGGGGGTTCCAGTGCTTACCTAGGGTTCGGTTTCCTTGGAATGAAGGTCAACAGAGACTGTGTCTTCAGGCTTTATTTACACACATATACAACCTGAGCATAGGTTGGTAGGACTCACAACCTCAGCACCCAACAGATCTTGCTTTTCCATTAGGGTTTGCAGGGAAACCCCAAGTCACGACTTTGGGTCCAGCACAGAGCAGACATGCTTCTATGTCTCCAACTTCCAACATCCACCAACAGATGCATATTTGTTGCATCTATAGCCCACCTTTTTCTCCAAGGAGCTCAAGGTGGCATACAAGGTTTCTGCTCTCGTCATTTGATGCCCACAATGAGCCTGGGAGGTAGGTAGATTGCAAGACAATGACTGGTCCAAGGTTACCCAGTGAGCTTCATGGCCAAGTGGGGATTTGAATCCTGGTCTCCCAGGTCCTAGTCTGACACTCTAACCACTATACTACAATGACTCTGTAACTACTAGTTCTCTGGTCAAAAATAGACACTCCAGTTTTTTGGGGTGATTCGAAGAAATGGCAGGCAGAGAGGGGTGAAGCACACTTTCCCCACTTTATCCACTCCCTCCCCAAAGTATTTTTTTCCTTTTGGGCTACTGTTGCACACGTACTTGTGTGTAATGTGTAGTTTTGCCTTTTTATTTCTCATCCACAGAATTCACCGTTGACAAAAGCCTTAAGACAACAAGACAATAAAAACTTTGACATGACAACTAACATGAGATGCCCATAAATAATTTGCTAGATAAATAATTCCGAGGAAACACTCAGGGGAGGGTGGAGAAAAAAGATCACCCAGACTCAGGCGTTGTACACTCTGAGCACAATGTACAAATCAAGCATTGTGGAGCATGTGGATGGCGAGTGTCCAATTTGAACTCGTTAATCCAGCCTAAGTCTGAGGTTTTATTCCCCTTCCGTCGAGCTTCAATATGCATCTGATCTGAGGATATTGGATTTTCCCCCCCTCCTTTGAGGAGAGAAATAAATGACTTATCTGGGGAATAAATTCCGTTCTACTCTTAACATATTGCTCACTGTATACACGGTGCAGAAATAAGGCTGGCTGTTTCTAATGTAAATCTCTAAAGCTGAACTGTGATAATGAGTTTCTGCATTCTCCTCCCCTCCCCACCTGTGGTTGGTAGGTAGGTTAGAGGCTTCCTTGGGAGAAAGAAAGGGGGGAAACCACACCATGATTAGTGTTTGCAGCTAAGGAGACATGGTTAGAAACACAAATACCTTTAGGGTCTGTATCTCCTTGATATGGTAGCAAAGAGAGAGAGAGAGAGAGAGAGAGAGAGAGAGAGAGAGAGGCTGCTAGAACACATTTGTTTTGGTTTACAGCTGACCTGGAATCCTGCACTACATATGACTTCTTGGGGTGCTTTTGCCTCCCACCATGTTTTGTGACATCCAGTTCTGGCATTTAGAAAAGTGCTTTGTGCCTCTTGTCAGGATTGCTAATACGCCAGTGTAACCTGCTGCCATTTCAGATGCCAAAAGGAACCAAGCGAATGGCTTATTGTGAGGCTGTCTCCTTATACGTTGCAAAGAAATAAAAGGAAGAAAACTTAGGAAATGCATACCGCCACTCCACCATGTTGTGTTTTAAGGTTGTAACCCGCCCTGAGACCTTAGGGTGAAGGGCAGTCAATAAACAAACAGACAAACAAATAATAAAGTAGGAGATGTGACCACCCACTCTACTTATTGCCCATTTTGTTGTCCACAGAAACCCTTCGTGGCAGTGAAAGTATAATGCCACAATCGGGTAAACAAGGGTTATAAATGGCCAATCTCTGTTGCTTCTACATAAAGGGACCTCAAGGAGCACAGCTGGGGGGAAAACTCAGTCCGAGACCTTGGAGAGTCACAGCTGAGACTCTTGTTTACAGCGGCTTCGTGCCTCCACATGCACAGCTCCTGCATGGTTGGGAACAATTCAACAGGTGCAGCTCTCTCTGGCATGCAGAGCTTGGAAACACTCCACCTGTAGATTTTCCACCTGTCACACAAAGCCATCAGTGTCACTTGCCCTGCGCCAGGTGGGAAATTTAAACGGGAATTACTATTGAGCTTGGACACTGAAAAAAGAAAATGAAGCCATTTAGCCTTTTGACTGAAGTCCAGGATTCTTGCTGAGGGATTATTTTTTCACAGGCCTCTGCTTTGGTTAACGGGGCCTGGTTTTCACTCAAAGCTAGGCGGCAGATGTCAGTCTTAAGAATTCCCGACAAAAATGGTGACCTTGCTGGGTCAAGGCCTATACAACCTGCCTTGCCTCAAGCTGTGTTAAACAGAAGCAGCAGAAAAGCATCTCCAGGCAAATCTGTCTGGGTGACTCGCTATCTCCAGTTACTCCTCTGGATTGAATTCCTTGTGAAATTCTACAGCTCTGAGGGGAAAAAAATAAAAGCCCTGACAGTTAACTTGGCCTTTTCTTTTTACTTGAGTCAATGGATGAGGCAGCAAAGGTGGTTCCCCTGCCCCTGTTTTCGTTTCAGGGGCTAAAGTCCTAATTTGTAGTAACAGTTTATACCCTCAAGAATGCTTCTTTAATGGATCTCCACAAATGGTTCACACCAAACCAGAACGTTTATAGATCTGCTCATATTTAGGGAACTTTGCCCATAATAAGTAGTAGTAGTAGAAGAAGACGCAGTGTGTGTTTGTGTGTCTGTTTGTGAGCAATTTCTTACAAGAAACACAATCTGAGTGGATAGTGATAAACTCTGCATGGCATACCTTTCAACATTTCTCTGATGAAAACAGGGATGTCCTCTTTCATCATAATTTTTTTATCTATACTCCATCCATCTGACTGGGTTGCCACATATATTAAACATTTTAAAACTTCCCTATACAGGGCTGCCTTCAGGTGTCTTCTAAAGGATGTATATTTGGCTTGGGTGTGTGTGTGTCACATAACCCCATACCCTCCAGTATTTCTCTGATGACAATAGGGCCGTCCTAAGGGAAAGCAGGACAATCCAGGATCAAATCAGAAACCAGGACGGCTTCTGTAAACTGGGACTGTCCCTGGAAAATTGGGACACTTGAAGGGTCTGGCCTGGCAATCACAAATTTAGCAAATATGTACAAACGGCTTCATGCCATTTTGATGCAATACTGCCAGAAGGGAACATTTCCCTCTGTATTTAATACTACAGGTTTGTATCGTTAATAACTTTTTCTGTTAGGAGGTAGTAAAGTGGTTGAAAAGCGAAACAAACCAGAAGTGGAAGTTGGGGGAAGCCTAGAAGGGGAGGGAGGAAGGAATATAGTAAATGTTGAGACTTTGAGATGTATGTAATGAATGAAAAAGGAAAATGAATAAATAATAATAATAATAATAATAATAATAATAATAATAATAATACAGGTTTGTAAACTAGTTTGGAAGCAGGGTTTGATATCATGGTTTGGCAGGCCCTTGCAAACCACGCCTTGTGAGCTGTATGTAGCTCAGTGTGCACACTGTAGCTCAGTGGTAGAGCATAAGAACATAATAAGAGCCTGCAGGATCAGGCCAGTGGCCCATCTAGTCCAGCAACTGGTTCTCACAGTGACTGCCCAGGTTTCTTTGGGAAACCCATAAACAGGATCTGAGCAGAACAGCCCTCTCCCCTCCTGTGGTTTCCAGCAACTGGTGTTCAGATGCATTAATGCCCTCAACCATGGATGCAAAGCACAGCCATCATAGCTAGTAGCCATTGCTGGCCTTCTCCTCCATGAGTTTGTCCAATCTTGCTGTGCATGCACAAGGCCCCAGCCTTAATCCCTGGCCTCTCCAGGGAGGGCTGGGAAAAGACTCCTGATTGAAACACGGGAGGGTTGCAGCCTGCCACTAGGAAGGTCAACTAAGGTTGCGCAACACCCTCTTCAACTGGCTTGGGGCCCATTGGGCACTTTGGATCTGGCCCAAATGTTGGGTTTTCTTAATGTTGAGGTGGTCAGTGGTGCTTCTCAGAGGTGTGTGTGTTTGTAGTTTTGACCTGCATGGCAGCAAACCTGTGAGCTCTTGACAATTCAGCACACCTGTGGTCTCTTGACAATTTGACTGATTAGAGGGGGAGCTTACCTGCTGCACTGAAAGCAGCGATGTGATAGGGTAATTGATTATTTGAAAACTGTATTTAAGTTGATCAAATGTTTTGTATAGTGCTGGTGAGGAGTGGTGGTGATTTACAGCTGTTGATTGTTATATATTCAAAAATGAAAAGAAGCAAAGATATTGCAGACAGCCTTTTATTTCAATGCCCTAGCTGCTGCGCACACTCGGTTGGCAAAGAAGCCCAACACCAAACTGGGGGCCTTGTACAGCCCTGAGCTTAATTAGAGTTTAAAATTGTAAATAAATATGCTGTTGGCTTAAGTAGGGGTAGACCCTTTCTTTCATGGTCTCCTTCTCCCCTGCCCCTGACCAAATGTTTAATTAGGGTTTTAAACCATAATTAAACATGTGGTCAGCACAAGGAGAGGGGGGGGGGAGTAGAGCCTTTCATTTGTGTCTCCTTCTCCCCCCCCCCTCATGATTGCATGTTTAATTGGGGTTTTAAACACTGAATCTCTGCCTGTGTCTTCTTCTTCACCCCACGCCCTTGCCACCAACCACATGTTTAATTCGGGTTTAACGTGTTCGATTAAAAATGCAGTTGCCCAACTGCCCCTCACCCCTGTGACCAGATCACTCTGGGTGGACCCAATCTGGTATGATCGAAGGCTGCCTTGACTTGCTCCAGGCAAATCCCAGATTGACTCAAATCGGCCCAATTTGGTTTGGGATGCTGGGATTTGTCTGGAGCCAGTGTACAGAAAAATAATGAGGTGGACCGATGATGGACTGACGATCTGACTTAGTATGAAGCACCTTCCTAGGTTCCGTAGATAGATGTAAAAAGAAACCAAGGTTTGCTTTTACAAACTATGATTTTAGGATGACATTTGAATGCAGCCACTGTGTCCTTGAGATAATGACACAGCGCTGTGTACTGTGTCTATGTTAACTCAATCCAAGTGCTGAAACACTTATAAAGCTGTGTGAACTCTGTGGCTGGCATGAAAAGTGTGATCGGGGAAAAAATGGACTAGTTCACACAAGAGGACAGGTTAAAAGTTAGCTATCCTATCCGGATGGGCAACTGAAATGTGTTACCAAATGTACCACCAACCATAGCCAGGAAAAACTCTTAAGAAATGAACACAACAAGACATTCACAGTGAATAAAAAGTCAATAGCCTGTATATATAAATGTCTGGGCATTGTTCACCAGATGTAAACTGTTCCTGTATGCTGAGTTTTATTGGGGCAAAGAGTACTTCCCATGACTGAGAACAGCAAATTACATTTGTTATACTTATTGGATTATTGGGAAATGTTCAGAGATGAAGGTTTAAAAATGTAATAAAAGTGGATCAATATATGTTCAAGGATTTCATCAATTGTGTATTAACAGCGCCAGTCCCTTTGACCTTTTTTTGCTTTACGCTATTCCCTTGATCACAGCAAAAACTGATATAATAAATTACACTTTATATACATCTCTCTTCTGGAGTCCATACCATGCATTCTCATCTTCCAGATGAAAATTGGAAGAAGATGCAAGATTGCTAAACTTCTAAGATAAAGAAGTTGCCCCCTCATACTTGTTCAGACCAACGGTGCATTTAGTTCAGCCTTTTCTGCTCTCAAACTCATCTCTGTAGGATTTCACCAGAAAGGTCTTTCTTAAGTCTGTTCCTTAATGATCCTGAATAACAGATAAAAGGGCAAAGTTTCCCCTTTGTCTTTCCCTCTTTTAAACATCATATTGAGGGCAAGTAAGTTGTGCACCCTTCTGTCTGTCAAGAGCTGAATTCCCTTTGGGTTACCTAGTGGGGCTGCATGCTGGTGATGGGTGTGGACAAAGCCCCCCCCCCTTTAACCTCTTCTCTCTGTTATCTCCTCACAGCTCTCTCCTTTCTTCTTTCCATCTGGTAGGCTGTAGGGGAGGGACTGATTTCTCTTGCTCTTGGGCTGAACATATATATAAAATTAAAGTCCTCTGAAATATTTTCCAGCATTTTAGTGCCCGTTTCTCCTCATATACACATTTTGTCTAGCCTTCACGTTTTTGCAAGCATATTGCCATTTTGGATGCTATTTTCACAGTTATATGCACGGTGTTTCCCCAATATACATATTTTTGTGTGTGTACATGCCTTGGTTGGAGAATTGCATCATGAAATTGGGAGAAGAGCGAATGTCAAGAGAAGGCCCCCCTTGGTTTACATACTGTTTCAGAAAATCAAAACGGAATTGAATTTATCCCCCATCCTTATTCCTGACCCAAGGAGACCTCAAGTTTGAGGCCTAGGCACAGCTGAACCTGACAGCCTACACTGACATTCTCTAGGCTAGACTCGATTGCATCTGGGTGGCGTCAGGAGTTTCATGTTGCTGGTCTGCTCTTGCTGGAGAGACACGGTAACTTTCTCATCCAGTTTCCTGATTTGTGTACCTTCTAGGCCTTCCATCACCGCCCATCTCCCCCGCTTTACTCTGCCTGCTGCCTGCAGCATTCATTTCCTGTGCAATAGCCTATCCTCTGCTGATTAAAAGCAACGAGAACTAGTGTTTGTACTTATGGCTAAAGATATACTAGAAAAAACATAATTGTACTACAATATGTTCTCAGCCGTGCAAAATATACCTCAGCAGCTGCACTGTGAGAAAAGCCAGGCTGTGCACTGCGTGGTGCCTTAGTGTTCATATGCTTCCATTTGCATGCATGTGCACTAGAGAAAAAATGCATCTCGCCAGCACCACCTCATAGAGATTTAATTGTTAGAATACTAGGAGCAGGGGCTGGGGAATGGCAACTCACACTGACAAACAGGGGGGTCACTTGTGCATCGCTGGAAAAAGGGGGGGGAGATTTGCATAAAACATGCATATGCTTATTTATGTGCATCGATGAACATTCAGAAACAACCACTAAAATGTGAAACAGAAGTGCAATATATCAAAATTGTGAGCAGGTGAGCTGCATGCCTGCTTAGTCTTCCGTTGCAGGTTTTCATTGTGGATGGGCAACTTCAAAGCCCTATTTTATCTCACGGGTCTTTATCTTTAAACTGGACTTGGACCAGATAGTCCTTCAAACAGAGGGGATGCTATGAAGACTGTCCTTTGCAAAAATAGGGCACATGGCCACCCTAACAGGAAGAAAGAAGGCACTCTCCCCACTTGTGATGGGAGGGTCCTCAGGAGATGTTTTCCTCACCACCAAGGATTTTCTTGTCTTTCTCTCCCATGATCAATCCAGTCTACAAAAACTTCTGTTGGTGGGAAATACTAACACACAGGACCCATTTCAGATCCTCCTGCCAAGAGTGTCACCCTCCTTTCCCCTCTCTGTTGTTGACCTCACAGCGCTACAAGTTGCAGGGCTGGCTAGAAGGGAGAGGAAAGAGCCAGGCAACCTTTTTCTCAGTCTCCAAGTCTGCAAACCCCTGGAAGAAAAGCCTGAATTCTGCTCCAGAAAACATTTCCAGGAAAACGGAACCGCAAAATCTCAGGTGGAATTTGCCACAGGCAAGCGTTTCTGTTCATCAAGAGCTAATGAATCAACAAATTCCATGGCAATGAAAACTACAGCACGAAAGTTTATGAGTTTGGCTTAGAAGTTAAGCATTCTTCACAAAGACATTCATAACAACAGGTCCATCTCTATCTTTTGGTGGACCCAGGGCAGAAGAAAGTGGCCAAGATGTTATTGGACTCCAACTCCCATCAGTCCAAGACAGGACAGCCAGTGGTCAGGCCTCGTGGTTCAACAACATCCAGAGTGGGCAAGACCACCACTCCTTCCTCTTTCCCCTTGCTTGATGAATCAGCTTTCTGGTCTCCTGGAAACTTCGTTAGAGGATCAAAGGTCTTTGAATACTCTGCAATGTGCACTGGAATCTACTTAGGCTTGCCAAGCCCTGACATCAAGTTGGCAGGCTTCATAATAGCTACTGCTTTCTTTTTCCATCCCCAAAACTGAGATGTGTTAATCCGAATCCAGCCATGCCATTTTGCTAAGGTTAAAAATAAAAATAAAAAATCCCTGCAACTAATGTTCTTCTGCAGAAAACTTTTACTGCCAGTTATTTGTCAGCAAACTGGCCCAAAGAGTTTTGGGAATTGCAAGTGATGCTTTATTTTCACTTTCTCTTCTGCCATCACTTGCAGTAAGCCACATTCAAACAACTGCAAATACAAAAAAGCAAAAAACAAAAACAAAAACAAAACCCAACAACCGAGTCTTGTTGCTAAGTGCCAATGGGACTACTCCAGAGTAAGTGGTGTGTGGCTTCTAGCCAGAGCCCGCAATCATTAAACCACTTAGTTGCCTCTAAGAGGAACACTCAGGACTGAGTGGTTTAAGGCCTGAAGCCAAATCGACCAAATTAGCATGTGTAATTCTACTCACTTCAGTAGATCTTGGGTTGATTTATACACAGATAGCTATAAATGTAAGCAGGCTGTTTTTTCTGTTTTTTCTTTTGCTGTTCCACATGTGCACAATCTTGTACTTAAAACTGATATCTCATAGATATATGCTACAGATTTCTGAGAATAACTTCTTCATCTCAATCATCTGTTTTAAAGCAACCTTCTAGTCTTCGTGATGACGCCGATTTGCTTGGAAACAAATGTCTTCCCGTGGCTCATGTTTTTGTGCTTCTCATTTCAAATGTTCAAAGCAGTTTGTGTACATTATCTCAGATGTCCTTCATAGTGCCCTGTAAGATGGATGAGCATTTTTACCCCCATAATGTAGACGTTGGACTGAGGCTGAAGGAGGAGGAGTGTTACAGAGTGCATTTCAAGCAATTGGGCCTTTTGTGGAGTTAAACAACAATCTCTGGACCTGGCGGCACAAAGCAAAAATAAATAAATTACAAAAGTACAATTGAGCCCAAACTAAGTTTTTCTAAGTTCCACTGAATTTAGTGGGGGACAGTGAAGCAAAAGGACGGTGTAGATCAGCAGTGAAACTGACTGCAAATCCCCATTTTAAACTGTGGATATTTTTAGATTTTATAGCAAGTTTTATTCTACTGAAAATTTGTGGTTTGTTAATTAAAACAGAAATAGCACAATTAGCTAAGCGCTCATAGATGCCTGGGAACGGAAGCTCACATTGCAACAGAACAAAGTCTGGCTTAGTCTAGACACGGCCTTTTGATTTTATACCTGATTCACGTTCAAGATCACTCCTGAAGTACTGATATGGAGCCAGTGGCCTGCAGCAAACATTTTAGCACACAGAAATGCGTGCACACGCAAACAGGCTGTAGGAGAAAACCTCACCTCTTTCTCTCTCCGCCTGACTGTCTTGTCCATCTTTGCCACGATTCATGCTTGGGCATTATGGGGCCCCACTCTGCGGGAAAGTAGATGAATGGGCCTCCTTTCCACAACACACCTCACTATGTGTGCACTAGGTGGTCTGTTCACATAAGAGGTGGGAATTCAGATGGCTTTGAAAGAGGATTAGACAAATTCTTGAAGGATAAGGCTAATGGCTACTAGCCATAAGGACTCCAAACTGTCAGAGGGAGTCTTCCCCCGAATACCAGTTGCTTGGAGTTGCAGGTAGGGAGCGTGCTGTTGCGCTCAGGTGGGCTTCCCTGTTGCGAGAACAGGTTGCAGCAACTAGGTGGGCCATTGAATTGATCCAGCAGGCCCTTTTTAATGTTCTCTTGGCCTTAATAATGAAAATAATTTATTATTTATACCCCGCCCATCTGGCTGAGTTTCCCCAGCCACTTTGGGCGGCTTCCAATCGAGTGTTAAAAATCAGTTTGCCAACATTCCAAAATGTACGCTCTCTACTGAAATGGGAGGAAGGAGATGGTGGGATCTTGGAACTACAGTGGTACCTCAGGTTACAGACGCTTCAGGTTACAGACTCAGCTAACCCAGAAATAGTACCTCAGGTTAAGAACTTTGCTTCAGGATGAGAACAGAAATCGCGTGGCGGCAGCAGGAGGCCCCATTAGCTAAAGTGGTACTTCAGGTTAAGAACAGTTTCAGGTTAAGAAGGGACCTCCAGAACGAATTAAGTTCTTAACCCGAGGTACCACTGTATTACAGAATGGGACTGAGACAATCTGCCTGTCCTTATTAATAAAACCCAGTTCAGTTCCGAAGGGATGTGCAGCAGCACAATGTTAGGAGATGCTGATGAAACATGGCCACAGACCCACCCACCTGCCTGCCTTCTTACTTACAACCAGCCCTTCCTTCTCCACAGTGTTGACCCTGTACAACTCTGCTGGAAGGAGGGTGGTGGAGAAACAAGAATGAGTTGGCTTTGCCCCTCATTGGCACTAACGCTACCTACTGTGGGCCTCCCTGCCTTCTGTCCCATCAATTCCAGTGGGCACCAGCCACCAAAGGTTAGGTTTAAATAATCGGGCCCTGTGCAGAAAGAACCTCTAATTGCTGGGGGGTTTGGTGGACAGCTTAATGATTTCCCCTGCTTGTTAGAGCAACTGCAATGTGCCGTGCCAGATGCTCTATAATTTTAAAACTGCATTTTTGCAGACATGCTGCAGACCACCTGAATGCAGCTCATGGGCCACTGGTGGTCTGTGGACCACTGTTCAGGAATCCTTGCTCTAATGTATAGAGCAGAACCTGAGAACTGGGAGCCAATTGGTCTGGGCCCCTTTCCCCAAAGCTGAGCATGGAGGGGAGTGCTTCCTGCCTCCTGCAAACCCCCCAACATTTCTCCAATGAAAATAGGGATGTCCTGTTCCATAATAAGAATTTTATTATTTATCCCCCACCCATCTGACTAGGTTGGCCCAGCCACTCTGGGCAGCTTCCAACATACAATGGACGCTCGGATTGCGAACATGATCTGTGAGGGATGCACGTTCGCAACCCGCAGTGGCACATTTGTACACGCGCGGGTTGCGATTCAGCGCTTCTGCGCATGTGCAAAGTGCAATTTAGCGCTTCTGCGCATGAGCAACCGCTGAAACCTGGAAGCAATCTATTCCAGTACTTCCAGGTTTCGGCGGTCCATAGCCTGAAAAAACGTAACCTGAAGCTTCTGTAACCCAAGGTATGACTGTATATAAAAACATATTAGAACATTAAACATTTTTTAAAAAACCTTCTCTATACCTTCCCTGCCTTCTAAAGATTTTATATTTAGGTAGGTAGCCGTGTTGGTCTGACGCAGTCAAAATAAAAAAAATTAAAAATAAAATTTTGTCCAGTAGCACCTTATAGACCATGCACATGGAAGATTATACCAGAACAAACTTAGTTGGTCTATAAGTTGCTATTGGACAATTTTTTATTTTATAGTTACTTATCTACTTAGTTCAATGGTTGCATAACTCCGTACCCTTCAGCGTTTCTCTGATGGAAATGGGGACATCCTAAGGAAAAGGAGGACATTCTGGGGTCAAATAAGAAACCGAGATGGCTTCTGTAAATCTGGGACTGTCCCTGGAAAATAGGGGAACTTGGAGGGTCTGCTCCTGGGAGATCCTTTGAACTTCCCCTGAAAGGCCTTCCGTGAGGGCAGGCCATAAAGAAGTGGCTCCCCCCACAAATGGAGCACCCGTGCCAGAATTGCATGGGCTCTGGACACAGAATTAGGGGTAGGGTCTGTTTGTGTGACCCTTATTCCCTCCTCCATGTATACATCTCTGCACACTTTGACCATCTGTACAGAGCTTTCCTGGCCCCTGGAAAAAAACAAACCAAAACACACACACACACACCACTTTTCCCCTATCTGTGCATGATAATGAAAACAGCATTAAAAATAAAATTCAATTAGATTAACAACGACAAGCAACTGCTTGCCCCGCCATTCCTCAGCAACAATTTATTCCTAGGGTGGTGAGAGGGACTCGAGCCAGCGGTCAGCAAGCCGACAAATCTGTCTTCTTTGCTGGGTGGCTGTCACTCAAATTGGGTGCCTGCTGATTGTTGTGGCGCTCCCTGTATTAACACCCTGCTGGGATAATTCTTTTTTATCCTGTTTTTTGGCCACCAAGAGGGTCTGCCACCACACTGCTGTTTTTCATCTTGTTAATTGAGTCATTTATTTCTTTAAAAGGTGAAACTTTATCAGGCTTTACGTGCCAAAATGTGAGAAGGCATTTTTAATGATGCATCAAATGTTAGAAGCAAGCAGGTGCCTTGGTAAGGGGAGAGCAATGCTCTTAATAATAATAATAATAATAATAATAATAATAATAATAATACACCGAGAGGGAAGCCGGTGAAAAACTGCCCAATAGGAACAAGCAAAAAGAGAGAGCTGGTTTATTTCAGTCCAAGCTAAACTGTGTCTGCACTACGCATGTGGGCCAGAGAGTACATCACTGAGCATTGTCTTCTGTAAATGCGTATGGTTAAACACCTACCTAAAAATCTCCCCTCCTCATGTTAAAAAACCATTCTGAAACATTTTGAGGCTCTTCTCCAGATCCACCCTCCAAAGGGAACTCAGAGCCTTATGACAAGAGAAAGGGCCTTTTTAGTGGTGGCTCCCCATCTGTGGAATTCTCTTCCCAGCAAGGTCCATTGACACATTTTGGTGCTAGGTAAATACTTATTCTCCACACCCCTAAGCTTTTGACAGACTAAGATTATGTTGTTTTTCTACAAGTGTGCTGCCCAAGCTTCCTGTGGCTGCTATATGGGTGGTTGATTTCTCTGTTTTTATGGTATAATATATTTATATCTATGTTTCAATGCATCATAAGTCTCCTGGAGATCTTCAGGTAACAAGTGACTTAACAAGTCTAAATAATAATAAGTGGTAGTGGTAGTGAGGAACACAGTAAGCTGCCATACTGAGTCAGACCATTTGTCCATTTAACTCAGTATTGTCTACAGTAACAGGCTCTCCAGGGTCTCTCCCAACCCTGCCTGGAGATGCAGGGAATTGAACTTGCGATCTTCTGAATGCAAAACAGATGCTCCACCACTGAGCTACAGCCCTTCCCAGGAAAGAATCAGCCATATAATGTTGACAAAGCAGGGCAGCTCTTTGGAGTGAATTTAATGGTGACTTTGGCTGAAACTTCACACAGGACTCTGTTCTGCCTTGGTGAGACCACACTTGTAATACTGTGTCCAATTCTGGGCACTGCCAATTTAAGAAAGATATTAACAAGCTGGAACGTGTGCAGAGGAGGGCAACCAAGATGGTCAAGGGTCTGGTAACCAAACCTTATGAGGAATGGATGAAGGAGCTGGGTATGTTTAGCCTGGAAAAGAGGAGACTGAGAGGAGATAGGATAAGGTAAAGGGACCCCTGACCATTAGGTCCAGTTGTGACCGACTCTGGGGTTGCGGCGCTCATCTTGCTTTATTGGCCGAGGGAGCTGGCATACAGTTTCAGGGTCATGGGGCCAGCATGACTAAGCCGCTTCTGTCAAACCAGAGCAGTGCACGGAAACACCGTTTACCTTCCCGCCGGAGCAGTACCTATTTATCTACTTGCACTTTGATGTGCTTTCAAACTGCTAGGTTGGCAGGAGCAGGGACCGAGGAACAGGAGCTCACCCCGTCATGGGGATTCGAACTGCCGACCTTCTGATCGGCAAGTCCTAGGCTCTGTGATTTAACCCACAGCACCACCCGTGTCCCTAGGAGATAGGATAGCCATCTTCAAAGGCTGTCACGTGGAAGATGGAGCAAGCTTGTTTTCTCCTGCTCTGGAGAAGGATAGGACTCGAACCAATAGCTTCAAGTTACAAGGAAGGAGATTCCGACTAAACATCAGGAAGAACTGGCAGGAAGAGCTGTTTGACATTGGATGGACTCCCTCAGGAGGTGATGGACTCCCCTTCCCTGGAGAATTTTAAGCAGAGGTTGGATGGTCACCTGTCATAGATACTTTAGCTGAGATTCCTGCATTGCCAGGGGGTTGGACTAGATGACCCTTGTTGTCCCTTCCAGATCTACCATTCTATGCTTCCATGACCCAGGGACAGGAAGGCTTCTGTGCTCTTGGTAAAAAGTGGAGATTGGGGCATGGGTGTCTGAAAGCTGGGAAGTTATAAGAAGAGGGCACAGAAAGCTGGCGCAGCAGAAGGATAGAAGTGGTAGGCAGAGAAATGAGAAAGAAGTACAGTGGTACCTCAGGTTAAGTACTTAATTCGTTCTGGAGGTCCGGTCTTAACCTGAAACTGTTCTTAACTTGAGGTACCAGTTTAGCTAATGGGGCCTCCTGCTGCCGCTGCACGATTTCTGTTCTCATCCTAAAGCAAAGTTCTTAACCTGAAGCACTATTTCTGGGTTAGCAGAGTTTGTAACCTGAAGCGTATGTAACCTGAAGCTTAAATAACCCGAGGTACCACTGTATCTGTGGAAGGACAAAGGAAAGACATTGGGGGGTGGGGGGGTGAGGCTGCATATACACCAGATATTTAAAGCACGTTTAAAGTACAGACACCCAATAATCTTGGGAAATGTAGTTTGTTAAGCGTGCTGGAAATTGTAGCTCTGTGAGAGGTAAACAACAGTTTCCAGGCTTCTCGGGAGTGCCTTAAATGTGCTCCTTAAATCAGCTTAAATGTGCTTTAAATGTATGGTGTGTGTACACAGCCAGAGACAGAAAAAGAGAGCTGAGGAACAGAAGTACAACATTTATATATGAGACGAGGAGGAAAAAACTAACACAGGACCTAGAAACTGGAGGAGCTGTGTGTTGGTATGGGGAATGGCAAAGGAAAGGATAGCAGCCTGTAGGTGGGAGTGACAGAAACTGAATTCCGTATATTGTTCGAAATACTAACAATATTCATCAAAATAACTGTGTTATTTTAAGAGCTCTGCGCAAACTCCACCGAATGGAGGCTTCTCAGAGCTCGGTGGTAACGTTCTGCCACATCTCATTTCTTTCTCTCTGAGGGTGAGTTGACATGATGAATGGCTAATACCTACTAAGATTAGCACGTTACAACTGCAGTTATGACTTGACGGCTTAAAAGTGTTGAAACTGCAATCAGATGAAATAGTTGAATTTTGCTCCGTCGCCATGCCAGAAAGGCGGCAGCCTCAGAGGATATACAGTGGATGCACGGGTTGCGAACATGATCCATGCGGGATGCACGTTCGCAACCCGCAGCATTTGCAACCCCCATCTGCCCATGCGCAGGTTGTGACTTGGTGCTTCTGAGCATGCGCAAAGTGCGATTTAGCACTTCTGTGCATGTGCGACCACCGAAACCCGGAAGTAACCCGTTCTGGTACTTCCAGGTTTCGGCGGTCCATAACCCGAAAAAAACGCAACCTGAAGAGTCTGTAACCCGAGGTATGACTATAAAGCTATTGTGCATTTATCATCGCTTCTAGTGGTCCTCGCCCCAGGTCCCTTGAAACATCCATGACTATTGATGGCTGCTAGCCACTGTGGTTTTGCCTTCCTTCCACACTTGGCAGCAGCACAGCTTTGGAAGACCATCTGTTGAAAGCCGTAGGGGCAGACCCTCTAAGTGTCCATATTTTCCAGGGACAGTCCCAGATTCTGATTTAATCCCATAATGTCCTAATTTCCCTTAGGACGTCCCTATTTTCACTGGAGAAATGTTGGAGGGCAGTGCTTTTTTCCGGGGGGACGGGGACGCAGGAGTACACATACCCCTAAACATTTTGCGAATCCAACGGAAGAAACTATTTATATATATAATTTAGTTTCTTCTCTAGCACAGTCAATTGTCAGTTCCGTTGCAACCCTTGATGGCGGCCTCATTTCCTGTCACGGTGTTTCCTAAGTCTCAGGCAGAGTTTAATGTGTGAAGTAGGAGTTGAATCTAGCACGTTGATTGGTCAGTTTCGTTTTATTTACTGTATTTATTTTTCCCCATTTGAACTATGAAATGGTGATTTTCTTGAGTCAAAATGAGAGTACCCCTAAACTTTTTTTTTTTTTAAAAAAGCACTGTTGGAGGGTATGGAGTTATCTGACTCCTGAGCCAAGGAGATAAGTAACTATACAACCTTTAGAAGACCTCTGAAGGCAGCCCTGGGAAGTTTAGTGTTTTATTATGGTTTATATACGTTGGAAGCTGTCCAGAGTGGTTGGGATAACCTAATTAGATAGGAGGGGTATAATTAAAATATGATGATGATGATGGAATAGGACGTCCCTGTTTTATTAGAGAAATGTTGGAGGGTATCCAGGAGAGCCTCTCAGGTCCTGCTTGTGGATTTCCTATAGGCCTACTGACCACTGTGAGGACACTACACTGGGCAAAGTAGGCCAGCAGGCTTTTTTTAAATAATCCTTCGCATCTATTTTTGTGCAGACTGGAGCCCATTCCTTACTCAATTACTTTTGAGCTCATGCAGGAGCTGTTGCTACTGGCCAGCAGGCTTCATGGCAGAAGGTTGCTCTGGAAAGAAATGCGTTGGGAGGGAAAAGCACAGATGCCATATGGAGCCAGTTCAAGGAGGGCATGGCATCCCGAACAACCAGCATGGACGAGGTGGGTGGGTGGGTGGGTGGGGGGAAACAGAAAGACATTTGGAGGAAGAGCAAACAAGCAAGACGCTGAAGCTGGCAGTACTGCCAGAGCAGAGGGTGAGGGGGTGAGATCCAAATGGATACGTGACAAACATGATCCAGTAGGGGGGACAGAACTAGGAAAAGGCCTTGAAGCTTGAGAGTAGAAACTAAAAACCTGCTGTGTCGCAAAGAGAACAGAGACGGAGGGAACTGCCTAGTGCTTAGTACTAGGCCTCAGAGCCACTTCTCAGTGCACGCCTTATTTACCCCATTGAAGCTTTCCACCTTTCATACTTTGGCAAATGTTTGGAAGGCAAGAGAAAAATAATGAAATGGGGGGGGGGGGGACGGAACTGAGCAAAGTCAGATATAGATGGTCAATGAAAAAGGACTGTTGTGATCCTAAGAAATGTGGATTGTCAACAAAAAAGAGACTCTCAATGGAAGCGACTAGGCATACAGTGGTACCTCGGGTTAAGTACTTAATTCATTCCAGAGGTCCGTTCTTAACCTGAAACTGTTCTTAACCTGAAGCACCACTTTAGCTAATGTGGCCTCCTGCTGCTGCCACGCTGCCGGAGCACAATTTCTGTTCTCATCCTGAAGCAAAGTTCTTAACCCGAGGTACTATTTCTGGGTTAGCGGAGTCTGTAACCTGAAGCTTATGTAGCCCAAGGTATCACTGTATGTTATTTAGGAATATGCTTTTCAAATGATACTGTAAATCTTTTAGAAAACCAAGTCTGTGTCAGGAGTGGGTCAGCAATAAATCACACGGAGTTAGTGAAGTTACAGATAGGTAGCCGTGTTGGTCTGCCATAGTCAAAACAAAATAAAAAAATTCCTTCCAGTAGCACCTTAAAGACCAACTAAGTTAGTTCTTGGTATGAGCTTTCGTGTGCATGCACGAAAGAAGTGTGCATGCACACAAAAGAAGTGTGCATGCACACGAAAGCTCATACCAAGAACTAACTTAGTTGGTCTTTAAGGTGCTACTGGAAGGAATTTTTTTATTTTGTTTTGGAGTTAGTGAAGTTAACTCTCTATTAGCAGAAACAAGGCATGCTCAGAAGTGCCAAGTCTAATGAGCACAGCAACTCTTTCCGGCAGGTCTTGCCCCTGTGAAGCAGTTGTGGGGCCTGAAGGTCCCTGCCTTCCCACAGCTGCCTAAGCTTCCTCCTCTCCCAGGTCCTTCCTGAGACTCTGCTGGTGAACTAGAGAGGGGAACTAGTTAGAGCAAAAAGGGGAGACGCCCTTGCTTCTTCACCAGCTGGGCTCATCCCTGTCTCTTGGTTTTCCTCATTCTTGCTCCTGCTTCTACTTCTGATTCTGGTCTTCTCTCTGCCACCTGAATTATTTTGGCAGAAAAAATATTGAGGCAGAAAATCCCGTAAGTGCCTCTCCCTGCTCTGTTGCATGGGAAAACTGCCTCCCACAATAATAACAAATTAAGTAAGTAACAATCAACTTGCTACCTTTATGTTACATCCAAAATCTGCTGCCTGAGCCAGCTGGCTCACTCTGTGTAATGGTAGGTCCTAACCTCAGTTTTGGGATGCAGGTGGCTCTGTGGGTTAAACCACAGAGCCTTGGACTTGCCAATCAGAAGGGTGGCGGTTTGAATCCCCGTGACGGGGTGAGCTCCCGTTGTTCAGTCCCTGCTCCTGCCAACCTAGCAGTTCGAAAGCACGTCAAAGTGCAAGTAGCTAAATAGGCACCGCTCCGGCGGAAAGGTAAACGGCGTTTCCGTGCGGTGCTCTGGTTTGCCAGAAGCGGCTTAGTCCTGCTGGCCACATGACCCAGAAGCTGTACGCCGGCTTCCTCGGCCAGTAAAGCGAGATGAGCGCTGCAACCCCAGAGTCGGTCACGACTGGACCTAATGGTCATGGGTCCCTTTACCTATACCTTTAACCTCAGTTTAAGACAAAGTAAGTGATCTGCAATCTGAGGCCTAGCCGGGTGGGAGAACTCCAGCCCACCTGATTCAGTCCTTTTTGCTAGAAGCTTCTGGAATATATCGACCCACCCTCCAAACCCCTCACCTATCATTATGGCAGGCAT
Source organism: Podarcis erhardii (assembly GCF_964252035.2). Taxonomy (NCBI): domain Eukaryota; kingdom Metazoa; phylum Chordata; class Lepidosauria; order Squamata; family Lacertidae; genus Podarcis; species Podarcis erhardii. The sequence goes on from NC_138497.1 coordinate 18,756,388, forward strand.
TTCCCGAGTTCTTAAATCAGAAATGTAGAGGTGGTGGCAACAGCCCTAATGGAAGCCTGAGCTGTGTGAACAGAATGAAGCGTTTAGCATTTTGGAAATGCCATTTGAGTGGGGCGGGGAGACACGACAAGGCTTTAAGGCAGTTAGCATGGGTTGAAGAGGGGGTGTAAATGGCTCCTTGTTGGAGCTATTCAGCGACGGAAAGAGGAAGGAGAGGTAGAAATTGGCAAATCAGTAAGCAGCGGCGAATGGCTCGAGTAGGAAATAGAGACAGCTATATTTCACTCAATTTAACTTGGCATTTACTAGCAAAAATTATAATTGTGGCTAGTGGCAGGGAAGATGCTGCTGGCAAGCATGGAGTCCAGAGACTCAGATCTGTCACAGAATTGTCACGTGGGCTTTCCTGTCTTTCAGTTGACTGAAAGTGGTTCTGCTGAGTTAAATGGAGATGTGTATCAGCTCATGCCTGCACACATGGATTTAGGATCAGGGTGTAGAAATGGTGCTGTCAAGTAAAATCAGAGCGGCTGATTTTGCATTGCAAAAAAGAGAGGACCAAAGAGGACATCAATTTGGGGAAGGCTTTAGCTTTCATGGCTCCACCTCCCCTGCACCTTATGGTTCCTTATCTCTAAACCAGACTATATATATATTTATTTATTATTTATACCCCGCCCATCTGGCTGGGCCTCCCCAGCCACTCTGGGTGGCTTCCAACAAAATATTAAAATACCGTAATACATCAAAATGTGATCACTGGAAGGGCAGATCATGAAGCTGAGGCTCCAATACTTTGACCACCTCATGAGAAGAGAAGACTCCCTGGAAAAGACCCTGATGTTGGGAAAGATGGAGGGCACAAGGAGAAGGGGACGACAGAGGACGAGATGGTTGGATAGTGTTCCCGAAGCCACCACCATGAGTTTGACCAAACTGCGGGAGACAGTGGAAGACAGAAGTGCCTGGCGTGTTCTGGTCCATGGGGTCACGAAGAGTCGGACACGACTAAACGACTAAACAACAACAACAATACATCAAACATTAAAAGCTTCCCTATACAGGGCTGCCTTCAGATGTCTGGGATAGGCTTGAAACAGAGGGCACCTTCAAACAGAGGACTGTCCTCTCTAAAGTAGGACACATGGTCACTCTAAGAGACATGCTCCTTCTCAACTGTACAAAAGTGACAAAGGTAGCAGAAAGCAAAAATTAGTTAATCCCGTGGTTAATAATGCTGTATAGCTACAGATGTCACTCTCACTCATAAGCGGTAATAATATTGAGTAAAAACAACAAATAATACCAATGGTCATGATTTAGATCATGTAGGATATCTATAGCACCCCCAATTATTTCTGATTTCTTCTCAGCAATCTACAGATCACTAGCTGGTTCTCATTCCTATAAGACTAACATTATTTAGGGATTTGAATGCACAATCCGAAGCCTTGGTGAGTTCAGTCAAACTTGCTTCCTTGTAAACATGATTAGAAAGTCCACCTTAGGCCCCCATTCTATGCCCATTTACCTGGGATAAGTGGGACTGAACTCAATAGGACTTTTTTCTAATCAGACGCATCCTGCCCTCCCCCCCTTTTATGTGCACCCTCCTCCACCAAAGTCCCCAGATCTGCTCTGCAGGGTTGGGGGGGGGGGAATCTCAGAGCGGGGTGGGGTGGGGGGTGGGGCAAAGGCAGCAAAATGTGAGGGAAAACTTCATTGCACTCCCAGAAGTCATTGCATTTAGCTGGAGAGAGCCCAATCTTGTTTCAGCCCCAGGCTGGGATATCTAGCCTTAAATAGGTCTCACCCCCAAATTGTTTTTAAGGGTGTTTTCAGAGCTTGAGGAGTTCTCAGTGAAAGGGAACATTTCATGGGGAAAAAACGAAATATGTGTGAAAACGATACACATATGGATCTGATAACAAAGCTAATAAATATTGCCATTAATTGCCGTGATACGATTTCCACATTTCACTTTCTCAGCTAAGCAGAAACTTCAGTACTGTCACAGCTATTATGTAGTCCATGGGGAATAGTGGTTAAAGTGTTGGACTTGGACTAAGGACAGCTTAGTTCAGACCCCCCTGCAGCCATAAAGCTCAACTTCCATCAGTTGTTATCTCAATCTGACTAATCTCACAAGGCTTTTATTGAGAATGACTTGGGCAGGATCTGTACCATACATTTAAAGCCCCGTGATACCCTTTTAAACAGTCATGACTTCCCCCAAAGAATTCTGGGAGCTGTAGTTTGTTAAAGGTGCCTCTCACAGTTCTACAGTGTTCCGTATTCAGTGGTCTGTGTTTGCCTGAGCTTGAGTCTGGACTAAGGATTCTGAGCTCCTGTGTTCTGGTTCGATACATGATGTCCAATCACAGAACGTTTCAGGATTTGGAACTCTGCCATTGGCCCTTGAACTCTGATTTGTGATTCGCAGTTTGGAAGTTTAGACAGCCAATTATGTTGGGAGTAGAAGTGTGCCAGGCTTTCAGGAATGTATACAAGCAGTTGCTGTGCCCCTGTTTCCCAGTTATGTAGTTCAATAAAGGTTCCTGCTATTATCACTGCGTTTTGCCTTGTGGGAACCCACCTATACTTTTTTTTTTTTAATGATATTTTATTAAATTTCCACAATAAAGAAGTTATAAACAATAGATAGGAAAAACACAAGAAAGATACAAAACCACAAAAATACAAAAATACAAAAGTACAAACACTTAACATAAAAAAGAAGAAGAAAAAGAAAAAAGAAAAGACTCTTTTCAAATTCATATCCTTCATAGCCTTATTTTCTTGACTTCCACCCGCCCTCCTTTCTTGTATTCCACTTCAAATTTAATTTAGCAAATTCATTTATATTAGTTTATCCTTTGAAAGTTCCTTCAAATATTATATTATTCAAATTTTCATCCAATATCTATCCATTTTTTCATATTTTATTTATCTTAATCACTTGAACCTCTTCTTCTCATTTCAGTGTCCTCAACATTCAAAGATTTTGCAATGTTTTTGTAGATAGTTTTTAAACTTCTTCCAATCTTCTTCCACCTGCTCTTCTCCTTGATCTCGTATTCTGCCAGTCATTTCTGCCATTTCCATGTAGTCCATTACTTGCATCTGCCATTCTTCCAAGGTGGGTAGATCTTGTGTCTTCCAATGCTTTGCAACCAGAATTCTTGCTGCTGCTGTGGCATACAAAAAGAAGGTTCTATCCTTATTTGGCACCAATTGGCCGACCATGCCCAGGAGAAAGGCCTCTGGTTTCTTAGGGAAAGTGTACTTAAGTACCTTTTTTAGTTCGTTATATATCATCTCCCAGAAAGCCTTAATCCTTGGGCATGTCCACCAAAGGTGAAAGAATGTACCTTCAGTTTCTTTACATTTCCTTTTTTTTTTTTTTTATAAATATTTATTAAAGTTTTTAAATATAAATGCACAAATAATAAACAGTCTTACTTCTATCACAGACATAATTTCATCACTTCTTTGGACTTCCTCACGTCTCCCGCTCCCATTTACATCGTTAAAAGTTTTTTCCAAACAAATTATCAACTTGTTTACAATCTCATGTCCACTCATTCAAATATAATCTAGCACTTCTTCCAAAAAATTTTATATTTTCTTTAGTCTCACTTATCATCAAATTTCAAATCTGATTTAGTGGTGGCCAGTTTTTTATAATCTAGCATCCTTCTTAGCATTCAACCAAATTACAATGTTTTTGTAGATACTTCTTGAATTTCTCCCAGTCTTCCTCCATCTTCTCTTCTCCCAGGTTACGGATTCTGCCTGTCATCTCGGCCAGTTGCATATAGTCCATCAGTTGCATCTGCCACTCTTCCAGTGTGGGTAGATCTTGAGTTTTCCAGTTTTTTGCGATGAGTATCCTTGCTGCCGTTGTTGCATACATAAAGAATGTTCGGTCCTTCTTTAACACCTTCTGGCCGACAATACCCAGAAGGAAGGCCTCTGGTTTCTTAGTGAAGGTATACTTAAATACCTTTTTCAGCTCATTATATATCATTTCCCAGAAGACCTTCACCTTAGGGCATGTCCACCAGAGGTGAAAGAATGTTCCTTCGTTTTCTTTACATTTCCAACATTTATTATCAGACGAATGGTATATTTTGGCAAGTTTAACTGGGGTCATGTACCATCTATATATCATTTTCATTACATTTTCCTTCAGAGCATTACATGCGGTGAAGTTCAGCCCAGTGGTCCACAACCTTTCCCAGTCCTCAAACATAATGTTATGCCCAATGTCCTGTGCCCATTTTATCATAACCGATTTGACCATTTCATCTTGTGTATTCCATTTTAACAGCAAGTTATACATTCTAGATAATACCTTAGTCTTTGGTTCTAACAATTCAGTTTCTAACTTCGATTTCTCCACCTGGAACCCTAACTTTTTATCATTTTTAAAAACTTCTTTAATCTGAGCATAATGTAACCAGTCTCGCACCTTATCCTTCATTTTCTCTAAACTCTGCAATTTCCAATTGTCTCCATCTTTTTCTAATATTTCCCAATATTTTGGCCATTTAGCCTCCATATTGGGTCTTTTTAGGGCCTTAGCCTCCAGAGGTGAGAGCCACCTTGGAGTTTTATTTTCCAGTAAGTCTTTGTATTTTTTCCAGACATTAAACACTGCTTTCCTGACAATATGGTTCTTAAAGGCCTTATTGATCTTAACTTTGTCATACCATAGGTATGCATGCCAACCAAAAGCATTGTTAAAACCTTCCAAGTCCAACACGTCAGTGTCTTCGAGAAGTAGCCAGTCTTTTAGCCAGCAAAAAGCTGCGGCTTCATAATACAACTTTAAGTCTGGCAGGGCAAAGCCCCCTCTTTCTTTCGCATCTGTTAATATCTTAAACTTAATTCTGGGCTTTTTGCCCTGCCAGACAAATCTGGATATATCTTTCTGCCACTTCCGGAAGCACTCCGTTTTGTCCACGATCTGTAATGTTTGAAACAAAAACAACATTTTTGGCAATACATTCATCTTGATAGCAGCAATTCGGCCTAACAAAGAAAGCTTCAATTTTGTCCAACTGTCCAAGTCTCTCTTAATTTCAGACCAACATTTTTCATAATTATCCTTAAATAGACTCAGGTTTTTTGCTGTTATGTTTACCCCTAGGTATTTTACTTTTTTAACCATAGTTAGTTCTGTTTCTCTCTGAAACCTTTCCGACTCTGTATCTGTCAAATTTTTTCCCAACACTTTAGTTTTCTGTTTATTTAATTTAAATCCTGCCACCCGACCAAAATCCTGTATCAGTTGTAATACTCTTTTCGTACTAGATTCTGGCTCCTGCAGAGTCAAAACTAGGTCATCTGCAAAAGCTTTCAATTTGTATTGTTTCGCTCCGACCTGAATCCCTTCCACCAACCGGTCCCCTCTGATCAAGTTCAAGAGCACCTCCAGAACCGAAATAAATAACAAAGGGGAAATCGGGCAGCCTTGTCGTGTTCCTTTTTCAATTTTGAACTCTTCTGTGACCACATTGTTAACTATTAGTTTAGCCTTTTGTTCTGAATATATTGCATCAATCCCATTCTCAAACCCCCGTCCCACTCCCATTTCATTCAAATTTCCCTTCATAAATTTCCAAGAAATATTGTCAAAGGCCTTCTCCGCGTCTATGAAAATTAACACTGCTTTTGTATTTATATCTGTTTGCAAAAGTTCCAAAACGTCAATAATGTTCCTAGTATTTGCAAACATATGTCTGCCTGGGAGAAAGCCTGCCTGGTCTTTATGAATTACTTCATTAAGAACTCTTTTAAATCTACTTGCCAAAATATCTGCAAATATTTTGTAATCCACATTCAGAAGGGAGATGGGACGGTAGTTTTTAAGTTGTGTCTTTTCAGCTTCAGATTTTGGTATCAATGTGATAAAAGCTTCCTTCCACGATTCCGGCGCCTTCTTCCCTTCCATAATTTCATTACAGACCTCCATCAATGGTTGGATCAGATAGTCTTTTAGTGTCTTATAATACTTGGAGGTCAGACCGTCTGGCCCTGGAGATTTGCCCAATTGCATGTTCTGGATAGCTTGTTCAATCTCTTGCTGTGTTATTTTGTTGTTCAGGATTAATCTGTTTTTTTGTGACAACTTTGTTAGACCATTTCTTTCCAAAAATTGTTTAATCTCAACCTCATCTTGCGGCCCTTGAGTGTATAATTTTTTAAAGTATCTCTGGAAGCACTTTCTAATTTCCATGGGGTTCTGGATATTTCTTCCTTCAATTTCTAGGTTTGTAACTGTATTTAGTTTCTGTCTCTTCTTCAACTGCCAGGCTAGCAGTTTCCCACATTTGTTTGCCGATTCAAAAGTTTTTTGTTTCATTAATTTAATCTTCCATTCTATTTCTTGGTTTATCAATTTGGAATATTGAGCTTGATACAGTTTAATTTCTCTCAGAATCGGCTGTGACTTCGGATTTGATCTTAATTTCTTCTCCAATTCTTTGATTTTCTGCAAAATCTTATCCTTCCTTTCATTTTGTGTTCTTTTCTTTACAGTGTTCTGTTGTATCAAGAACCCCCTCATGACAGCTTTGCTTGCGTCCCAGATAGTTCTTTTTTCCACCGTAGTGTTCATATTTATTTCAAAATAATCCTTTAGAGTTTTTTGGGCCTTCTTGACAATCTCCTGATCTCTAAACAAGCTATCATTCATCTTCCATCTAAAGGAACCGGTTGGCAAAAATGTCATATCCATCTTCAGCGCATTATGGTCGGAGCAGGTCTTTGGGCAGATTTCCACTTTTCTGACCTTGGGTGCCAGACCTCTAGATATCCATATTTGGTCGATTCTTGTCCAAGTCAGTTGGGCTTCAGAGAAGAATGTTCCCTCTCTTCCCAGGGGGTTCTTAGTTCTCCAAATGTCAATCCAGTCCATATTGTCTGCCATTTCAAAAAAGGTCTTTGGCAGTCTGCCGTCTTTTGTAACATTTTGATTTTGTGACTTATCCATGTTTGTCGATACGACTCCATTCATATCTCCCATCATAATGATGTTGTTGTAGTCCAGATAGTCCAGCATAATCTCATGCAACTTCTTGTAAAATTCCGATTTCCCGTCATTTGGTGCATAAATTCCTAATATCAAAATCTTTTCTCCTTGATATTGTATCTCAATTCCTAATATTCTTCCATGTTCGTCTTTGAATAAGAATTTAGGTGACAGGCTCTCTTTTGCATATATCACCACTCCTCGCTTCTTTACTCTGTCCGAAGATATGAATTCTTGACCAAGTCTTTTGTTTATTAACACCTTTCTATGGAGCCTAGTCACATGTGTTTCTTGTAAGCAGATAATATCCAATTGTTCTTTTTTTAATATATGAAAAATTTTCCTCCTTTTTTCCGGGATGTTGCAGCCATTAATGTTCCAGCTCAAAAGTTGCAGAGACATCCTGAATAAATCTGGTTATTTTTCAGGGGGTGGTATCTTATTCAGAAGATCTTCAGGGTCCAAGGGTGCAGGTACCTCTGGTGTTTCAGGCCCTGGAAGTTGGTCAATTCCTTTGTGAAGGTCCTCTCCGTATATGTTCAGAAATTTATCTCTATCTTCTGATGTTCTGATTTTGATCTTCTTCCCTCTAAAAGTAAAAGATAGTCCTTGAGGAAATTCCCACCTAAAGATGATTGAATTCTTCCTTAGTAGTCTTGTCAACTCCAAATAGTTAGATCTAAGATCTAGCAGTTGTTTAGGAATATCCTTGTAAATCTCAATTCTTTTGTCCAAAATGTCCAGTGACTTTCCGTAGTGTAGGCCCAAGGGTTTCTTTACATTTCCAGCATTTGTTATTGGGCAAATGGTAAATTTTAGCAAGCTTGACTGGGGTCATGTACCACCTATACATAATTTTCATAATATTCTCCCTTAAGGCATTACATGCCGTAAATTTAATTCCGGTGGTCCATAACTGTTCCCAGTCAGCAAACATAATGTTATGTCCAACATCTTGTGCCCATTTAATCATAGTAGATTTCACTGTCTCATCCACAGTATTCCATTTCAACAGCAGATTGTACATTCTTGATAATATCTTAGCATTGGGGGAACCCACCTATACTTCATACAGTTTCCAGAGTTCTCTATGAAGCGAGATAAGCCACTCTGAAAATTGTAGCTCTGTGAGGGGAATAGGGTCTCCTAGGATGCTGCACACCTGAACTGCTCAGTTGATTAGGCTGCCCCATGTATTTCTCTCCCTCGAAATCATCCTGTATCTGCAAAGCATCAGCTCTTCCTTGCATGGCTCTTTATGGTATATAACAGACGAAGTTAATTTTGCCATACAAACAGCGCTGCGCTGACAACCCACAAATTATAGCGTAGAATTACTCCAGAGTAAATAAACTCTGGGTTGCCGCCTGAGAGGTGATGATTATTTCGAGACAAATGTCACTTCCCAAGCTATTCCACCCTGCCAACAATCACATGACAAAGTGGAGCTGCACATTAGAAATCAGCAGAAGCAAATATCGTCATAGTTCCATTAGAGATAAAACACTCACACTGTCAAACCCAACATACTCGCACTAAAACTGGATTAGGGCCACTGGTGCTTAGGTAAAAAATTTGCTAGCTGAAGTACTATGTTGCCTTAAAACAATGAGAGGTGATAAAACTGTTCCTAGAGCTCAGTTAGTAGAGCATGAGACTCTTAATCTTGGGGTTGTGGGTTCGAGCCCCATGCGGGGCAAAATATTCCAACGCATCCTAAATATGGACACGATAGCAATCAAATAGTGCCTGTTGGTTGTAAATAAGTGCAGGCAATTCATATTTGGGTATATGCTTTAAGCACCCGATGAAGCCAAGAAGGCTTATTGCTATCACATGCTTTGCAGCTTCAGGTTCCACCTTTCCCTCCCGTGATTGATGCTGTGCTAGGGTTAGGTCAACTCTGCTCTGATACACAAGCTGTATCAAGTGTAATAGAGTTTAGAGATACCATTCGAACATGACACTGCCTGCTCTAGGTAAAGCAGAAAAAGCTATAATCCTGACAAAAAGCTGGGCCTGGAGGTCTTTCCCCCCAGATGATGATGGTGATCATCATCATGACCACGATCAGGGCTGCAGTCGGTAGTAGCTCATCAGACACAAAACTAATGATTTTTTATAAACGTTGCCATTAGTTTTCCAGAATGGCTTCAGGCCATAAGAGAACAGCTGATTGTGAACTCTGCGGATAGCTTCTTGGCCTCTGTTTTGGAAGATCAGCAGCAGTTAGCCTTCTGTCAAAAGGCAAATTTAAGCCAACCTCTCTGACAGTATTTTTAATTGAGGCTTCTTTTATTATATATATATAGAGAGAGAGAGAAAGAGAGAGAGAGAGAGAGAAAAACAGATCTTATTGCCAATCCCTGCATCACAAATTCATAAAGTATTCTTTGTCTTTACAAAGGTTTTCATCCTTGCTTCAAATAATATATTTCCGCTTATCTCATATAATTCCCCGTCAGTGCTGCATTTTGTCATACATTTTGCAACCAATTTGTTTTTTGTTTTCTTTCAAAAAAAGGGAGTATTTTACAGATTTGGGGTGAGGCATGTGATGAGTGGATAGTGTCAGTCCATAGTTTAGTCACAAAGTGGCGCTGGACTTAGTGGTATCTTGGTGGAGTCTGGAGTTCCTGTTTCCTGTTTAAGGCAGAACATAAAGTTCTTGTCTAGTTCCTGACTGTTGGGTCCTCTAAGCCTTCCATGACACGCAGATCCGGGAACTACGTAATAATGGCTTTTTCTCTGGTAAGCTATGAGCAGAACTGCAGTTGACTTTACACACTATTGCAGGGTGTGTTTTTCATTTGTCAATTTCAATATGCTTTAGACACACCAGTGGGAGTGACACAGCTGCTGTTGGTAGGGCAGGTGAAAGCCATTTTAGTAACCTTCTCCCACCAAATAAATATATATATGCACTTATTCATTTAAGAATGACTGCCCAGTTACTTTCCATAAAAAGTAAAAACCCCCAATGTGTTTATTATTTGCTTTGGATTGGAAGTGTTTAGTTATGGCGGTGGGGCATGAACTCTTACATCGCTTAAACATTGGTAATTAGAAAGAGGGTGAGATTAAAGAAACAACAGTTATTTAGTTAGCACCATAACAACAACAACAACAACAATTTACTTATAACCCGCCCAGCTGGCTGGGTTTCCCCGTGGCTTCCAACAGGAGATTAAAAATACATTAAAACATCCAACATTAAAAACTTCCCTAAACAGGGCTGCCTTTAGATGTCTTCTAAATGTCAGATAGTTGTTTATTTCTTTGACATCTGATGGGAGGGCATTCCACAGGGTGGGAGCCACTACTGAGAAGTCCCTCTGCCTGGTTCCCTGTAATTTTGCTAATAGTAATAGTAATAATAATAATAATAATTTATATCTCAACTACGTACCATCATCCTGTTTCTACCACTTCAGAGAAGTGGAGCAACTTTCATTATGTTACAGCTTGCAGTCCAGTTCATGCTATTTATTGCTGCAGTTTAAGCAGTGCTGTTTATTCGTATCTACTATTGCCTAGATTTGGAATTCCCTTCCAAGACCGAAATGGTTCTTTTCCCAGAAGGTCTTGTGATCCTGCTGGAGGAAGGGGGCAACTCCAGGGCAGGTTGGTAGGTGGACAAGGGGCTGCAGATGGAACAGGGGATCAGGGAAAGGTGCCTCTCGCCTTCTGACAGCGAGAACATCTGGTGAGTCAACTCAGGAACGAAGCAGATGCTATAACTACAAGCCGGACTGTGGACAGGATTGTGGCTAGCTTACGCTTCCTCTCTTCCCCTTCATTTTGTGTAACAGGTCACCTCAAAACATGATACAGTTTGAAATTCTCACAAGCCATTTGATGGGCATGGCTTCCCACATCAAATCAACTCTTTTAACGAAGATGAAGCACATAGCTCATTTCACGTGGTTTTGCTGCACAAGTTGAGTCTTGTTACTTGGACAAAATTCCATGACAAAATTCAAAAGTTTCACTTCCGATTCCCAATTCTGATTTTCATCCCCCGCGTCCCCATTAGCTTAACAGCATTCATATGTGATGATTCCTCACTGAAACTGATTTCTCACTTTTATTTCAGCTTCTGTACTGTATTGTTAACGGTCTAGCCATTTGTGGGGGTGCCCTTCAGGGACTGAAAAAAACACACCATGTAGTTATTTATTATTTTTTTTAAAAGACAGTCCTTGTCTCCAAAAGTGAACAGATGGAAGGTGAATTTTGAAAGGACTGTACCTTTCTTTAAATGTCAGTTATTGTGTTGGATTTCATTATGTCTATTTGGGACAGATGGCAATGTTTAGGATCTGGACTTGGTTTATACCTGTTACTGACACTCTAATGCTTGGAGAAATTGTCTATCAGCTAAGATGCTTCTTTTGGCGATTTGTCATGGGGAGAGCAAATTGCTCCATAGCAATATATGCAAATCGTAGATGATATAACAGTAATGTTGGCAAATTATCCCTTGCCCATGAAGAAAGGATGCTGTTAGCAAATCACCATGTACCTGAAAACAGACACAGGAACTAGCTGAAATGGCCGTCCTATTTGGACATTAAAAACATATGATAATCACACTAGACTGGCAAGTGGGGAGGTGCACATATCTCCCCCACCTGTCACAGCAGCAGCCTCTCCACAATGCTATCCACATATTTAAGAACATGTTGGAACATTGGGATGGAAAAGAAACTTGCTTTGGTTGGCATTTTAATACGCACCCTATTTAATTTGTATTTCCCCAAACAATAATGCAACCTGAAACACAGCTCCCCTTTGAATTTTGTGATGTGGTTCTCCAATAAAAATGTGCACATTAGTAAAACAACCACAACTGCAACCACAGCCCTGTACATAAAATAAAATAAAATGCATTATATTAGGGGAAATTGCTTGCAAAAAATTGTATATGCTGGGCAAAATTGCACGCAGAAATGTGTATAATAGGACAAATGCATATTTATGCTCATTTCCAATGAATTTTTGTTAGGAATTTTTAAACTGATGCAGAAATGTGGCAAACTGATTTTAAGATTGGAAACTAAGGGGGAGTGGGACTCAAACTGGCAGGCTAGCTTAAGAGGCATGTGACAGGCCTGCAGCACAGAGACAGTCTTACCATTATAGGCAGCATGAGGCAATCACTTCACATGGCAGGTGCTGGGGAGGGGGCAGCACTGGCCGCTCCGCTGCTGCCCTTCCTGCTGCCCCCTTAAGCCATTCTCCTTTGTTGGAGACAGTGGCGTAGCATGGGGGGTGCAGGGGGGGCCGGCCGCACCGGGCGCAACATCTGGGGGTTAGGGTTAGGGGGCGCAAATCCACGGGTTAGGGGGCGCAAATCCACGGGTTAGGGGGTGCAAATTACTTGCCTTGCCCCGGGTGCTGACAACCCACGCTACGCCACTGGTTGGAGACCAGAACTCTGTGCCACATGTGTGTCGCAGACCCTCTATACTGGGCTGCTGCCCTCAGGTGCCTGGTCCCATTGCCAGAGTTGAACTAAGAAGCAACTACTGGTCCAACTGGCTTCTGTATACAGTCATACCTCATGTTACGTTTGCTTCAGGTTGTGCGTTTTCAGGTTGCGTCCCGCGGCGACCCAGAAGTACCAGAAAGGGTTACTTCTGGGTTTTGCCGCTTGCGCATGTGCAGATGCGCAAAATGATGTCACACGCATGCGCAGAAGTGGCGAATTGCGACCCGCAGACGTGGGTTGTGTTCTGCTCATGTTGCGAACAGACCTCCAGAACGGATCCTGTTCACAACCAGAGGTACCACTGTATGAGATTTTGGGGGGCGGGAGGAAGCACCATTTTGTTCTTTGCCTCAGGCAGCAAAATGTGTTGGGCAGGCCTTGGTGGCACACATAGCTCTCTGACCACCGACATAGGGGAATGGCTGGGGGACTCAGGATGAAATGGCACTGTGTGTGTGTGTGTGTGTGTGTGTGTGTGTGTTACTGTAGCTCCCCACAACTACTTCCTCAGATGCCTGCCTGTCTATGTTCCTTCAACAGCCCTTGAGTGTTGCTGCACCTTAAACATGCGCCTCAACAATGCAAGGCCCGGGAGAAAGTAGTTATATTTAAGAGATGGCACCCACGTTTGAAACACCACCCCCAATATAAAGCTGCAGAGAGATATAATTACATATAATAGCAGCCTCAGCTTCTAAACGAGGATATACAGGCTACTCAATAGGTAGTTTTTGGGAAAGTGTGTATCTGCCGATAGCAGCTCCGCCACCTGAAATATTCATGCTTTTGTAATTGTTCAAATCAAATCTCCATCTACAAAGGAACGTCCTCGGTTTCAGAAATGATGGAATGTGGAGGAGTCTAAGCATGTTTCTTGATTGGGGGGTGGGGAGAAAGAAAGAAAAGAGAGAGAGAGAGGGGAGACGCCAAACAAAATAAGATTATAAAAGAAGCCCCAAAAAGTCACACTTTAATATTCCACTCTCATTTTCATCAATCACTGAAGCAATACCCCCTAGATCAGTGCATTAACTTGTTTATCTTTTACAACGAGGGGAGAGGGAAAAAAAAAACTTCATAGCTTCATCATTCATTCCAGAGTGAGGGGGGAAAAAACAAAAGCCAGCCACCGAAATTTGCATGGTGCTCAATTATACATTAGTGAACATCACTTGGCAATCTGTTCATATCAATTTAATTGGATTTTAATACTGCCTCTGATCTTGTTTTCTAATTAACAGCAGTGCCTGGCAATAAAGCAGAACCATGCACCCAGCAACACCTTTGATCTCAACCATATGGAGCTGCTCCATGCTCTTGGAAAAAAAGTCTCCCTTTCCTCCGATGCAGGCCGAGAAATACCAGGGGCCCCCAGATGGCTGTATACCACTCATGACTGTGACTTCATTGATTATTTTCTCTTCTGATTGGTCCTGATTGAAAATAAATAAAACATGCACTTGGAACTGGATGCAAATTGGTGTCACAATCTTTTGGTTATGTTGATCGTTTTTCTCGGCTCCTTCTTTGGATGACAAGCATTTTAAGTAAACATTAATTGACTCAATGGTCTGTATTAGGAGCACAACTTCTATCACCAAGACCTTGTGCTTTATGTATAGCTACTGTCCTCCAAGCACAACATTTTAATTAGGACTGAAAGAACCTAACTGTGCATTCCTTATCTTTCCGATGCTATCATCATAGGCAAACTATTTAAGCCTGATTTGAGCACAGCGGAGTGCGATTTATATCTGCTTTTTGATGGCTCGCTGTCGTCAGTGCCTTTATTTTTCTTATATAATTCCCCCCGCCCCTTCCCAGGTCAAACTTGAAGTGCAGCGTGCACAAGGAGAGCAGATGCTGGCACGTCACATTTCATGTGTTCTCTTTAGTAGCTCGCATTCTCGTCAGGTTTCTATGATGGAAGGAATTGATTAGCAGTTTTTTATTCTTCTTGTGTTTGTGCATAAGAGAGAAAGGAAGGGGGGCGAGAGAGGGAAGGGGAGTGGGGAGGGATTTGCCTTGATCCTGGGAATTCTTAACAGGCCAGCCTGTTCCAGACCCTCCAAATGTCCCTATTTTTCCAGGGGCACTCCCAGATTTACAGAAGGCATCTTGGTTTCTGATTTCAACCTGGAATGTCCTGCTTTTCATTAGGACATCCCAATTTTCATTGGAGAAATGCTGGAGGGTATGGAGTTATGCGACCTCCGAGCCAAGGAGAGAAGTAACTATACAACCTTTAGAATAATAATAATAATAATAATAATAATAATAATAATAATAATAAATTTTATTTATACCCCGCCCTCCCCAGCCAAGACCGGGCTCAGGGTGGTTAACAGCCGATATAAAAACAAATTGATTGAAATACAACTTAAAAACAATATTAAAATACAACATTAAAAAATTAAAATACAGCCTCATTTCAATGGAACCTCAAATCAAAAACTTTTTGGGGGATAAAAACGTCACGTCTTCACCAAGGCTAACTTTCCAGTCTGGTCCTACATGGGCCAGAAAAAAGCCAGGGAAGTCCCCAAACGAGTTCCATCACAGAAGGAGAAAGGAAAAAAGAAGACTTCTAGGAGACTGTATGCTGCTGGAAAGACTGTATATTATAACTGTATGTAACCTACAAGCTGTGGAACAGCAATTACACTGTCAGTAAAGGGTCTGATCCTACCTAGAACTGTCTGGTGTTTTACTATTCCGTTGGCACACTCCGCTGGCATGTTGAATGGGCACTCTGCACACACACCAACATGTGGCGCAATGTCCTTGTTTCTACAGTGGCCGACCAGATGCCTACGGGAAGCCCAAAAAGCAGAACCATTCTTATTCTTCAACAGACATATATATTTGATGGTTAACTCCAATCCCCAACAGGTTATCATTTGAGTGATATGTAACATTCACTCATTCATTCATTTAAACAAATAAACAAACAAAATTTATATACTGCTTGGTGGTTAAACAACAACTACAACAACCTCAAAGCTTATTTTTGCAAAAACTGTCCCCGCTACTGCCATTATTATGGTCTCTGCTCTTGAAAAGTTAATGCTACCAGCATCCTGTGAGGCCACAATCCAGCACATATTATACATGTCCCATTACTGGTACCTGAGCTCGAAAAAAACACGTGAAGTGTTGGTCTTTAAATTCAGCACAGCCTAAAATCTCACATTGCCGGCTGGTGTAATGCAGTCACAATGAAATGCATTAACTTTGAATGGTGAGTACTTGGTTTGACTAAATGTGTTTTTTACATGACAAAAGCAGGCGGTATTTATTATTTAGCGCATTTCAGAACAACCTCAATAGTGGGCTGCCATCTGTGATGGAGAAACCCCTTTTTCGATGCATTTTGATACTCAAGCTACAGCTGGTTAGACAGCTATGACCGTATCTGGACCAGGCTAGTCTGCCTACTGGTAATAATTAAGAAAACTTGTCTTGAGGGTTAATAATATTTCTAGGCTAGCCGTATCTGTTGCACCTTACAGAGGCCAGTACTCAATTTGAAGGGGCTGTTGGTTCCAAATAAACATCCCTCTGAGGGTCCAGCAGAAACACCTAGAGGCACGCAGGTCATCTAGTTGCAGGTGTCCTCATTATGGTGAGGTGCATTGTATTTCTGTTTTGAATTGCACTAATTATTTCAAATTTGCATCTGTACATATACATTATCATATACATATTAGCAAATTTATGCAAATCTGTATCCTCTTTTGGGGCAATGGCTAAGTGGCCACCCTATTCTTTCTTAAAAAAATATATTTTTATTTGATTTTCAAAGAAAATAGAAATACAGTGGACGCTCGGGTTGTGAACGTCATCCGTGCGGGATGCACTTTCGCAACCCGCAGCACCCGCAACCTGCAGCAGTGCATCTGCGCACATGGGGGTTGCGATTCAGCGCTTCTTTGCATGCACGACTGCCAAAACTCGGAAGTAACCTGTTCCAGTACTTCCAGGTTTCGGCAGTCCATAACCCGAAAAAACGCAGCCTGAAGCATCTGTAACCCCAGGTATGACTGTAATCAAAACAAACAGAAAATAAAAAATAAAAATATACAACAACAACAACAATAACACAGTACTCAATCCAAATAATGAGATTACTCTGAATCTCTTGTCTTCCCCCCATCTCATCCATGGGTCCTTTTGTTTCTAATTTCAATTGCATATAAATGCTTCTCCAAATTTCCATCATCCTAAATTATCTATAATCAATTACATTACAAGTGTATTTAAAATCCTGCTAATGCTTTGACCTGTTTACAATGATTTTGTATGTACATTATAAACATTTCCCATTATAAACATTTATAAATTTATTGTCTTCTTGATTCCTGAGCTTCCCAGTTATTTTTGCCATTTTGGCATAGTCCATTAACTTGGTTTGCCATTTTTCTCTGGTCAGAGCTAGTGGCCACCCTGTTCTTACCCTATGATGTGTTTCAGGTTGTTAGCACATCCATGACAGATGGCTATCCACCCTCTGCTTAAAACCTTTCAGGGAAGGAAACTCTGCAAAATTTAATACTCCCCTTTGCCAGAAGGTCACAGGATGGTTTATGTCACAGTAACATAATCAGCACAATGCACATCCATATCATAATATCAATAAAATACAAAGAAAATGAGACAGTCAGATAAATGCAAATCATAATAATAATAAGCACTACATAATACATAATGCTAGGTGATGCATAATCACACGTGGTACATAATGAGTAACACATAATGAGCAGCAGCCTCAGATTATTCACATTGTCATCCCAGCAATAAACACCATTCAACCTCTACAAAATGCAAGATCTAATAACATAAGTTATTGTCGACTCATGTGCCAGCATGGCTTCTGCAAGGCAAGTCCTGTCTCACAAACCTATTTAGAGTTCTTTGAGTCTGTTTGCAGGCACAATTCAAAGTGCTGGTTATCACCTATAAAGACCTACATGGCTTAGGGTGGTCCAAGCTGTCTGAAAGACCATATTCCCTCATTGTGTCCCATTCTGGGCACCATAATTTAAGAAAGAGATTGACAAGCTGGAACGTGTGCAGAGGAAGGCAACTGTAGAAAAACAGCACTAGATATGACTCTTCCCAAATCTACCCCTGTTCCTTTTAGTTCCAAGCATGGGCACAAGGACCGATTGCCCACCTCTCCCTCTTCCAGCTAGACTGCAGCATCTCATTCCCATCATCACTAAGAGGGGGTGGATGCACATCATCTCCCACCAAGACTTAGCCTGCCACACCTTAGATGCCCAGGAATGACCTTTGCATTCTTTGCACTGGATCTCTCCCCCACCCCCCAATTATCTTGTTTTCCATGGAAGAAAAGTGGAAGAAATGCATCGCTTGAGAGAGGATTTTCTAAAAAGAGAGAAAGAGGTGGCTATAAAAAATAAATAAATTAAAATTCAGCTTCAATATGCTGATAAATTAACAATATGTTTGCTTCTACGGAGTGCAGTGACATTTTACTGATGAGGGAGCAGAGCTGATAAACAACAAGGGTTTCCTGTGAAACACGGACAGGAAGCCTTTGCTGATTGGCTACCTTGTGCCTGGATTCCTCTTGTGGTTTCAGTGTGCCCTGGGACCTGCTGCCCTTGTCATCATTAGTATGCTGAGATGCCATTTTGATCTTTACTGCAAATTTCCTTCCTCTGATAGTGCATTAGAGATGGGGGTATGATGCTCCCTGATTTGCTTACGAAGTAGTTGCTGCTGGTGTTTCTGGTTATGAACCTGTTCTCTCTCCCTGCTCTTGCCCCCACCTCAACCCTCCAGAAAGTCTTGGAAGAGTCCCTTTTTCTGTGCCTACAATTTTCTCTCTTTCTCATTTTAAAAACTTCTGAAACCCTATCCCCCAGTAAACAGCACCTTCAAGGACAAATAGAAGCCCAAGAGGAGGGGGGTGATTTTTTTTAGCAGAAAGCTGGTGGAGGTTCCCTTTTCTCCAACATAAAAAGAGGCTAATTTAAACATACTTCTTCTTTTCTTTTTTTTTTTAAAAGCGTGAATAGTTATTCACATGTAGTTTGCCTTACTGAGGGACCACACGCAGGAGATCTTCTGATTTTGTGCCAATACAAGTTGACTCTTCCTTAAAACCGGGGGGATATAAAACACTCACACTCTGGCAGGTGTTGTTATAAAAAGGATTGGCCAGTTTAAGACCAGAGTTAAGGCTCCAGCTTCATAGAACCAGGAAATTGGAAGTTAAGGATGATGCCTTAACAGATGTGCCCTTTGATTGGTAATGATGGCATGCAATGTCACAAATTGTGCATTCTTGCGATTTATTCACAAAGTGTCCGTACACACATTTCCATAGTATTTCAAGTGGAATACCTGGGCCTGGCAAATATGTCTTACACTGTCTTGGTCCTGTATTGACTTATGAAGCACCCAAACCTTACTGTATTGCTAGATTAATTGTCCTGTGATTTGGCCCATGTCTGTTGCCTACATCAGTACCCGGGGGGGTGGGGGTGGGGAGGATTCAACACCATGTGGAGAACTTACATAAACAGAATAGGCTTCGTGGTGTAGACAGCAGAGGGGTATGTGTGGCTGCTGGGGGTATGGAGCAGAGATAACTTGCGTATCCTCACTTCCACCCCTTGCAGGTGGGTTTAGCCCAGAAGATAAACACCTGAAAGGGCTGGTAGATAGATAGGTAAATGGATAGATAGATAGATAGATAGATAGATAGATAGATAGATGATAGATAGATAGAGAGAGAGAGAGATAGATAGATAGAGATAGATAGATAGATAGAGAGAGAGAGAGAGAGAGAGAGAGAGAGAGAGATGATAGATAGATAGATGATAGATGATAGATAGATAGATAGATAGATAGATAGATAGATAGAGATAGATAGATGATATATAGATAGATAGATGATAGATGGATGATAGATAGATACAGTGAAGCACACAATCTAGTTTTGTAAGCATGTCAAGCTATAAATCTCGTGATGATTCATTCGTTTTGTCTTAATATTTCTACTGTGCTGACTCTGCTATAAAGGGGAGCTGGCTGAGACTGGCAGAGATGGGTGTCTCTTCAGCTTCTATCAGTCTCCGGTAGCTCTGATAGAAAGGAAAAGACTGTAAATGTGTTTAAACAAGCTGTCAGAACATTAACCTGTTTGTTATGATGTAGTAAAACTCTCCGTGTCTCCAAGTGTTGGAAGCGAATGAAGAGATCTATGAAAGATGGAGGTGTTTTCGGATACCTAGCAACAGGAGTCCTGCGATATGCACTCGGTGCTTGTTTAACACACACACACACACACACAAAAAGCTTTCTTGCCTTTGCAGTTATGCATAATTGGTCACAACTTCCACATGCCAAGCAGAATTACTCTTTAGAATTAGCAAACAAGTGGGCTTTCCTACTGGACGGCCAAGTCTATGTAGACTGCTCACATCTGCATCGGCATCTCCATGACCTAGGCCAGGCATGGCCAAACTTGGCCCTTCAGATGTTTTGGGACTATAATTCCCATCATCCTTGACCACTGGTCCTGTTAGCTAGGGATGATGGGAGTTGTAGTCCCAAAACAGCTGGAGGACCAAGTTTGGCCATGCCTGACCTAGGCAATTGAGGGGGAGAAAGGTCTGCAAAGAATGTGGGCCTGGAATCTGCCACAAGTCTAGTGCAAGAGGTGGAAGAAGAAGAAGAGTTTGGATTTAATATCCCGCTTTATCACTACCCGAAGGAGTCTCAAAGCGGCTAACATTCTCCTTTCCCTTCCTCCCCCACAACAAACACTCTGTGAGGTGAGTGAGGCTGAGAGACTTCAAAGAAGTGTGACTGGCCCAAGGTCACCCAGCAGCTGCATGTGGAGGGGCGGAGACGCAAACCCAGTTCACCAGATTATGAGTCTACCGCTCTTAACCACTACACCACACTGGGAATGCCAAAAACCAGGGTGACATGTTGTGGGAATGTTGTAGATACTAGGAGAGGATACAGTGGTGCCTCGCAAGACGAAATTAATCCGTTCCGCGAGTCTCTTCGTCTAGCGGTTTTTTCGTCTTGCGAAGCAAGCCCATTGACGGCTTAGCGGATTAGCTCTATTAGCGGCTTTTAGCGGCTTAGCGGATAAGCAGATAGGCGGCTTAGCGGCTTAGAAAAAGGGAGGGAAAGGAAAATAACCCTGCAGGAACTCGCAAGACATTTTCGTCTTGCGAAGCAAGCCCATAGGAAATTCGTTTTGCGAAGCACCTCCAAAACAGAAAACCCTTTCGTCTAGCGGGTTTTCCGTCTTGCGAGGCATTCGTCTTGCGGGGCACCACTGTATATTGATTTAATAGTATCCTTCCTCACTCATGGTTATGAGTCAACAGCAGAGCGACATTCCCCAGTATATAGCAGGAAGCTAGTTGTTAGATTTGTTTGAATCTCTTTACTTAAGCAATCCAATCTGGCTTTGTTCAGACTGGGTTTGTTCCTGGCAATTCCCCTTTTATCCCTCCTAAAGAGAGTAAAGACACAAGAAGCTTCTTTTAAAAGTATTAAGAAGTTAACTCACATTCAGTTCACAGTTGGATCCTTGAAGGCAGGCTTTAGCTTAGAGTTACAGAAGAGGGTTTGAGTTCATCCCATATGGGAATGGGTGCATGTCCTGGTGGCTGAGAGCCAGCAGACAGCAAAATAAATCAGTATCAAGAAGAAGAAGAAGAATTTGGATTTAATATCCCGCTTTATCACTACCTGAAGGAGTCTCAAAGCGGCTAACATTCTCCTTTCCCTTCCTCCCCCACAACAAACACTCTGTGAGGTGAGTGGGGCTGAGAGACTTCAGAGAAGTGTGACTGGCCCAAGGTCACCCAGCAGCTGCATGTGGAGGAGCGGAGACGCGAACCCAGTTCCCCAGATTACGAGACTACCGCTCTTAACCACTACATCACACTGGCCTCAAGAGGAAGAAGAAGGGGGATGGCTGCGTGACCATCTACCTGGTCACACGCAGGGGGAGGAAGTTCCAGACCAGGTGTGATCCTGATCTGACCAGTCCGTCTGCAAAGTCCCTTTAGGGGTCATAAGAGACTCTGTATAAGGCAACTTCTTTACGTTCCTACACTGTGAAGGTAGAAGGAGTTGGCTTTTTATTTGAGGCACTGACACAAACCCTGCCAGGCCTCAGCAAACCCACCTTTATGACAGATCTAATTCGACAATGCAAGGCATGCTTCATGCTTCGCTGTCCCTTGTGTAAAGGAATGTTTAACACCCTTGAATTATATGAACGGGGGAGCTTAATGGAAAGCAGAAAATGAAGCATTATTTGCAGACAATGATATTTTATTCATTTGCATTTATATCATGACATAAAATAAACAGGCTCTCCTATGACCCCCCCAAGCACCATCCCTGAGTGGCCCCTGGCTACTCCACTTGTCCACCCAACTCGTCCGAGGACTGTCCGCCCTGCGAAGGGTTAACCGAGGCAAATAAAGTTCTTAAATTGTTAATAATAGTCCCAATTTGATCTTGTTCTCTCCCCCCCTCAAGCAATAAGAGGATAAGTGCGAGTGATAGCCAGATTTATAAATTATTTCTTGCAAGCTGAATGCTTTAAAAGGGAATATAAAAACCTGCTATGTGTCAAGCAATCCATAGAGGCATTAGTGAGCGGAGCCGTTTTCACAGGCTCCCTGAAAGCAGGAGTGATAGTTTGTAAATCTAGCAACTGTATGTGCAGAATGGTAATTTGTCATTAGTCAGATTAACATGATCAGGGGAAAAGAATAGATTATTTACACATAAAAATACAGAAGGTCACTGGTTTGGCCTCAATGAATAAATACATTTTAATAAAATAATGTCAATATATTTTAGGGATCGGGGAAAGCGTTTTTTAAGCTGTCTTGCAGCACTGGGATTTAGCTTTTATGTGGTGTGAAATGCATTGCAATTTCATAATGGTTATGTAGAAAGAGAACTTTTTTTTGGTTGACTGTGTCTTAGATTTTTGGTTTATGCTACACCCAAAACAACCCTAAATTGCTTTACTTTGGGTTCTTTTCTTTTTTTTAACACTAGCTTTCAAAATGCACGCTGGAGAAGAGGATGTGCTTCAGCCACCATGGGATTTTCAGCAACCCATGCTGGTCTCTATAAGCCAATTTATGTTTTTGATTCGTTGGTGCACACCCAGGGATTTTAAAAAATGTGTGTCAGAGTCACCCGTGGTCCCAGCTCACAAGAGACCAAAGTCCAGTCCGGCTTATGTACAAAAGTTTTTATTGAAGAACATTCTTAGCTTCACAGCCTAGCTCCGTGACTCTACGTCTGTTACGCTTAGACCGCTGAAGTCCCCTCTGAGTCAGTCCCGCCTCTACACCAGTTTAAGAGGCTTGTACTGGTCCACCTCTTCCTCTCTTTCCTTTTCCGCAGGGTCTTTCTGCCCCCCTGTGTTCTCTCCCTTCGGGACTCCCCAGAGGCTGAATCCTCTGGCGCCTCCTCCCCCCTCCTTCGGGCTTTGGGACCAGGCTCCTCCCCAGGACTCTCTTCATTTCCGCGCGCCTCCCATTTTGAACTTGGCGCGCGTACGTTGCTCCTGACCTTCCCTTCGACAGTTACACTGCCCTCGATACTACTTTCCTCCCCTTCCGGCAGGACGTTTTGCCCTGATCTCCTTCCCCTCTCTGCTTCCTGTTCTGCTCCTTCTGACACACTGGTCACTCCACCCCCCTCACTCCGTTCCAGCGGAGCAGCCGGTCCCGATCTCCAACTCCCACTGGGGGTTCCCCCTTCATTTCCCTGCTCCTGACTGCTTCCCCCTCTAGCTCCCCTTGGCTTGACCAGAGGGGCTCCCTTTTGGGAGTCCTCCGATTCACTGGACGGACTCATGGACAATCTTGGGTCATTGTCATCCTCTTCCTCGTCACTCTGGAATCCTTCCCCCTCACTCTCTGTCTCCTCCCTCATCTGCGCCTCTCTCCCTGAACCCCTGACAATGTGCATACCTAAAACTGTAGCACATTAATGAGACTACAAGAAGTTTGGAAATGCAGACCACATTGCAATGTTACAAGTAAGTGGGTCGATTTGATTGCTCTTGAGAAAAGTCACAAGTGCCATGCAATGGACCTGCTTGCTTGCTGGTCATTCCTTTTCCACAACCCAAAGGTTTCTGCTGTACCACAGTTATATTGCAAAGCAAACGAAGTCTTGTTCAGTCCCGACCATGCCATGCTACTCTGCCTTCATCTTCCAGCTCTGCCCTGCATTATTCCAGGAGACTAGTGGGCTGGTAGCTCTTATCCAAGTTGGCCAGATTTAAGGGCTTTTCCTGAAGAAAAGGTAATGTTGTGTTGTGGTGATGATGGCAGCCCTGTGATTGTTCACAAATATTCCCTGAGCATATCTACTATATATTTGGTAAAGTTTTTCCCTGTGCATTTGGAAACCTCTGACAATGTCAGGATCAAATATTGTGTAGCTGTTCCTGTGATCAAGGAGCTATGTTAAGCTGCAACTGGACACCATTTTGAATCAAGATGGCAGACAGGACCTTTAGAAGCGACTCTAATTTTGCTAGGTTTCTTTATGCACAGAAATGGAAAGATAAAGAGGTCCCCATCAAAGAAGAACAGATAAGCAAAGAGGATGGACTATGCTGAATCAGCAAAGCTAACAGCTAAAATAAGAGAACTTAATGATGACTGGTTTATGGAAAAATGGAAACCTTTTTCTGACTATTTAAAGAAATGTTATAATATGATGAATTTGCAATCAGGATTTGAACTATGAGCAACAGAAATAACTGCAGATTGTTGTATCGTGGCTATGATATGAAAGTGAAGAGAGGGTGCAGCAATGAGATAGAATTAAAATAAACCATGTAAAATGGGATGGGAAGTCAATAAATAAAGGAAACATTTATTACATATTGGAATTTTATGGGATGTGTATATATATATATATATATATATATATATATATATATATATATCTCAACACTACTTTTAACCAGATTTCAAAACTGCTCTGATTTTTTGGTTTATCAGAATGCTTGCATAACACCAGGTACATTGAGGGGGGGGGCATTTGAAGGTGAACAAACTAAATGAAGATCAAGTACAGTGGTACCTCGGGTTTAGTACTTAATTCGTTCTGGAGGTCTGTTCTTAACCTGAAACTGTTCTTAACCTGAAGCACCACTTTAGCTAATGGGGCCTCCTGCTGCTGCCATGCCACCGGAGCACGATTTCTATTCTCATCCTGAAGCAAAGTTCTTAACCTGAAGTACTATTTCTGGGTTAGCGGAGTCTGTAACCTGAAGCGTATGTAACCCGAGGTACCACTGTGTTCATTCCTATCTGTATTGCTATTTCTTACTTGGCTTATTTCATGCAAACTTTTCATCAACTGTTAGTATTGCTGTGGAATTCCTACAATGTCAGGAGGAGAAAATACTGCATGGGTAATACAGTAAAATTTAACCCTGACCAGAGTGACACAGAATGACATCTCAGGGCCTACTAATCCTGATGGCTATACATGTTGATCAGAGGCAGCATGCTATGAAGTAACTTCTTCTTCTTCTTCTTCTTCTTCTTCTTCTTCTTCTTCTTCTTCTTCTTCTTCTTCTTCCGCAATCCCGTAACAGGAACATGTGGGCTTCCCATAGATATCTGGCTGGTCTCAGTGGAAAATAGGATGGTAGATTAGATAGTCCTTTGGTCTGATCTCTAAAGAATATGTAGTGCATTCTTTATGGAGCATATGGCTAGTACACTTGGGCATCATCCCATCTCATGCTGCAATCAAACCCTATGGTAGCTTTGATGGAGATTTCTGGTGATGGGCCAAGACTGCCCGGTGAGCTTCATGGATCATTTGATGCGTTCTGCCCCTCCCAGCTGCCCTTCAGCAAACCCTCACCAGTGCATCACAACATACAGATGCATCTAGCCATCTGTTTTCTCCCCAGGGACCTGTGTCCAAAAGCTACTCATGCTCCATGGGGGAATAAATTCATGCCCCAAATGCTTTTGGGGGAAAAACAAAAACAAACACCTTGAAATATATTGGTCCTTGCCTTACATCCAGCTCATGTTGAGCCATAGATTAGTGATTAAACAGGTTCCACGTGTTTGTTTTCAAAATACTTATGTTTCAATCTTTTCTGCTACCTTAGTGGACAATCAAACTCTCAATCTGCAACACTGAGCTTTAGACGAAGAGAGCTGTGTATGCCTCTGCTCTATGTGCTCTATGGGCACATAGAGTGATACTAGCATCACTCTTGCCAGTGTGTAGTTCCCCATTCCCATCGCTGATGGACTTACTGGCAGCTGTAGCTCACAGAAATCCCCCCAAACAGGGTGTTCTGTGAAGGAACTGAACTGTCCTGGGATTTAGTAGCACTAGGCCCAATCTAGGCCTCATTTCTATGTCAGCTACAAGCTGGTGTAGCCCAGAAGCAGCCACCCTGCCATAGCCACCATGTGCAATGTGGTTGTGGATGCATTGGTGTCGACACAAATCCATCACACCCTGCCACAGACTGTGAGTCTGGATTGCTGGTGTGAAGCACCTTTTCTCAACCTACCATACAGTCTACTTTTTATTGCCTTCTTCACTATCAAAGTATTCAACACCATCCCCTTCAATGTTGCTGGCAACACCACTGTATTTTGTGTGTGTCCTCTTCACACACACATTCTTCGGTGTCTTATCATCTAATTGTACAGTTGGAAGGGACCCCTAGGGTCATCTAGTCCAAACCCCTGCAATGCAGGAATCTCAATTAAAGCATCAATGGCAGATGGCCATCCAATCTCTGCTTAAAAACCTCCAAGGAAGAAGAATCTGCAACTTCCTGAGGAAGCCTGTTCCACTGCCTTGACTGTCGTCTTTTGGTCATCATCACCATTCTTTTCAACACTGCCTCCCTTAGCATGGCTTACATCCATCACCATTGAACAGACCTTGTTTCTTCTAAAAGAGAGTTAACTTCACTTACTCCGTGTGATTTATTGCTGGCTGGCTCCAGCAATACAGGCATTGCTGGCCAATACAGGCATCTGGCTGGCTAATGTAAGAACAACATGCTGGACTAGATGGGCTGTTGGCCTGATGAATCCAAGTTAACTCATTTGGAAATAAGTTCAGTTGAAATGAAGAGGACTACTTATAGATACAATGAAAACTTAGGTCCTTTTCAAAGGGGGTAGGATCCACTGACATCCTGTCAGATATATAACCCAATTTAATTAATATTTGTCTAGCTTTATTCAAGGTCACTGCTTATCACCTTAGCTATCAAAGATACATTGATGGGCCCTCTTCCTTTTCCCCTTGACCAAGCAAGCTGAATCTTAATTTTCTGAATTTTCACTCTAAAACAAACCATCTATAACAAATTTTTTTTCTGAAGAAATATTATAATCTCACTTCCACAGATACAGATCTGTAGTAACAATTCCAATTAAATGTCATAAATGAATAATTACTTCCCAAAACTAAAGATTTGGGTTTAATAGGATACTTATTGTGTGTTAATTAAAGATTATTAAAATCATATGGTAGGGAGGCTGAAATTTAATATCCATGTAAGAGATATGCAGATAAAACGAAGTGATACATACTTTGTGTCTACTTGTTAAACCTCAATAAATATTGGTATTAATTTAACACACTGCTCCACTTAAACTTGCACATGGGAGAAACCAAAGTTTAAAAGCTTTCTCATGGTTCATAAAACCATAAGGTCTGATCTGTGTATCTCTTCGCAAGCAACGAGAAAATAAGTCAATGTAGCAATTAATGTCTTCAGCGCCAGTTTATATCACAACCTGGGCCATTTCATCAGCATCATAGTTTGATCCAAGACATGTTGGTGGTACTCTCAGGTTTGCTGGTCCTGTCACCTCAACAAGCAACACCTTTGCAAACTGGAGGCTGGCTGAGTATCATCAAAACCAGGCCATGCCAACAGGAAAAATTCCCACTCATAGTGAATGTAATGTATGAACACCTTTTATGTGAATGGACCACCAGCCCTTCCTGAATGCTGGCCAGTGACATGGATGGTTTATTTAAAATGTGTTCTTAATTGCCCTTCATCATAAGATTCCAGAATAGTGTACGAAAGGGTGAATAAAAACCAGCACAAACCCATAAGATATAAAAACCAATAAAACCCCCTGACAAATAAACCTAGCAAAATTCAGTAAGATGAAAGAAAACAAACAAACAAACAAAACAACAACAAAAACAACAACCCAAAATGGGCAAATACCGTATTTTTCCGCGCACAAGACTAGGTTTTCCCTGTAAAAAATAATGTCAAAAATTTGGGGGCATCTTATACACGGATTGTAAAATGCACTTTTTTTCATAAATTGGAGTCCCCCAATTATACAGCGGGGCGTCTTATAGATACGGCAATCTACCCTCTATGTTGAGTGAAAAGTAGAGTGTTCATTAAAAAAGTTAAAGGTAAAGGACCCCTGACAGTTAAGTCCAGTTGCGGACGACTCTGGGGTTGCAGCGCTCATCTTGCTTTACAGGCTGAGGGAGCTGGTGTTTGTCCACAGACTGGTTTTCCGGGTCATGTGGCCAGTATGACTAAGCCACTTCTGGCGAAACCAGAGCAGTGCACGGAAATGCCATTTACCTTCCCACCGGAGCGGTACCTATTTATCTACTTAATTATTGCTGCTAAAAGCTGTAATTGACTACTGTGTGTCTACTGCGTCAATCAAGACAAAATGGTGACTTCATTGCTTGCATATAATACAGTGGTACCTCGGGTTACAGACACTTCAGGTTACAGATGCTTCAGGTTACAGACTCTGCTAACCCAGAAATAGTAACTCGGGTTAAGAACTTTGCTTCAGGATGAGAAGAGAAATCACGTGGCAGAGGCATGGCGGCAGTGGGAGGCCCCATTAGCTAAGTGGTACCTCAGGTTAAGAACAGTTTCAGGTTAAGAATGGACCTCCAGAACAAATTAAGTTCTTAACCTGAGGTACCACTGTACTTGTTTCCATGCCACACCTGCGTCCAATTTCTGCTTCCTGTTTTACATGAACAACCCTAGAGGTTTGCATAGGGCAAAAAGTCACAGGAAGAGCTCTCGGTTTCACACTTGGTTTCACACTTAGGTAGAAGATGGGACCTTATAACACCGTGCTTCCGGTTCCAGAAAAGGCTGCAAAGACTCAATTCCTGAGCTGGGTGGGCTAAGAATGTAGAGTGTGAGACCTTGACCTCATTTCACCCCATACATTTAAAGCAGTATCATAAAGTCATGGCTATACCCCAGAGAATTCCGGGAGAGGTGCAGCATGCCACGGGAGATATAAGGAGACCTCCCATTCCCCTCACAGAGTTATAATTCTTAGAGTTCCCTGTGAAAAGGGATTGACTTTCCAACCATTCTGATACTCGTAGCTCTATGAAGGGAACAAGGGTTTCCTAACAACTCTCAGACACGTTAAAAAACCACAGCTCCCAGAATCCTTTGGGGTAAGCCAGGGCTGTTTAAAGTTATATGGTAGTGCTGTAAATGTATAATGAAAAAGTGGCCCTGCAGAATACAGGCAAGGGCCATCCATGTAGATTCGGTAAACATTTTTTTTTTTATGAGGGGTATGAGGGGGGTGGAGATTTTGATTCCTGTCACCAGCTGTTATCCCCCAGTTCATGTTTTAATCTGGACTTACCTAATTATCACTTCCTGAAATGATGTGTGAATTGAAACACAGCTCTTCTTCAACAATTTGTGATTCGTTCTGAGATGTATTTCTTTAGCAAAAAAAAAAAAAAAAAGTGTACCAAAAGTGCATTAAAATGTGTATATTAAGAGAAAAGTGCACATAAATAGTGGTGAATTTTTGTGAGGATTTCCCTTACCATCTTCGACTGCCAAAGGAACATAGGAAGTTGCCTCATTCTGGGTCAGGCCATATCTGTTTAGTCCATTTCAGCTTACTTCAACCTTGCAGCTGTTCTCCAGGGGCTCATAACCAAAGTGTGCAATCTATATTGTAGTTCAACATGATGGCTCCTTTGAGCCCTGCCAGTATCTGCAGGGTTTGGGGAACAATGCCAGCAGTGCGTCGGCCTGTATCAGACATAGGATGGGGGAAGGAATTCAATTCAGTTTGTGTTTAAAGTTGAACTTGCCTAATTCCCACTTGCTGAAATAATATGTGAACTGAAATGCAGCCATAATTTGCACTTCTCTGAATTTTGCAATGCAGTTTGCCTGCCAAGCAATGCACACACACACACACACACACACACACACACACAGGCATGTATTGATGAAAAGAACATACAAACATGTGCTACATCAGAGAAAAATAGCTTGCAATATATAGATTTGTCCAAGCTGCAAACAAAACTGTGCCTATTAAGAGATATTAGCGCTAAAATGCTGGTGGGTTTCCACAATGTTTTGAAATAAATTTGCAAATTGCTGCAGACGTATGGAGAACTGGATCTAAGACTGGAAAAATGAGAACTGGAGAGAACCAAAATTGACTTACATATCCCTCCCTAGTCACACATTCATTGATCCACTTTGACCCTGAATGTTTGCAACACTGAGCGGAACCAGAGGAGCTTCAGATGATATGTGGATGTGCAGCAAACAGGAAGCAAACAGGAAACAGGCATACAAATTAGACCTTTTGCACCTCTCACTTTGGGGAGCTGGAGAAACAGCAGTTATATGTGTACATGTGTAACAGAAATTTGGTTGGACGAGGCAGATGGGCCTATTTTTGCTGCTTCATGTCCACCAGGTCATGTGGGTGGGGTGGGGAGGTTGCCGTGATTTTTAGAAAGTCATTAGTTTGCACCAGGCGTCCTATGGGAAAGACCCAGTTTTCTGAGTGCATGTTCTGGAAATTGGGCAATAGGGGCAGTACAGGATTCCTATTGGTGTACCAACCTCCCTGCTGCACTAAGGATTCCCTGCCTGAGCTGCTTCAGGTCGTGATGGATCTTCTCCAGGAGACAGCTAGTTTGGTTTTCCTTGGGGATTTCAACATCTGACTCTGAAGTGCCCACTCTGATTGCATGGAGCCGGGACAACCCCGTGGTTCCCCTTGGAGCTGAGGGTGATGAAACAATAGCTGAGATAGCTAGAGCGCCAGTGGCAGAAAACTCATTCTGAGTCAGACTGAACACTGGTTAGAGCTCAACATCAAGCCTACCAAGTGGTGATAGCGATGGCCTCTACTGCATTTGCAAAGAAAAGCAGCAGGAGAGTCTTTCTGGTGGTTCGCAATCTAACAGAACCATATTTGCCATCAGGGCCTGGTGAGGACCCCAAGATCTCCTGCAATGATTTTGCTAAGTTCTTTGCAGATAAAGTCACTCAGTTTTGGAAAGAGGTAGACTCCACCATGGGAGCAGGGCAGGGGTAGGAGAGTGCTAGGGTTCTGTTTAGTCATGTTGAACGGGATCAATTCCAATCTGTTACCTCTGAGGATGTGGACATGCTGCTTGGCCACCTGTCTCCTTGATTCTTGCCCGTCCTGGCTCATACTGTAAAAGCAAGCTGGGAAGGGCTGGGCAATGGGCTCCACAGGGTGGTGAATGCTTCTCTCTGTGAGGGAGCCTTCCCAGACCTGCTGAAAGAGGTGGCTATTATACCGCTTCTTAAAAAAAAAACCATATTTGGCCAATTATCACCCAGTCTCAAATCTTCCATTCTTGGGCAAGGTGATTGAGTGGGCTAGGGACAGAGGTGAAAGCTATTTCCTAGTTCTGCTGGATCTTTCAGCGGCCTTTGATGCCATCAACCATGATATCCTTCTGAACCATCTAGAGGAGCTGGGAGCTGGGGGCACTGTTATGCAGTGCTTATGCTCCTTCCTCCTGGGCTGTGTCCAGAAAGTGGTGTTGGGGGATGAATGTTCATCCCCCTGGGCTCTCACTTGTGGGCTCCACCCTCTTCCCCATGCTTTTTAACATTTACAAGAAGCCACTGGGAGAGATAATTGGGGGGGTTGGGCTGGGTGTCCACCAGTATTTGGATGATTCCCAGCACTTAATTCAGATTTATTCTTTCAATGGAAAATCCAGTAAGTTAAAAATGAATGCGGAAATCTGAATTAAATGGCGGGCAGAGAGGAGGACTGGAACGACACCTTGACAGTGTGCAGAAGCTCTGGCAAACTTGCAGGCATGAACAACATTACATCAACAGCAAACTACAGTGTGGAAGTGCCATTCTTCTCTTTCATCCTTCCTCTTCCAGATCTAACTTTTTGTTTCATCGTGGCTGCTTTAAAACTTCTCACCAGCTTGCTCAGTTGGTAGCACATGAGACTCAGGGATGCAGGTTTGAGCCCTGTGTTGGGGAAAAGATTCCTGCACAGCAGGGGGTTGGACTTGGTAGCCTTCATGGCCCCTTCCAATTCTCCAATTCTATGATTCTGTAAGTGACTCTGGTAGGTACAGATATTGGCAGTAAGTGGTTTATTTGATTCTGCTGTCTAATGCAATAGGAATTTGGCTCCTGAGGCTCATACAAGTGTGTTCACCATCTTTTTTTGGGACGTGACGTCAATGTCCTTGATCCAGAAAGCCTGTTAAAGGCAATCATATGAATGTGTGCATTTAGTCCCTTTGAACTCTATGTCCATTGCCCTGAGTCTCATGGAAGAAGGTGGGATATAAATGGAATAAATACATTAATAAAATATATCCGTTTCATCACTTGATTATTTATTTAGGTTATTTATATACAATTCTTTGCACAGGCCACAGGGAGATTTGCGATAAAATAAGCAAGTAGACAAGAGCACACAAAACCTTTAAAAAACCCAGTCCATTAAAACACACAACAAATCACTGAAAGGCAATTATTAAAAATAGTAGCAGCAGCAATTGCACCTCTCCTCCCTGAGAAGTGGATTTAGAGCAGTATGACCGGTTCCAGCACACTGGGTGCTGAAGAAGAAGAGTTTGGATTTGATATCCCGCTTTATCACTACCCTAGGGAGTCTCCAAGTGGCTAACAATCTCCTTTCCCTTCCTTCCCCACAACAAACACTCTGTGAGGTGAGTGGGGCTGAGAGACTTCAGAGAAGTGTGACTAGCCCAAGGTCACCCAGAAGCTGCATGCAGAGGAGTGGAGACGCGAACCCAGTTCACCAGATTACGGGTCTGTCGCTCTTAACCACTACACCACACTGTCCTCCTCTGACCCCTGGAGAGTTAGATGGACCAATGGTCTGATTCAATAAAAGACAGCTCCCTTTGAAATTGGAAATTGGAAATTAGAATTCTGTGTTCCAATTTGATATCACTAGCATTGCCATAAATTTGAATATCAGTTATAACATGGTGGTGGGGAAGGCAAATGGTTGGATATTATCCTGTCTATTTCTCCTTCCCAAAATTCATAAACAGGGATGTTTTCTCTATAAAATTTAACATTTTGATGGTTATATTGTCCTCCTGAGTAATACACCACACTGCCTCTCTGAGCCTAGCGAATGCTGAATGCCATATCTGTGACATAGTTAATTGAGCAGAAGGGAAGGCAAGAGACAGGGGTGGATGGGGTTGAACCAAATTTAGGCCTTGAAGAGGGCACCTCTGTGATGTGAATGACCACAGCCCACCCCTGCATAGGCCCTCAAAGAAAGACGTTCCTTTGACCTGAACCTGTAAAGAGAGGAGGCCAGATGCACATCCGTAGGGAGTGAGTTCCACATGCAAGGAGCTGCCGCTGAAAGAGACCTTTCCCAGACCTTCACACTGTGCATCTCATTTCTTGCAAGGACCATCTTGCAGCACATATTTAAGCTACGGAACTTGCTCCCACAGCAGGCAGTGGTGGCTACCAACTTGGACGGCTCTAAAAGAGGATTAGACAAATTCATGGAGGATGAAGCCTCCAAATGGTTGGCTTTGCTCTCATTTCCACAGCCAGAGGCAATATGCTTTGGAATACCAGCTGCTGGAAACCACAGGAGGAGAGACCGCTTAAGGGTCCTGGTTAAGGGATTCCCACAGGCATCTGGTTGGCCACTGTGAGAAGAGGATGCCGGACTAGGTGGGCCATTGGCCTGATCCAGCAGGCTCTTATAATTATTTATTAATTTTATATACAGCCCTTCATCCAAAGATCAGAGTGGTTTACGATCTTATGTTCTCATCAGGAGGGCCTCATTTGAAGAAGGATCTTGGAAAGAACAAATGACTTTGCCTTATACTGAGCCAGCTTCTCTAGTTCAGCATTACAGTGCAGAATTCAGTGGCCAGGTTGCTCATTGGAGCAAGACGGTCTGAGCATATTACAGTGGTACCTCGGGTTACAGATGCTTCAGGTTAAAGACGCTTCAGGTTACAGACTCCGCTAACCCAGAAATAGTAACTCAGGTTAAGAACTTTGCTTCAGGATGAGAACAGAAATCGTGCGGTGGCAGTGCGGCGGCAGTGGGAAGCCCCATTAGCTAAAGTGGTGCTTCAGGTTAAGAACAGTTTCAGGTTAAGAACGGACCTCCGGAATGAATTAAGTTCTTAACCCAAGGTACCACCGTACACCGGTCCTGGTCCTGGTCCGACTGCATTGGCTACCGATTAGTTTCTGGACCCAATTCAAAGTGCTGCTTTTGACCTATAAAGCCTTAAATGGCTCAGGACCTCAATACCTCAAGGACCGCCTCTTTCCATATGAACCTACCCGGACCCTGAGATCATCTTCTGAGGCCCTCCTTCGTGTGCCTCCTCCTTGAGAGGTCCAGAGGGTGGCAACACGAGAACAGGCCTTCTCTGCAGTGGCACCCCATCTCTGCCCAGGGAAGTTCGCCTGGTGCCTTCATTATACACCTTCAAATGCCAGGCAAAAATGTTTCTTTTTAACCAGGCCTTTGGTTGACCTGATCAACATCCCATACCCTTTTAAAATGTGGCTCTTTTTTTGGGGGGGGTATTATTGGGTTATTGCTTTTATTTTAATTTTATATACTTTGATCTTTTTATGTGAACCGCTCTGAGACCCCCGGATATAGGGTGGTATATAAATTTAAATGATAGTAATAGTAATAATAATAATTACCAATACACTGACTGGCAACAGCTCTCCAGAATTTCAGACAGGAGATTCCAGGGACTGAATCTGGGGCCCTTTGCAACCAAGGCAAGTGTTCTGCCCTTGAGCAAAGCTCTTGACATTTGTTGACTCCCAGTGGGAATGTGGAGGCAGACACCAGGGGAAAGTGTTGTGTTAGGGGTGATGCAATATGTTATGAGAACCCTTTCAGTGGCATGACTGTTTGCTCATTCATTCAATGGATTTCCAACCTGACACATCTAGTGACGTTTAGCCATCTACCCAGCGATAGATTTCAGGGCTGCAATCTCCAGTTATGCCGAAAGCTCATGGAAAGCAGATGGCCTCTCATTGGCTACATGTCTGAGAAGGATCACGAGTGAAAGTTATTCCTTTCAAACTTCGCTGTGTGCGACTGGCGCACTTTTAATTGGTTCCAGGTCTGCTTTGTGTAGGCAGTAAAAGAGAAAACAATTTGGGAATTTTGAGAGAAAATACCCACTTGCTTCCCAGTCATCTCCCCTTTGGAGACCTGCCATTGCAAACATGGAGGACATGTAGATCTAAGGATCCGTAATTTATGGAGGAAGGCAGAAATCCCAAGCAGATCAAAAGTCTAGTGGGGCAGCTGCTGTCAAGTGCTCAAACATTTAACTGATTGCACTTGTGAAAGATCTCTACTATAGATCTGAAGGGAGAGTTTGGCCTTTTGTGATGCTGGTTTTCATCCCACAATTTTCGAGTGAGCTCTTTGTGCCTTGTTTACTGTGGAGTATGATTAGATTTTAATTTAACAAGAAAGGAATGTATCTTTCATGTGGGATGTCTCATGGGGCCAGAGCTTTAGTGTGGAGAGTACGGGGGGTGGGGAGAGAGATGGGGCTTGGAGCTTTTAAACATGGAGTGGAGAGTTCCAGTATATTGCTCATCTCAGAATTACTGTTTGTAAATAGGCCCGGCCAGTCTTGGGCAACATGATTTCAATAATTCCTCCTGTATAAATAAACCCTGCTTTCAGAGCTGTGCTCGTTACGGGAATTCTCCCTGGCTTTAGATTTGACCACAGTCTCCCAGAGGCCTGCAACCAATCTAGATGGAGAATTTAAAAAGACACAGTCTCGCTCTTCGATAACCCATTTGGAAGTCATCAGGAAAGAAATCAATTACAAAATCATGAGCGGCGGAGAGAAGGGGTAGAAAGCAACTAGGAGCCTCCAGCCCAAGAACTGGCTGGTTAATTCAAATCATTGTATGAAATTACAGCTCTCTCCCACACCGTGCTTCTTGGCCCTTGCTGCACCATTTGAGTTGTCAGGTCAAAATGGTGCAGAAGCCTTGGTCAGAACCTGGACCCATCAACCTTTTGTTCTTCTAATCCCAAGCAAATGGACGTCTTTTCCTTCCCTCAAAGAGGTTTGATTGCAAATCTTCCTTGTTCCTTACTTTCACACCAGCTCAGTCAATCCGTGTCAGAGGCTTTAATGCTCTATGTGTGCATGAGACTCAGGGCTGTTCTGATTTGTAGGAAAAGATTTAGAGCTCATGGCTTAGAAGCCACCCCCCCACGCTAATCTCTAATGTGTGTATGGGGGGCATCTGAGAGTTACTGAGCAGTAAGAAAACACACCCTACATTTGCTTTGGGGCGATTCCATTGATGGTAGTTTCATATTGGCTTTTGGGTGGCAGGAGGGACCAGATGTGGTGTAGTGGTTAAGAGCGGTAGTCTCGTAATCTGGATGGTTGTATAGATGGTTGGAGATCGTAAAATCTTCTTCAGTATGTATCTTACAGTTTTGGTTAACTTTATTGCCATCTCTAAAACCAATTCACTAGAACCACTTTTAGATGATTCAGTATCCCTGGTGTGTTGCTTAGGAGAACAACTTGGAAGATCTACCTAGGATCCAGAAGGACTCACTCAATTTCATGGACCGCCTTCTGAGCCAAAGGGCATTTCTGAAATGGCCATGATGGGTGCCCACAGCTACCCTGTGATAAACACAAAGCCAGGTATGTATTTGCTACCCTGGACTCCTTTGGGAGGGAAGCTGAGATATAAATTGATATCATCATCATGACCACCACCACCTAAACCTATGTTTATACCAAACATGTATTGCAGATCATGTATACCAGAGATGCTGGACCTGAACTGATTTCACCTCAAAGACCAGTCTTGAGATCAGGACTCTGAGACCTCACACTTAGGAGTTGTCATTTGGTATTTGCTTTATATAATAATATCCCTGTGGTACTTGCATGTGTGGTGATGGTGATGATGGAATGCCAACCAGTGATGATGGAAAGGTGGAAAGGGAATAAGGTCCCAGCATGGCGTCTACAGCACCCAGTCCTGCAGTGCATGGGCTATCAGTATTCCCTACTGGCCTTCTCAACTCATAAATTTTTAACCCTGGGACAAAAGCCAGTATGGGAGACACCAAACTAATGACAACCATTGAATGTGCTATTTTTAAACACAACTTGAAAAAAAAAAGTGATCCAATTTGTATTCCCTCAATAAATATTACAAACCCAACATTTATCTTCAAATTCATGCCTTTTCCAAGATAGACTTCAAAGAATTTGATCTTATATTCAGCTCGCATTTATATGGAGAGAAAAAAATCATTGTCAAACGGTAGGGTTAATGAATTATAACTAAAAGGTTGTCACTGGGAAACTTTTGTTTTAAATTATCTAAATTAAAGAAATGGTTCCTTTTATTTTTTATGTCTGTATAAAATCGTTGCACTTTCCATTTAACAACATAGCTTTCGTTCTCATTATCAGAATCATAAAAAAGACTGAAGTGATGGATTCTTTTTAAAATGCAAAGTGTTTCATACCAGAAGTTCTGAGAAATGGGATTTGCCTTTTCCTTCTTCCATATTTGCAGGTATAAAAGAATTATATATATTTTAATATTTACACCATTCCACTCCCCCCCTCTCCCTTTCTTTCCTTAAAAGCCTATCTCTTTTGTATATAAGTAAGGTGGGGGGAGAGTTGTCCAAAATTGCATTTTCACAAAACAAAGAGGGGAAAAGTGAAATAGTTGAAATGAAAAGTTGTACATGTATAAAGCCAAACAGAGAAGTAATTCACATTAATTCAAAGCAGAGCCTCTTTATTGGATTATGGGCTGATTATGTTTACAAATACATTGCCAGAAGGTTTTTTAATTTTGGGACAATTTCATTGTTCATAGATAGATATATCTCTCTATAGATACATATCTACAAAATTATGTGGTTATGTGTTTTAAATGAGATACAGCTCCTTCCTGCTTAATGTAATATATGCTCCCATTTTTATGGTGCAGTGCAAAAAGCTGTGTGATTTTATAACTATTTTTATTCGAAATATCATCATAAGTTAAAGATGTAAACAACATTATGTTTATAGACTGGGTATGAGTTTCCATTCACAGCAACTTAGTGATTGCGGCATCTAAGAGGAGCAGACTTCATGAGGAAAACATGATCATCTCTTATTATACTCTGCGTCTCTGGACTTCTACCGTGTCCTAAAAAACAGCCAGTTTCTTGTGGAGGTTTAAATATAATTTGTAGACATTACAAAAAAAAACAAAAAACCAAAAAACCCAAACCAGAAAAATAACAATAATGCAGCGCTCTCCAACGTCTTGCTAAAAAAGCCCCAAAGCCCATCAGCTTGAATAAAATGATCAGTAGTGGCCTGTGTGTTGGGACATAGCATCTCTAAGTAGGGGTGATAATGTCCCCTGTCTGGAGAGTCATTGCCCATCAGTGTAGTCAATACCAGATGGACACAGAACACCTAAAGGTATTAACAGGGAGGCTCCTCTCCTTCTGTCCCCACACAATGGCAATCAAGAGCTTCCTTGTACTGAATCGCCTCACCAGCTGGGGCTGACCATGAGTGGTGAAGGATCCTAGTTTAGATGTCTTCAAAAGTGGGCTAGGCAAATTCTTGGAGGAGAAGGCTATCAAAAGCTACTAGCAGTGGTTGTAGTTCAGTGATGAAGCCATCTGCTTTGCATGCAAAAGGACCCCAGTTCAACCTATGGCATCTCCAGAGAGGACAGAGAGAACCCTGTCTGAAGCCCTGGGGAGCTGTTGCCCATCAGTGTAGACAATGCTGGGCTGACTTGGTATAAAGCAGATTCCTATGTTCCTAGTCATGGAGTCTGTTGTGGGATCTCCATATTGAGATTCAGTATGCCATTGTATACCAGTAGCTGGGCAGAAAAAGCAGGAAGGGGCTGTTGCCATCAAATACAGGCTTGTAGGCTTCCTGGAGACATCTAGTGGGGGCCATTGTGGGAACCTGAATGCTGAACCATTTGCTCTCTTGACTTGACCCAGCGAGGCAGTTTGACATCTTTCATCAATGAGCCATTTTTTAAAAGATCTGTGAGTTAAAGGCACATTCATTATTTCAAAGCACTTTTGTTTCTGATGTGTAAAATGGAATGAACAATGAACTGCAAAACTGAGCATGCCCATCTCACACCGCTCTGTACAAAATCCGGAAATTAACAAAACAGAACAATTTTTTCATGCACAAATTAACTCCATTAGTTCAAACAAGACCAATTAAATCAGAATTCTAATGTGTGGGGATAAATGTGAATAAGATGCATTTTGGAATCACCCCTAAGCATGATCCACCAGGCAAATATTCAGCCATTGTGTCATTCCGGATTCTAACTGAGCCTTGTAAAAAAAAAGAAAAGGGAAAAAAAGAACAAGGCAAATCCCACTGTTAGAATTCCCTATGTCCCTGCTTGCTTGAGTATTTCTTTTTTTTGCTTTCTAGTTACCCTGGAACTTAGTTTGTAGCTAGTACTTAACCACCATTATTTTATTTCCCCCCAAATTTATTAGTTGCTGTTTCAGATAAATACTCTGCCTAAGGCAGCCTATGGTAAAATCAATAATATACAATGAAAATGGCAAAGTAAACAGCAAAAGCTAATAGACTAAGAGCAGACACAACAAGCGGCAACATCAGAGTACAGTATCAAACACCAGGCTAAAAAGAAAAAGTTTTCAATTGCCTCGTAAATGCCTGCAAGGAAGGCTTCAGCCAAGCTTCTCTGGAGAGCGAGTTCTACAGAGAAGACTCAGGCTTGCATCCTCATTAGTGGAACATCACAAGGAGACAGGGCTCAATAGCAGAGTCTCTTGCGTTGATTTTAATACATGATAGGGGAGATCAGGCTTATATCATCTCCACCACGATATATTCAGACCAGCACAAGAAAGTTTGCTAGTGTAGCAATGCGTAATGATAGAGTCAAAGATTTCCTGCATTTATTATGGGATGGAGCTTAGGACTCCACTCTTTAGTTTGTTCTTGTGGCTACTTTTGTTTTCTGAGGAAGTTGTGTGTTCATCAATAAATGGCCCCTTGTTCTGGATCCAGAGTGGGGGAACTCATGGACCACCAGATATTGTTGAACTATAACTCCCATCAACCTGATCAAGCTTACCCAATGGGCAGGGATGCTGGGAGCTTTAATTCAGAAACGTCTAATGGAAGGGATTCAGGGGAACTGGTGGTGGGATTGCTGCTACCCCCTGGCATCTGCCACCTGAAGCAGCTTCTTCATGCTGCCTAATGTTAGGGCCAGTCCTGATAGCAATGAACTGGAAAGGGGGAAATGCTCCAACTATAATGGACTGGCAAAACAAGTTACAGGAATATGTAGAAATGGTGCAATTGACTAACAGCTTGAGAGGCAACACAAGGCAAGCATTCGTGCAAAAATGGGGAAAATGTAAGAGATATTTACGAAATCACAACAGTGGTAGAAAGTCTATGGCAGGATTTGATTGGCCCTGGATTAATGAAATATAAATGAAATAATTCAAAGGTTAAGTACTGTTCTAAGAATGTATTAGAAAGGAAAAAAAGGATGAGCAAATAATGTTAGGTATATTCACCATCAGAAGGAAAATACACATCGCGAAATGATAGGAAGTCCAATTATGTGGTGTTTTTTTAAAAAAATCTATGTTAATAAATAGAGAAGAAAACAAGAGATAGTAGAAATATAAATTAAGTTTATATTATGTGGTTTTTTTAAAAAAAATCTATGTTAATAAATAGAGAAGAAAACAAGAGATAGTAGAAATATAAATTAAGTTTATTGTTTGTTAACAAATGGAGTATTACTTGTATATGGTTGTTGATTTGTTTATAAGATCTATACTCATGTCTAGTTAAAGAAGATGTATACTATATTTGTTGTATAAGATTGTCAATAAAGTATTAAAAAGCGGGGGGGGGGAGTTAGGGCCAGTCCTGGGGATTCCCAAAGATACATTGCACACCTGTCAACTGTCCCGGAAAAACTGGGACAGTTTTGCTTGCTTATTGCTTGCTTATATTTTTTAATATAGAAATTAAATATCTAAGTGATGTGCAGAAAACTGAAGCAATAAGAGACAACTTAAACAAAACATTACTAAAATGCACAGTTACATATAGAAATGTTTCATTAATACAAAGTTACTGCTGCAGGAGAGAAACAGTGAGAAACATATTCCGGGGGGGGGGGGGGATTCTAGGACCAAGGTCAACCTCCCATGATATTTTTGTGATTGCCAGGATGTGTGTAATGTTATTCATGTAATGCTGTTATATTTATAGCATTGAATTCTCTCCCCCCCACTTTCCTATATGCTGTTTCATTTTCTATTGTGTTGCTGCTTTGAGCACAATTCTTTTTGTGGAAAGGAGCATATAAATAAAATTGTGACGGTGATTCCTGAAGTGATATGGGTGGAAAAGGAAGCCAAAGAGCTGCACATTTTTGTAAGGGTTTGTATATCTTTCCCTGCCTTTGGGGTTATAAGTATATAAGAGAAAATATTATTTGTTTGTATTTGGGGATCTTCAGAACAAAACCTTCCCTATCATTACCCATAATTGCAAGCAGGATCATACTGAGATTGGATTAAATTCAGAATGGTTTTGGAAATGCACAAAGCTTTTCCTGATTGATATATATATATATATATATATATATATATATATATATGCATAAACTCTGTGTGCGTGTATAAAACTTCAATTACCACTGGAATGGGAGATATGGGGAACAGATATGGTCTCATCTGACTTGAATGCCTCTCTTTAAAGTTATGTAACTGATTTTGGTAAAGATACTATGATATTTCCTATCACACTATATTTAAGTATTAATGGATTTTCCCATGAAATCTCTATCTCTCTTCTGCAAGGTAACCTTTGCCCAGAACCCTTGTTTGATATAGTGGGTCTTTCCATGGCAACCAATTGTGATGTCATGCATGGAAAGATTATGAGGTCAAAAAGCACCCAAAGCAGAGTTTAAAAAACAAGAAAGGGAAAAATATTCAGCAAAAGAGGTGCAAATATTTAAAGTCAGCATTCAGAAGGAAAAGGACATAGCACAAAGCCAGTAAAAGAAGTGAAGTGTATGTGTTGGTGATTTTTTTTATTTAAAAAACCACACCTGTGTGTATCTACCTGAAACAATACATGATAAAAAGCAAGTAAATTTGCACCTCTGTTTAAGGCAAAAAGCATTGCAGAGGGTGGACCAGATGACCCTCAGGATCCCTTCCAACTCTATAAGTCTAAATTCTATGATTCTAAAGCCATATATGGAGGTCAATTCAAATGGAATGAATGTGCCTAGAGAGGAGATTGATATCATGGTGGCAGGCTCTATATCCATGCTGCATACATTCATTATACAGCGGTACCTTGGGTTGCAGATGCTTCAGGTTACAGGCGCTTCAGGTTACAGACTCCGCTAACCCAGAAATAGTACCTCGGGTTAAGAACTTTGCTTCAGGATGAGAACAGAAATCACGTGGCAACAGCGGGAGGCCCCATTAGCTAAAGTGGTACCTCAGGTTAAGAACAGTTTCAGGTTAAGAACGGAACAAATTAAGTTCTTAACCTTGGTACCTCGGTTTTTGAACGTAATCCATTCTGGGAGACTATTTCAGTTCTGAAATGTTCAAAAACCAAGACTCAGCAGCCGACAGCTAGGCCTCTGGATCTTGCAGTCAGCGGAAGCCACGTGGCATGTTCG
This sequence comes from Podarcis erhardii, assembly GCF_964252035.2. NCBI lineage: Eukaryota > Metazoa > Chordata > Lepidosauria > Squamata > Lacertidae > Podarcis > Podarcis erhardii. The sequence continues at coordinate 18,799,075 of NC_138497.1, forward strand.
ACTTCTGAGGCGTGTTCGGATACCGAGGTACCACTGTATTAAGTGTTGGAAAGGAATGGCCGAACCTGCTAATTTTGACTTCTCTCAGTTTCTCATTTTTCCAACCTTCAGTTCTCTACTTTTCCATATCAGGTTGCAAATTCTTTTTTTAAAAAAAACTCCACAAAAATCATCATCTGTCAGAGATACTTTAGTTGGGATTCCTGCCATGCAAGGTGGTTGAATTAGACGACCTTCGGGGTCCTTCCAATTCTACAGCTCTATGATTCTATGAAATTCGCCATCATTTCCATATGAATTTCCCATTATATACACATGTTCATATGCAATTTCTAAAGCCTCCAAGAGAAACACATAACTGGGCAACTGCTCTCTACTCATCAGTGGGATACTGTGAACCACGGCCAGATTTAGGTTGGATGAGGCCCTAGGCTACTAAAGGTAATGGAGCCCTTTATATGTCCAGCTTTCCTTTGTCAACAACAAATTGCCACTGTTTTTTGTGTTGAATATACAGTTGTACCTCAGGTTAAGTACTTAATTCGTTCCAGAGGTCCGTTCTTAACCTGAAACTGTTCTTAACCTGAAGCACCACTTTAGCTAATGGGGCCTCCTGCTGCCGCCGCGCCGCCGGAGCTCGACTTCTGTTCTTATCCTAAAGCAAAGTTCTTAACCTGAAGCACTATTTCTGGGTTAGCGGAGTGTGTAACCTGAAGCGTATGTAACCCAAGGTACCACTGTATGCCATATGGTAATTTATGGACCTAATAGGTATCTAAAGCCATTTGCACATAACAAAATATGTATTTTATCAAAGTAATTGTTGAACTGAAATACAATTAAGAAGAAGTACAGTGGTAGCTTGGGTTACAGACGCTTCAGGTTGCAGATGCTTCAGGTTACAGACGCTTCAGGTTACAGACTCCGCTAACCCAGAAATAGTACCTCGGGTTAAGAACTTTGCTTCAGGATGAGAACAGAAATCGTGTGGCGGCGGCGTGGCGGCAGCGGGAGGCCCCATTAGCTAAAGTAGTACCTCAGGTTAAGAGCAGTTTCAGGTTAAGAACGGACCTCCAGAATGAATTAAGTTCTTAACCCAAAGTACCACTGTATATTAATAGTGAAATACAATTAAGAAGAAGTATATTAATACTGAAATAATTATTAAGCTCTAACTTAAAATGATTTTTTATTCATAACAAACTTAATAATGCAAACACATTGACATTTGGCAATAACAAAAGTTCCTGTAGAAACACAATTTACCAAGAGAGTGGGGCCCTAAGCTATAGCTTGTTTAGCTTATACATAAATCTGGCACTGCTGTGAACCATAGTGTCGACCATAGTGAGCCTTTTGCGTGCTCAGCTTGGTAATGGTTATGGCAGCACCGCAGGTCGACTCATCTCAGAGTCATCTCCCACCCATACTGAACCAAGGCACAGTCACACGAACACAACCACCCACTTGAGCCCCACCCAGGACTTTCTAACATCTCTGTGTCCCCTCCAAAGATATGATTCAGCTTCTTGGGGGCTTTATCAGCATTGCCCACTTTCATAGTTGTCAACTTACAGATTTGAAAACAAGGGACCAGCAGCCTTGAAAATAAGGGATCAGCAGCCAAAATAAGGGATTTTCCAAGCACAGGTATGTTCAACTTCTGAGCCCCTCCGAGCCAAAGGCAGAAAGCCCAGCCAGCAGCCAAACGAAGCCTCAAGTGGTGGTTCCCACAGCACAGCAACCTGGGAAAGGGGATGCAGCAAGGGAAACCACCGTCACCTCTCCGCTGGGAAGCGCTGAGCAAAGGCGAGTCCCCAGGCAATGCGGCTGATTTGATCGGCACAAGGCATGCAAGCTCCACCCCCAGTCGTTCTTAGACTCCTTATTGGGTGAGCAATGCAGACAAGCAACACAGTTGGAGCCTCCCTCTTCCCTGGCTGGCAGGGAGGGAGGGAGAAGAGCTGCTTCCTTTGAAACCCGAGAAATTTAAGGGACATCATCAATAAGGGACAGCAGCGGGACACAGCGCTGGGATAAGGGACTTTCCCGCCAAATAAGGGACGGTTGACAGCTATGCCCACTTTTTGTGTGCCAGCAATGGAAGATCATGATACCAGTCTCCTTACCATTATCCAATGGCTCTCTAGCAAACACATCCATGGGGTACTTGGGAGATGTTTACCGCAGCTTGTTACAATGCTCCACTGCTATAATAATCTGAGAGAACCACCTTACTCTTGGGCGATTTATGGGTTAAAGGGCGTTGGATGCAACCACACTGTTACTTTCCTAATTACCGTATTTTTCACTCTATAAGACGCACCAGACCACAAGACGCACCTAGTTTTTGGAGGAGGAAAACAAGACAAAAAATATTCTGAATCTCAGAAGCCAGAAGAGCAAGAGGGATCGCTGCGCAGTGAAAGCAGCAATCCCTCTTGCTGTTCTGGCTTCTGGGATAGCTGCGCAGCCTGCATTCGCTCCATAAGACGCACACACATTTCCCCTTACTTTTTAGGAAGGAAAAAGTGAGTCTTATAGAGTAAAAAATACGGTAATCATTGTTACCCTCCTCTTTGCTCCATGGTAGCTCCTCTCCAGCATTGCGTTAAGCTCTGTTCCACCAGCACTGTTCCACCAGAGGGGAATGGAATCTTTAGGTATCAGTGCTTATCTTGGAAACACCCATACTGATCTCTGAGTTACTGATTTCTATGCCTGGCATTGCCTCCAGAACTACTTCTGCATCCGTGATATAGGAAAAAGAAAATAATAATGCCCAAACCTAGTTCCAAGGTTCCAGAAATGGAACTGGATTTTGACGTGCTACAAAAAAACGAGGGCCATTTTGCCCAGCTCATAAATGGCTGTTTCATTTCAACTATATTTTGGGATGGATGAGTGAATGAGGTGAAATGCTCTTGGGGGGAAAACAATTGCCACCATTTTGATCTTTCCAGAGAGCTGTACTATAAGTGACCTTTTGGTCAATTTTTTAAATCTTTCAGTCAGTTCTAGGATATGTTAATAAATGCTTCACACTCAACCTCCCATTTCAAGAGATTGACCCAGGCCTTCCAGTTTTTAACTACAATAGAGTGACCAGTCTCCCAAGGCCAGATTTTAAGGGGTGTTCAGCTGAATGCTGGTTAAAGGGAAGCAGCATTGGTTGGCTCTTTCTGCCTATAGCTGTTACTCTGAAAATACTTTAAACTCTTCTAGACTGTGATGATAATCTTCTAGGCCTGTATTTGGAATGTAAAATGCTGTGTATTTGCATACTACAAGGGGATACAGTTTCAGGGCCAATCACTTACTCGGTTCTCATGTAAAAACAGTTTTGCTTGGAGCCTTTGAAGTGAAAATAGTATATTCCCACCTGGTCGCACTTCTGTGCTGAATTGAATTTTCAAATGGGTCAAAATAGGCAAAGGCCGAAGCAAAGCGGATCTAATCACATATCTCTCAAAACATTTTTTCCCCCTTTAAAGCAGCCAGGTGTTTCTGGTAGTGGTGATGGCTCCAGTTCTGATCAGTGTTGGTATGTGTTCATTGCTACCTTTTCCTGCTCTGTATTCCCCACTAACTGTTATTAGCTGCAGGTGGGATACAGGCAGCTGTATTTTGGCTATTCCCCTCCCAGGGGATAATTGCATCTTATGAGTTTGAGACTGGGAAATGACTGGCTCACTGAAATTTATTTGGATATTTTTGTGGTGGTGGGAAACAGCAGACCAAATACAGGACAGAGTCATAACCTTAGGCGTGGGGGACCATTGACCCTTCAGTTGTTGCTGAACTACAATTCCCATCAGCCCTAAGCAAGCATGGCCAATGAACAAGGATAATGAGAATTGTAGATTCGTAACATCTGGATGGCTTTTCCGGGGATCACTATTTAGAACAGAGTTTCCCAACCTTGGGTCTCCAGCTGGTTTTGGACTACAACTTCCACCATCCTTAGCTAGCAGGACCAGTGGGCAGGGGTGATGGGAATTGTAGCAAACCAAAACAGCTGGAGACCCAAGGTTGGGAAACACTGATTTAGAAGAAAGAGAACATCTGCTTGGCATGCAGAAGGTCCCAGGTTCAATCCCTGGCATCTCCAGGTAGGGCTGGGAGGCAGCCTCCTCTGACCCCTGGAGAGCCACTGTCACAATGGTGAGTTAGATGGACCAATGGTCTGACTCAGTAAAAAGCAGCTCCCTAGGTTCTGTGTTCCAATTTGATATCACTAAAGGTAAAGGTAAAGGGGACCCCTGACTATTAGGTCCAGTCGTGGCCAACTCTGGGGTTGCGGCGCTCATCTCGCTTTATTGGCCGAGGGAGCCGGCGCACAGCTTCCGGGTCATGTGGCCAGCATGACTAAGCCGCTTCTGGCGAACCAGAGCAGCGCACAGAAATGCCATTTACCTTCCCGCTGGAGTGGTACCTATTTATCTACTTGCTCTTTGACGTGCTTTCAAACTGCTAGGTTGGCAGGAGCAGGGACCGAGCAACGGGAGCTCACCCCGTCGCGAGGATTCAAACCGCCGACCTTCTGATCGGCAAGTCCTAGGCTCTGTGGTTTAACCTTCAGCGCCACTAGCATTGCCATAAATTTGAATATCAGTCATAACATGGTGGTGGGAAAGGCAAATGGTTGGATGTTATCCTGTCTGTTTCTCCTTCTCAAAATTCATAAACAGGGATGTTTTCTTTATAAAATTTATCATTTTGATGGATATATTGTCCTCCTGAGTAATAGGTCTGTTTTGCAGACAATGCTGTATACCATTTTAAAAGAAGCCATTCTGCAATGTTAGGTGTTTCTAGTGCTGATGCGCTGATAAAAATTGGGACTCCACCCCAGCTGTTTCATTTTTTTTTAACAGGAGATCCGATCTATAACCTCAATTGACCCTAGCACAGTTGTGTAAATACTGTTGACTCTCACTGAGATTTATAGTCCAATGTCACTTTTGAAGGGGAAAACGTAACACCCTTCCTAGCCGTGTAAATGCAATGAAGTACCTGAAAGCCATGAGGCTTGAAAATAACCGAGGGGAGCGTTTCACTCACATTTAATGAGTTCACTCGACTCTGGCCGGAGAAAAAGGAACACAGAATTGTAGTCTATAAAGTGAATGTTTCCAGATGTTCTGCGTGCTCCGTAAGCACAGAGAGCTGAAAGTGAAACTCTTTTGCAACACCAATCTAACAGTATGAAAATGGGGAGTTAATCGTGCTGCAAGCCATAAAGCTGGGTGAGAAGAAGAGCGAAGTGTCTGAATGTGCATTTCTGTGCTGCCCAGATGACACAGAGCTGAACTGTGCTGGGACCGGCTACTGCCGCTAACCACCACAACAAAAATGGCAGTAATAATGCATTGTTATAATTATTTATTAAATTTCTATAGTGCCCTTCATCCGAAGAACACAGGGCAGTTCACAGTATAAAAACCACAAAGATACATACCATAATAACAAACAAAAACAATAGCCCCTCCAAAATTCTGCAAGGTTGAATACATATGTTTTTATATGTACTGTAAGCTGCCCACATTGGCTGGGGAAACCCACCCATGTGGACAGGGTATAAATAAAATCATTATTTATTATTATTATTATTATTATTATTATTATTATTATTATTATTACTACTACTACTACTACTAGTAGTAACTTGTACTACTACAAGTAGTATTACTGCTATTATTATACTGCTTCTGAGAGTTTCCCCCCTCTCCCCTAGACAATACCTAAAGACTTGAAATATTGGGGATGGGTGGGAAGGAGGGAATGCCTTCAGGATGAAAAATACTTCAAAGCAAACACACACAGACACAAACACACCAGAAATGCAATGAGAATCTTCAAAGAGTAGCCCTGCTCTTCCAACAAATCAAAATGCTTCATCAAAGGCAAAACTGTTGGCTTAATAGAGAGTTCTCTCTGTCTAAGTGCAAATATTCTTCTTCGAGGGTCAGCTTAATGTGCAATACTACAGCTACCTGACTAAGGATCTTCCTCTAAGAAGAGCCTCGAATACATTGAGGAAATGGCACCCTCCCACTTCTAAGCTGGCACATGGACACCCCAACATTGCACAGACCTAAGGAATGGCATGGACTGCTTGGCACAATGCTACGCAGGGCTGCCTGTTTTATTGCTAGGGGTGTAAATTGGCCCTGGTAGCATCTCTAGTTCACAGGGACGCTAACAGCTGGGGTGGGGAAGGAGCCTTGAAGGCCTCATTCACTTCTGGGCAAACTTCCAATGGCCAGATGCCAAGGGTGGGTGGAGCCAGAGGCGAATGCTGGCCGAGAAACTATTGCAAAATTTCCATTTGTGCAGTAGCGTAGTTTCTACACACCCTCACTCACCCCTCTGTGTTCTCCACCCAAACAAGCAAGAGGCACTGGCAGATTTCAAGGACACATTCCAGCCAGGCAAGAACAGAGTGTGACGTAAGACAAGTGTGACCTGCAGAATTTCAGGGGCCAGATAGAGATTCACAGAGGGCCACATTTGGCCCCTGGACCTCAGATTCCCCTGAGATTCGGTTGGTTTTCACCATCCACATGGCTAGCAGAAATAGGTAAGAAACCAACATCAGCCACACACTCCACACATCCAATTTTTGGGGGGGCTCTATGTGGGGTCATCCTGTAGAACATAAACACATCAGCATTGCACTGCTGGCCCCACCCTACAATTGTACCTCATGTACTAGGGACGCCTCCAAGCAGCCATAATGGAAACAGCAATGTGGTGTTTGGCCTCAGCACCTTTCAGTTGGAAGTATACTGCCTTGAAATGGAGAGCTAGCATAGCTGAAAACATTTCATAGTCTAATCTTCTTAAAAAGCCTTCTAAGCTAATGGACTTCATCAGAACCGCATTCACATCCCATGAACAACTTTATCTCTACTAGAGTGTTGAAGACTCCTTAATAGGACTTAGATGCAATAGAGGAAGCTCATGGTTTGACACAAGAGTAGGGACAATGCTAGCTCCAATGTCTGTCTGTCAAATGAAGTTCCTTGCAAAGGAGCCCCTACAGGTCAGCAGCTAGTATTCCACTGAGGTTCCATGTGAACAGGATGCCTGTGCAACTGGGTATTCGAATGGGAGGTAATCCCTATGTGCAAGGAGCTGCTTGTATTCAGGGAGATTGTTTGCAGAGAACCACAAACACAGATGAACATCAACAGGTGTGGCTTGTGCAGGGATGCAATGGCAGAGGTCGGATGAGAAGCACAGCCCCAGCCCTGTTTCAAACCACAGGTACCCTGCACACGAGAAGGATGTGAATAGAGACAGCATTCTTCTTCTTCTTCTTCTTCTTCTTCTTCTTCTTCTTCTTCTTCTTCTTCTTCTTCTTCTTCACAATGAACCCATAAGTATATTACAATTTATATGAACAAGTAATTCCTTTCCCCCTGATCCTATTTGTAGTCAGGGTCAGAATAGAGTCATCAAATGAAATTCTCTCTATTCATTCCACGTTGCTCATAATTTTATGAATTTATATAATGTGTCTTTTCTTTCTTTTAGTATAGCTAGTCTAGGGGTGTGGGTGGCTGTCGCTTAATCTAACCTAGAGAGTGTTTCCTTCAGCTCAAGGTCCTTGAAACCATTTCTTGGAGTTTGAGCTGGAAGCTGAAACCTGAGGTTATCTGTGCATTGACCTCACATGGGCAGATAGCTAGACTCCCAGTATTTATACCAGGCCTGGTTAAATCAAGAGCTTCATATTGAGCAAGCAAACATATGAAGAGCCTGCTGAATCAGGCCAAAGTTTCATCTAGTCCAGATTTCTGTTCCCACAGTCAGTGGTATAGCGTGGGTTGCTAGTGCCCAGGGCTGTGTGAAGGGTGAATGGGAGAGAAGGAAATGGATGGAGTATGCATGCTCATTCAACTGCCTAATGGCATCCTGCCACCCAGGAGATCGCCGCAGCAGAGATAAGAAGAGTCATTCCATTGTCTGAAGAGGTCACTTCCTGGTTTGCATGAAGAAGCTGTTTTCAACGGAGCCCAGTGCCAGAAGTGCACAGCTGTATTGAGGTAACATCAGGTGTTGGAATTTTGCACCCCTAACAAATTTGCACCTGGGGCAATCACACTTGTGGCCCCCAGGCTACACCACTCCCCATAGTAGCCAACCAGATGCCCATGGGAAACATGCAAGCAGAATCTGAGTGCAACGGCACTTTCTCAATCTGCAGTTCCTAGCAACTGGTATTTCAAGGCATATTTTCTAGGAGGTAGAACATAGTCATTGTGGTCTTTGATAGCCTTATTCTCCATGAATTTGTCTAACCCTCTTTCAAAGCCACCCAAATTGGTGGCCATCACTACATTTTTTGGGTAACCTGCCCATCACAGCATTGCATATGCCTATTCCCAGGTATATGCATTGGGGTTGGAGCACACACTGTCTAGCATGACTTACTAGGCTACGAGGTTCCTGGGAAGAGCCCAATTTTCCTAGGACAGTTCCCACACTCTGGTGTGGGTCCAACAGCTACAGTGCCAAGCATGGTGCCATGCTAAGGAGCCCACTGGGAAGGAGTCCATATCAAATATTTTCTTCTTGCCTCAGCGGTAATTAGTTTTACTGTCCCCAAAGAACAATCAACTTCTTGAGAAAAGCAGAATGTTTATAAGCAGCTTTTTGTTCATGCAAGAAGAAGATAGCGATCTTCCTTCTTTCCTCCACTGGTGCTGCTTCTCACCATAAATTAAAGCAGACAGAACTTCCAACAAACCCTTATTGCTAATTCCATTGCCAGCCATACCAAAAAGAAAGAAAAGAAATATGGGATGAGATGTCCAGCTGAGATAAATGGATATTCTAGGGCAACTCCCATGTAAATGTCCCAATCAAGTGAGAAAATAGAGTTACTTGATAGGAGGGAGTGGTGCTGATAGGCCCCATTGAGAACAAATGTAGTAATTTTGGGCTGCCTCCCTGGAGGTAATTGGCAGAGGAAGCTTACATTTAGCGTGCCAGGAATGCAATTTTGCTAGACGAGAAACAGAGGTGCTTACTTCCCTGTTATACAACTCTCACAGGTAACAACTAATGGAAAAGCACTGTCATCGTATGGTAGATTATTAATACTTCCACCCTGTTTTTGCAAGTAATATGCAGTTATAAGCTTGTGTCCACCATATAGCTATGCATAATGTTCTCTTTCCATCCAACCAATTTGGTTATGGCAAAATTTTGGACGTTCCAAAGTTCATTTGGGTGCGCGAGATTGCAGTGTACTAGTTTCTGATCTCGTCAATTATCAAAGCCATATTAAATTAGCATGACAAAGACCTTGATGCTCAACGCTGTCAGCAGTTCATTCTTGCAGAGGCATGGAAAAAAGTTTTCATCTCAGAGTGTTATGGCTTCTGAAATTCCCGGCAGGGGTGTTTGGCCCATACTTTAGCAACAACACCATATTAATAACAGCACAGGACAGTGGCTGCATGCCAGACCGAAACATTTTACAGCCTGAAGCACAGGACAAGATGGCACCTCAACTCTTCCATGTACACAAGCCAACCAGACTAGTAGTTTAATCACATTTCAACACTGATGACAGCGTAGTATCATCCACTGCACCTGAGGGCAGCAGGATAGCTAGGTTAGGGGGCACAGAGCAGCCTGCACAGCACACAGAGCTGATCCCACCTCCTGCCCCTCAGCATCTACTGCCTGAGGCAGTTGCCTCACTCTGGCCAATAGTAGGATTGGCTCTTTATGTTACTCCATGACCAGTTACTGAGAAACTACATTGCTGGGGGTATTGCCCTTTGGACCTTGCTAGTGGGTTAGGGAGGTCCAGCTTTGAGGGCTTTATGGCAGTTCCCTCACTGTAAGACGTAAAGTTACAGGGAACCAGGGAGAGGGGATAAATAACTATACAAAGAAATAAATAGCTGTACAACTTTTAGAAGACATCTAAAGGCAGCCCTATAGAATGGAGTTTATTTTCAGTGCTTGATTTTTATTATGTTTTGTTTTTTTATCTATTGGAAGCTGCTCAGGGTGGCTGGGGCAACACAGTCAGAAAGGCGGAGTACTGCTACTACTACTACTACTTGTTATTATTATTATTCCCACAGTAATCTGGCTGGCCATTAAGGAAAGCAAGACACAGAATCTGATAATGTGATCTGGCTGGTCTCTTCTTATGTTCTTACACTGATTAATAGCAAAAGCTTGAGATACTCCAGCCATCTAACCCAAAGGATTGTCCCAAACGTGGAGCCTGCCTACTAGGTTGCTCAGTTGCAATCAATACACAAAGAATTACAAGAAAAGGGGTGGAAGAACTCCAGAACTGCTTGTGCCTGTCTATGGATTTATGCATGATGAAGATGGTGCACTCATTACCCCTTGTGCAGAGAGGTGGGGACATCTGTACATAAACTGTGGGCCATAAACGAGCGTAGGATTATCCAGCAGCACCAGCAGCACAAGTTTGTACTTGTGTTGGTTTCAGCTTAAATCTGATCCAGAAGAATAAGAGAGGACGAACATGAAGGGACAGGAAAGGGCCCGGTAAAGCAGTAGCGAAGATGGATTAATTGGTAGCAGACAGTCCCAGCATAGGTGAGGCTGTGAAAGTCCTAGAGAGGCTTTCCAAAACAAGCACACTTTGCATACAAATTTCAAGTGGGAGGAAGAGCTGGCTAGAACAGTAGAGGCAGGGAGGCGGCTCCAGGTGTAGGAAGCTGGATGGCCGAAAGTGGGAACCTGGCAAAGAGGAGGAGATTGCAGAGAGTAGGGAAGCATGTTGAGCTCAGCCAGGGCTCAGGTCTGAACACTTATTTTATTTATCACAAAAAAAATTCACCTCAAGGTGATTTACAAGCATGTCACAAAAATAGCTAAAAATAGTTTTAAAAACAGTACACACACACACACACACAAAAAAAAAACCAACCCCTGATGAACACATAAGGCAGAGAGCTTTTCATCCAGCTGGAAAAATGTCTTCGGATGTTTCCAGAAAGTAAAGATTGTGGGCGCCTGTCGTATCTTAACAGGGATGCGGTTCTACAGAACAGGAGCAGCCACACGGAAAGCTCTGCTGCTCAAGGTTACTAAGTGGGGGTTGGTTCTGGATTGCGGGCTCTACTGGTCAGAACGGGAGCCTCAGCGATCACCCTCTCCCACTGGAAACAAGCCAGGACTGCTCCAAGAAAATGCATGTGGCAAAAAGGAGCGCTAGGCCCTGGTGGGCCACCCCCTTACCCGCTTGTGATTGGCCAAGTGGATAGCCAGCCAATCAGGATTTTTAAAAAGGTGGGGATTTTTTTTGCTTCTCACTTCCCTCTGTGCCCCCCTAGCCTCATACTGTGGCCCCCCATTTATGCAATTTTTACCTATGGCCTCCTTGGAATATCCCGGGAGTCCCCAGGGGGCCATATGCTGCCATCCCGGTTGGGAAACACTAGTATATAACATATTGGGGCCAGTTTACTTGTGAAACCACCTTACCCCGTATATGCCCACTTGACTGCTTCAGTTTGTGGAACTGGCACTCTTACAAGTACCACATTACATGTGCTACACATTTGTAAGAAATCAATCTTTTAGTGTGGCAGCAGCTACATTTTGGAACTCCATGCCTATTGATATAGGCAGGTACCTTCACTGTACTCCTTTCATTCTGAAGGTCAGCAGAGCCAGGGACTCAGCTACATTAGTAAAAAACAACAACAGCATTTCAGATGCGTTATAAACATGCAGCAGCAGATAGCGCTGGAGAGCAAAACAAAATTTAAGTATTTTTCCATAGCATTTCTTTTCTTTTGTTATAACGATTTAATTTCTTAATTATTTAAAGCGTTTCCCCCACTGTGTGCGGATCCACCCCCAGTCACACAGAATGTTGACATGTTTTTTTTTTTTAAATAATTTAATTTTTTAAAAATTAAATTTTATACCGCCCTTCATCTGACAATCACAGGGCAGTTCACAGGTTATTTATAGAGAAACCTTTTCACCTGGTGCCTAAAATATGCAGTGAAGGCGCCAGGCGAGCCTTCCTGGGGAGAGCAGTCCACAAATGGGGAGCGACCACAGAAAAGGCCTGTTCTCTTGTCCCCCCCCCCCAATAACTTGTCATTGGTTTTAATAATGTTCTAATCGTTGTTTGATTTTTATCGTTTTGTTCTTTTGGTACAGCACTTTGCAGTGTTGTTACAATTAAGGGGTATATAATTTTTTGTGGAGTAAAATAAATCAGGCCTGCGACTTGACTGTCTCAAGAATGACCCACCGCTGACTATTTCACAGGGCTCCACCTAACTCTAGACCTACACTTGCAAGTATCTGGACCAGTTGAGTGCCTGTTAGGCTGTCTAGGGCCCCATGTTGACAAAAGAGGAAGGAAGAGAGGGAGATGAGAAAGTACATGGAAGGGTAGATGGGGCAAAGCTGTATACACAACTGAAGCTAAACGAGAAAAGGCAAGTGGAATAAGGAGATCAGTCTCATGCTGATGGGGCAGGAAGATGGTGATCCTTATCTAACCCTTCCTTCCTTCCTGATTAGGATTATTCAGCTTCAGAATTTATTTCTGCTTTCTGCTGGAGCCACGGCAGGGTTAAAAGCAAGAAAGAGTAGCCTGCCTGGTTTTGGATGAGAGTGTGGCGCTGAAACTTAGCGGCCCTACAGTGATGTTGTGGCTTCTTTAGCTAAGGCCCCGAGAAATGCAGATGATATGAAGCTTAGCTCAAAGACTGACCACATCCTGTTAGATTTTGTTGAACAGGTGGAAGATAGCTGAAGCTAACTTGCTGTGCACAGTTTGTCTTACTGAAGATTACCAGCTGGTGCACATGTATGTGTGAGCGAACACACATACACACAAGGCTATTTGAAGAACCATTTTTGCCTTAGATATCTTGGAACTCATTTGGAGGAGAAAGTCATTGCGACTATTTAAGAATATAGGGCCCAATCTACAACTTTCTGTCCCATATTCTCAGCTAATAAATCAGGGGAGCCTTGATTTTACTTTTCAAACAATGGTCCCATAAGATTCCTTTGCTAAATCAAATCAGGTTCCAGATTACACAGTTATTTGGGCATGAAGAAGTCACCCCAATCAACTTTTTCACAAGGTGAGCAGTAAGGCCTATTCTGAGAATTTTTGGGGGGTGGGGTGGTGGGGAGGGACAGAAAGTTAGTGTTCAGTTATTTTCTGGGCTATGGAGCACAATAATTGTGGAGGTGCATATAGGAAAATCAACTTTATCATGTCATCCCCGGGATATGGAATGCCACCTTCTGTCTGCATGTTTATATCACACATGATTCATCCCCATGTAGGGTGTGAAGGCACATGAGGCAGGCACACTGGATGTGTGACTTTTTGAGAATCATATGCATGCACCGGTCTTGAAAGACCTACGTTGGCTCCCAGTACATTTCTGAGCACAATTCAAAGTGTTGGTGTTGACCTTTAAAGCCCTAAACGGCCTCGGCCCAGTTAACCTGAAGGAGCGTCTCCACCCCCATTGTTCTGCCCGGACGCTGAGGTCCGGCACCGAGGGCCTTCTGGTGGTTCCCTCACTGCAAGAAGCCAAGCTACAGGGAACCAGGCAGAGGGCCTTCTCGGTAGCAGCGCCTGCCCTGTGGAACGCGCTCCCATCAGATGTCAAAGAGATAAACAACTACCTGACATTCAGTAGACATCTTAAGGCAGCCCTGTTCAGGGTTTTTTAATGTATGACATATTAGTGTATTTTTGGTCTTTGTGGAAGCCGCCCAGAGTGGCTGGGGAAACCCAGACAGATGGGTGGGGTACAAATAATACATTATTATTATTATTATTATTATTATTATTATTATGCTACCTTGGCTCCCATGACAGAAGAAAAACAAGATTTAATGTAATAAAATAAAATAATAAGCAAGCAAACTAATGGAAAGGAGTCGTGGACAGCCCCTGGATCTTGCTTTGGCTCAAAACTTGACCAAATACATTTTTTTAAAAAAGATCAGATGCCTGGTGAATTGCTGCCATCTCTAGTAAATACTGTCAACGGTGATCGCTTATAGATGAAGCATAATGAGTACATGCCTTGTGCCAGGCCTTGCATTTAGATGCATTAGGAAGGGGTAGAACAGGTTTGGAACTGTGAGAAAATGCCTATTGACTTCTTCTTATATTCATATTGGCTCTCATCCTCATTACTGCAGGAGGATTAGCCCTGTTTCCCAGAATGCCAGGCCATGGGTCACATGAAAAAACCTGCCACAATTTGCATGAGGATTCACACAGCAGGTCAGTACGAATGAGAATAGAAAAGATGGATCTCTGCAAGATATTGCAAGCTAGGGCATTATTTGCATGTTCTGGTGCCAGGGATATGATAGATTGCTTATATAATTATCTAACTCATCAGCATGATCGTTTTTTTCCACTCTTGGTACATTCTGTGATGTAGTTGTAGCTTTGCATACATTTGATATTGTATCAGCATGAATCCACTGAGCTACAATTCTGGCTGAAACACATAACAGAGAGTGGATGAATTACAGCACTGACCACAAGCCTGGATAATCTGGATTCATATTAATAAGCAGCCTTGGACATACTCAGTGACCTTTTCCCGTGGGCTGATGTGAATATTGCAAAGCTCATTAGAGGGCACAATGAAACGATTTCTTATAGGCACACACAGATCACCCCTTTGTGAAGCTACCCTGCTGATGAACACATGGATTTTCAGTCCACAAGAGCTTCCCCATTCATTTCAACGGAGGCAGCAGAGCTGTACGTGAATTCCACTACGAACATCAAACTGCTCATCATGTTTTGGCTCGAATATGCATTCTGACATTTTATTTGTGCTCTTCTAGAAATAGATGACATCAAGGACTGTAGTTCAGTAGCAGAACACATGGTTTGCATGCAAAAGGTTCCAGGTTCATCACCTGTCTAAAGCCCCAGAGAGCCAGTCAGTGTAGACCAGGGATGGTGGACCTGGGGCTCTGCAGATGTTATTGGACTTCAACTCCCAACAGCTTCAGTTCGCAGGGCTAATAATAGTCAAGGAGAGTGACACTTGTGAATTATCAACATCTGGTGGGCCACAGATTTCCCAAACCTGGTGGTGTCAGCGTTAAGCAAAGTGGGACAATGATCATTGACTTGGTACAAGTTCATTTGTTCTGAATTTGGTCCTGTAAATTTCACTTAATAATAACTTTCTTTATATTGTGTTTCCTTCCTGGGAACCACAGCCCTTAACGCGACATCATGAAATGTAATTGATACTTACAAACAAATATTGAATTATACTTCAAAAGTAAATAAAGAGGTCAGGACTTGGAACTAGAGATTGGCAAGCCAACTGTGGCTCACACTGGATTCGCTCAGAAATCAGCTGAGCCATTCCTTCCCCCCCAAAAAAAAACATTCCTAAGGCAATCTGGATTTGAAGATCCTTCCTACTTTTTGGACAGTCAATTAGCCATTTATAAGAGAAGCCACTTCCCAACACTCCCTGTGTCTAACAAACAAAACCCAAGACAAGGATATGCAGTTGAGCAGGTAGGACCATGCTGAGAAAAGCAAGTATGATTCACAGTGTTAATCTAGTACCCACCTTGCTGGGAACTACAGAGGGGTTTCCCCTTTCTATATATAAACAAATGATTCATTAATTTGTGTGGGGGAAATGTAAAACACTCTTATTTGGTGACACTTTGTTTATTAAAGATACCCTTTATTTCTAGCCCTATATGGGCAGGAAACCCATTGAAGGGTATAAAAAAGGTGAAGGACCCCTGACAGTTAAGTCCAGTCACACATGACTCTGGGGTTGCAGTGCTCATCTCACTTTACAGGCTGAGGGAGCTGGCGTAGACAGTTTTTCTGGGTTATGTGGCCAGCATGATTAAGCCGCTTCTGGTACAATGGAACACTGAAACCAGAGCAGCGCACGGAAACACCATTTACCTTCCCGCCAGAGTGGTACCTATTTATCTAGTTGCACTTCTTGAGGTGCTTTCGAACTGCTAGGTTGGCAGGAGCTGGGACCGAGCAACGGGAGCTCACCCTGTTGTGGGGATTTGAATTGCTGAACTCCTGATCGGCAAGCCCAAGAGGTTCAGTGGTTTAGACCACAGCGCCACCCGCATCCCTCAAAGGGTATGGTACCTGTATTGTCTGGCGTGGGGTGTCCTTGCAGGATATGAATCCTCCTTTCACATACTGAAGCCCATTGTCATAATGATGGGCTGTTTGCTGTCAGAGGCCAAGATCTACCTGAGTGATAACCTTTCCCTTGATGGTAGAAAGCCAGCAGTGTTACGAGTTTCCAAATTCCCAGGGCATAATGGGCTGGTTCCAAAATTAAAGAGCATTGCCTAGACTGCTAAAGCTAGGGATCATTCTCCTTATTTTAGCCTCCTATTATAAAACTATTTTTCTTGTATGTCAATAAAACAGGACAGATGAAAAGGTCAAAAGTAAGGATGGATCCAAAGTCAATAGTTAATTAATCCATTTCCTCCTCTGGCAAAGTCCCAACTTAATATTAAAAGCGGATAGGTAGGCAAATATACTGAACACTGACACACCTGTGTCTGAATCATCTTCCAATCACATATTTTCGAATACTTCTCTCTTGCTTTCACCCCACTTGGTCAAAGACCTTGGTGTTATTTGGTTAGGAAGGCCAGGGTGAGCCAGTGATTTCTCACGCCTGGAGCCAAGATAACTCTCAGACCTGGCAGCTTCCAAAACATTTCCATGAGATCCACACTGCTCACTTGTTCTCAGATGGGCATCGAAATGGCTTTCCTCTGACTCTCCTTGAAGACTTTGATTCTCTGCTAAGTGGCTAAACACAGGAGGACAGTCATCTGGCCAATCTGTCACATTGCTATTACAACATAAAAGAAGAGTCTGTTATTGGTGCCCCTCAAAGCAGCTTTGCAGTTTTGAAAGATGGGGATCAGGAAGGACACAGAAAATGTGCATCTTCCTCCAAATCCAAACGAAGGGAGAGCTTAACCCAGGCTGGGCTTGGAATGGGTTCACCAAAACGGAGTGATCTACACCAGCTGCTAATCTGCAACCAGGACAAGATGAAGGTTTATGCAACCTAGGACCAGCTTACTTGAGAGACTGCCTTATTCTTAGGGTTGGGAAGAATACTACTGAATAGCACATGGGGTAGGAAAGGTGAGAGTGTTCCATCAGGCAAGAGGTATTCATGCAGTGATGGAATGGTCTCCTGAGCGCAATGTGGAATTCCACAGTTGCTTCATCTGAGTTCCTAAAGACCCAGAAGCTCATTTTTCAGACGTTTTTGTGCCCGTGTTTTGTCAAAGAAGGCCACGGCAGCAGCACCACTGCTATCTGTCACAGGTCAGCTGTGTCTGTGCAGAAGGACTGGATGAATTAAGCATGAACTCATTGCAAGCTGAACCCAACTTTGAAAAGACCTCGTCTCGGGTTGCAATTAGCCCAGATATTTGAATCTCAGTTCACAGGCTAAGCTCCCCAGTTCCCAAGCTGGCCCGCATTACTAATCAAAAGAGGCTTCTAGGCAGTTGAGTGGGGACTGGAAAGAGCAGATGTGGATGAAAATAGGATGTACTCCTGGAACAGGCATAGGTAAATTCCAGCCCTCCAGATGTTTGGGGCTACAATTCCCATCATCCCTGACCACTGGTCCTGTTAGCTAGGGATGATGGGAATTGTAGTCCCAAACATCTGGAGGGCTGAAGTTTGCCTATGCCTGTCCTGGAAGCATCCTGACATCCACATGTGGATCTACCTAGCTAGATTAGGCCAAGAGCCTTAGGAAAGTAGGCATACATCTGGAAAATGGGGTCTCCCCCACCTGTTGCAGTGTGGATGGTTTTCAACACTTTCTAGTGTCTTGATAGAAAACTGGTGATCAGGAGGTGGAATGCTCATAGATATGCTAATCCTTCTTCCCGAGTGAGCAGCTCTGAAGTAAAATAAATACATTACAATGAAGTACTGCTTAATTTTCATTCTTAAATAAACATGTCACTGAAAAAAGTTTCCCTTCAACTACTTGAATTTATTGTGCACAAGATGCTGGAACAGTCGAAATTAATGACAGCCGGCCTTAATAAAATATCACCAACTGCTTTTGTTACCAATAAATATTTAAATATCAATTTTCCATAGGCACTGGCAGCTTAGAAACAAATCATTTCAATATGCTAAGATAGCTTTCATGTGCTTGCCACTCTTCCTCTATTGCTCTTTCAATCAGTGGATAACTATTAAAGATAAAATGGTTGTAATCACTGCTGAAATAGATCCCCCCACCCCGTAAGACCATTCTAATAAACTAGCCCTAATCCTCTGCTTTTCTCATTGTATTTCAGTCTTCAAAGATGGAATAGGAAGAGATGACACAAAAGATTATAACTCATCAGTAAAGAAAGTGCAGGAAGACTAAGGAGGGAAGTTAAGAGAGGTTTATTAAACATACAAGCTGGGAGTTTCAAATCTGAAAAAAGACAACACTAAATCGAGCACTGCCATATAAAATTAGTGTTCGTGTATGTGAGCGGATGTCAAGGGGAATGTAAGCTGAGTGGTTAATGTACGTAAGCATATGTTGTGAACCGGCGTGTGATGTTCGGATGAAGTGTGGTACACAAATTCAATAAACAATAACAACAACAACAACAACTAGCCATTGTGCACATTCACCACATAGGCCTCATAGAGAATGTGCATATGGTCCTCCCATGAAGAGGGAATTATGCACATTTCTTGGTCGATAATTCCCAATGGGCATACGTATCTTGGCTGAATTTGAATTATGGTGCTAGAGGAGACTCTTGAGAGTCCCATGGACTGCAAGAAGATCAAATCTATCCATTATTCAGGAAATCAGCCCTGAGTACTCACTGGAAGGACAGATCCTGAAGCTGAGGCTCCAATACTTTGGCCACCTCATGAGAAGAGAAGACTCCCTGGAAAAGACCCTGATGTTGGAAAAGATGGAGGGCACAAGGAGAAGGGGACGACAGAGGACGAGATGGTTGGACAGTGTTCTCGAAGCAACCAGCATGAGTTTGACCAAACTGTGGGAGGCAGTAGAAGACAGGAGTGCCTGGCGTGCTCTGGTCCATGGGGTCACGAAGAGTCAGACATGACTAAATGACTAAACAACAACATGAAGAGGGAATTATGTACATTTCTTAGTCGATAATTCCCAATGGGCATATGTATCTTGGCTGAATTTTGTACATTCTCCAGTTAGCCTACAATACTTTGCACCTTTTTTTTTTTGCCACCCAAGGAATAATTCAGTCAGTAGAGCATAAGATGCTTAATTTAAGGGTCATGGGTTTGAGCCCCATGTTGGGCAAAAGATTTCTGCATTGCAGGGGGTTGGACTAGATTACCCTTGGGGTCCCTTCCAACTCTATGATTCTCCTAGCCCACTTTCCCCATACAGTCGTACCTCGGGATGAAGACGCTTCAGCTTAAATATTTTCAGGTTGTGCTCCACGGCGACCTGGAAGTAACGGAGTGTGTTACTTCCGGGTTTCGCCGCTCGCGCATGCACAGACGCTCAAAATGACGTCAAGTGCATGCGCGGAAGCAGCAAAATGCGACTCCTGCACACGCAGACACGCAGTTGTGTCTTACATTCGCTTCAGGATGCGAACAGGGCTCCGGAACAGATCCCGTTCACATCCAGAGGTACCACTGTCTTCTCCAAGCCTCAGGAAGAATGTGCTGGGTGTTGTTGTTTTTTGTTCACATACTGTTTTGGAAAGCACAAATTACATAGATGTGCCTTTATATGTGAACCAAATTTTATATATATATATATATATATATATATATATATATATATATATATGTATATTCTGTTTTACTTTTACAGAAAGCAGAAGTCAATTGGGGTGGTGCTGGAATCCACTTTCGCCTCCTCCCCCTCCTTCAAGGGAATAAAATAAAGTGGTACTGTATGCATACAAACAGTGAGAAATAATTTATAGGATAAATTCCCCCTAAGACCATTCAGAGAGAAGGGTGAAAGAAGAAGAAGAAAAAGTCTTGGCTCTTGACACTAAAGGCTTAACATCAAATGCGTCCAGAAATCCATTTTCACAGTTTTATTGCCCATTCTGGACGCTTCATTTCAAAGGGAAAGAATTTGAATTTAAACACATAAAATTCCCTTTGTTCTCCTGCCCTCCAGCCTTGGTGCCAATGTGGACAGTTCTATAGGGAGAGATGGAGATAAAAAAATGCAGCTTAGATACCTGCCCACAAATCATACCCCTTTGGCATTGCTAATTAAATCAGGTTTGCAATGAACCTGACAATGCACTGTCAATTATAATCATTTATATTAGCAAACTGAACAAGGAGGCTTTTGGTGGGGGGGGGGGCAGGACACACACACCAACTCTTTGGAATTAATTTAGTACTCCTGACCTAAAATAAAAGTATATTGCACAATGATTTTTTTTTTAATACAACCATAAAATAACCTGCTGGTTTAAGACCAGAATGAAGGCTGTCTCGTGTTGATTCAAACTTCACAACGCTGGGAAACTGGAAGTTGCAGCTGTTTCCCCAAGAAGGTTATAGGCAACCAGGTAGCTCCAGATGTTCTGGACTATTATCTCTATCAGACCATTCTGACTGAGGTGGGATCTACACAGACATCTAGAATATCTGAAATAGATCGTTTTAAAATGACACAGGACAAGCTTGTGGAATAAAATTTTTTCACTGTGTTTTCTTTTGTCAATTTTAGGTTAGACCTGGCCACACCATTTTCTATAACTTTTTTTCTCTCCTTGCTCTGTGAGCTGACCCATAATCTCTAATCACTGTTGTCTTCCAGTATTTTATTACTTCTAGTCAGGGCTGTCTTAAGCATATGCCTGGCGCCTCCCCGGTTGCCTGGTCCCAGGCGCGCAGGAGGGTGAAGTCAGCCGGCCGCCTCAGCATCTCGCTGGCTTAGTCGCCCCCGAACTCGCGGCGCAGAGCCGCCCACAGCAGAAGAGCCCGCCATGGCGCTCCAACCGATGGGCGGGCTCTTCCCTGTACTCAACTCTTGGGCCTATGGGTAAGATGGCCCTGCTTCTAGTAAATAGGCAAAGCTATCAGTGCTGGGTGCTTTAGACAGCCAAAGGGCAAGAACCAGGAATCAGGAATCAGGTACTAGGCACTGTTGCTGCCCTGACAGAGTCCAAGCCTTACTAGTCTTCCTGGTCAGGGGGAATCAAGCTGAGCAGCTGACTTGATAGAATCATTCCTGAGCCCAGGGACTTTTCAATACTTGGAGATGCTCTCACCTCTAGCCTTGCTGGTTCATGATTCCTGCCCTGGCAGCTCTTGATGGAAGCTTAAAAGTATTAGAGCAGATGGAGAGTATTGGGCAGAGAAGAAATTCGAACTGATTCTCACTTAGAGGTGGAATGCCTAATTTGCTCGTTCCAAAACAATACTCAAACCGAAACACAGCTATCCTTTGAAATTAGCAGTTCTCTGAATTTTGCAACACAGTTGTCTAGCAAAGTAATGTGTGTACGCTGTGCATAGAAATGCTTAATTAGCAAAAAAGAAATAGCATGCAGAAATGTGTTAATGTTAGACAAAACTGCTTTGCAAAAATGTGTGTTAGGCAAAATTGCATACAAAAATGCGTATATTAGGAAAAATTCACACTAGAATACTGACTGGCTTAAAAAAACACCACACAATTAAAAAAACTCTGGAAGTGTGGAGAACTGAAGATTGGAAATAATGAGAAACCAAAATTAACAGATTCTCCCATTCCCATCACATGGTTTCTCTATACTTCAAAATTCTCCAGCACCAAATAATGCTATATAAACATTCAGGTGCAGCTAGATTTCCAAAGGTGTGGCACGGATTATTTTGTTCCGGGTAACACACAGCCCAGACATCAACACTGATAATACAGACATGTTTGTTGTGGCCATTAATCTGTTGTGAACCTTCTTGGGTAGCAACCTACTTCAACAAGCAAAGCACACTGATTTTCAAACGATGTGTCAAGTTGCTACCCAACTGAATTCCTGAGTTAAGAACCCAGGGATAATATGAATGAACAAACAAGTGAAGGAAACCAAACACAACATTTTTCATGCAGACTTGTAGATAGATGCACCCCAGGAACATGAATGAGAGGCAGCTTTACGATTTTGTAGCTGTTCTCCCTTCCTTTCCGTCTTTCCTTATCACACAGCATATAACCTATGGACTCAGATATTTATATTCATTTTGGTATTCTACCCATGACTCTTGCCTCTGATGCTGATTTATGTTGAATTTCTTTCAGTTTTGAAAAACAAAATGAAGCAATGTGAAGTTCTAGAGGTTAGTGCATAAGATGCCTTTACATGGTCTACTGTGATTTCCTGGGTTTTCTTTGGTTACAGATAACCCCAGGGGTTGCTGCACATTAATAGGTTTGATATGTGGAAAGCTCATCCCAGAAGATTATTTCTGGAGATTATTTCTTTTCTACCTGAACCAGTTTTTAGTTCAGGGATGGGGAAATGCTAAGGTTCAGGGGCCAAATAAGACACCCCCCACTACCTCTCTATGTGGCCCTCATGACTTTTTTGAGCTCACACCCCTTTCCCAGCCACACCGCATCTCCCCATGCTACACTCCTCAGCGGTGCTGCTTCGCACCCTCCTTCTTTGTTTTGACTAGCTGGGTTGTGTTTTTAAACCTGGATAATAACACTTCTTGCTAGTCTGGATGCAGTATAGAGGTGGGGACATGTGTAGAACCTTGTCTACCATTCCACTCAACAGTCTCAACAGCCAACCTTCTGAGGTCCCCTGCTTGGGTTTCCCCCCTAACCATTTTGTATTCTTCTGAAAACCCTGGGGTTTCTCCAGGTCAGCTGATACCTCCTTCTTAGCTACAAAAGGCTCAGCACCTCTGAACGTCAGAAAGAGAAGGAATGATTTGATCTCCTCCTTGGAGATTGAGTTATTGGGAGTGACAATTGGTATGCACAATGGTCCATCTGTGTCCAGCTCCTCCATAGCTTCTGTCCCTGTCTGTTTTCAAGAGGTCCAGGAGTGAAAGAAGCTCCTTAAACATTATGCTTTGCTACTTAAACCATGGGTAGCTTCGAATAAAAAACATAGGTGGTTCTTTGGGGTGGGTGGGCAGGTTTTCTTCTGCTTTTCTCCATTATAGGTAATGATGACTGAAATGAATGCTGTGCAGCAGACTTGGGTGAATGCAGCCGCATGCAATAGCACTTCACAATTTCAGACTTGTTGAGTGCAGACCTTCTAAGGAGATCAAGAAGTTGGAGTCATCACTCTCTGCAGTTTCCAGATTAGTCTAAAATTGAGCTCATTATAATGGAGGAGTGTGAATGAAAACTAGTGAGGTCTGCATCAGATTAGCGATTAATGACTGCAGCTTCTGGCTTGAGCTATAGACTGCAAATCTGCAATCAGGTGAGGTCTCGTGTTCATTATCTACCCTAACTAGTAGATCTAGTGAACCTTTCTTCCTTTCTTTTCTTTGACACAAATCCTTTACCAACCTGATGATTCCAAATGCTTTGAACTGAAACTTCTAGAGCTGATCATATATATTCCTTACACACTTCTGTCTCCCACAACCTGCTTTCGGGACCTCCCCCTTCACCAAGGATGTTGTTTTTTTAAATGTTTGCTTTCCCGTGAAGTGCCAACATGTGTTGCAAATAGCCCAGATAGTCAGGCATTTCAATGTATTCTAAAGCAATCACTCTGGTCCTCTCATCACATTGTAGCATCCCTGATTTTCTTACCATGGTCATATGTTCCAGTAACCACCCAGTCCTGCATGTTACGCAAATATTCCACCAAAAATGCACCTAAGAACATAAGAAGAGCCTGCTGGATCAGGCCAATGGCCCATATAGTTCAGCATCCTGTTTTCACAGTGGCCAACCAGATGCCTATTGGAAGCCTGCAACCAGGAGCCAAGTCCAACAACACTCTCCTGTCTTCAGTTTCCAGTGAATTGTGTTCAGAAGCACTACTGCCTCCAACTGTGGAGGCAGAGTGTAGCCATTGTGGTTAGTAGCCATTGATGGTCTTGTCACCCATGAATTTGTCCAATCCTCTTTTAAAGCCATTCAAGTTGCTGGCCATCACTGTCTCCTATGGGAGCAAGTGCCTTAGTTTAAGTATGCAAAACACGAAGGACTTTATTTTATCTGTTCCAAATCTTCCAACGTACAGCATCATTGGATGTCCATACACTTCATGGTTCAAGAAACGTACCAAAAATACCAAGATACCAAATACGAAAATTATCAAGTTAAACTGCAAACACAAATGTTTATTTCAGGATAGTCATCACCACAAGAGGTCTGGAGATTGGCACCAGGCAATTTTTTCCCTCAGCAACCAGGACTTTAGTCTTTAACCCTCTGTGGCCTTTAACTTTAGAACTTTAGTAGGGATGTTTTTAATGGATTTCATTTTCCCTTTCTCCCCTTCTTACCTCTTGATGCAAATCTCAACCACAGGGTTCCCCATTCCAGATCAGGACTATGGTGGGAGCAAGAGGCTAATACAGGGCTGGGCAACCTCAGCCCTATTGGCTTAATGTGGCCCTCGAAGTCTGCAGGCCACATCCCTCACTGGCCCTTATTTGCATGCAGAATGTCTTTGCATGGCTGGAATATGTCCTAGGCCTCAGCTCTAATAATGCCTTTTGCTTGGCTGGATGGAATGTAGAGAGGAGAATGCATGGAAACTAGTCCCCTGCACAGAGGCAAAAACAGATTTTTGTTGTCCCATCCCCTTTTGCCCATCACTGGCATGTGGCCCTCCAAAGGTCACCGAGAAAGAGATGTGGCTCTCAAGCTGAAATAGGTTCCCCACCTCCTGAGTTAAAGCCTCTCTATTCAATTATCCCAGTTCAGATCAGTGCAACAGCTAACCATAGGTAAAGGTAAAGGGACCCCTGACCACTAGGTCCAGTCATGGCCGACTCTGGGGTTGCGGCGCTCATCTCGGTTTAGTGGCCGAGGGAGCCGGCGTACAGCTTCCGGGTCATGTGGCCAGCAGGACTAAGCCGCTTCTGGCGAACCAGAGCAGCGCACGGAAACGCCGTTTACCTTCTCGCCAGAGCGGTACCTATTTATCTACTTGCACTTTTGATGTGCTTTCGAACTGCTAGGTTGGCAGGAGCAGGGACCGAGCAATAGGAACTCACCCTGTTGTGGGGATTCGAACCGCCGACCTTCTGATCGGCAAGTCCTAGGCTCTGTGGTTTAACCCACAGCGCCACCTGTGTCCCGCAACAGCTAACCATACTTTCATGCAATAGCTAACTGTATGGATATCATTACTGCTGTTTTGGCCTTCAGTACCCTTAGCTCTCACTGGGGAGACAAGATAATGGAGACCTGGGGTTGCTCTTTGTGGCAGCAGCCACACATCTGCCAGAACATCTGGTTCTGGCTTTCATAAAATCCATGTTTCACCACTCCATGACTCACAATGGAACATTTGGATGTCCCCACTGAAAATGCTTACGCCTTGAGTTAACGTCAGCAGATAGGGAGGCTCTGTCTTCAATTCCTGATCTGTGATTGCCATTTCACGTGAACAGCTCTCCCAATCTGAAGTTGCAGTCCTCGGGAAACGAATCTGGGTTTTTTTTGTATTTTTGTTTTCATTGTGCCAGGGAACCCCTTGCGCTGGGCAGCTGCAGGGCAGCCGCACTCCAAAATTGCTATTAAACTTACACATTTCACATGCAGTTGGGACGTGACTCATTGTTCAACTGTTCATCATTTAACCTCATTGACATCAGTGACATCGCAGAGGAAGAAAATCTCTATCATGTGTTGAGCACATGGTCAAAAATATGTGCACCCCTTGCCATCTTCGCTTGTATGCTTCTAATTATGGCTTGAAAGAGAGAGAGAGAGAGAGAGAGAGAGAGAGAGAGAGAGAGAGGAGAGGGGGAGAGATGGACAAGAGAGTACGAGAAGATGTAAGACAAGTTATTAATAGTGAGTGAAAACCGTTCCTCTTTCTGAGATTCTCCTGCCCTCCCTTCCCCCCACTGTTCATTTTGCTAGGGATGCAGGTGGCGCTGTGGTCTAATCCACTGAGCCTCTTGGGCTTGCCGATCAGAAGGTTGGTGGTTCGAATCCCTGCGATGGGGTGATCTCCCATTGCTCTGTCCCAGCTCCTGCCAACCTAGCAGTTTGAAAGAACGCCAGTGCAAGAAGATAAATAGGTACCGCTGTGGCAGGAAGGTAAACAATGTTTCCTTGTGCTCCGGTTTCTGTCATGGTGTTCCATTGTGCCTGAAGCAGTTTAGTCATGCTGGCCACATGACCTGGAAAGCTGTCTGTGGACAAACGCCGGCTCCCTTGGCCTGAAAGCGAGAAGAGCACCACAACCCCATAGTCGCCTTTGACTGGACTTAATTGTCCAGGGGTCCTTTACCTTTTTTTTAAACCTCATTTCACTACTTATGGGGCACCTATCAACTTGGATTGCCTCTAAAAGAGAATTAGACAAATTCACAGTGGATAAAGCTACCAGTGTCTACTGACCACCATCAGAAGGTGCATGCCTCTGAATCCCAGTTAATAATAATAATAATAATAATAATAATAATAATAATAATAATAATAATAATTTATTACTTATACCCTGCCCATCTGGCTGGATCCTCCCAGCCACTCTGGGCAGCTTCCAACAAAACACCAAAATACAACAAGCTATTAAACATTAAAAGCTTCCCTAAAGAGGGCTGCCTTTAGATGTCTTCTAAAAGTTTGGTAGTTATTTTTCTCTTTGACATCTGGTGGGAGGGCGTTCCACAGGGCGGGAGCCACTACCGAGAAGGCCCTCTGCCTGGTTCCCTGTAACTTGGCTTTTCGCAGCGAGGGAACCGCCAGAAGGCCCTCAGCGCTGGACCTCAGTGTCTGGGCAGAATGATGGAGGTGGAGACACTCCGTCAGGTATGTGATTTTCAGTTGCTGAAAATCACAAGTGGGGGAGAGCATTGTTGCAGCCAGGTCCTGCTAAGGTGCTTTCTATAGGCATCTGGATAGCCGCTGTGAGAGCAGAGTGAAAGGAAGTTCAGTTAGTGGTCAGGTAAGGTGGTTTCTGCCCGTGCTTCAGTCACCTCATTGTTTTTAATGTCTTTAAGCATGGCAATGAGACATTTGCTTCCCCCTTCTCCCAGCAGGAATTGTTGTCGTCATTGTTTTTTTTTTTTATAATAATATTTATTAAGTTTTTGTTTAAACAATAAAAAACATACATAATAACATAGTATTTTCCAATATCCACATTTCGTTCTCATCTTTGGATGCACCCCAGGAACATCAATGAGAGGCAGCCAAAGGCAGACCAAAGATGTTGTCGTCATTGTTAGGATCCTTTAAGTGATCTGCCTTTACTGCTTCAGCAGTTTCTATTTATGTTTTCTATTACCATTCCCCCCATAAACTATTTTTGTTATGTTGCTTATTTTAAATCATTGTAAGTCACCTTGAATCGGTATTGACTTAGAAAGATGGTATACACATTTTAGTATTTGTGTGTATTATATGTGTGTGTGTGTGTGTGTGTGAGAGAGAGAGAGAGAGAGAGAGAGGTTTCCTTGGTGAGCAGGACTGTGGCTTGACTTGTTCTTTGTCTGCTGAGCAACATGCGATAAGCAAGGCCTTGCAGAATAACATTATTCATAAAGCTAAACAACACCCTTCGAGAAATGAGGAAGAGTGAAAGATTTGGGAAAGGGGGAACTAACATATTCACATTGTGAAAGAAAACAAATATGATTCTCTGTGTTGTGAGAAAACTTTTTATTTCATTATTTTTCTGTCCAGTGCCTTCAGGGAAGGCTTTGAAGTATACTCTTGTTTGTGCACATTAACTCTTTGATGCACCCTGACTTTAACTTCCCCAGTTTTCCACATTTATACTTGGCACTTATGTGCATCAGTGATTTATTACTATGAATAAATGCAGGTGAATGCAGGAGTTTTTGTGGTCAGTTGGATATAGTTACTAGCTGGATATAGCTGGAACTGGCATGTGCAGTTACTATATATCAGGTGATAGGCAACCTGTGGACGTGGGTGGCGCTGTGGGTTAAACCACAGAACCTAGGACTTGCCGATCAGAAGGTCGGCGGTTCGAATACCCACGACGGGGTGAGCTCCCGTTGCTCGGTCCCAGCTCCTGCCAACCTAGCAGTTCAAAAGCACGTCAAAATGCAAATAGATAAATAGAATAGGTACTGCTCCGGCGGGAAGGTAAACGGCGTTTCCGTGTGCTGCTCTGGTTCGCCAGAAGCGGCTTAGTCATGCTGGCCACATGACCCGGAAGCTGTACACCAGCTCCCTTGGCCAATAAAGCGAGATGAGCGCCGTAACCCCAGAGTCGGCCACGACTGGACCTAATGGTCAGGGGTCCCTTTACCTTTATCTATGCATCCTGTATCTCTCCCTAGGGATTCTCTACAGGCTTCCCACCACATTTTAATATACAGAGAAACAGGAGATCCTTCGGGTAGTTTTGGACCAGGCTGGAAAGGGTTCGATAGGTCAAGTCCAGCACTATGAATTGAGCCTGGGAACAGACCAGGATCCAAAGAAATTGTAATATATTCACTATGTGAAGGGCTAATAATTGCGAAGGAATATATCAGCCCTAGTCCTTCCAAGGATTCTAGCAGTGCCAGGACTACTTGGGAAAACTATAGCTTTCATAGTCCTCTGCACCCTGGGAAAAGGAGCAGAGCAGAAGCATAGGGCATTTGACAGATTTGGGATCACGTGGTTCTTGTAAACCCAAACCCTTTGCCCATGGACCTGCTTCAAGGGATATAAATCAGGTGGATAAATTGTAGGCAAAAACTTTAAAAGCAACACATACATCACAAAATTTACACAACTGACCAATAATTTTGGGCAGAATGAGCAGAACGTGAAATCATATGTGAGAACAGGCAAGCACACAGTTATCCAATGCGCCAGAACTTATTTCCTAGGTGGCTTTAATTTTCAGGGCAATTTACATTCCTCTCACAGTGCTTTTCAATAAGCAACTAACTCTGATCCATAATATAGTCAGCCCGAACAAGGAAGGTTTCAAAAGGTTTATCCATCTAGCTAAACTGAGCCTCAGTCGTCTTTGTGCACAAAACACTCACGTAGGCTATTTGTCTTGGACTTGAGTGTTTGGCAGGAAGCCTGACTTAAGCCTTCAGAATGAGAGCTTAGTGAAAAATCCTGGCATTCACAGCAAGTTTAATGTCCACAACTGACCCCACCCACTGTACTTAGCTGCAAGGTTTTTGGCAAGCGCACCCAAACCGCAAGACAAGTTTTATCATCTGGTAAACCTGTCGCTTGGATTTCTTTTTATAAAAAAAAAGAAAAAGGTTTCAGTAAAATATTTCAACAATTAGAGCACACTTTAATTAGGTGCATAGCACATAATTATGTCTCTCTTTTAACGTATAGGGTTTCAAACAACCAAACATCATTTTCTGTGTGGATTTAGCAGTGCCGTCTTGTGTGTTTATTGTTCGGGACTTTCAGCCTGTGAATTCACATGTATTCCAACCCCCCAAAAAAGGATGGCCAATAATCTGACTGCTGTCTGGAAAGCTAAACTTCTTCACCTGTGATTCACTATGATTTGGGCAGGGGCCGCTAGCCTTTCTAGACTTAGGTTTCATAAGTTCTATTGTCTGGATATGAAAAAGAAGCGTGTTTTTGTGCGATCCCATGTTTCAACACTGGCTCTGCATTTGGTTAACTGGCTTCAGAATCCTGGGAAGGGGGTTACTACAGTTCTATACTGTAGCAACCCTTGACTTCTTCTTTTGCAAAGACAGAACCTCTCTGACACAGGACAACATGGATTGGAAACACTTCCCTGGTAGTTGTGTACTGTTCCCCTACATCTGTTCTTTCTGTAGGACACCCAGTTATACTCAGGATGTAGATGAGTAGTTATCTATGTTTGTGTGTGCATCTCTCGGGAGGCTACTGATAAGGTTCTCAGTGCGTTGTGGAAAAGATGGTTGCTAATTGATTGTAGTGTTTTATCTTAACAGAGGATCACAATGCTAACTTTAGGACTTATTAGTACTAGGTAGATAAAACCCCACCACAAAACAGGGACACAGCTACCACCTCCAACCCACTGCATAGGGGTGGGGAACTTGTGGCATGGCAGGTGTTCTTGGACTCCAGCTTCCATCATCCCTCACTATTGAACATGCTGGCTGGGGATGATGGGAGCAAGAATTCCACAGCATTTGGAGGTCCACCACTGCCAAAGACTATGAATCTCCTCTGCTCCCTGTGAGAGAGCCAGTGTGGTGTAGTGGTAAAGAGCAGCAGACTCGTAATCTGGTGAACTGGGTTCGCTTCCCTGCTCCTCCAAATGCGGCTGCTGGGGGACCTTGGGCTAGTCACACTTCTCTGAAGTCTCTCAGCCTCACTCACCTCACAGAGTGTTTGTTGTGAGGGAGGAAGGGAAAGGAGATTGTTAGCCACTTTGAGACTCCTTAGGGTAGTGATAAAGTGGGATATCAAATCCAAACTCCTCCTCCTCCTCCTCCTCCTCCTTTCCTAATTTATAGTGTATCTGCTGAACCTCTAAAAGAGCTCCTCTCTCCCAGGATCATGTTGAATGTCTTGCTGAAAATAATATTCTTCTTAGGCTTTCTGTTACAGTTCTCTGTGCTGAGCTACTTAAAATCTCATTTATCCTTCCAAAATATGAAATATGTTGGGCTGGATCTGGACAGGAGGCTAGTTGCACTTAATTTCCACTGTATTCAACTTACACTAACCCAAGTCCCATTGATTTTAGTCTGGAATCCAGCGCCCACTTACCTGAGAGTAACACCACTGAACCATGATGGGACTAACTTTTGAGTAGACATGTGTAGCATTGCAATGCCAGTCTGGATCTAATCCTCTGGGTCCGATATTCAAATATATCTGATTTTGTTTTTATTCTACAGAACAGCTGCTGTCAGATCATCTTCACCTCAGTGGACATACCTTAAACTTTGGAACGGCGGATAAACAAAGTTATTAAGAATCTTTTCACTAATGCTGCAGGCATATATGGTTTTAAAATTCTCATTCATATGTGAGAGATCAGTGTAGGGGGCCCAGTTGAGCCAAGTCTAATCCATGTTCTGGAGCCGCTTTGGAAGCCTATGAAAGCATCCTTAGAAGCCCTTGCCAAATTTTATTTAACAGCCATTTTCATTTCTAAGTAACAAATATTTGCTTCCAGGCTAAACATGTCTCTGAAAAATGTCTGCCCCAAATGTCTACTTTTAATATTCAAGTTAAGAAGCCATGAAAAATGAAATATATACTGGAAAGCTGAGGGTGGGGGGCCTTCAGCTATTGTAAGCTTGCCAGCTGAGTACTCTAAATTTTGATTCCAAGCCTCCTCCTGTAATTGTCACCTATATGTTGAAGGATACCATTTTTGCTTGATTGTGAAGAGCACTTAAGAAGACACTTTCTACCTATTACCCATGCAGGATTTGAGTTATTGCTTCCCATTCTAGTTTCAGTTGGCTGGAAGAATCAGCAGAAAGATTCCCATTGACTTAAGTGGGCCTTTGATGATTTCATTTAAAAAGATAATTTTAATTTGTGTGGATTTCCCACCAACCCCCGAAATACCACTGTTGTTGTTTTTTTAAAAGAAAAACAACAACTGTAACTTAAGGCCTTTTGTTTTGCCGATGGAGAACAAGAACCGATAGAATAGGATCTTGATATGCCTTAAGATTTGCACAATCATTAGGTACATGATGGCATTGTACAAAGAGTGTGACAAGTCTCTGTGTTAAAGTACTTCCAGTCTAAAATAGATGCAAAGAAAGGGTCTCGTTATAAAAGGGAGTAGGGTGGTGATCCAAAGGCTTCCTGGAAAAAATGATAGTTGCAAAGGGACGTAAAGGAAATAAGGGAGGTGGCAGCAAGGAAGCAATCTGGGAGGCAGTTCCAGGTATGGGGAAATGGGCAGAGTCATTTCAGGGAGCAGGACAGCTTTGGGCAGCTTATGGTGGTAGAGCTGCTTGAGCAAAGGTCATAGGAAGGGACATTCCAGGAAATAAATACAGAGAGATAAGGAGGGGCAAAGCTTTGTAGATAAGGTCAAGCGGCTTGTACAGGATCTGCAAGTGGAACCAGTGATGAGATTTGGGGAGGGAGCTCAATGGGCAGAATGAAGAGAGAGGTGAATGATTTGGCAGCAGTGTGGTAGATGAATGTGTGTGGTTGGAGGTAAGACAGTGGAACAACCAGGGAGAAGAAGACTGAAGTGGTGAAGGCGAGGTATGACTAGGCTATTTGGAGAAGGAAGAGAAGAAAGGTGATATTTTTGGAATGTTGGCGGGGCTTAGCAGTCAATCAGTTTTGGAGACAGAAGAGTCAAAGAGAAAACCAAGGCTTCATGCCTGATCCACAGGGTGGATGAGGGCTTGGGAGGGAAATATGAGGTTTGGTCTTGGGACATATTGAATCTAAAGAGAAATAGCAGAGGTGGCAAGGCAGGGAACAGGTCTTGGGATGTTTCTGGGCAGGAAGGAGTATATAAGACTTCCTGTTTCAGCTGAACCTTGCTTGAGAAGCACAGTCTTCCTCAACGTGATTGTCTTCCTGTGTCCTTGGTTATTTTTTCCGGTCCTGGCTTTTTTGGTTCAGACTTGCTCTTTGGATCGGAGTCTGGCTTCCAACTTGCTCTTCAAACCTGCCTCCTAGTTTTCCTTTCAGTCCTGACTTGCCCTTCACTTCTCCTGATTACTGACTCATCCCAGCTCTTAGTTGACCTCAGACTGCTGCCCACATTGCAGCCCTGACACCCAAATGAGCTGCGTGGAAAAGTGGAACCTGTGTCTCCCCAAGTCATAGTCTGACTCTCTTAATTCTTACAGCAAAAACTCTATGAAAAACATGAAACACTTTCTATATGCAACTCTGGTCCTACAAAAGTCTTGGGGTAACTTCCCGCAGCCCTTCTCAGCAAGCAAATCATTTTAATTACAAATGCTCTACAATGTAGTCCCGTTTTATTGTAACTTTATTTCTTTTTCCCTGGTCAAATTTCCTACGATGCCGAGAGGCTATAGTGATGAACCTAGGCAGACAGATAGATTTTAATGGAAGTGTTAAAAATCTAGGCAAAGGGGTAATTTAGAAGATTTACAGTAGCCATATATGTTAATTTTTAACTCTGCTGTATAATAATTTAGTAATTACTCTTTGACTAGATGATAAAATATGGAGCTTTGAATATTGCTCTTTGTTTTGCATAGGGATTATGGAAATGGTAAAAATTAGGTGCATATATTTCATGCCCTTCTCCTGGATGTGAAACATATATGTATTTGTTTATTTCTGATTTATTACATTTTTAGCCCACCTTTCCTCCAAGGAGCTCACAGGAGAAAGGCCTACATTCTCCCCGACTCCCACTACATTGTATCCTCACCATAACCTGGCAAGACGGAGGAGGTTGAGACATAGCAGCTCAGTACCACAGACACAGTACTTTCAACCGAGACAGTTCACACATTCAGGTGCCGATCAACAAGAGAAAGGAAGTGATACCTGTGCATGTGTGAACCAGTTCCTTACTCGCTTTGCTGCACCACAAAACTATGGCAAGTCTGCTTCATTTTATCAAAATTGTTGTTAGCATAAAAAAAGACAGTGTCAGTATGTTGAAACAAGTGACCAAAGTTAACCAGAATGTTGAAGAAGAAGAAGAAGAAGAGGAGGAGGAGGATGATTTCGGATTTGATATCCCGCTTTATCACTACCCTAAGGAGTCTCAAATCGGCGAACAATCTCCTTTCCCTTCCTCCCCCACAACAAACACTCTGTGAGGTGAGTGGGGCTGAGAGACTTCAAAGAAGGGTGACTGGCCCATGGTCACCCAGCAGCTGCGTGTGGAGGAGTGGAGCGGAGTGGACACACGAACCCGGTTCACCAGATTATGAGACTACCGCCACTGGCTAAACAAAGCACCTATTTTTTAAAAAAATAAATGCTACCATTTCAGCCACGATCAAAGGCAACTATTTTATGTAAGATCTTATCCATTAAATGGTATGAACTACCCTTTGAATTTTCTGAATTTGAGATCCAAGAGTGGTGGACTATAGATGACACTGAAAGAGAGGGTTCTTCTCAGCTTTCATGCACCTGCATTTCCACTGTACCACTAATTTTTAAAAGGCCCTTTGTGAACCCTCTCCCCTCAAAAGGGCTTCAAAAGTTGGCAGCCAGTCCCTAAAGGAGGAATGGGGAACCTGTTGCCCTTCAGATGTTGGACATGGAATTCACCTCCCATTAGCCTCACCTCCCATTAGCCTCAACCAGTTTGGCCATTAGTAAGGGATAAAGGGAGATGTAGGTCAACAGCATCTGGAGGGCCACAGGTTCCTCAGTGCCACCCCAAAGCTGCAGCATCTGCTTCTTAAATTTAATCAGATGTTGCTAGGCTCCATCTTTTATCAAGTGGGAAAGGTAAACTCCCACCACCACCTCCTCCACAAACTGAATTACTATGGTTGTGAATAAAGCCAAGGTGGAATATAGCACTGGCCCAAGACATTTTTTGCTGCCCCCCAAAGCATCCCACTCATATCACAGGGCCACTATAGAAGAGGTAGAGAAGCGGATCTGGGCAGAAGTGGACTATCTTCTGCAAACCACTTTGACTGGTAAGTGGGACAACCTGCCTGCCAATCACCTAATGTCATATGATGCCAGGTGATTCAAATTTGAAGGCACAAATGAACAATGCAAAATATGGTCTGAGTGCATTCACAATCCTTTTGTAGCCCTGGCTTGTAGAAAGCCCCTTGTGGTTTTTATAAACTCAGAGACACACAACACACACTGTTTTGGGACAAGGAGACACCCCTCCCCACATTTGACTCATGTAGTGGTAGCATTGAGACTGGACTACTGTAACATGCTGTTTGTAGGGTTGCCCTGAAAGCTGGCCTGGAAGCTTCATGACAGAAGGCAGCAACTTGGCTTCTGTTGGGAATGGCCTCCCAAGAGCATATAACAACGATTCTGAAAGATCTGTGTTGGCTGCCAGTATGCTACTGAGCAAACTTCAAGGTTGACTTACAAAGACCCATACAGCTTGGGACTCTGTTCCTTGAAAGAATGCCTAGATTTCAAAAACACCACCCTTCCCTGCATGCAACCTGCAGTGATACCATCATGAATTATGCCACCTCTGTCTGTCTAATGTGTAGAACTGCTCTTGTATAGGAGAGGCTCTGGAAGATGTATTATTAAGGGGGAAACATGCCAAAACATAAAGAGATACAAGCTCTGAGAGAACAGATGCCATTAACCCAACCAGCTAAAAAAATGGTTGCTTCATTAATCATTTGCACTTTTTTTTTTTTAAAGAAATGGATACTTCTAAGATCAGAAATATTAACCTGGGGACACATTTAGAATTTTAATATACTTTTGCTTTTTCAAAAAACGTAACTTTTTTATTGCTTTAAAGGTCTGGCCAGTCCTTGATGGTGCTACAACTGAATTTCAATAATCATTGGTGCTGTGTTCCGTTTTAAACAGCACAGATAAAAGCAAATTGATCTCTGTTGGGATCAGACCTATCCTGAAGAGGACACTGTATTCATTACATGGTTATCCCTACAATATAAGTAACATGCTTAAAGCTGAAGCCGTGGTTCACGTACTATGAAAGTGTTATTCAGCATAGGACAAATCCTGCAGCATTTAATGAGAGAATATAGTTTCTTCCGAAATCTCTAGAAGATTCTGATATCCTATTATGTTCTTCTGCTAACTCTCTCTGCGAGGACTGGAACTGCTGTGGATGGTCAGGAAATGAACAGGCACCAATTTACCAAAAAGGCAAACAAGGAGGAAGCTACTGGTTTTCCAAATTTATTGACTTACCTGGCTCTCAAGTTATACATTGGTGGCGGGTGAGCAATCTGCGGCCCTCCAAATGTTGTTGGACTCCAACACCCATTATGTCCATGCAGGATGGTCAGTGGTCAAGGATGATGGGAGTTGGAGTTCAATAACATTTGGTTTCCAATTCCTGTTTTAGAGCACCCAGAGACAATCTAAGCTTACACAGTGGGGGTGGGGAATGAACATGTCTCATTGAAACCAAAACATGTCCATGATTTCCTCATGCTATCTATTCCTTTCCTAACTTGTTGTTTGTTCAAGGCTTTCTCAAAACGAAGTTCCATGAAGACTTTTGGGGCGCATTCTTCTCACTGACAGAATATTCTGCTGGAAATGCTGGGTCGGTTCAGCTCATCCATATGCTGCTTTCTGCCTTGTGAAAGGAGTCCCAGAAGAATGCAAATGGTATGGGAACAAACGCCGTAAAGTAGGAGGCTCTTTATATAATGAGAAAGCCACATTTCCAATTAAACGAAAGGCAATTTAAGCCTTGCAGAATGAAAAGCCTAAAGCGCTTCATGAGTTTGTCCGTCTCCATTGTGTTTATAATAATGTGACAGACATGAAGATGTTTTCCTAGGGCACAGACAAATAAAAAGATAGATGATAGATAGATAGATGGATAGATAGATAGATAGATAGATAGATAGATAGATAGATAGATGATAGAGAGATAGATGATAGATAGATACATGATAGATAGATAGATGATAGAGTTTCCCTATATGAAAGGAAGGAAAACACATTAACATTATTTTGCTTGAATAAGATAGCCACAGATTTAAATATTTCTGATCGACTCAGTTGAGAGATGTCTGAAACTGGTTCAGCTGTGCTGGTCCACGTGGTTGTCACATAATTGGGTGGGGAAGCCTGAATGGTACAGTCCATGTAATGCCCTTTGAGTAAGCAGCATGGAAGAGGCTAGGCACTTGCTTATACTCACAACATCATCTGGCAGAGCACAAGACTGCTGCCTGGACAACCTGACTTTTAGACCATTCCTCTGCCACCAGATCTGCTTGTGTGTTTTTACACTAGGGATGGGCAAATCTATCAATCTTGGTTTCTTTGATTTTTCCCATCTTCAGCTCTCCACATTTCCACATCCCTTTGCCATGTTTTAAACTCATGAAAATTCATCAGCGTCTTCGTACAAATTTCTCTTCATATCCACATTTTTGGGGGTATGCAGTTTTGCCTAATGCACATATCTTTGCCTCACAATTGCCCATAATATAATGCATGTTTGTGTCCCTCCCCAATATATACAGTTTTATGCATGTGTTATCTTTGTACATGCATTTATGCACACATAGCACGGCTGGAGAGATGCACTGGAAAATTCAGAGAACTGTGAAATAGCTGCATTTTGGTTTGCATTTGGTTTGGAAATTGTGAATCAGTTGCGTTCCCCTTTAAATGTGAACTGAATTCTGCACGATCCACACTACATATACAAGTGCATGGAACCATATCTTCCATGTGTGTTTATGTAAGTACCACTTTGGGAAAATCTTTAGTCAAGACGATTGTGTGCCACAGGGGTTATTGCAGTGGACACAATTACTTTAGCAATGCCAATATTACCTTGCTTATGGTGGGGTTGGGGGTTGGGAATTAACAACAACCAACAAATGCCAATACTGATTAATATAAAATATGTAGTAACACAATATGGCTGATGGTGAATAAAATGCCATTTGCTGCTTAAATAGCAGCTAGAGAAATATAGAACAGCAAGATCATTGGTTGTTGCACATTACAAAGACTGTCCAAATTAATGTCGCCTGGACAATAAACTTAAACATTTTGCACTGCAGATATTGATAGAGATATTTGCTTACATGGAATGAAGATGGCTGCTAGGGAATATGCCAAATGAAGGCCACTGGGGAGGGAATCCTGATTGACTGGGCTTGGACTAACATGAGTGTTCAAAGACAGTGAGATTAGGGAAACGAGAAAGGTAGAGAGAGAAAGGAAGAACAAGATGCAAAGAATTACCTGTCCTGAGAAAGGGAAATGGTCGCCTGAATTTTACCAAGACACGCAAGTGTTGTGAGTAAGTCTGGAATTTCTGGAAATGATTTTTTTTTTTAAGCTAATGAGCGACCACTCACTTGCAGATGGCCTGCAAAGAGGCTAATCTTGTGAGCGATGTAAGGCTGGACAAACTCACAGTTACAATGCTAATTTTCACTTTCCCAGTGTTCCTCACGCCCAATGTGTCACTATTGTGAGCATGCTTGCTCACATGGTAGACATCTTGGAGTAGTTATATGCACAAATAAGATGGTAGCCATAGCATCTAAACAAGGGGTGCACAAGCACCCCACTGCTTACCTCAAAAGGAGACGAATCTAGTCCAAGTCGCTTCCCTGGTTTGGAAATATATTGGGGTGCAACCACTGCCTGCCTCCTTTCTGTGCCCCCAAGGTATGGAGGAAGTAGGTGGCAGTGTTTTTTTTGTAAAAACAAGGTGAATGCAGATCTTGCACCTGAGCACTCCGGCAGGGGTGTTAGCAAAAGCAAGACTCTACCAAATACTCTTGATATCGAACTAGCTCTTAATTGCACAATGAATAAGATCACACATTTCATTTATTTTGCCATTCTTTTTTCTTCCACTTCTGTTTTGATAGAAAAGAAAGAGGGATCATATATATTTTCAAAAACTTGTACAAAAATGGCTTTTGAATAATGAAATCTCCATCTTCTTCATTATTATTTTTAAAATGCAAAACAGAGAAGAAGAGAAAGAAAGAAAAAAAACCTTCCACGTTTCAATACCTGAGAGTTATAAGTGTGACAAATCCAGTCTTGCTATGAATTCTGGTTTTTATAAAAAGGCTACTTAGGGACGAGATAGTTTTAGATCTAAGAAACATGTAAAAATGACTCATTGTTAATGGGGTGAGCTCTTTGCATTTGGATTAGGGTTAACTGACAGTAACCAGTCACCTTTTATTCTCACAGATTCCGCCAGAGGAATGCTTTGTGCAGGTCTGAAAAAGATAGTATTAGGTGTTCCATTTATACTATTGATCTTAATAACCTACTCTCATAAATACCTACTTTATGACATCAATAAAAAAGGGAATAGTGGCAACTCCTAACAATGGAAAATTGTTACTTTGTAATTGAAGTCTTTCAATGAGCATCTCAAAGAGTCACCATAGTGGTACAGGAGTGATATTTTATTGCCAGTGTTTAAATATCTGTCCAGAGAGACTCCTCTCTTCTTTTTCTTCTTCTTTATTTAACAGCTCTAATTAATTGAGCACACTCCAGCTTCTGGGTTCCTATGGTTATCAGAGCTTTTCTTTCCCATCTGTGATTCTTTCCCCCTTTCACTCATAGGCATAAAAGGCACTCTTCCTCCATTCAGGGCCAGGATGGGTGCAGGAGAGAGAGGGGGAATTTAGGCTGAATTTAGGCAAAGTGAAGAAGAGGAGGGCCCTTTATTGAAAATATCTTTTTATAATATGTGACTGATGAATGCTATCTGCTGTTAAGAGAGAATGTCAAAAGGAGTTTATATTATATTGTGTGTGTGTGTTGGGGTGTGTAAGAATTTTTTTTGTTACATTACTCAATTTGTTTTTTCGATGCTAAAGACCTTATTAATTTCACAATCTGATTTTAATTTGTTATTTTAAGTTTTCAAAAGTCTTAAAATATTGTTAATTTTTCCTATTTCTTGTTTTATCTTTTTTTTTTTAGTAAACTGCTTTGAGGTGGGGTATTTCCCTCCCTCAATTAAGCGATGTATAAATTTTATGCAATAAGAAATAATAATAAAAAATAGAAAAGCCAATAAGCCAAATCACATTAGTTACTCTATTCATTTATTTTAATTTGGATGCTTGTTTAATTTTCATTTCCTCCTACAACATATGTTAGCAGCAGAGCTTCCATTTAATTCCCAAAGAACTCCAGAATTTCTGGGCAGGGGTGATGAACGAATGACCCTCCAGATATTGTTGGACTATAATTCCCATCATTGCTGATCATTGGCCACTCTGGTTGGTGCTAACAGATTCCTATCCCTGTTCTGAGGCATTCCTTGTTGGGGGGGGGGATGGTAGCAACCATAAAAAAATGCTCCCCACCCACTGAAGACAATTTCCCCTCTGGAAAACAGCCAAATGGTACAAGAACTGGGTTATTCCCAAATGGGACTAAGTTTGAGATGCTACTTCTGGTGTATAAAGCCCTATTCAGCTTGGCACAAGAATACCTAAAATATCAGTTCACCCTTATATACCCAACTGATTAATACACTCTGAAGGAAAGCACCTCCTGCAGATAACATCTTATCAGGAACTCCATTTCATACAATATAAGAATCAAGACCATATTTCTCCCATTAAATATTTGACTGCACCATCTCTGTTGTCTTTTTGGTGCCTACTGAAGAAAGAACATCCTCTTTGATCTTTTAAGTAGATGTTTTAATTACTTTTTTGCTTGTGTGTTTGCTGCCCTAGGTTTCTTTAGGAGGAAGAGAGTGGGATATAAATTTAATAATATAAAACTTGGGGGAAATAAAATGTCAATGGCCATGAACGGCTGCCACAATCAGTGCTGCTGGAACAAGGAAATAATAAGTCTCCCAGCCCTAAATAAATAAGAATGAAAGGGTATGAACTGAAAATGGTGTCCATTTTCCCCCTTTAAGTATTATTTTTATTATTATTTACCCACCTTATGAAAGGTCCCAGGGTTGGTTACAACATTAAAACACAATTTAAACCCTCACAGTGATCTCCCTTCATCTCCCATTCTGCTTCGGCTGTATCAAAAAACATTTTGTGAGCAGAAACACACCAACTACAGATCAGGCATAGGCAAACTCGGCCCTCCAGATGTTTTGGGACTACAACTCCCATCATCCCTGACCACTGGTCCTGTTAGCTAGGGATGATGGGAATTGTAGTCCCAAAACATCTGGAGGGCCGAGTTTGCCTATGCCTGAACTAGATTCCACCCTATGTCTCACATGGGCTTGACGGCATAGTGTGGGGTCTGCACTCCACAGACACTGGTGAGCTGAATGGGACAGGCATAAAACTGGTGGATAGTTTTGAGGGATCTTTCAGACCTATGGTTCCATGACTCAAAGGCATACCAGCTGCTTTTCATAGCATTAAATCTTGGGAAGATCCGGTGCATTCCCAAAGCACTGAAGATGTAATTCCACATTAACACTCCACTTTGGGATCATTAAAAAGAAACTGATTCCCCTGTAATGTTTTGACCAGTGTTGGAACAGAGTCTATTCCGTTGACACGGTAATGGAAGTTTCACTTGCAACTCCAACTTGCCCCTTGAAATTTGATCTGAACACCTGCAAAAAGACAGTTCCTGTAAGGAATCACAAGGAGAAGTCCTGGTCACATTACTGATCAACAATTGAATTGAGGGCAGGGTCCACTATAAAGTGAGATGATGATGATGATGATGATGATGATGATGGTGGTGGTGATAATTTATTTATACTCTGCTCATCTGGCTGAGTTTCCCCAGCCACTCTGGGAGGCTCCCGACAGAATATTAACCACAATAATAAAAAGCGATCAAACATCAAACATCAAACTTCTTTTTTTGCAGTTGGAAAGCTGATAATATGCAGTTTGAAAAGCACATAGGCATCATGTGTTTATTAAGCACTCAGATGACAGGCAATGCTGGGGACAGCATGCAGACATATTATATAAAGGCAGAATGTGCTCAGTTTCCATGCTTAAACTGCCCAAACCATATTGAAAACATTTCTTCATTTTTGGCTGTAACCTCCTCTCACTCACCTTCCTTTGGGGGCAGGTAACTCTTCCTGGAAATACCTTTAAAGTTGGAAAAGTGATAAAGTCCCTTCTAGATTAGAATGGATCCAAAAAATGACTGAATATGTGGAACTAGACAATTTATCAGAAAAAAATAAACCAAAGGAAGTATTTATCTCAAAATGGGAAGTCTTTAAAATTTATTTCAAGAATAGCAATGACAGTTTAAAGTCTGCAGCAGCATTTGAATAGCTTCAGTAGTAGTTTCAAGTATGATATAAGATTTAAGATAGAACAAAGACTATAGAAAAAGACCATTTCTATGTTAGGATCTTGTGAACACTATTTATTGTATTGTTTCTTTTGTTGTTTGGTGGTGATGGATATTTGTCTTTTCTTTAGTGATGTATTAAAGTGCATAATAATAATAATAATAATAATAATAATAATAATAATGAAAT
Organism: Podarcis erhardii; assembly: GCF_964252035.2. Taxonomy (NCBI): domain Eukaryota; kingdom Metazoa; phylum Chordata; class Lepidosauria; order Squamata; family Lacertidae; genus Podarcis; species Podarcis erhardii. Next base: position 18,841,354 of record NC_138497.1, read on the forward strand.
ACCTTTAAAGTACCCCCTTTTCCTGTCCATTAGTTACTGAGCTAATGCAGGTTTGTAAATGGATCATCACTGTACATACAGACTGCTGGTTCCTATGGAGAACCAGTCACTGATTTGGGTGATAGCAAGGAGCAATGGGTGTATTTCCTTTTTTGAAAAATGTGTGGTGTCTGAAGGGAATTTGTGCAGTTGGGAAATCTTCTTTTAACCCCTCAACTTGCATCCCATCGTGCCCTTCCACCAAGCAGGCCCACTGTCCTCAAATGCTGTGGCGGATGGTGTCTTGTCACCAGTGTTGACATAATATTCAACCATCTGTCCAGCTTCCTTCCTGCATGTGGATTGGGGCCCCCACCATCAAGGCCACTCTACCTGGCCGCAAAACGCCTTAGCCTAGCACCAGATAAAATTATTCTAAAATAAGCCGTCTGGTTATGATATGTGTGGAAGTTGATAACACTTGGCCCCAGGTGAAATTAGGACGTAGGCATGAAGCAAAATTATATCACGGCTATCATTTTAATGGTTGTATAAAAGGGAAAGTATGATCTAACTTTTTGACACCTGAAGATACAGATGGATCTTTCCCACACATACACATGCAGTATTTAATTAAGTTACTGACAATTTGCTGCCCTTTGATGGCACTCGAAATATGTCGCCTGATGATACCACTGGCGATGAGAGCAGCAGGCGCTGACGGAAGGTTTTGACTGAAGTTTCATGGAATGTGCAAAGCATTAAAACAGAATGCTGTTAATTGCAGGGCTGAAATAGATATGGTAAATGCACTGTTGCATATTCTGCCCCCTGCCCGCCCTGGTGCAGTCCTGATCTTGATTGCCCCCTCCCCACAGCTGAACATATAGAAATGTAATTGCACATGTAATATTGCATGCATCTTCCAGTTCCATGGTTTGCACATATTTTACTTGCAATTCAGAGTTTGGACATTTCATGCAAACAGCATATGGGTGGAATTGTTGTCCAAACACTTTGAAGTGTAATACCGACAAGGGAAGTCAAGATGTAATGTTTATTGTGGGATTATTAATATTATAACTGGCTGGGGTTTTTTGTTCAAATCAGCCATTGCTAAATGCCCCAAAAGCCTCTTAAATAACTGCACATTCAAACAATGGGTTGGAGATTTCTTTTAAGAACAGATTGTGAAAGCAGGGTTGGAGAACATTTCCTTTTCTGTGTACACACCATACATATAAAGCACCCCCTGCAAGAATACTGGGAATTGTATTACAATCCCCAGGATTCTGTGTGTGTGTGTGTGTGTGTGTGTGTGTGTGTGTGTTTTCCCAGTAGTGATGTATGGAAGTGAGAGCTGGACCATAAAGAAGGCTGATCGCCGACGAATTGATGCTTTTGAATTATGGTGCTGGAGGAGACTCTTGAGAGTCCCATGGACTGCAAGAAGATCAAACGTATCCATTCTTAAGGAAATCAGCCCTGAGTGCTCACTGGAAGGACAGATCCTGAAGCTGAGGCTCCAATACTTTGGCCACCTCATGAGAAGAGAAGACTCCCTGGAAAAGACCCTGATGTTGGGAAAGATGGAGGGCACAAGGAGAAGGGGACGACAGAGGACGAGATGGTTGGACAGTGTTCTCGAAGCTACCAGCATGAGTTTGACCAAACTGCGGGAGGCAGTGGAGGACAGAAGTGCCTGGCGTGCTCTGGTCCATGGGGTCACGAAGAGTTGGACACAACTAAATGACTAAACAACAACAAAAGTGTGTGTGTGTGTGCTGCCATCTCGCTCTGCCACCCCCTTCTCTTCTCCTCTCTTCCACACTTTCTCCTTGTCTGCAGGCTGCCAACTGAGGGACAGCTAGTGGCAGCCTCAGGGTCTATCAGCCATCCTTCCAATGCATGCAAAATATTCTGTGTGAATTTAGGCTCATAAACGAGTAAATCCTCTTCATCTACTACAGATTTGAGGACAGGGTCCATTCTCAAAGGAATGCGCTTGAGCCCTGCTGGTTCAGGCCAGTGGCCCAATATAGGCTTAGAAATAAGAGTTTATGAGTAGAAATAAGTTCATGTTAGTCCATAGTCAGATTCGACGTGGGGGTCTCAGTTTCAATCATTGGTCAGAAGTCAATTATGGATCAGAAACCAGGACAGGACCCTGTTTTGATGTATTCACCTTCATCAGCTACGTGTGGGTAGATCAACGTGCGCACAGAAAAGCTCAATATACACGTTGGGCCTGTCCTGGTTTCTGATCCATGATTGACTTCTGACTTCTGCTCAATGATTGAAACTGTGAAACCCCCATGTCGAATCTGACTATGGACTAACATGAACTTATCTCTGCTCATAAACTCTTATTTCTAATTCTGTAACGAATTATTGTGTTATGCATATCTCTATGAGTTTGAGCCTGTAATCTCTATTATTGTAATCTCTATTTGAGTTTGTAATCCTTGTCAGAATACATACTTTTGAATGGATTAGTTTTTGTTACTATTGACTATTGAGTTCCGAGTAGGGACCACTCCCACTATTGAAACTTACATTGGCCTGAGTTCTTGGTGTGCTTTTTTCTTGGTATATTTAATAACAAGAACTCCAACTTATTTAATGTCAGTGACCTAATACAGCCTAGCACCCCGTTTTCACAGAAGCCAATCAGATACCTATAACAAGCCTGCAAGCAAGACCCGAGCACGAAAGCCCTCTCCTCTCCTGTGATTCCCAGGAACTGGAACGGAGAGACATGCTGTCTCTGAAAGTACAGGCAGAGCCTAGTCAACGGCTAGTGGCCTTCGAGAGTCATATTCTACATGAATTGGTCTAATCCTCTTTTAAAGCCATCTAGGTTGGGAGCCATCACGGCCTCCTGTGGGATCTAATCCCATCATTTACCTATGTACTGTGTGAAGAAGGACTTTCTTTTGTCTGTCTCAAATCTCCCAATGTTCAGGTTCATTGGATGTCTGCAGGATCTAGTGGTCCGAGAGAAGGAGAAAACTTGTTCAATTTCTCCACACCATATCTATTTCCCCCCATCTTTATCATCTTTGTCTCCTCTTTCCTGCTTTTAGGTAAAGGTAAAGGGACCCCTGACCGTTAGGTCCAGTCATGGCCGACTCTGGGGTCGCGGCACTCATCTCGCTTTATTGGCCGAGGGAGCCGGTGTACAGCTTCCGGGTCATGTGGCCAGCATGACTAAGCCGCTTCTGGCGAACCAGAGCAGCGCACAGAAACACCGTTTACCTTCCTGCCGGAGCGGTACCTATTTATTTACTTGCACTTTGACGTGCTTTCGAATTGCTAGGTTGGCAGGAACAGGGACCGAGCAATGGGAGCTCACCCCGTCACGGGGATTCGAACCGCCGACCTTCTGATGGGCAAGTCCTAGGCTCTGTGGTTTAACCCACATTAAACTAAAAGGACCCAAATACTGCAACCCTTCCTTGTCGGGTGGTTCGTTCATGCCCTTGATCATTTTGTTGCCCTTTTCAGAACCTATTTTGGTCTGTCCACAAACCTACAGCATGGTCTGGTCCTTAGAAATGAAGGGGGGAAATAGCTAATGTAATTACCACAGGAATGGGGGAAATGGGGGTTATTGGCCTTTTATTAGACAGTAGAAAATTTGTAAATTCCTAGGCGTTATCATCACATTTCCAGGAGTAGGACAAAGGAGGTATTTCAGCCCTGGTATATCCAATGCTTCCATAGACAGTTGTGTAAGTGATGTCTGTCTATATATGTTGAGGCGGGGAAACCATAAATGTGGTAGAAAATGTCCAGAAAAAACTGAAGTAATCCTTTCCTCTTGCTTCTGATTTCATGATAATTTGGAATTCTTGGGAAGCTCGTTATCCAAGTGCCCAACTTCATGTGCTTAGGAGGCTCAGCCATAAATAGAAATTCCAACATCTAACTCTTTTTGCAGTACTATAATAATCTCCTTTCTATTTAGCCCCATCCAATGCTATCAGGACAACATTTTTCATTGTACTGCATCCACATTAGAGGGAACACAACACAATGCTTACCTCCATACCATGAAATAAAACAATGTTCTTGACATTTCCCCCCAAAACACATTTGAATGCTGTTTGCAAATCGACCTTGTGAATAAATTAAATAATAGCTTGTGAAAATGTCCTCCAGCACTCTGCCCCCTCTCTTCCCCTGAATGCATGCAAACACAGAGCAAGGTTGTTTACATTTCTTTTACGGTGTCTGGGAATTATACAGTAGATCGGTGCACATGAGTGTTGTCTTTGGGTATAGTTGTCATTTGTGCTCAGTGGGTTGCACACAATTTTGGTATGATTTGCCCTTCAAGTTGTCCAATTCTCTCTCCTGTCCCTGATGACCTGCATATTAAACTTCTCCGCTGCAAGACTCCAGATTTTGGGGGTCCCTTCCATTTGTCAGACTCATTATAGCCACTCAATTGCTCTTCTCTATTAGATATGCTCTCACCGAACCGCATTCGGCAGTCCCTCTGAACTAATGGATACCTTTCGGAACAGAGGTTTTCAAGAGTTCCTTTCAAGGAAGGCGCAGTCAGTATCATTCTAGGGAAGACAATAAATTTGAATGTAGAGCTTGTTTTCCTTGGCAATGGTTTGGAATTTTCTCTCTCTCTTGGAAACTTGAGCTGTGGTGGACCTATAGTGGGCAAAAGAGCCCAGTTTACTTGCACTGGAATTTTTTGTTGTTGTTATAGTGTTTGTTGAGATTAAAAAGAAACTTATCAGGGAGAATATGGCTTGGAGCCAGAGAGCCTCTTGCACCAGGTGAAAGTACTTCTGCTCATAAAGGGTGGGGGAGTTCCCGAATTTCCACCAATACTGCCTCAGCTGTAGCCCCCCCAAGCATAACTGAACAAAAGTCTAAAAAGGTAAAGGTAAAGGACCCCTGACAGTTAAGTCCAGTTGCAGACGACTCTGGGGTTGCGGTGCTCATCTCGCTGTACAGGCCGAGGGAGCCGGCGTTTGTCTGCAGACAGTTTTTCCGGGTCAACCAGAGCAGCGCACGGAAACGCTGTTTAACTTCCTGCCGGAGCGGTGCCTATTTATCTACTTGCATTTTTGGCATGCTTTCGAACCGCTGGGTTGGCAGGAGCAGGGACCGAGCAACGGGAGCTCACCCCATCGTGGGGATTTTGAACCACCAACCTTCTGATCGGCAAGCCCAAGAGGCTCAGTGGTTTAGACCACAGCGCCACCTGTGTCCCGAACAAAAGTCTAGAGGATCCCCAAATGTTCAGACGCAGTTGAAGGATTGCAAGTCAAGACATGCAAATCTATCCATTTCAGCTTCTCACTTTTTCCATCTTAAATTCAGTTTTCCACAATTCCACATGCTTTGTGAATTTTTTTTAACAGTCCTATTGAAAATTCATCAGCATTTTAATGCAAGTATCTCCCAATATACGCTTTTGTAATATAATTTACATATGCTTGTATGCCATTTTGCATCATAAGACACATTTCCGCAGAGCAATCCCCCCCCCCCAGGATTATATTATTACCCCTAATATGTTCATTTTTGTGGACACAGCACCCCTGTATGTGCATTCCTATACACAATACTTGGCTGGAGAGCTGCATCACAAAATTCGTGAAGGTGTGAATACCCAAGGATTGCTTTGTTTTGATTCTTGTTTTGTTTCAGAAAGTGTGAATTAGGGAGGTTCATCTTTAAAAGTGAACTGAATCAAATTTATCCCCCAACCCGCACTGCAAGGGCATTCAGATTCCACCACAGGATCAAAGCCTGATGAAATGTTTTTGCATTAGCTACCAGCCACTGCAACAGATAGGATTATATGTCTTCTATATATTCTCCTTGATATACATTTTCTCTTTATTCTAAAGACTGAGAACTTACTGAAAATGATGACTAACTAGAAACAGGATAGAGAAGTGATTTCTATCTAGAACTGTCTCTGCATTGCCCACTGGTTGTAAACATTTTTAAAAAACTTTATGGAGAATTAGCAACTGATTTTACTCATTCGCCTGCTCATCCCTTCCTTTCCCCCATTCCCATTCCAGATTGTAAGCCTGGAATTGTGTTATTTTCTTCATCTCTGAGAAGTGCCTAGAAAACATTAAGCACAATAATGCTGTAGATCAGTGTTTCCCAAACTTGGGGCTCCAGCTTTTTTGGACTACAATGCCCATCATTCCTACCTAGCAGGGCCAGTGGTTGGGCATGATGGGAACTGTAGTCCAAAAACAGCTGTAGATGTTGTTGCAGAGCATGAGGTTTCTATTTTCAGTCCCAGTGGTACAGATCATGAAATATCATTGTTGGGACCTCGTGAGTGGATGGTTCCAGGAATGTTTTGTTTTGTTTTGTTTTGTTTTTAACTCCACAACGTTTGACATTTCAGCTCTTTTGAATTCAACAGCTTGCCCTCTGTTTTCAAAGATATTTTTATATTTGGTTTCAGTGCTTTAATACAAAAGCTCCCGAGTGTCAAAGCCCAGCTTGGCTGTATGGATCTGAATTTGAATAACTTTGTTTGGAATTTTACCTTCCTAAACCACAATGACATCTTCGTCCCCGTCGCTGTATGCACTTTTAACACTGTCCCCCTCCCCATCTCCTGTGGTTCTGTAATATAAATCCATCTGGTCTTGGGCCATTCTGGGTTGACGTGTCAACCAGACGACATCCACTGGCAACAAACATTTGGTTGTTATAATGTTCTGCTGTTTTGCTTGACCTTTCCTGAGAGAAAAGGATAACTTTGTTCATGCCTGGAAACTTTCACATGGGGAAATGTGTATTGTTTTCATGATGACGATGGGTAATTTTCCACTAGCAGCATTGCCAAAAAAAGAATTATTGTGGCTGGATATATGACTTGTTTACCTATTTTCCAATGTCGTGGAAACTTTTGTGACTGCTGTGTTGTCTTGAGACACATAAGATGCCCATCCGAAAGGCAAATACCAGAGAATGCTTTCATACCACTGATAGAATAACTGTACTCTAGACCAGAGGCAGACAATGTTGGTGCCTTCTAGATGTTTTGGACTACAACTCCCATAATCCCTAGCCAACAAGACCAGTGGTCAAAGATGATGGGAATTGTAGTCTGAAAACAGCTGGAGACCCAAGGTTGGGAAACACTGCTCTAGCTCAGGGCAGACAATGTGGTGCCTTACAGATGTTTTGGACTACAACTCCCATCACAGACAATGGTCAGGGAAGCTGGGAGTTGTGGTCCAAAATATCTGTAGGGCACCACATTGGCTACCCCTGCAATAGACTTTCACTCTTGCTATACTTAGTTTCATAACTTTGCTTTGAGATCCTGCCCTGCAAAAGCCTATGAAACAGGTGATAGGATATCAATTAACTGAGAGAATGGATAAAGCAAGGCAGGGAATAGCCATGCACCTCACATGAGCTTTCTCTCTCTCTCGTTTTATTATTTATATGCCGCCCATCTGACCTGTTTGCCCCAACCACTTTGGGCAGCTCCCAAGAAAATATCAAAACCACAACAAATCAAACAAAGTCAAATAGTTATTTGTCTCTTAGACATCTGATGGGAGGCCGGGCACCACTACTGAGAAGGCTCCCTCTAACTTCACTTCTCACAGTGAAGGAATATATATTTACAGATGCAGCACTGACAACAGAAATAATGGGCAGCAAGATTCTGTATTCCTAATCCAAAAAATTAACAACCCGGGAAACTGGAGGGCAGCTGCACCCACTCCAAAGATGACTGGTTATTCTGGACACAGTTTTTGTTGCCGTGGAACAGAATTGCAGTTCAAGGAAAGTGCTAGTTTTTCTGATTTTTTTTGTTAGTCCTTCCTGGAGGGGCTCCCCTGCCACCAAGTTTGTGCTGTTAATATTTCTGCTGTGCCAGATATGGCCTTCATTTGCAAAGGCTGGCAGTGGATTGCTTGTCTTGTCTTTCCTCTTAACAGTTAAAACACTAACAACCTTATACTCCACATCCAAAACATGGTGTTAATGCTTATTTTCTATTCCTTTGCTGTTGTGAATGTAGCACAATATATAATGATTCCAGAGTGTGGAATTTTGCCTTAGTATGATGCTTCCAAGGTCTTTTTTAAGCTGTGTGTTTGTGTGTGTGTAGGCCTCTGCCCATGATTCTCAGCCAACAACTGCTGGAGTCAATTCAGCCTGTGGTGAAGACCCTGCACGTTATTTTGGCAATATAACCTGGGTTTACTAAGATAGTATGTATGCAGGAACAACCAATCCTCTCCAGAAAATGCCCTTTTCCATGCTGTCCTTGCTCCAGCTGGGATTCTTTCTGGTTATGCAACCATCAGATGGGTACAGAATGATGTAAAATGTTGCTGGGGAGAATTAGTGGGCAGAGGGAGGGCAAAGGATACCACCTCAAAAAGAAAAAAGAGGCAGCTGTACAAAATATAGTTCCCCAATGAATTTCACAGAAAGCACTGAGGGAAGCATTTAATGCTTATTGTTAAAAAATAGTTTGGGGCAACTTTTCATTTCAGCTCTCCTAGGAAGCAGGTGGCAATGTTAGAGGAAGAGAGAACCAATAACAGGAAGAAGGACCAATGAAGGTCAGATGGATTGCCGGCTTCCTCAACCTGGTTCCCTCCAAATAATTTGGATTTCAACTTGCCATCTTCCCTGACCCATGCTGGATGGTGCTGAGGGGAATTGTAGTTCTTCAGTCGCTAGAGGCCACCAGGTTGAGAAAGGCTGGACAAAGAATTATCAACAAATTCCCGAAAGACCAAAAAAAGAAAATCAAAGGCACTGGTGAATGACATGTATCTCTCTTTTTGGAAAGCTTTCTTTCTTTGAAAGTTGGCCCTGGTGGGAATAAGTGCCCCCAAGTGCACCGTATCTTAACTCTGCCTCCCACAGACCTTTATTTTAGATCAATGTTGTCGACAAGAACCTTTTCAAAGTTCTGCCTTCCCATCTGAAGTGAGTCTGTCCCCCTTATCATTGATCCAGACCAGATTGGTTTTATTAAAAACAGAAGTTCCTCCCACGACATGTGGCGATTATTTAGCACTCTGCGTTTTTCCTGTAAATACCACGAAGCACTGTTAGCCCTCAGTCTGTACACAGAAAGTGCTGGCGAGCTTGCAAAATTAAAAGAAGAGCTATTTCTAGTGTGCGAGTTTGAAGTCTGCTCTGTGCCTACTTTACTATAGTCATCGAGGTGGCGGGGAATGGCAACCAGATGATTAGGCGATCAGCGTAAGGAAAGGTCTAAAATAAAGACTTGGTTAGAGGCTGTTCAGCTACTACATGGTGAAAAGAAGAACACAAAACCCACATGCATGTATACTGCTCTGTGTGTACACAGTGCAATTTATCATTATTTAGTAAACTTACTAGCTGCTTTTCTTAAAACTTAAAATCACTTACTGCAATACATAAATGCAACATACATTAAAACCAGCATGAAACAAAACATCGAAAAATCTACAACCTTCTCATAGCTGAAAGACAGGATTAAAACATCTCAACCACACAGATAATTAAAAGCCAGAGGCCTGGGAGGAAAAATGTTTTTGCCTAGCATCTAAAGACATGTAATGATGGCACCAGGCAAGCCTCGCTGGGGAGAGCATTCCACAATATACACATGAGAACATTCACCAAGTGAGGTAAACATGGATTCCATACTATTTCCTAGGCAGCAAAACTTTCCGTGTAAGGTGGAGACACTTTGAGCTCAAATGGCAGTTTGAAAGGGAAGATGGGGCCTGGCGTGTGTATGCTCCTTTTACTTCTGCCTCAGTTAATCAGGATATTATTCTTATATTATATGCCACCTGAGGTCAAGATGGCGTACAGAGTCCTCACCCTCTTCATTTTACAACTGTGGTAGGCTATGCTGAGAGACAGTGGCTGCCCCAAGTGCTGCTGCTGCTGCTGCTGCAGCTTCTTCTTCTTCTTCTTCTTCTTCTTCTTCTTCTTCTTCTTCTTCTTCTTCTTCTTCTTCCACTCATAGCCGAGTTAGAATAGAATAGAATAGAATAGAATAGAATAGAATAGAATAGAATAGAATAGAATAGAATAGAATAGAATAGAATTTATTATTTATACCCTGCCCATCTGTCTGGGTTTCCCCAGCCACTCTGGGCGGCTTCCAACAGAGTATTAAAATACAGTGGTCAGATTAGTAAGATTGTCTTCCATAAACACGGTTTTAACAGTGGGTCTGTAAGTGACTGTGGAGGCCAATTCTGGATCCACACGTCCTTCCACAGTGGGGACATTGGTTTCTGGGCAAGAGTTGATCATGGTGAGGATTTGCCAAGCGTGCCTTCCTCTTAGCACGTTTCTCCCTTTTGTTCTGAGTTTGAGCATCTTCAAAGCCCATGATGCCTTTGGTAAAGGCTGTTCTCCAACTAGAGTGCTCACAGGCTAGTGTTTCCCAGTTGCCAGTGTTCATACTAAGCTACATGGCTGAGGGGAAATCTGAATCCGGGTCTCTCAGGTATTAGACCAACCATCTAAACACTGGCTCTCACATTTAGCACACTACACACTACAGTAGATTTACGTGGTTTTGTATCCTTTTTCTGGTTGTTCCTTATTCCTTCCTGGAAGGCCTCCCTTGCCACCAAGTTGGTGCTGTTAATATTTCTGCTGTGCCAGTCATGGCCTTCATTTGCAAATGGTGGCAGTGGATAACTTGTGTTGTCTTTCCTCTTAATGGTCAAAACACCTTCGAGCTTTCCCAGCTGCATGAATGTTGTGACCCCAAAATGACTTAGAAACATGATACAAACACTAAAACCAACTGCATCAAACACAACCACCCCCCTGAAACTAACCGGTTTCTGCCATAGGGGGTCCATTTTCTACAGTTTTAAAACTAATTTTCTGTTACTTTTTCTAAACATTTTAGTTGTACATCGCTTTTGGAATAATAATAATAATAATAATAATAATAATAATAATGTGACTGCTGAGCAGGGATTCTGTAGCAACAGACTGAACTTAATGATTTTTGAGCACCACTCCAACTTTCTGATTCTACAGCTTTAAGAAAGTGGAAGTTCAAAATAAGTGACATGGCCCAAGGTCACCAAGGAGAGAAGGAAGGAAACCCAAAAGCTCTGAAGCCTTAGGTGTTTCATCAGAAAAATCTCCACTCGTTATGCTACCATATCTGACATTCAAAACATTATGCAATCAATGCCTGCTTTGTAATATATATATATATATTTAATCCCAGCACTTTCAGTTTGTTTATCTAATGGCCCTATTGCCAGGTCCATAAAATTTGATGCTACCATTTTGTCCATTTATACTGGCAAGCGGATGTTGAAAATCCTCTGTTTACACTGCCAGTAGGAACACAGTGATTGACCTCTAACTTTCTAATCCTTTATAAAAGACATGCTTCAGTAACATTGCGCAGCAGCAAGACCGGGAGATTGGAGATTTGCAACTGTAAAAACGGTTGCCCTTTCAAATGTCACGATGCCTATTCATGTCAGGTTGGGGGGGACCTGTGGGCCTCCAGATCTCATTGGACTCCAACTCCTTCCACTGTTGGAGGCATTATGCCTCTGAATGCCAGCTGCTGTAAACTGTGGGAGGAGAGAGTGCTGTTGTGCTCAGGACCTTCTTATGGGTTTCCCATAGGCATCTGGGTGGCTGCTGTGAGAATAGGATACTAAACTAGGTTGTCCACTGGCCAGATCCAGGATCTTCTTATGTTCTCCCATTAATCCCAGCCAACACGGCCAATAGCCAGAGACAGTGGGAGTTGCAATCCAACGATTTCTGGAAGAGTACAGGTTCCCCATGCCTGCTCATTTGCTGGGGATGTTGAAAAAGACAGATCCTGATTATTTATTTCCTACTCTGGTGGCTTAAGCAGATGAGACCAATAGAAGGTTCCAACAGTCAGGAAGGTGGTTTCTGCTCGTGCTGTTGAGGGAAGTGACAGGCAGATGGGGCTCATCAACCTGGAAGGTAATCCATCTAAGAGAAGGAAAACTCTTATCCTAAACCTCCTCTGCCATGCAGGATATCTTCGGGAGAAGGAAAGGCTAAGGAGTAAACCCTACATGAATCTTTGTAACAGTTGGATGGCACCTTGTACGCCTCCTTCGGGCAACTCCTGCAGCCAAGCTGGAGCCAAACATGTTGCTCTGCTTTCCCTTGGACCACAATAGTGAGTCTTGTCATCTGAGCAGCCCAGGACTTCCACTCACACTGCCCAGGCTTGTGCCCCAGGGAGGCCACTTCAGTTTGACTTCGTCCCCAGAGGTGCACTCCATTGTCTCTTGAAACAGACAGATGTCATCATCATCAACAACAATTTTCTTCCTTTAAAATTAAAACAAGTCTGTTTCCCACCAGATCCATCTTTATAGAAAGTGTGTTCAAGTTATAAGAAAGGAGATTCCAAATGAACATCAGGAAGAACTTTCTGATAGTAAGTGCTTCTTGAAAGTGGAACAAAATTCCTTGGGAGGTTGTGGACTCTCCTTCATTGGAGGTTTTTAAGCAGAGGTTGGGTGGCCACCTGTCAGGGGTTTTTTAGCTGTGATTTCTGCAATGCAGGAGGCTGGACATTCTATGATTCTGTGACAGATGAAATGTTTCATCCCACCCACTAACCATTATCTATACTTGCAATCTTGTTTGAATAATATGTTTAGCTCTAAAATGATGACTGAGCTCTGGTCCCGAGAGTTCCCTAGGAAAAGGGGTTAGCTGCTCTTAGAACTGCAGCTCTGTGAGGGGAATAACTCTCAGCACCCTTAACAGAATACAGCTCCCAGGATTCCTTGTGGCTGTTTAAAGTGCTGTGCTATTGCTTTAAATGGGCCTTAATTTAACCAGATTTAGGAATCCAGACCAAGCAGACCTTTTTTTTTCTTTTTGCCAAGTATGTAGTAAATGTTCTTTGGAATAAACAATAAAACCATCAGATGACTTTTTGCAGTTAGTGGGGTTGCCATACATCCAGGAAATCCAGGACATGTCCTCTTTTAGGGGGCCTAAATGCCCATCCATTTGTTTTGTTTTTTTTTTACAATTTTAAGCAAATGTCCAGGTTTTGGGGAGTTTTAAAATTTCGTCGGTGAGTGGGTGGGTGACCTGGGCTCTGTCTCTGACATGGGCTCTGGTGCAGGTAAGTCCAGCTCTGTTTTGGGCTCTGGTGCTGGAGGCTCAACAACTTTTTTCGTCCTGATTTTTACCTCTGGATAAAACCCTAGCAGTTAGGAAAATAGCAGGGAAATGCACTAATAAACAACTGATTAACAGGAAGACTATATGACCACACCATAAGCAAATTGGGAAGAAATCAAGGTGAATGCTCACTATCATATTACCTCCCTACAAAACAAATCAGAATGATTAAGGTGTAGGCATCATATAAACTCTGTGTAAGTTCTGTGCAGGCAAATCAGAATGAATGCTCAATAAACAGGTCATTTGGGGGAACACTTTGCTACCTAACATCCCCTAATAGGAAATGACAGGGAGGCAGGGGTGGTAGTGGCTAGGAGTACAGAGACCTGGGGACAAAAGAAGGATGCTAAACAAAGCCACACTGTATTAATTTTGAAAAGGAAACAGAAGCTGAAATATTAGGAATCAAAGATTGCAAACACACCATATATTTAAAGCACATTTAAATCACACGAATTCACCACCAAGGATCACGGGAACTGTAGTTCAATCCCCCCCAGAGCTAAAATTCCTAGCACCTTTATCAAACTACAGCTTCCAGGGTTCTTTGTGGTAAGTTATGTCTTTTCTAAGAGTGACCAGGCAAGGCAAAGCCTGCTGTGGGTTGTTAGTATAATCTCTTGCTGCCTTGCTTTCTTTGGGAATTAATTTTTTATCCTTGGGCTTTTAAGGTGAACCCAGCTCCCTTTTAGTTACCTGAATTAAGGTGCCAAATTTACAGTGCCAAGGACCAAAATCCTTTAATTACTCACAGAACCAGATTCAGCTGGACAAAAAGCAACCTCTGCTTTCCTTTCCAAGGCAACCTTTCTTTTCATTGCTTACTTGAACTGGTCTCTTAAAGTATAATGATTCTGCATTATGCCAGGAGGATTCCTAGGTGAAGGTGAGACTGGAATCATGTGCAACAGAGGCCACATCCGCACTGTACGTTTAAAGTACTATGATACCACCTAAACAGTTTGTTAGGAGTGCTGAAGGCATACCCTCCAACATGTAGAAATTTTGAGACGTCCTATTCCATACTCTCCAACATTTCTCCAATGAAAACAGGGACATCCTAAGGAAAAGTGGGACATTCCAGGATCAAATCAGAAACTGAGACAGCTTCTGTAAATCCAGGACTGTCCCTGGAAAATAGGGACACTTGGATGGTCTGTTTTGAGAGTTCTGTTTCCCCTCACAAAGCTATAATGATCAAAGTCAGGACCAGCTCAAGACATTTTGGCACCTGAGGCAAACCACAAAATGGCGTCCGCCTGCCAGGGAAGAAGGGGTCAGTGAAGATCTACAATAGGAACAAGGGGGCGGGGAATAAAGATCTACATTGGGAACAAGGGTGGGAGAAGACCAGCAACACCTCCTATTCTCCAAGAGGTCACTGTAGAATTAGCATTGGGTATAGCTGTCAACTTTTCCCTTTTCTTGCGAGGAATCCTATTCGGAATAAGGGAATTTCCCTTACAAAGGGGGAAACGTTGACAGCTATGGCATGGGGGGGGGGTTGCTGAGGAGAAGACAAATCTGACTTCCAAGGAGTGTGCTAGATCTGATGTCCCTGAGAATCCTGCCGCCCAAGGAAGTTGCCTCACCTTGCCTCATGGGTGGGTTGGCTCTGCTCAAAGCAGATGAACAATCCACACATCTTCCCAGAGAACTCTAGGAACTGTAGCTATGTGAAGGGAATAGGGGTTTCGCAGCACCACAAACAAACTTGGACTCCCAGAATTCTTTTGGGGAAGGCATAGCTGTTTAAAGTGGTTTGTTACCGCTTTAAATGTATGGTGTGTATGTCGCCTGAATGCTGCTAGAGTAGTGCAATGTACAATTCGAGAATTCCCCCCCGCCATCAAAATAAGGTTATGAATATGCTGTCTTCATGGACATAGCCCACCCAAGGGAACTCACAACATCAGAAAAACACAGCAAATGCAACAATATTAAAATAATCAAAACCAACAAAGGCAGTAACATTAGCAGTTATTTAAAAAAGACAAGTTAAAACAGATAACAGGGACTAAAATGTCAGCTCAGAGAGCTATCTTCTACAACATAGCAGTTTTTTTGGGTGGGTGGTAATTCCTGCTTTTGGGTTTCCCACAGGCATCTGTTTGGTCACTGTGATAACAAGACACTGGATGAGATGGGTTATTTGACTGATCCAAAAGGGTTCTGGATTATGTTCTTAACGTAGCAGCAGCAGCAGCAGCAATAATAAACAAACAAACAAACAAACAATTTCCATAAGTGGGAAGTATATGTATTCTGCACTTGGGAAACAGCCCTATTACACATTTGCATATGAGTGGTTAAATAGAAAAGTTAAATGTTAGTGAGTTCCTAATACAAAGATTATTTGTGAATGAATGCATGTCATCTGCATTAGTCATCATGTCTTATTTGCTCAAGTGTATTAATGCCTCTTGATTCCACCATCCACACTTGTAGTTTATTCCATCAACTTATGTCTTTCTAAAATAATGCCTCTGTAAGTTCTTATCACATTTATTCCCTCTTTACATAAACTTAAATCCTCTGGTACAGGTTTCTCCAATGACCTCAACTGGATCATCAGACTTAATTGCATAAAAACCCTTAGCTTGTCAGTCATTTCACCTTTTAAGTACCTTTACTCTTCTTTAAAAAGGAAATCTGCCTCATTTATTTTTCATTAGTTATTAAACGGCAGAGTCTTTCACATAGTTGCACTACTTTGTTTGTACTTAACCTTTGTCTTTCCTTAAATATGGAGGTTGCTCAGACCCAGGCCAATGAAATCATACAGTGCAAAATGACAATACTGCCCTGGTACTACAAATAGCTATGGTGATTTTGGCAAGTGCATTAGATTCCATCTCTGCCCAAATTTCCTTTATTAACTCATCGCAATGGGAAATATGTGGTTCGTCCTAGTGGAATTGATCCAGTGAAGGGTCATAAGCTCAGTGGCAGAGCTTTGCATGCAGGAGTTCAACACCTGGCACCTCTGGTAGGGCTGGGAGTGAACCCTGTCAGAACTCCTGAAGAGCTGCTGCCATTCAGTGTAGACCAGTGTTTCCCAACCTTGGCTCTCCAGCTGTTTTTAGACTACAACTCCTACCATCCCTAGCTAGCAAGACCAGTGGTCAGGAATGATGGGAACTGTAGTCCGAAAACAGCTGGAGGAGATCCAAGGTTGGGAAACACTGGTATAGACAATACTGGACTATGTGTGAAGCAAGAGAAAGAACAAGCAAGTAGGAAGCATTCTTCTGCATGGAGAAGATGGAGAACTGCTCTTGGGTGACAGAGAGAAGGCAGAACTGCTCAACACCTACTTTACCTCTGTCTTCGCCCAAAAGGAAAGCAGTGTCCAACTGGGTTCTCCTTCATGGAGAGCACGTGTTGCGGTGGGAGCAACCATGACATCCCATGTTGCTGGGAGGGTTAGTTTGGATGGCCATAAATTTGATCGGACACCTTCAATTGTTGCTGGGGGAAATTTATTGGTGCAATTTTATTTGATTTATGGGAGTGCTGTGCGCAGTGTTGAGCTTCCTCTTTTCGCAGCGAGCAACGGATCACACGCCCACCCTCCCTAATTTTAGGGCTGTTCATGCTGATCTTGCTATGCCTGTCATAGGGTCGTCTGCTTAGGGGCAGGGGCCCGGTAGGAATTTTACCATTTGGCTGATTGGCTGGTGCCATTTGGGTTTTGCCTACTGCGTAGCAAATCGTCACAACTTGTAAGGTTGTGGTTAGGCATTGGTTAATTTTTGGTTGGTGGAGGGGATATGGTTGGCTGTGCCTGCCCCTCCAATGCTGCTGCTGCAAGGGTATTCCATTAAAGGAATCCAGGGGCTCGCCATGCTTTTGTCTGAATCCCTGGCAAAGGGCTAGGGCCACGCAAGAACCCCTGGGAGCATTTGGGGAGAGGTGAGAACCTGGCACCCAGCTTTTATTCTCTCCCCAAAATTGTTAATCCGTACTGACTTCCGCACGGGTGCAGTTGTCAGTTCTGTTCCTACCTCCAAGTGGGAACAGATAGTCACTAACCAATGCCTAAGCAACCACTCACATACTGTAATTCAATAAATTAATTCAATAAATTTTGTGGCCAAAATTATGCCAAAAACCAAAACAAAAATGATGTGTGAACCGTGTTTTTATTTGGGGGTGTCTTGGGGGTCCTCGACACGCAACAAAATGAACGATGCAAGGAGGAAGCTGCAGCCCAAGATAGGAAAAACGGTGATAAGATAACGCCTAGCTACTTTAAACGAATTCACATCCCTGGGGGAATATGTGGTGCTCCTAAGAAGCATGCATAGCCTCTTTTTATAATCTTTGGGAACACGTGAGGTCTCTGCAGACTGGTGGCGGGCAAATGTTGTCCCCATATTTGCAAAGGGGGTGGGGGAGAAGACCCAGGTAACTACCGAACCATCAGCTTGACATTCGATGTCATTTGTCATGGATGTTTTACCTGTGATGACTCTTGGGTCAACTCTACAGATCTACGATTCTACAAAGTAGTGTGGCTCTTCCAGTATTTATTATTATTATTATTAAAGAAAATTATTTTCATTGTTAACAAGCCACTAGGGTTCAATAATCAAGTCGCAAGTAAGTGATCAAAGATCTGCCCAGCTGAACTGCACCACTGAGGCAATGTTGATATATGATGAGCTCAAAGGAAATGACAAAAAAATGTGAAGAAAACCTGTGGATTTGTTATTCTTTAAGATGGAAACTGGGATGCTTTGTTGTTGTTTTTTAACAAAATCTCAGTGAATCAAACATGTCCCAAAATAACTGCTTATTGCTAACCCCCGTGTTCATTTATTTCCTCCCATAAAAATAGAAATAATATGATGGTCCATCACAGAAATATACAGCAAGTGTCTTGCATCAGCTATATCCATCTGGCTATCAACCATTTGCGTGAGATATGGCCTACTACAGTGGAAATAATACTTTTTCACTATCGTCTTTAATACTAGATCATAAACTGTCTTGTGTGTTTCATGTACTCCCGTAAGCCCTGTGGAAGTTAACAAAACAGCTTTCCCAAAAGATGCTACTTCTGCCAATATGATGTCATTGCTTGGGCCCAGAGTAACCTCGCCAAATGCAAAGAAAGCAAAATGCATGCTATTTCCTTATAGCCTTTTTTCCTCCATTGGTACCTCATTTGCTATGTGGGAAAATTCACTCTCGGTAGCTTTGGTGTGGACTTTCTCCCCCTCCCCGTTCTCTCTGCATCTGATGTCTTTTCAAAATGGTTCATTCCTTTTCACTTAAAGCATCCCGTTATTTTATTTTCTTTTGTTATGTGATGAGTGGAGACAAGCACTACAAACTTTTCATTTCGACCATATTTATAGCTGTATTCAGTAACCGAGCTTGATTATTAAATTTGAGCGTTATTCTGCATCAATCCACTTCTGTGCTATGTTCTCAGGCCAAGTCGTCTATGCATAGACCATAAACCAGATGTGGATCTTAACTTTTTCAGGACTTAATTTTGCCACTTGGTTTGGATCACAGAGAAGTTTTCAGACTGCTGTCTTTGATGCCTTATGTTTGCGTTCATAAAAATTATATGGAAAGTTATAAAAGGGTGATAAGACTTTCCAGTTTTACCACCAAATGGAAAAGCTGTCTGCACAAAGAATTTATAAGCATCTTGTAGCAATTTTGAAGATCTAAAATCATTTTAGATGATTATGCATTAGCAATGTTGAAAAGAATGTAAACCTAGCAGATTGTGTGTTGGACTCGTGAGGAGCAGGGTCTGCCTCCTGCTTTCTTGCACTAAGGCCTATCATATAAATAAGGGCATATGCTGAATTTCTTCAATTTCATCATAATATCCATGAGTAAGGGGAAATGCATGGCGAACATCCCAGTTGTAAAAATGCTGAACAGGAGGATGAATTTTGCAGGGGAGATATGGGACTTACTGCTTCAAATGTCTCTTTCCTACATCTACAGGGAGTAAGTAGCTAAAGCAGGATTTGGGAAGCTGTAGCCTTCCAGATGTTCTTGGACTCAAACTCCTATCAGCTCCAGTCCACGTGGCTAATGGTTAGAGATGATGGGAGTTGTAGTCCGACGACATTTGAAAGGCCACTGTTTTCTCACAATGGTGGCCGGTGACATTTTTGACATGGTAGGGCTAGAATTTCCCCAAGGGCTCATACTTATTGTTTTCCTTTCAAAAGAACTTGCACTTTACAGCACTTATTTAGGAAAGCATGCCACTCAACATGTGTATAGTGCCACTGTCTTCTCACTGAAAACATCTACAATGGTGCCTCGCAAGACAAAAATAATCCGTTCCGCGAGTCTCTTTGTCTAGCGGTTTTTTCGTCTTGCGAAGCATCCCTATTAGCGGCTTAGCGGATTAGCGCTATTAGCGGCTTAGCGGCTTAGTGGCTATTAGCGGCTTAGAAAAAGGGGGGGAGGGGAAAAACTTGCAAGACTCGCAAGATGTTTTCGTCTTGCGAAGCAAGCCCATAGGGAAATTCGTCTTGCGAAGTGCCTCGAAAAACGGAAAACCCTTTCGTCTAGCGGGTTTTTCGTCTGGCGAGGCATTCGTCGTGCGGGGCACCACTGTATTATTCTCTGCACATCCATGTACAGGGAAAGAGCTTCCATGCAAGAGGGATTTCCAGGCAAGATTTCCAGACTCTATACTTCTTATTTGGAAAGTAAGCTGAACTGAATGATGTAAGTTGTTGAATACATGTATTGTTTACGCCTACACATGCATTGCCAAAAACCTAAACAAATATATTAAAGCTTTTGAAATGTGAGGAACACTTGCTTCTTGTTGTATGCACTTTTCCTTTCCAAAAGGGATCGGTTTAACTTTTCATTATCCAAGACACTCCTTTCACTAAACTGAAAGAGCAATGTATTCCAAGCAACAGACATAAAGATGATGGTTTCATTTGAGTCAGGGCACATCGGAAAATGTAGGGCCCAGTTCTGAAAAATGTGAAGCAAGCATCTCTGCTCATGTGCAGAGTATACCAAACCAGTGAGGAATCATAATCAGCCTCTGTTGCATCGGAGATCAGGGAGAATACCTTCCAAGTTAGGAAAGAATGAGAAGTTAGTTAGTGGGATAAGCATAGATCCAAAGCGTTTCATTTCAGATATTCACTGGCAAACTCCCCCCAAAAGCAAGACAATATAAAAGAAGTTACCAAGACACAGTCAGGAACAAAATTGATTGAATTGTCCTGCTCCCTACATCATATTACTGGCATTATTCTGAATTACTCCCTTACCCTCGCGCTTCCTGCAATCCCTTTCCAGGACACTCAGACTCATTTAAATGACATAATTCAATGAAATGCACAAATACTGTACTTTTGTTTTGTGAAGTTTTGACTTCAGGAAAGTTCTCACTTTGACAGATCTGCTGTTTTTAGCCACATAGGCTCATATTGTCATCCTTGACACGTTCTACACAGGCATAAGGATTTTTCAATCAAAACCTAAAATAAGGATGGATCCATGGATCTTGAAAAGAGGTCTGCTGACCCCCCCCCTTTTTATCTGTAAAAGTAGGGCTGCCGAAAAGCTCAACAACTCCTCCCCCCCAAAAAACTCCCCCAAACAACTTCTGTGTCTGTATTTTCACTTTTTGAAATACGGAAAAGTGTCCTATTCTGCTGCAGGGAGGGAAAAGTTCACATCTCTAGGGAATGCAACATGCCTTTATGAGCACAAAAATTGCAGGTTCGTGCAAGATGGCAAGCAGTCCTTTGAAGCACCTTTGGCTACTGAATGGAGACAAGTGACAACCCACAAGACACGGAGAAGCCTTTTTCAGGTCATATCTGAGAAATGGGCTTCATTTTATATTTCACAGTATGGCTAGGCCTCTGTAGTGATTATCCCGTCTTCCAGCTATGTCATTCGGGGAACTACTCCAGACAAATCCATTTCCTACCTCTGCCAGGGCCTGCTAATGGCATGAGGAGGGAATCCCACTGCATTATGGTCTAGCTTCATGTCTTGAGCACTCCTAAAGACTATGGCCAGAAGAAACTGCCACTGGAAAGACAATCCCCTTGGGGAATGTAACAGGAAGCCCCACGCTGAATTTGGGGCTACAAAAGCAGTAATTGTATATTATCAACATCATAGTTCCATTGTTTGATTTGATATTTTACTGCAATGTAGACAAGAGTCCCCCCCCCCACTTTTAGCCTCAATTCTTTAAACACGCCAGAAAAAAAAGCAAACTTCTCTTTTAAAAAGTAAAAAATAAAAAATGATTCACCGAGGAAAATATTACAATAACCCTTCTGTTTGATAGAATAGCACTTCCACTTGGCAGGTTGCATATACAATTTACTTGTAATAATAAACTCTTTCCCCAATAAGTGCAGTTGTGGCACCCCCTGCTATTAGCGGTGCTATTTCATGCACCTAATGATAGCTAAGCAATGGAAATAATAAGGCAATTTACAAATACTAAAACAAAATAACAGAAGTAGCTGCGTTTCTCCACATCTGTAGGGTCTGTTCTGATCCATTTAGGTTTCTACTGAGTTCTGCTGAAGCATGAAAAGGGTTGTAAATCATATTTGACATACATCCCATGGGTCAGCCACCACTCTTCTAAGATAACTGAATGGAATGGGAATTGCCATGCGGGAGACAGACTGTGCAAAAAGAAAGAGAAAGTGATGTACTGTATGGGCAGGAGAAACCCCTTCCTGTCGCTGAAGGGGCGGCGGTGAGGAGAAGCAATTAGCAGCTTTACAATTAAGCAGTGGAATTCTTTCTTTTCCATCTTACGGTCTGACACTGTGGGGCTCCTGAATGAACTTTATGCATGATCATGGAAGAAGGTCAAAGGATTACCTTTGCTGTAGAAGAGTCTTTCCTATTAGGTGCCCTCCAGATGTTTTGGAATATAGTTCCCATCACCCCCAGCTATCACGACCAATGGTCAGGGATAATTGGAGTTGTAGTTTAGCAACCCCTGGAGGGCACCAGGTTCAGGAAACTTGATATATGCTCATTCACATAATACAGTGGTACCTTGGGTTACAGACGCTTCAGGTTACAGACTCTGCTAACCCAGAAATAGTACCTTGGGTTAAGAACTTTGCTTCAGGATGAGAACAGAAATTGCGTGGTGGCAGCAGGAGGCCCCATTAGCTAAAGTGGTGTCTCAGGTTAAGAACAGTTTCAGGTTAAGAACGGACCTCCAGAACGAATTAAGTTCTTAACCCGAGGTACAGTGGGTATTGCGCTTAGGAATGTTAGCACAATTCCAACACTGGTGGAAGTTTCAAGC
The DNA here is from genome assembly GCF_964252035.2 of Podarcis erhardii. Lineage (NCBI taxonomy): Eukaryota > Metazoa > Chordata > Lepidosauria > Squamata > Lacertidae > Podarcis > Podarcis erhardii. Next base: position 18,863,855 of record NC_138497.1, read on the forward strand.
AATACCAGGCGTTATCATTTCTCATTTATAATCACGCCCAAGGGGCAGGGGACTGCAAGTTATGTATATATAAAATCGTATTTTTCCAGCTAGAAATTTCCCCACCATATACATGGCATTACATGCTTATCTCTTCTTTGGTCCTGTTTAGCTCCTGTGTTTCTTTGGTACAATACCCATCTCCTCTCCAGCTTTTGCTTCCTTCCACTTATGTTAGTGGTTAGGGTTAGGGTTAGGGTCTAATGGGCATGATCATTAGCCATATAGCACGAGCAGCTACAGTATGAAGCATTGGTGTTAATAATATGTAAACAAATAAATTTTTAAAGCAGGGTGAAAACTGCTTGTGGTTCTTCATAAACATTTTCAGCTGCACATCACTTTGAAGGAACAGGCTTCCACCTGCGGGTGCTTTTGACTTTGTCCCTAATGAGGAACTTGGAATCATGCAGTGAAGTACATAACAGACCCTCCAAGTGTCCCTATTTTCCAGGGTCATCCCTGATTTAGAGAAGCTGTCGCAGTTTCTCATTTAATCCCGGCATGTCCGAAATGATATATAATGAATTGAAAAAAAATGTTTAAATTAACGTTTGTTAAAAACCCCCAGAAGCATTCTTATTAGGAATTACAGTGGTACCTCGGGTTACAGACGCTTCAGGTTACAGACGCTTCAGGTTTCAGACTCCGCTAACCCAGAAATAGTACGTCGGGTTAAGAACTTTGCTTCAGGATGAGAACAGAAATCAGATGGCAGCGACGCAGCGGCAGCAGGAGGCCCCATTAGCAAAATGGTGCTTCAGGTTAAGAACAGTTTCAGGTTAGGAATGGACCTCCAGAATGAATTAAGTTCTTAACCTGAGGTACCACTGTATAGGTACCAAGATTCCAAAAGATCAGAAGAAACTCTTCATGTATGCTACTACGGCTGCCCGGATGCTGCTAGCCCAAAGATTCAAGGAAGAGTCAACCTGGACCAAGGAAGAATGGCAGATCAAGTTGATGGACTATGCCGAAATGGCAAAACTAACAGGAAAGCTCAGGAACCAAGAAGACAAGAAATTTAAAGAAGAATGGGAAAGGTATATAATGTATATACAAAATTATTGCAAACAGGTTAAAATGTTAGCAGGGTTTTAAATGAATTTGTAATGTAATAGAAACTACAGATAATTTAGGAAGAAGAAAATGTTAGAGAAGTACTGATATGCAGATGAAAACAGAATTAAGAGGACCCATGGATGACATGGGGGGGGGGAGTCAGGAGATTCAGAGGAATGTGTAAGATATTTTGATGTAACTTTATCATTATTGTTTCTTGTTTCTTTCCTTCATTTCCTTTTTAATTTTTGAAAATCTTTGGGCTGCATCAACAGGAGTATAGCATCTAGATCAAGGGAAGTAATAGTGCCACTGTATTCTGCTCTGGTCAGACCTCACCTGGAGTACTGTGTCCAGTTCTGGGCACCACAGTTCAAGAAGGACACTGACAAACTGGAACGTGTCCAGAGGAGGGCAACCAAAATGGTCAAAGGCCTGGAAACGATGCCTTATGAGGAACGGCTAAGGGAGCTGGGCATGTTTAGCCTGGAGAAGAGGAGGTTAAGGGGTGATATGATAGCCATGTTCAAATATATAAAAGGATGTCACATAGAGGAGGGAGAAAGGTTGTTTTCTGCTGCTCCAGAGAAGCGGACACGGAGCAATGGTTCCAAACTACAAGAAAGAAGATTCCACCTAAACATTAGGAAGAACTTCCTGACAGTAAGAGCTGTTCAACAGTGGAATTTGGTGCCAAGGAGTGTGGTGGAGTCTCCTTCTTTGGAGGTCTTTAAGCAGAGGCTTGACAACCATATGTCAGGAGTGCTCTGATGGTGTTTCCTGCTTGGCAGGGGGTTGGACTCGATGGCCCTTGTGGTCTCTTCCAACTATGATTCTATGAAATAAAAAAATGATAGAGAGAGAGATATCCTGGCATGTCCCACTTTTCCTCAGGATGTCCCTATTTTCATGGGAGAAATGTTGGAGGGTATGGAGTTATCTGACCCCCTAGCCATCTGTATAGGGAAGTTTTTTAATGTTTAATGTTTTATTATATTTTTGTATACAGTCGTACCTCCACTTACGTATCCCTCTGCTTACGTAAACTTCGGGATACGTAAGTGGCAAACGTGGAAATATATTTCTGGGTTTTTGCCCCACGCACATGCACAGAAGCGCTCTACCACCATGCGTGCAAGCTCAGAAGTGGTCCCCCCAGTTGCGGAAACCTTGGGATCTGACCGGAGCTCTGGAACGGATCCTGTCCGCAACTGGAGGTACCACTGTATGTCGGAAGCTTCCCAGAGTGGCTAGGGCAACCCAGTAAGGTGAGTGGGGTATAAATAGTAAAATTATCATTATGGAATAGGGCATCCCTATTTTGATCAGATAAATGTTGGAGGGTATGGCTTAGAGTTTGAGGAGTTAAAAGTTTTGGGACTAGTAAAGACAATTTGCTAGTATTTATAACTTGAGTAAAAACTGTACAGAAGACAGTAGTGTCCAGCCAATGTATTCCACCAGTACAATGATTTCTGCTTATGCAATGGAACTCTCTCCTCTCCCCCCCCCCCGCAAACATGCCCTATGTTTTCCCCATATCTGCTCCAGAGGGTTGGGGAAAACTCCAGAATACATTTAGGGGGTGCATAGGGGCAGGGAGAGTTCCACTGCACTGATGGAACACACTAGTTAGTGCCATACTGGACTAAACCAAGGGAGCTCAATGGAGCGGTAAACGCATATTCCAGCTTTATTCCACTCTTGTTCTCATGTCCTTGGTTAATTTAAATACGCTGCCCAGATTTGCCAATCTGAGCTGCTGACTGTGGTATTGTTTAGGTAGTCAATTACACTAAGATCAAAATAAAGACACGAGGGAGGCCATGATTATTCAGGGGCTGTTTTTCTCACTTTTAACAGACCTATCTCAACTATATTCCTCAAATTTACAACCAATTAAATAGGTTAACTGGGGACAATGCTTGTAAAAACTAATCACCCTTCATTTCTGATAGTGCTTATACAGTTTCAGGTTGTACTACAAATCTTAAAAATTCCTGCTCAGCCCGCATTTGGATGCAACTGATCTGTCAATGAAGCTGATTAGAACCGTCATTTTGACTTCATGAAATAAAAATTGGGCTCTTGGGCTTTATTTTTATTGCTGCTTTGTATTTGCACATGGGAAGGGGGGGGAGAGGGGGGAAAAATCTTGATGCTTCAGACTGGATTTGTATTGCTGGAAATGAATGCGGTGGAAAGGATGAGGTAGCATGAAATCCTGACAGAAGTCCCAGATATCTGAATGTGATGATCTTCCACATTACGGTGCCAACTCCAGAAGCATATGATGAATGTGCTCTCATGTAGCAAGTCAGACATTTTATGACACATGGTGCCAATTTTAAATGGATCGGAAGTGGTGTTCACCTGCTAGTTTGCTTTGGCTGCCTTTTCCTATTTAGATCAAGCTCTATCCATGGCTCTAACTTGGGAAAGAAGAACAAAATAGCCCCATCTTTGACCAACAGCTACAAGAAAACTCCTCCGATGTCTGGTCTGGCTTGGCATTGAAGAAAACCTTTGAGATCCTTACGTGTCGTCCCTTGTTATGTGGCAGCTCTCCAGTCTAATGCTACAGGCCCATTAGTATCAGGGTATCGGCAAAGCGGAAGATTTTAAAAAAAATATTTTTTTTGATGAAGCGTTAATGCCGTTGTGGATGAAGGGTAATCGCCAATGTCATGACGTCACAGGGGGGCTATAATTGCCCATCAATCTGTAGGCTCTTTCCCTTGATCTGCAGGTTCTCATTACTGGCAATAATGTTGCTGGTGTAATCATGCATATACTTGGTATTCCTCTGGCCAGGATGAAGCTGTAGGAGCTAATGTATTCTGAGTCAGACCAACTGCCGCTCATGAAGGGGGGGAAAGAGAGAGAGGGAGAGACTTGCTTGAGTAACCGTAATAATTGGAAAATTATTTTGATAGCCTGAAACAATCTAATATATTACAGAATTTTATTAAAATAATATCAAATCAAATTAACTGCTATTCCATAATGAATTAGGTAACAAGGTAGGCAGATATTAATCGGCCCTGGCTCCCAGGCAGGGGAGCCAGGAATTTATTAGCTCTTGCAGGTTGCATGAAGGCAAAGTCAGAAATCAGTATCACAGGCTGTGAAGGAAACCCCTGAGACAGGCATACTCTTCTCTCTCCCTCTCTCTTTTACTTCCCTCCTAACTTCCACTTTATAATCCATCATTAAACACTTGTATTCCTTTTATGTAAGGCCTTTTGCATTTATTTTAATAAATTAATTGCTTTTCAATTTAATCGTCGTACAATTTAACAGTTGTATATATTTTGCGAGCAGATTATCTGAATAACCTGGGTGCTGATATTGGGCAATATTACTCTGCTGCCCACTTAGAACTAATCTCTAGGAAGATTACACCCCCACCCCCACCCGCTGCCACCCCCCCCAGCTTGTTTGAATAGCAGGAAGAATATGATTGCCAAGCTAACTAGTGCACCATTTAATGTGGAGATAAGCCATGCTTACTATAGCTATAGCAGCCTGGAATGCAAGGAAATGTTTTTCGACTTGGTGCTCATTGAGCTAGGGCAGACCTGTCCAACCAGTCGATTGCGGGTGTCCCTGGTTGATCCTGGCTGATTGTGTGAAAAAAGAAAAATAGAAAAAGGTGAACAACTCTGGTCTCTCCCCCTAAAAAATGCTTAACAACCATGGTCTCTTCCTCTAAAAAAAGCTCAACAGCTATGTTCCTTCCCCCTCAAAAAAGCTTTGGTCATTCTCCCCCCCCAAAAAAACTCTAGCCAGTCCAATGGGTAGATCACTGCCAGTTTATTAATAGTGGGAGAAGATCACAATCTCTTGGAAGCTGGGAACTCCTGAGCTCGGGAATGCACAGTAGTTGCCTTATACCAGATCTGGCTATGTCTCTGTCCAGCCCAGCATTGTGTACTCTGACTGGCAATGGCTTGCCAGAATATCAGAAGAAGAGTTTGGATTTGATATCTTGCTTTATCACTACCCGAAGGAGTCTCAAAGCGGCTACCATTCTCCTTTCCCTTCCTCCCCCACAACAAATACTCTGTGAGGTGAGTGGGGCTGAGAGACTTCAGAGAAGTGTGACTGGCCCAAGGTCACCCAGCAGCTGCATGTGGAGGAGCGGAGACACGAACCCGGTTCACCAGATTACGAGTCTACTGCTCTTAACCACTACACAACACTGGCTCTTTCCTGTCAGGAAAACCCAGCAGCTGCATGTGGAGGAGTGGGGACACGAACCCGGTTCCCCAGATTACGAGACTACCGCTCTTAGCCACTACATCACACTGGCTCTTTCCTGTCAGGAAAAGCTCTTTCCTGTCACCTGCTCAGGTTTTGATTGGAGATATCAGGGACTGAGCCTTATACACGCAATGCATGTGTTCTTGCATTGGCCTGATCTATGATCCGCAACATCCATTCTTGCTTTGTAGCAGTGGGACTTATATTCCAGGTAAAGAGTGGAGAGACTGGAGTCGTGTTGCTGTGGGGTTTTGGTTGCTGAAGTTGGCACATTCTTTGTGTATCTGAGTGAACTGACAAGGAAAGTTTGCAGCAATATCTGTGTAGCCACAAGATCTCCAAATACAGCAATTGCACAGGTAGCTTCCTCATGTGTAGGGATGGGCAAACCTGTCCATTTTGGTTTCTCACAGTTTCTCATTTTTCCAACCTAAAGTTCAGCCTTCCACACTTCAGTTTGTGTGTGTTTTGTTGTTCTGATAAAAACTCACCAGCATTTTAGTGTGTGTTTGGCCTAAGATACACATAACTTATTTTCCCTAACATACAGTATGTGTCTTCAAGTCCCTTTCCCCCTAGTATATGTACACATTGTTGCACACATGGCTGGAGAGATGCTTTGCAAAATTCAGAGAAGTGTGAATTTTTAAGGAGGGCTATGTTTCGGGGAGTGTGAATTTCATAGGTTTGCCTTTAAGTGTCAGCTGAATTGAACTCTCCCATCACTAATACTGAGAAATGTTTAACGCTTCTTTGTCAAATCTGTTTGAGACAAATTTCACCTAAACAGACTCGATAAAGAGTTTCCCCAAAATGCCTTGAGAACCATAGCGGTCTTTATTCCTTTTCCTTTTTTTTTTTACTGCTTTCCACTCTAAGCATTTTTTAAGTGTCTTCCTAGAGAGAAAATTAACGCTGTATATTTTCCACAGTTGAGTCTGATTAATTTCACAGATGCCACCTGTTCAAATTCCTATTTCTTAAATTTATTTTTATTTTTTATTTGGTCAAAAGAAACATGCTCAAGTTTAATTTGCCAGCTTGGGAATCCAAGTTTCCTGTAGAAAACCTGCAATATTTTGTATTGCACACTGTGAATCTGAATACAAAATTTATTAAAGCAAAAAAAGATGGATTTGCAAATGTTAAAAACACTATTAATTTTAGGGTTATAGTCTTTAATTCATAAATTATATGGTACTTTAAATAAACTGTGGTTAGTTATACAAATTTCCCATAGAGATACTGAAATGTTTATAGTTTGTAACCATAATATTTGTGGTATTTTTCTTAATGTTTGAGGTGCTAATTTATCCAAAATGGGGCTAAACTGCTCAGGGATATATATCTGCTTTAGACAGACTGATATTTTGTTAAGGACTGTTGCTAGAGATCACCACAAAATTCTTCAACCAGAAACAAGCAAAACAATGTTTAATACGATAATGAGGTACTAAATTAGCTTATGGCATGCTTTTTCAGGAAATATCAAAACTAAAATCTCACAGGAGTGCTGCTGTGCTTTTCTTTTCTAAAGCATAAACGAAACAACCAGTTTCTACACTACAGTATGCCAAACTGAAATTCTAGCTTATTTCCTAGAGAATGATTTTTGAGTAGTGGTCCATAAGAAAGCCTTCACTGCAGAAACCAAATGTTTATCTAAACCTGTTGTGTTCATCTGAGACATACCGTACAAAAAAAGCCATGATATTAGTATATAATTTGGCATCTGAAAGAATAGGGGGAAAACAGAATGTGGAATAATTGAACTGAGGATTTATATTCAGTGAAACCTAAGGCCAATTTAGGATAAAGTTACTTGGGGTGGGGTGGGGGTTGTTCTGGGGGCTATGTAAATATCTTTATCATGGTGTCAACTGTGCCGTGACAAAACCCTTAGCCTACTTTGGAAAACATTTAAACCAAATATATGGACATTCATGCTAAGCAGACAGAATTTTCTCAAAATGTATATGCAAAATTCCGGCTTCTTTTCTTTGCCAATAATATTTTATTGTTTCCATTGCTTTAGAATGATTCTGAGTAACAAAACTTTTAAGTAGGTTGGATATAAAATAATCATTGTCATCATCCTCTAGTTATTGGATTCACATGTAAGGAGTGAACACATACAGTGTAAGTGATGTCATTCATGCACGGTGTATGTTTAACAGTTGTGCATCAAACTATTTGGGGTGATCAAAGTTGGAAGTTTTTCTTTGCCCAAAGGCCTGAAATTAAAAATAATGGAAGATATGGAAAATATAAATATTTTTCTTTTGGAATAACCATCACCACCACAGAATTCTTTTGAATTCAATTACGTTTTGGTAGACATGCCAATGCTACTTGAGTTGTTCAGTTTCTGAACCAAACAGAAACATTTAAGTGTAATCCTTACAAATCAGCTGTTCAGTTTTCTGCCATTACAAATGCACCACCATCATCTTCTAAACATTCAGGAAATGCCTTTTCCCCAATACATTATGGTTTGTTTTCAGCTAGGCCCTACTCAGAGTATACCCATTGAAATTAATGAACTTAAATTTGTCATGTCCATTGACTTTACTGGATTTCCTCTGAGTAGGATTAGCACTCAACACCACTCATTATAGTTCATTGCCATAAACTGTAGAAATTCTGTTGAGAACATTTGGTTGTGTAGATTTCTCTCTAATCACTTGTGAACACTTTAGAAAGTTTTGAAATCAACAGCACTAGTTGCTTATGCACTATTAGACTCAAAAACATTGAGGAATACTGTACCAGGACACATTCAACACCTTATTTAGAGTCACTTCAGACATGTCTATTAATTAATGCCACAAAGAGAATCTTATAGTTCTGACTATGGGTGCTGGTGAGCTAGGTTCCCTGTTCAATAAAACATAATAAAAGCTATGGGGGAAACCTGTGCTTCTACAAGGCAACATCAAAATATTGATCTTCATTCTAAGTATTCATGGAAACATAGATTACAATTTGTGGCAAAATCTATTCAAAGTCAACTGATGGTCCTGATCACTAAGAGTGAGTTTCCATTTCGTTGATCACTTGTTGATGGAAACGTTGGGAGGGTTGGCATCACAGAACAAGAACTACAGATGCATCTTATGTATTCCAGTCAACACCATGTTTATTCATGGAGCTGGCTCACCTGTGTGAGTCACTCCTTTCTTACATATGAGACTATGTGCCTTGCTTGGTAGCACAGAAGACTGCAGAAGATGAGAAGTGGTTTTCCATTTGCTGCAATGGGTCAATCCATCTGAGGCCCATCAAAAGGCATGTCCTCCAACCCACACAGAAGACATTTGCTCTATCAACTCCCATTTCTTACAGTACTCTTCCCCACACCCCCTTAAGTACTCATTATCTTTAAAGCAATGGAATGGAAAGAAGCTTGTGATAGAATAACTACAAGAGTTAATATTAGTGTTAGGTTGCTTTGCTTGTTAAAAGCTAACCTAAGCAGGGAGGGAGGAGAAAGAGGAGAAACTTTTGCGAAGTGAAGCCAAGTTATTTTAACTTTTTTCTTTCTTTTTTTGGCTTAAATTAATCAAGTGAGAATGATTGTTTTAAAGGACCGAAGAGTTCACCACGGCTCCAGAAAAAACATCAAGTACAAGAGCTTAGATTATGGCAGGAGACATGCAACAGCCCACGCATTAAGCTTGAAATCTGTGCTCACACCTGCCCTAACTCATTTTCTCCCCATTGCGTTTATTGAGATGACACGATGTCAGTAGAATTTTACAAACTTTATGACAAAATTGTGACAGATCTGCAATGGCAGAATGACTTATGGAAATGTTGGAGTGGTTTCTCAATCAAGTCTCTGGATAGTTTGTGATGCCATTGTCCTGTAGGTCACAAGTCAGTCGCTACCAAGGAGACATCACTTGGGGCTCATCCAAAGCTTTGCCATCTGCTGGAAGCGGGGGAAGGGGGGAGGGAGGGTGGGAGGGTGAGTTTTGAAATGTGAGTCCCGATGTCTTCAGATCCAAGCTACCGGCAGTTCCTATCACATTCTCAATTCTCCCTAGCTTTTTCTTTCCTTCGTTTCAAACTGTAAACTTGAAAGGATTTGTTATCGTTGCAATGGGTTGCATCCAATTAAATCATACTCCAAGTTAGACCTATTGAAACCAATGGACCAAAGTTACTTGTGGCTAACTTAAACCCATTGATTTCAATGGGTCTGCTCTCTTGAGCATGGCAACCCAAGTGTATAGGCTTGGCTGAGCTGCCCAGAACAGAACAGACAAGGCTGTGTGTACCACGTGACATGCCCTGTGCTCCCTAAGCTAGCCTGCCCCCCTCAAACGCATTGGAGGATGCTGCCCTGTGACACAATTGCTTATGTCACATTCAACTGCCCACTATGTTTAACAGTGCCATCTTGTCATTTGCCTGCAAAATATTTTAGGCCAGCCTTGAATGTATGGAATCAGTTATGCCACGGCCTCAATGCCCTTTCTGTAATATGGGAAATAGAATGACCTAACCAGCCTTGTGACAATGTGCAGGGAAAATAGCATTAGGGAGGAACGGAAAGGTAACTGGCTTGTTTGAGGAACTCCCCAAATGTCTCATCCCTCTAGGAATAACACTTTCAATGGAAAGTGAAGGGCCATTCTGATGCCAGAACCCAGTACACCAATCATCTCCTTCCACTGTCTTCTCTATTTGCATAGTTGAGCATTCTGAGTTCATAACGCCAACCTAGACTGTATTTCACATCTCAAATACTCTTGTGATTTTGTGAGCATCTCATTGTGGAGAAACATTGTTTAAGCTGGTGTTATGATAAGAAACCTCTAATAAGCACAATTGGTGGGAGGGCAAGTATTCAGTAAACATTCAAGAGTAATGGATGTGCAAATTATAGAAATAGCCCTAATAGTGATTTTCTGCCACAAGAGCTGTACAACTGAAAAATCTACAATATATTAGAATAGATCAAGATGCAAGAAGCAATAATTCCCCCCACAACCTACCACCTTGCCAGGATTTTCCCTTGAACTAGCAATAATTAATGGGGCTTGAGGAAGGGAAAAAGAAAAAGAAAGTATTCCACATTGGCTGAGAATAATTGTAATATTGAATAATAATATATCACAGCAGATTAAGCCGTTTAATTTTTCTTCTAATGAAATATAGAGTCAAATTTGGAAAGCTGGTTGGGGGAGTGGGGTCCATGCGATGGTGTCCACATTTCTGTTCAACTTTAACAGAGAGAGGATTCTCAACTTATCATGACCCTCGTTTTGTGATACTGCCAAGTCTCCTACAATCGCTCACTTAGTTTAGCTGTGAGGAGATTTACACCATCACTTGTAGAAATTGATGCTTCCCATTCCCCCAAGAGTCTCTGATATATCAGGTAGTATACACCCTTGTTTAATTTCCACCATCCTCCCATCTATAAAAGGTTGAGTAGGATTGCAGAAAAGTGGGCATGATGCACTCGCCGTCTAGCGCATCCTTGGTATGGAAAGCACATAATGCAGTCCATTCGGTATCACAGCATCAGTCGTTCTGTCTTTGCAACCCAACACCAGGTACAGAACCACACATTCGGCTCTGAGATGGATTGTTTTATAGCAGACTGACCTGCCGGTTGATAAATCACCACCAGGTCAGGAGGCAAGCTGACAAACCTACCCAAGATTTGCTGGTGGGATATGAGTGGGCTGAGAGAGGATGAGACCTTTTAGCTCTCTGTCACCCCCTCTCCTCTTCTGACCTTCCTGTATCATACTTTTCCCTGCTCGTGACCCTGTCAATGGTGGTCTCTTGTACCTTCTCCTGTCTTCTCCTTCCTAGGAACATAATTCAGTATTTGCCCACATGATCCATTTGTCTTTTCCAAGCAGATGCTAATTACTATGCTCCCCACAACGAAGAAGTGCTTTGAGCCCAACTAGACTTGGTAACCCACTGGGAAAATATGGGGTATATGGATTTAGGGGATTCAACCATTTTCAGGACAATTTGGGGGGAATGAACAATTAGGGTGCAATGGAATGGCTGAGGGTATTCTGGATGATTTCATAGATCTATGATCAGAGCTTTTCGATTGATAGACTGCGGCGTTGCACTGCATGTTGGGTAAATTAAGATGGTGGGCAGCCACCATAGATGGGAGCCTGGTTTTGCTCCCAGACCAAAGTGGCACTGCCCACCCAGAGCTAAAACAGCCACCCAGAGGCTCAAATGGACTTGGTGGGGAGTGACAGTATGGCCAGGTCAGTCTGGCCCTCAGCCAGTGTCCAATCTAGTTGACCACCAGCCACAGGGCCAAGCCTGAATTCCTGTTATCGGGGCTGCCAAATCATTGCGCTGTCTGCATTATGCAGAGAAGAGCGCAGAAAATAGAGGCAAACCTGAAAGGTCTTTCAAACTTTGGCAAAAAATGCAGGAGAGCCAGTCAGAGGTCCTGTAGGTCTAAACAGGGCAGCCAACAGAATGGCATCATGCAGGAAGCATCATGCTGCCTGCTTCAGCCACCCAGCTAATTGGAGAAGTCGCTCCGTCAAGAAAATGTTGAAAAACTGGAGAGCTGACTACTGTTCAAAGTGCTTGTTCAAAACTATTTTATGCTTGCAATTTGTTGTCCAGGTGCTCTTCTCCTGCAGGCTGGCGTAAGGATCCCTTTCCATTTGAAGAACAGAAAGTGATTAATGGGATGATTTCTCTCCTGGCATGCCACGAACCCTTTCACAATTTGGATGCGGTGGTCGGGGAAATGAATAGGAAATTCAGATGAGCCTTCACAAGCTCAGCATACCAGCCCAGGATAACATGACCGTGGCTGGTTTATATTTAATGACTATAACATTACGGTACTATTTGTTTATTTAAAGCTGAACTTCTGTGCTCAGTCAAACTTTAGACACATTATTTAAACATAAGTCAATTTGCCAATTGCGTAGCTATGGCTATTTCCTTCCATAAGCGGTTAATTATTAAAGAGAAATGTTTGTAAACAAGAGCTTTTCCTCTCAGCATTCATATTCTTCTCCTGCTCGCTCATACTGAGATGTCAAGGCACACCTCAGTTCACTGTGACTTAAACAATTCTTTTCTGGTTTTGCTGGTTGTTGTAGCTTTGGCAAGGTCAGCATACAAATGTCAGAAGGGATGGGTAACTTTTGTTTAGTGTGAAGCAGGAAAAAAACCTCTCTATCACAGGGTTGGGCAGAGTTTACACCGTACTGATTAAGTAACAACATCCTGAGGCCTGGTAAAGTGTAATAAATAAATAAATAAATAAATAAATAAATAAATGTCGAGGAGCATTTTGTCCATGTATTATCTTTTTCAGCACTATTCACTTCTCTCACAGTCAGCACCAACCCATTGGAAATATTACCCCCTCCCTGTTTTTGTTTTTGTTTTTGTTTTACTTTTAAGATACATGCCTTTTTGTAAATACTCATGCTTAGGAATCCTACTTAAAAAAATTCTTTGACTTCTACATTGTTTCCCATATATTGACAATTTGCTGAAGTATCTTGGAAAGGAATAGTGAGACTGCGCTAATGCTTTTAATATTAACCTTTAAGCATGGTCTGAAATGAAATGAAAACATAACATTTGTATGTAAATCCGGCTACATTTCAACTCGTCCCTTTCATTCCATCTGGTTCCCCTCTTTTTGTGAGACAAAGAATAGCAGGTTATTAAAATAATGTCTATATGTTAGGTGTGCATGTATATGTTGGACCAGGGAAGAAGGTGAAGATCTATTTCCCTTGTTAAAGTCCTATGGAATTTAATAGGACTTAGCTCATCTACGGTACATTATGTCATTCTCCAGAGGATTATTCTGCTGCTCTGAATTTCTAGACCATGCTTCCAACATGCAAAGGAAGTGATTTGAATGAAACTTTCTTGAATTTTCTAAGTTTTTTTTGGGGGGGGACAGGGGAACCTATAGAAAAAATGTATCATTTTCACAACCCAAGAATGATCTCAGGGAATCAAGGGCAAAGATGGCTACTCTGACATACTAGCTTACAATATGTATGGACGGACTCTGTAGCCTTCCAGATGTTGTTGGACTCCATCTCCCATCCACCCAAGCCATCATGGACAATGGCTGAGGTGATGAGAGCAGAGAATCCATCAACATACAGATAGCCACAGTTTCTGCACCTCCTGCTATAACAAATTTTGAACGGGTTTGGTTGAGTTCACTTAAAATAATAATAATAATAGGCCTCAAACTGCTGAACGAGAAAGAGTTAACCATTTGTCCCTAATTTTCTTTCACGAATGTGTGATTATTAGTCTGAATTACTGCGAAGACACAATGTCTTTATTCTTCCTGTCAACTCTGTGTGAGGAAGAAGTCTGGATTAGCAATTCCTAGGGATCAGCAGCAGATTTGATGCAGGCAAGCAGGGGGACAGCTAACTTTTTGAACCTAAGAGGGCTTTCCTGGGCAAGGGTGACAGTTGTCGTGTCTTTAGCCTGGATTTGAATTTGAATCCTATCTGCCAGAGCAGCCGATGCTGTGACTTGGCAATATAATATAATAATCTTCGCGACACAAATGTCGGGCGTTTTTGTTGTACATCCTAAAAGAGATTTAGGTAATTAATGTTAAATTGATGATATTTTTTTAAAAAACCCACCCCATTCTCTCTCTGTCTCTCTCATACACACATAGGCCTACTGTATTAACTAATTTGTATCTGCAATAAATATGAGCCAATATTCAGAGGACAATCTGCTTGTAGCTGTCTGGAGAATATTTGGATCTGTATTAACAGCCACTGCCCAATCACATCAACTTGTATTCCTACACACTTACTTAAGGATGTTTCATTCGACTCATTGGACGCACTTCTGAGCAATGTGCTTCAGAAAGTATTGCAAAAGACCACTTCCTTTCATTATGGGTGTCAGAGAATTGTGGGAACTGGAAGGGGAATTGATCATGTTCGCTTATTCGTCCCATGTCCAGAGCAGAAATTAATTCAGCAAATCTGAAAATGATACCTCATTTATTACATCCCTCCTCCTGAATTTGCATTGTTCTTCTTCTGCATTGAGATGAATGGGGTGGAATAATGTAATAACAGCACAATTTATATAGTTAATTGTGCAGGTTGTGCAAGTTATGTAATTATGGTGGACATAGCTTTTGGCAGAAGGCAAACTGCAGCAGATTGGAAACAGTGCTGCATGCGAAGAATACAGGGTGAAACGGAAAGCCTTGTTACATCTCTTATTGTGGCAATGTCTGAACCTAAAGGGGGACATTTATGTCTGTCTTCTAGTCCTTGTCAATTCTGCATGTGCTCATGTGTAAGTCTACTCCACCCAATTTCCGAGATGTTTATTTAAAGACCCATATTAAGATTCATATTTAAATAAGTATCTATGTGCATATTTTATCTCAAAATACTTATTTAAATATGTGTTTTATCTCAAAGTACACAGTTCTAATTGTATTTTGTTCAGATATACACTTTTTAAAAAAAAAATCCATTATGGTTCCCCACAACTGCATTAAAGTAACTGAAATGGGAAGTGGTGGACAACAATCCTAAGGATTTAGGACTTTCAACCAGTTGAAGAATTTGCAGTAAATGAATTTGAGGAAGGGTCATAGCTTGAAGGGGAGGGTCTGGAGTTTTGTATGCAGGGTTTTAATTCCCCAAATGCCCAGGTAACGCTGGAAAAGAACTCTGTCCAAAAATCTAGAAACTCTGGAGAGCCAGGAAGTATAAGGTAAAGGTAAAGGGACCCCTGACAATTAAGTCCAGTCGCGGACGACTCTGGGGTTGCGGCGCTCATCTAGCTTTATAGGCCAAGGGAGCCGGCGTTTGTTCGCTTCCGCGGACAGTTTTTCCGGGTCGTGTGGCCAGCATGACTAAGCCACTTCTGGCGAAACCAGAGCAGCACACAGAAACACCGTTTACCTTCCCACCAGAGTGGTACCTATTTATCTACTTGCACTTGTGTGCTTTCGAACTGCTAGGTTGGCAGGAGCTGGGAAAGAGCAACGGGAGCTCACCCCGTCGTAGGGATTTGAACCGCTGGCAAGCCCAAGCGGCACAGTGGTTTAACCCACAGCGCCACGTATCTTCCTATTGTAGCAGGAACCCCCCCCACCCCAATCATTCTGTTTGTATAAACTTCACACACACACACACACACACACACACACACACACACACACTCACACACTACATATGCCACATTTCTGTTATAAATTCATAGAAATTCAACCATACATCGGATTTGCACTGTTCCATTTTATTTTACTCCATATGACAAGAACTAACAAAGGGGGGTGACTTAGTCCTGGTCAGCCATAATCCCTTCACTGTCTCAGCACATACACAGGAGCCCTGCCCATGCCAACCCTGATGATCCCAGATAGAAGACAATCAAGATCACAAAGAACTTGCATATGGGAGTGGATTCAGCATGGACTGAAACAAAGAACACTGATCAGATCTTCCCTCAGGGGGCAGGAAACTGCAAACTCCCCAAGTGACTCATGGGGAGGGGGGAAAGGAGGAACCAGCCAGGTGACAAGACACTCAGGTTACCACCAACTCCTCCCTCAGCCCCTCCTTTCTGTAATGTATGCCTCCCTCAACCCCTCCTTTCTGTAATGTATGCATGATGTTTCTGGGGTTGGGCTTGATCTAGAGGAGGGGAATTTCAAAAGTTTTTGTAAGACCTTGCACACTATTCCTGGGGGTCTTTCCTCTCTCCTGCACGTGAGGGGAATACCCTGTTGCAACAGTTCAATAAAGGCCAAGCCTACAGGCTGCTGTTTTGCTCCAAGTTATCCTGGTTGGTGTCTTTGTTTTGTCCAAGGGAGCCCTCGGATTTTTCCTGTAACACTATGTTCCCATGATTTCACAAATGACAAAAACTCTACATGTGTGCTCTTTTGCTATATTGAAGGATGGGTGAGATCCCTTTGCAGTGCTTTTTTTAAAAAAAAAAACGTTTATTATTATTATTGATAATAATGTTACGTTATGTTACGTTTGCTTCATGATATGTTTTTTCAGGTTGTGTCCCGTGGCGACCCATAAGTACCGGAAAGGGTTACTTCTGGGTTTCGCCACTTGCGCATGTGCAGACTTGCAAAATGACGTCACGCACATGCGCAGAAGCGGCGAATCGCAACCTGCATGTGCGCAGACACGCTGCTGCGGGTTGCGTTATATTCATGTTGCGAATGGGCCTCCGGAACGGATCCCGTTTGCAACCAGAGGTACCACTGTATTATTATTATTTGAATTTATATAGCACCTTATACCCGGGGGTCTCAGGGCGATTCACAGAATAAAATCAAGATATAAAACCACAAAATACCTAATAAAAAATAAAACAACCCAATAGTGCCCCCCACAAATAACAACAAAGAAACAAACAAATACCTCCCCCAGTTTAAAAGGCCACAGATTCCTGGAAGAAGACGAATGTTTCTGCTTGGTGCCTAAGGATACATGATGAAGGTACCAGGTGAGCTTCTCTGGGGAGAGTGATCCACAAGTTGGGAGCCACTGCAGAAAAGGCCAATTCTCATGTTGTCTCTCGTGGAAGGTCTACTGATATGATGAGAGGCCGTCCTTGAGGTACTTTAATCAACAGATGCCACCACTAATTGATAGAAAGGATTTATTTAATATTTCATTTTTTCAGCTGAAAGAGCTTCAGTAAACAAATAAGTGTTCATGGCATAGGGGGACGTTGCATCACCCAAGGAGTTTATGTAATAATCTGAATATTCCACTCACAAGTATTAGAGGCAAAATGCACCAATCCATTCAAACACAAGTTCCTCTCAGCACTATATCTATTTTTTCCCCTTCTTTCCCCTTATATGTTGTTGTAAGAGTGGCTGGTTTTCCATTTGATCTCAGAAGCTAATGAGTAAACTGATTAGCTGTCTGCTAATCTAGTATATATTAGTTCTATCATTTCCTGTTATCCTGCTGTAATGCTTATTTTGGCTGCCTTCCGTCTTATACCGCTTGTCTGCTACAATAGACTATTAAAGTTCCACGCTGCATCTAAACCTAAATTCTTCCATCTCCTGTGTGTCAGATCTCGTCCTACATTCAACATATTCTTCTGAGGTTTGTAATTCTATAGTTTGTGTTAATAACTTTTAAAAGCACATCTCTGCCACCTCAGTCTTTGCTGGTATCTCTGTTTTATCAGCCGTGACCAGGCCAAAAACTGGAATTTTTTGATCTTTATAATATTGATCTTAATTAGGTTTATGGCCAGGAAACTTTTCTTGCTATGTTTAGGAGCAAAGGGACACAGGAAGCTGTCTTGTGCTGAGTCAGACCATCCGTCCATTGAGCTGAGTATTGTCTACAGTGATTGGCAGAGGCTCTGCAAGAGTTTAGGTAGGAGACTTTCTGATTTCTGACCTGGAGGTGTTTGGGATCGAATCAAGGACCGTCGGCATTCAAAGCAGGTGCTGGACTACAGCTGGACTACAGCCCATCCCTTCAAATTTAATACCACAACTGGCTATTAACCTTAACTGGAAGCTCCTTGGGGCACAGACCTGTCTTTCCTGCATTTCCTACTTCTACGCAGTTTTATTATATAGCACCTTTCCTGTTACGACACCTATTATTAATCGTGACCAACTGATCAAATACTTTTGTGATTCCTCCCGTCTTGCTCCAAGGCCTCTTGATTTTATGAGAAACGTTGCATTGGGATTGCTGTTGTGTTTTTTTTTAAAAAATGTTAAAAGCTGCTATCATGTACTCATTTACCTGACATGGCAAAACCCCCCTGTATACCTCCTTGAATAAAAGATCCCTCTGTGCCAAAGAGGGATTGTCAAAGAGAACAGCTCTGGTTTACCTGGTCTCCCAGGACAACAGACTTGATGGCAGCCAAAGAGATCCAAATGCAGTCAAGCGTGACAGCCAACATCAAAGCGGGAATGCCACACCTTGATCCAGAGTTTGCTCTACCTGCCAGGGCAAACCTATTAACATGACCACCCTGAGAATTCAAAGGAGCACACACACACACATATATATACACGCATACAGTCCTACCCTTCAAGTCTTGAAACAACTTTTTATTTTTTAAAAAAATCCCAGTCTAGACAGACTTTTCTTCAGAAATCACCTACACTGACCTAATTATTCAGATCATGGGCTTTAAGCTTTGCTCTTTCCAAAGACCCAAGAAGAATAGCTAATTTCACTTAATGGAATAATTGAATGTCATAATTACGTTCAAACCCCCCCTCCCCTTTCCAACAATAAGGTTTTAGCCAAGTTGCTGTCCCTCTTTGTAAATCTGTTAATAAATAGGCGGCTCAAACAATATGCTGGCTCCTTTATTGTTTCCTCACTTGGCTATTTGGACTAGCTTAGGCTGACAGGGCGTGTGTGAGTGTGTGTGCATGTTTCTCTGATGACTGTTTTTGTCTGCAATTGTCTGGTGGGATAAGGGGAGTAAGGCTTTTGTTTTCATCTGCGAGTTCGTTTGCCACGATTGGGAAAGCAGGGATAGTCCAGGTTGGTGTCTAGAGATAGGTCTTGAATGGGCAGAAATGTGACTGTGGTCTTAAGCTTACTGACCAGTCAATGCCAATCAGAAAAACTGACATTGCACTAGATTCACCTTTGAAGCGAATCAGGTCTGGGTGTCAACGGGAGAACACCTGGGAAGATCATGTAGAGCTTTCTCCCCAAGCTTTATGGAGCAACAGTCAGATGGAGAGCTCAAGAAGAATGATGTAAAGCTGGGCTGTTCTGGGGATTCTCCCAATTCTCTAGGCAATTTTAGGGGAGGGCCAGTGGGAGGAGGATGGAGAACTGTTGTCCAAGTGGAAGCCCATGTGCAGGGTCTTCCTTATGCAATTCCTGCCCAACTCTATTTTCTCATTTGTACAGGTTTTATGCCTCTGACAATGAAGCTAAGACAAAGCCATGGTTCTATTTTTTCACTTATTATTGCTAAAACTGTCCCACCAGAGTGGTGCATGCTCTAGTTATCTCCTGCTTGGACAACTGCAATGCGCTCTACATGGGGCTACCTTTGAAGTTGACCTGGAAACTACAACTAATCCAGAATGCGGAAGCTAGACTGGTGACTAGGAGTGGCCGCCAATACCACATAACACTGGTCCTGAAGGACCTACATTGGTTCCCAGTACATTTCTGAGCACAATTCAAAGTGTTGGTGCTGACCTCTAAAGCCCTAAACGGTATCAACCCAGTATACCTGAAGGAGTGTCTCCACCCCCATCATTCTGCCTGGACACTGAGGTCCAGCTCCGAGGGTGGTTGCCTCCCTTAGAGAAGTGAGGTTACAGGGAACCAGGCAGAGGGCCTTCTCGGTGGTGGCACCCGCCCTGTGGAACACCCTCCCACCAGATGTCAAGGAAATAAATACCTGACTTTTAGTAGACATCTGAAGGCAACCCTGTTCAGGGAAGTTTTTAATGTTTGATGGTTTATTGTGGTTATACTATTCTGTTGGGAGCCACCCAGAGTGGCTGGGGAAACCCTGCCAGATGGACGGGGTGTAAATAATAAATTATTATTGTTGTTGTTGTTGTTGTTGTTATCGCAACATACAGGGATTGGCCACTAGGTCAGCTGGCTTGACAAACCAAGCCCAAAGAATAGTAGTCCATCAGTATCAGGTGTAGCATACATCTGAACGCCAATGGCCAGGGACAAACAGTGAGGGAGAGATGTTGCCTTTGTGTGCTCTTTAGAGAAGCATCTGGCTACCCACTGTTGGAAACAGGATACTGGTCTGCATCGACCCATTTGTCTAATGCAACAATGCTCTTCTAATATGTTTGCTTTGGGAAATGCCAGCGCACTTGCGGAAGTCTCAGCAGGCCTCTTCTGAATTAAATTTTAAATGTTTGCCGAGAACACTTCTGTGCCGCCAGGTTCATGCCGACCATTAAGAATTTCATTTTTTTCCTGGAAAAGTTAGCCAGCTGATCTGCTATCCTAGTTTTTTTATTGTATATGTAGCTGTAGTATAATACTCTGATTGTTTTGTAAAATGAAATTGCATTTTGTTTTATGCTGTTTTAATTTTATTGTTTAATTTTGGTTGAGGTTATGTATGTTCTTATCCTGGGGCCTTCAGGTTAGGAATGCTTCCAATCTATAAAATAAAGAAATAGTTCGAAATCTCTGGTGAGCACCAGGTTGCGGAAGCTTGAGTTAGAGATTCCAGGCCTCCATTGTGTTTTATACGAAAATAAGCAGTGGAGTTCCATTAGCAGTTTCCCCTCTTCCTGTAAGCCTATTGCAGCAGTCCTGTAAAGTGTGGAGCAGCATTTGTGCCCTTCCCCCTCCTTATGTTTTCCTCTAACAGCATGTGGGGTGAACCGTATCATCACCATCCCTATGGGGAGTGCATAATCTGATTGACCCATATTCCTTTTTCTAGCGTGAGATGCCCATTTTGAGACCCTTGCTCTCTCCTCCCAACGCATTGTGAGGTTGCTCATATATACTGGCTAGCAAGACAAGCCTAAAACCTTGCATGATGGCAGAATAAGCAATCTCAAATCTGCTGTAAAATAATATATATAGATATATATATTTAAAAAATCAGGCACCCCTCTGGCCACATTTGCATAGAGCCCATGTTTGCTGCAGATTTCAACATGAAGGCATGCCTAATGCTGTGAAGTCCCAGACTTATTCATTTCCTGACTTTAATGTGCTCATATGGCATGTAAAAGTTCAGAAAACAAGGCCTGAAAAGATCACAGGCCATGTTGTCGGCATCTGGGGCCACTTCCTTGCCATTTGTGAAATGCGGAGACTTTTCCTATGGAAGGTGCTGTATAAATGCCATGTATTATTCCTATTAATATACAGGCAGAATTTTCACCAATATGAAATCGTAAGCCAAGAAGTAACACCCAAGACAAACCATATAGATAGGAGGGAAAACAACATTCCGCCCTCCCCAACTCCCTGCTAGTACTAAAAGATTACAAGAACAATTTTTTTTTTAATGCATCACAGATACTTGGTTTTGGTTCCAAACCAAATATCCTTTTGGCAATGGGATTTCAGTGATTTCATCTGGGTAGGGAATTTAAATCTCTAAAAACCTTAAACCTATGTAGTATCTAAGGCACATTATATTAGAAATTGTGTGTGTGCACGTGTGTGTAATGCAAATTGTGCATAAATACATACGTGTGAGGGACAGAGCACATCAGCTACCACAAAAGAGCACAGAAGGTGCGAAGGGAGCTAGCCTGCATTTTCTAACTAAAGAGGAAGCTCTGTGGTGGGCCCTTCCTGGAGGGATAAACTGGACCATCTGTAGATAATAAAAATAATTCCATCACCATGCATTGACGAGTGGTTTACAAAGGGCTGGAAGGCTTATCAGGGAAGAAGAATTAGGAAGGAAGGGTATCTGGCAAAGATCAGAAGAGGGCAAGAGATATCTTCCAGTAAATGAACTACAGTAGATGGAACGATTTGAACACTTTAGAAAATGGATGTGGCACATTCTTCCTTGGACTGCACCATGTCGAAATGCAGGTATAGGATTCCCTGTTTGTCCGGATAGATGGATTGAAAGATGGGAATGACTGGTACATAAGAACTTGAGCTCATGCTCTACCAGCCTGTCGACTGGCCAGCCAGTCATCCTGGACAACACTTGTTAGCACTGGAAGAATTTAACTGGCTTCTGGTTAAAGGACATTGCAGAGTGCTCGTGCTCACCTTTAAACTCTTATGGGATGATTTAGGCCCTAGGTACCCGATGCTCCCATGACGACCTGCCCAAACACTGATGTCATCTCTGGAAGCTCTCCTCCAGGTGCTTCTGCCATCTGAGGTCAGGCAAGTCGCAACCTGAGATAAGCCTTCTGAGAGTTGGCAACCTGTTTCTAGAATGAATTTCCCAACCTTGTTATCCTTTTGGTACCAGGCAAAGTCCTCACTAGTCTCTCAGTCTTCTAGTTTCATAAACAGCCCCAGAAGCTCTACTTAAGGACTCTCTCTCTCTCTCCCTCTCTCCCGCTCTCTCTCGGAAATAAATAACTAATTCTGGGTTGACACAGCTTTGAATATACTGCTAGGCAGCAAGCGGTGCACTTGACCAGTTGTGAAAGTCATGGAGCAATCTATTTGAACTCATGCTCACCCTCCTACGGAAGAGTTCCAGTGGATTTATAACCTCCCCCCCAAAAAAGAGAGGAGGAAAAATGAAGCCCATGCCAAGGCATTTTAAATTGGACTTCACGAGAAAACTGAGATTTGATATTCTTGGATAATTACTAATGAGAGCACTTTCCCTTTAATTATCTTGTGGTCACCATTTCAAAGGTGATTAAAGCTGTTCTTCCCTAGATGCGGTTACCGATTTAATGCAAACCTGGTCTTTCTTGTGGTTTTTATCACAGCAATTAAATCTGGCTTGCTCACAGACTTTGTGTGGCATGAGGGATTTCACCAAGCAAAATGATTTTCCCCTTCAGGCAATGTTAAATTTAGGGAAAAATATAATTAATTATATCAGACAGGTATCTATTATACATCATGCACACATTCTTCACAGACTAGGGGGCCCATTTCAGAACAGAAATCTTCATTGCCTTCTTCTGCTCTGTATTACACAGAAGCTGCCAAAGCCTGTCTTGACAAATCCTTATATGATTATTGTTTTCTGCCAAAAAAAAAAAAAAAAAAGTCCTTTCCTCAAAAATTAGCTGTGTGAGGTGGGTAGGTGGGGGAACCATCTATGTTTGGCATGTAACTTCCTTTTTTCATCCCTTTGATTCTCTCTGTGGCCTTCTTACAAGCTGGTGCCTATTCAAATGCTACTAACTCCTTTGTGGGGCCAGAGCCATCACCCTGAATGAACTGAGACTTTGGTCTAGACACGCAACTGCAAGGGATGGCAGAAGGCTGTGGTGGCAGAATGGACGACACCAGTTCTGCCTGGCAATAAGAGATGCCATTTCTGTATGATCCCGTTTTCCTTACAAAGGCCCTTACCGTCCCAACGTTCTTTAGTCAATTTTGCAAGTTTTTTTTTTAAGATGGTTTGCAAGTCAGTGCTATTAGAGGGCAAGAGCAAGGTTTTCCTTTGCACAATCGTGGCCTGAATTTAGAAAAGTTTCATGGCTGAAGGCTTTATATCCTCATGTTCCTCTAGCTAGAGCTGTGAGGATGCACACAGGGATAGCTGAGGAACTTCCATGTTCCCTGGGATTCAGTATGAACATCACCGATCAAGAGCATCACTGATTGGCAATGGCCCTCTAGGGACTCAGGCAGAGGCTATTCTGAGATTCTGAAAAGGGGACCTCAGGGATGCAATGTGTGTGCTCCCCAAATTCAGCTGTGGCTCTTCCCTCATCGTAGCTGATTCCCAGAAGTCATTGATTGAGTCACTGCTTTAGAGACTTGACATGGTTACTGGGTTGTTGTTTTTTTAAAAAATTCTACTCCTCAAGCATCTTTCTGCCTTTGCTGAGGACCAGAACCATGTCTGCCTGTCTGCCTGTCTTTCTATCTATCTGTCTCAAGCCATTCTACAGACTGCACAAAAGTCCCTTGGGCTGGATATACAACTTAGATATTTTCTTTTGTAATGGCTTAGGCTATATAGATAAATAATATTCGTAAAGAATTCATAAAATAGATATGGAAGGAAGACCCAGTGTGCACATGATATTATGCTCACATATGTGCATTTATGTTTATATTGTGAGTTATACATTGCAACTTAACTCATCTTCCTTCCTTCCTTCCTTCCTTCCTTCCTTCCTTCTCTCTCTTTCTCTCTCTCAAATCCACAAATTCTTGGAGGAGTCTTGGCAGGATTACAGCACTCAGAGCAGCGACTTTGTAAAATACGGGGTACTAATCGCAAGGAAGCTGTGCAACATCCAGCTTTTTTCTGCTTGTCATATTTAATAACTAGACTATCATATCATATGATTCTCAGGTGCCAGATTCAAAGCCCTACCTCTCAACAATTTGGAGCTGTGACAAAAATAATATCGGCTAGGCAGTCTTGCAATTCAAGTGACCTTGGCCTTTGACCTAGTCAGATCTTGTCAGCTCTTCACAGGGTCAACTTACACCTGTTTTCAGTATTTTAGTTTGGCTTTCTTTTTCTTTTAGCCTTAAGCATAAAAGGGCTGCAGGGGACAGACAGTGCTTTGAGGAAGTGGCAGAACTGCATTTTCTTCTCCTTTCGGTGCATTTTTAATTATGCAATATGTTCTTTTAGAAAATGCCTTTTATCTAATGCCTGATGAATATTTCTTTCTTATGTATGGAATACAAATCAACTCCATTGTCTCACTGACGCTTTATATACATAGCACAAATGGACCGCGTTGCTGTTGCTGATTTTACTGGGTCAAACTTTAATTAGGTCTATAGTTCCAGATCTCCATGTGAGCTGGGGCTGCTATGGATTCTTCATTGTTAATGCCTGTGGATGGCTTGATGCATACACAGAGGTCTCCAAGTGAGCAGTGAATCTAGTGGGTCACTGCACAAATCGCTTAAGTGTCTGTGAAAGCAGAAGAAGCCTGTTTGCCACATACTAAACTGGTTATTTTGCCGCAGAAGTATGAAACAGCAACAACAATATGTTCACCTCTTTTCTTTTTTCAAGTATTCTGTCTGACAATGAATTTCTATAATTAAAAATACAATAAATTATCTGTTACTCACAGTGTTATTGTGTTATGCATTTTTAAAAGATCCTGATGGCCTAATTCAGTGTGTGTGTGTGTGTGTGTGTGTGTGTGTGTTGCTTGTGTTGTCAAACTGATATATTTATATTTGTTATTTATAGATTTAAGGTATTTTTTTTGCCACCCTTCAGCTATGTTTCTAGCGCAATGAAACAATACAAATACAAAGGGTGAAAATCTTACATGGTCCATCCACTAGTTAATGGAGTCCTTCTGCCCTGTAAGGCCCTGCACACCTACAAAATCACTGCATCCAGAAACTGGTCTAATGCTTTCATGACCTCTCCTGATTCAGATATTATGGAGAAATTAAAGTTCCCAAGATTCTTGGGGGGAAGCCATGTGGTTTAAATGGGCTTTAAATGTATGGTTTGGATGAACCTACACCTTCTTCTTCTTCTCCTTCTCCTCCTCCTCCTCCTCCCCCTCCTCCTCCTCCTCCTTCGGCGATCACTCATAGCCGAGTAAGATTGTCTTCCATAAACACAGTTTTAACAGTGAGTCTGTAAGTGACTGTGGAGGCCAATTCTGGATTCACACATCCTTCCACAGTGGGGACATTGGTTTCCGGGTGGGAGTTGATGACGGTGTGGATTTGCCAATCATGCCTTCCTCTTGGCATGTTTCTCCCTTTCATTCTGAGCATCTTCAAAGCCCATGACACCTTTGGTAAAGGCTGTTCTCCAACTGGAGCACTCGCAGCCCAGTGTTTCCCAGTTGTTGGTGTTTATACTACATTTTTAAAGATTTGCCTTGAGACAGTCTTTAAACTTCTTTTGTTGACCACCAGCATTACACTTTCCATTTTTAAGTTTGGAATAGTGTAGTTGCTTCGGAAGATGATGATCAGGCATCTGCACAACATGACCAGTCCAATGAAGTTGATGTTGAAGAATCATTGCTTTGACCCTGGGGATCTTTGTTTCTTCCAGTACACTGTTATTAGTTTGCCTGTCTTCCCAAGTGATGTGTAAATTTTTTTGGAGACACTGTTGATGGAATCTTTCGAGGAGTTGGAGATGGCGTTTATAAGTGGTCCACGTTTCACAAACATACAGTAAGGTTGGTAGTACAATAGCTTTGTAAACAAGCATTTTGGTTTCCCTTTGAATGCCCCAGTCCTCAAACACTCTGCACTTCAGTTGGGAGAAAGCTGCCCTTGCAGAGCTCAGGCAATGCTGGATTTCAGTGTCTGGCCTTGTGGAAAGATAACTGCCCAGCTAGGACAAGTGATCAACATTTTCCAATGTTACACCATTGAGTTGGATTTGTACCTACACCATATGTTGGCTGGACCCAAATCTGCAGGAGAAACTAAGCCTCTCTATCCAAGGAGTTGTTGTTGTTTAGTCGTTTAGTCATGTCCGACTCTTCGTGACCCCATGGACCAGAGCACGCCAGGCACTTCTGTCTTCCACTGCCTCCCGCAGTTTAGTCAAACTCATGCTGGTAACTTCGAGAACACTGTCCAACCATCTCGTCCTCTGTCGTCCCCTTCTCCTTGTGCCCTCAATCTTTCTCAACATCAGGGTCTTTTCCAGGGAGTCTTCTCTTCTCATGAGGTGGCCAAAGTATTGGAGCCTCAGCTTCAGGATCTGTCCTTCCAGTGAGCACTCAGGGCTGATTTCCTTAAGAATGGATAGGTTTGATCCTATCCAAGGAGACATGCACCCAAATCTTCAGTTTTGAAAATGGGATTCTCTTCTATTGTATTTGTGTAAGAACTCACCCATTTTGAGGAGATGCTGTCTGTCACATTTCATATTCCAGATGCAAGTATTATAACGTCGATGTGAGGTTGGTGGTTGTTTTTTTTTAGCCTACTAACTTTCTAAAACATTGGCGCTGTCTCAGCAGACTTGAATCATGTCAGAATGAAGCGGTTAGGATTATGTTTCTCTTCTGAGTTCTTTTTTAAAAAATTGTCTGCATTTGTTGATGCTTTCGTCTCTCCGTGTTTACCAATAAAAAACACTTTCTCTGGTTAAGTGCTTTAAATTGGTGTACTCTTGCACATCATGCAATAATACTCCCACATGCCTAGACATTTGAGTAATATTGCTAGTTTGAAGAGGAAGGGGGAATGCATGAGGTTGGGAAGACCCATTCTCAGATGGGAAATTATGCAAAGGCACTCCCCCAGTAGAGTGGAATTATTGGGTGTGATGACAGATAAATAGCTCTGCAATCTAGCCTGGAGCAGCAGCTACAAGGCAGAACTTGCTAGAACTTGTGTAAAAAAAGTGGGTGGTCAAACTACCTTGGGTGATCAGGTCTGTGGCACCAACGTTGAGATTTCACCACCCACTGGTTGGATGAAGTAGACACACATTTGGGGAGGGTTATTTTAAGAAATTCTACGAACCTTTGAAACATCAGAATGTTGGGAAGCTGTAGCATGCGTAATTATAATATGACAGAATGACTAAAAGTGTTGCCTTAGCGGTAGTGTCTCTTTTATGCTTCTGTTTAAGGGGAAAAACACATTTTTTAAAGTCACTGATGACGTGCTTTTCATTGGAATGCTTTTTTAAAACAAATACACAGCGCTGATTAATTTGGAGGCATTTCATGGTGGTAGAAATGCACAGCGGTATTGTTGCCATCACACAGGCTATGGTTTGCAAATGCATGCTTTGAGTCATTTCCTTAACCTTTCTGCCAATTCTTGTTTACGCTTCCTTTATATGTCACTGTGGCACCAATCTGGAAAGTTGGTCCAGACCAAGGATCTCTCAGCCTTCATGATTGTATGCAGAACATGCCTACCCTGCAATGGATGGATTTTGGGCTGGCGTGGGACAAGGAGATGCAAGCACAACATGGGGTTGGGTCAAGTGGCTGGTTTGCTTTTGATCCAGAAGCACGATGATTACTCCATAATCTTTTTCCTGCTGGGAGCCAGATGGCCTCGTTCCTGCCTCTCTCCACCTGGCCCAGGCGGGGCCTGACAGCCTTCATAAAAACTGCTGCTGCCCAGCAAGGACTGAGGTATTTTGGGGAAGGTTTCATCAGGAGTTTTTGTTGTTACTGATACTAATTTTTTGTATCTTTATTTTTATGTGGAAATTGTTCAGTTTGGTTATGTAGTTTTTGATGTGTTTTATTTATTTTTATGACTACTTTACTCCCTGGAAAAGTTACCTTGAAGTTGGGAAAAATGGAGGGTACAAGGAGAAGGGGACGGCAGAGGATGAGATGGTTGGACAGTGTTCTTGAAGCTACGAACATGAGTTTGACCATCGGTGGGAGGCAGTGGAAGACAGGAGTGCCTGGCATGCTCTGGTCCATGGGGTCACAAAGAGTCAGACCCGACTAAACGACTAAACGACAATAACAACAAATGACTACTTTGCTATGTTTGCAATTATGTAAATCTTTTCATATATTGTAAGCCGCCTTGTTTTAACTGTGGAAAGGCGGCATTCAAATGATATGATGATTATGATGATAATTTCAGCCAATAGCTTTCATGTGTGAAGCTGGGATTTTCATTTGCCATTCTGTTGCGCAGTCATCTACTTCAGAGAGATTGTTTGGGAGATCTCCAGAGTCTGCTTGAAAAGTCTATGAGCCAGGGGTATTAGATGGCACCACCTGGGGTACAAGGGCTCATTACAATTTCTTGCTTTATATCCCTACAAATCCCCCCCCCCAAAAAAACAAACGTGTGATAGCAGTGCATAACACTTAACCTTCTCTGTGTGCTTGCCACATTTTCAACTACACCCCTGAATATGTGGTTGAGATTCAGCTATTGTACTTGAGGATCTCTATATTAACCTCCTATAAAATCTTCCACGGTTAAGCCAGCTCATTCAAATTATGAGTTTATATAGCCAAGCACTTGAAAATATAACAAATAGTATTCAGCTGCTACTGCTGGTTTACCACTGGCAACCTCTCTTAATCTCCAATAATTTGTTTGTATGCTAAATGAAAAGTTAACCGAAACAGCTCATTTTATAAAATGTTCTTGGGGCATTTCTGTTTTGGGCAATTTATCCGGATCAGTCAATACAAGAGCTTTTTGAAATTTTCTTGGGGCTCTATTAATCAATCTGCCATAGGAAAATTTACCACTACTCCCATTTTCTTTTCACTGGGAAAATGCACCATAGCCACTAATACTGTAAAACTGTTCCCAAGTGCTTATTATATGGCAGATCTACTTTACAGCTTACAAACCGTAGGAGTGCATCCTAGAACCAACCCAATATGTTCTTATTTTTATTTAATTCAGAATATATTATAAATTATGTGAGGAAGGAAGGAAGGAAGGAAGGAAGGAAGGAAGGAAGGAAGGAAGGAAATACAGAGAGAGAGAAAGAGAGAGAGAGAAAGAAAGAAGGAAGGAAAGAAAGAAAGAAAGAAAGAAAGAAAGAAAGAAAGAAAGAAAGAAAGAAAGAATCTCAGGCCTGCTGAGTGATTCTGGTTGCACTGATACTGTTAATCTATACTGTGCCTATTTTAAAGCTCTGCTAAAAAAAGAAAGAAAAGAAAAATCCCACAGACAAGCCCTTGACAATCTGAGACAGCATAAAAGATTAATGGGTCATTTTAGGCTTTCTAATGAGAATGAGGCTACATCTCGGACACAGGTCATAAAACTGGCTCAAGAATGACAACAGTGCATAATGACTGTGTTTCGCAGTCCCCCATTATCAGCCTAATAGGCAGGAAAAGATAGATTAGGATAGGTCTACAGATTCAGGCAACTCCTTCTCTATTAGTTGCAGATCCCTTAGCAGGCCTCCATTTTATAACATCTGCTGGTGCCCTTCTATTTAATGTGTTGTTTTGGGATTCCCACATCCCCAAATCATAGGAAGTTCCAGGGGTAGCCTTTCATGTAGCATTGCAAGGAGATGGTATCTTGCAGGGCTTGTGCCCGCACTTTATTTGCAAAAAAAGAAATAAATAAAAGGGCAGCAGGTGTCAAGGGCACTCCACAGCCAAAAAGATGCCCATGGCAGATAGTTAACTCCTATTGTCAAAGAGAACACTTACGTTCGTTTCTACAGCTCTGGGTACCTATGCACACCAATCTAGCATCTAGGCAGCTACTCCCAGGTCTGTGCTTAATGGAACAGTTGCAGCAACAGTTGGACCACACCCCTCCACCAGTTTATGTACTTTCCCCCAATGGGCTGTGCACATGCAGCTGGAGACTGAGCCTGCATGGAAGTTTGTTCATCTATTTTCAATCCACTCCTGGTTCCGGGAGACAGTGGTTCAGGAGAGGGTGGAGAACCACCTGGCCTTTAACTGGACTGCCCTGGCTCTTCCTTCTGAACCATCCTGTGCTACACTCTCCAGCTCTGAAGCTTCTGCTGCCTCTGACTCTTACCTCCTGGCTGATACAGTTCCCCACAGATCATTGACCCCCATCTCCTAAGTCGGACTCCAGCCCTTCTTCCCCTGGTGCACACTCATCAGCAGTGCTTTTTTTCTGGGGGGGACGCGTTGCCCCAGCCGACCGACAGATAGACATGCAAGCTATCTCTGCAGTAGCAGTGCGGACTGCTGCTCCATCATTCTCCCCGCCGATGCCTGGGGAAGGGAGTCTGGGGGGCCGTGGTGGAGGCAACAGTGTTGCTCCTCCTCCTCCTCTTGCTGGGCTAGAGCCAGCTGATGAGCGCGCACCCCTCCTCAGTCAAGCCAACCCCACCGTTGCCGTCGCCTTCCCATCCTCTCAGCGCCACTGCCACCACCTTGAGTCCCTTCACTGGGGGTTGGGGGGAGGAAGGATGTGAGGGGGAGCAGCCAGAATGAGAGTATCCCGAAACATTTTTTAAGAGAAAATAGCACTGCTCATCAATGTCCTGCCAGTGCCTGGAAGCAGGTGGACACACAGACTGCCAGTCCTAGACTTTAACCCAGCATTGGTCTCTCAAGATAAGGAACAACAACTGGACATTGTTGGACTCTCAATACCCATCAGCTCCAAAGGTGATGAAAGCTGTGGTTCAACAATACCTGGTTACCCGTTACCTCAGTTCTCTTCCAGTCAGAGCCGTCTTTCCCATAGGGCTTAGTGGTGCATTGTGCCAGGGCGCCGGCCTCTCAGGGGCACCCCAGCAAGTGGGGGAGCTGCGCGGCTTTGCTGGCGGCCTCCCCTTTCCCTGCACGCCCACCAGCTGCACCCCACGAACCATAAGACTGGCAGGCGTGCAGCTTGCCTCCCAAGCCTCTGCGGGGATCGCTCTTCTCCCGAGGAGGTTTGGGAGGGGCTCGACTTCACTCCCAAGCCTCTGCAGGGATTGCTCTCCTGCAGCGGCACTGGGGAGAGTTGCCCCCCTGATGGCTGGCAGTGTGCAGCTACAGCCACCCCCACACTATCCATGGTAATTTGGGGGCAGTGGGTGGATATTTGCACCCGGCGCCGCATCTGCTAAAGACGGCCCTGCTTGCAGTGCTTCCTTCCCCACTGAACCATAAGTTGCTCTACCTCCTGACAGCAGCAGCAATGTAGTGCTATTTCTTATAGTTTCTTTGCAGCTTTCCTTCCTTCACAGACTGGATAACTGGATGGGGAACTATTCTCTCGTTGCTGCGTCAGCCCTCACTCAGGTTTCTCTTATGGAGTGCAACTCACTGCTAAAATTAGATGGAGCTAGGCACTCACTTGACAGAAGAACATGAGGAGAACCCAGTTGGACCATAACTCAACTATTCCAGCATCCTGTTCTTACAGGAACCAACCAGGTGCCAGTGGGAAACCCCAAGGCAGGACCCTGAGTGCCACAGGGCTCTTCCCACTTGTGATTCCCAGCAATTGGTATTCAGATGGCAGAAGCAGAACATAGCCATTGTGGCCAGAGGCGTAGCATGGTGGGGCTGGAGGGGCCACCCCCCTGGGCACTTTATTGCGGGGGAGGAACCAGGTGCCCCATGGCAGGCTCCATCATCGAGGCCAGAGCTATGGGGAGGGAAGCCATGCCCAGTCCGGGCCTTCGGGGCTGGGGCTGCTTCAGTCCGGTGAAAGCAGCAGAGAGGATGAGAGGCTGCCACTGGGCTCCGGTGCATGAGGGAGCCACCTAGTTCACCAAGGAGGTGCAAAGCTTGCCCTGCCCCGGGCACCAGCAACCTACACTACACCACTGATTGTGGCTACCCTTCCTCTTTCCTTTCCCTGTTGGAGTTCAAATGATTTCCAAAAACCATGTCCACCAAGTCTGCTTCAAGGGCTGTAGCAATGAAAAAGGCATATTCAGTGTGGAGAGTTAACAGGAAAGAGACTGAAAATAAAACATTATGCAGCGTTATGTAACATAGGCAAGCTTTTTATAACCCTTTTTTTTTTCTTGCTAAAGGCAGCTCCCACTTTGAATCTGCCCCTATTATGATGTTTTAAGATTATTGCCGTAATATTTTTGGTGCTCATTTTTTCTTTCTTCAACAAAGTGGCTGTTGGTAAGTGAGCACTAAAAAAAAACCAAAGAAACAAAAAGCTCTTCCAAAAATAAAACGGAATAAAAATAACTTCAGATTGCATCTGCATTTAGGAGAGTGTGATGTTCTGGCATAGTCGTCGTAATAAAAGGAGGGCAAAATAATATTATCAGCTGAATGGGGAAAGACTGCTGATTTTATAGCACCAATTATTTAAAACGGGCCTTGTCTGGAACACTGGCCCTTTAAGAGGCAGCAACCCAACTGCTCTGCTTGTGGTTCACTACCCTGCGAAGAACACTTACAGGAAAATGATGATGTCCAGCTGGCAAGGCTGCTTTATAGCTGAACCAGTTGAGCCTGGTTGAGGACTGGCTGCAAAAGGGAACAGACGGCCTTACTGGAATCCTGGCCAGGGAAGAAACGTGGGCCAGGAATTTCAGGAGTGGAAATATGGCCTTTAGTGTAATCCTAGTACTGAAGAGCTGGTGGAAAGTCCGATTCAAGAGCACAGCAAATCACATTCCTGGAGGTTCTTCCTTTTGACGTAATTTAATGCCTTCCACCACCACCCCTTCACATTCTCATTTCATGACAATTATCCTGTTGCCTTTTTAGCGCAATCTCTGTTGGTTCTCTTTGCTTCTCCAATGTCCCGGTGGTCTCTTTACAGTTCCTACCAGGGCAGGTAGACTTCCGTCTTGTCAGATCTACTTTGTGTGTGTGTTTAAAAACTAGGACCCCCAAGGTCTACCAACCAGGGCTAGGTGCAGAAGAGATATGGCTAGCATGAAAGGACAGGGTACCTCTGAGCATGTTCTGTGCCTGGGAATTTGTTCTCTAAACCAGAACTGAGCCCACAGACCCTGCCCTCAGAAGTCCACTCCTGATTAGCCATTTCTTCTTCATTTCAGCAGCTTCGCTTCATTTTCCTGTTGCTATTGTTAAACACACTACAGTGGTACATTGGGTTACATATGCTTCAGGTTACATACGCTTCAGGTTACATACGCTCCAGAAATAGTACCTCGGGTTAAGAACTTTGCTTCAGGATGAGAACAGAAATCGTGCTCCGGCAGCAGGAGGCCCCATTAGCTAAAGTGGCGCTTCAGGTTAAGAACAGTTTCAGGTTAAGAACGGACCTCCAGAATGAATTAAGTACTTAACCCGAGGTACCACTGTATACAGCTGCAAATTAAATGTTTTAAGTGCAATATATAATGTGACATTAGATGAGCCTTATGGAAAATTCAATGTATTTTTACAAACGCCTTTAAAAAAAAAAATCATTTTCAGAAAGTTTTTTTATATGTGTGTAGATTCCATCTTGGATGTCCAAAACGCTTGCTGATCTACTCCAAATCAGCCAGAGATCTACCAATAGGTTCCAATCTACCATCTGCCCACCCCACGGTTTTCACAATGAGCATATTTGAGTGGTAAAGCATTTTTTCTGAACTTTACGGAGTTCATTTAGGGAGGAGATGGCTGTTGATGGCTACTAGCCATGGTGGCTACCCTCTGCCTCTGCTATCAGAGGCAGGATGCTGAACTAAATAGGCCACTGGCCTGAGTCACCAGGCTATTCTTACGTTCTAATGTGTAGCCCTCAAACAAGGCGCAAAAGTAGTTGGCAATATTTAGCATTCTTGTTTCCTGTTGGCATCTGTCAGCCTCTGGGGTGGAGTCAAACCGCTGGAGAATCACAGTGCCTGCTGTGGTTGCAGAGAATGGAAAATTGCGACTGCTGTCCGTGGCATTGTTTTTCCTGTGTTACCAGGACCAAAGTGACCTCTCCCAGGCACAAGCCTGGGTAGTGTGAAGGGAGGTCCTGGGCTGCCCAGATAAAAAGACCCTCCTCGGCCTCACTGACGTGGTCCAAAGGAAAGCAGAGCAATACATTTGGCAACAGCTTGGCTGCAGGAGTTGCTGGAATGAGGCATAGAAGGCGTCATCCAATAAGGTTTATTCCTTATTCGCCCAAAGATGTCCCACAAGGCAGTGGTATGTTTTGAGGGTTTTTTGGAAATTTAAGAAAAAGATCCTCAAAGAGGATTTTCAAAATTTAAAAAAATTCAGACGTGTTCAGACTTCTAATTCGGAAATAGTGCAGTCTTTGAAAATGCTACACAATTTAATTCCTAAGCTCTGTTTTGGACTACCGGCGATCATTGCCAGGATTGGCACAGTGCCTATGTTGCTTACAGGTGTTAGGCAACAGTGCATCACAGTGTCTGACCCTTGTGAGGGAAAGTCACCCTTTACAAGGGTCCTTAGATGACCTATTGGGTCCATTCCGGTGCTCAGATGCTGTGATTTCATTAGCAGTAAAACACCACCAGTGTAAATCTGAGCCACGAGAGCAGGACAGTGAAACAAAAGATTCCCACCTTTGCAACTTCTGCTGCGAGTTCATTCATTCCCCTTCCGCGGATTCTAATGATATGGGTAAGTACAGTGAGAAGCAGAGGGCCTGGTATTTTTTGAGTCTGATTGCTAGCCACAACCTGCTGACAGTGGAATTAGAAACAGCCTGCACACACTGCTTGCTATTTGGCTGACAAAATACTAACAGAGCAAATTATAGGTTGTTATTCTTTTGCAACACGGCCCTCAGGAATTTGTCTTTTGCAACAGAGTCTAGCGGCCCCCAAGTCTCTTGATGGGCTGGGCATTGGTCAGTGTTACCTCCACTGAAGGCTGAGCGAAAGGAAACGAAGGAGGCGGCCAGGGAGGGAACTTTGTCTTTTCCATGACAGCTGGGTACTTAGTTTGGCATTTCCCTGCAGTGCTTGGTCATTAGGATGATCGCTACCTCTCAGCTTAGCATCCCTACCTGCTGGGGCTGCTGCTTGCCGAATCTGGGGCTCTGACTTAGGAAACTGGGCTACTTGCTGTCGGCGGGGGCGATGCGTGTGTGTTACAGTTCATCTGAGCCCTTGTAATGCATATTCTGTGAGCCAACGTCAGCCCTCAAGATTAAAGCAACGGCTCTGGGAAGAAATACACCTTGCGTAGATTTGTTTTATTCTGTTAGTTTAAAATTCTGTTCCGCACCATCCATACAGCTCTGCGTTGCTTAGCAGAACATCCAGAAAGACAGCACAGCAAAACCAAACCAAAACTACCCATCCACATCTGGCAAAGTTACTGGCAAAGTTAAAGGCAAAGTTGGGAAGTATCAAACAAAACCACAAAAGAGGTAGAATCCAGCATGCAAACAAAGACTCCACAGGACTAACTGTACCTGCCACATACTGTAATATCTGGCTATGTTAGCGTCTTCCTTTAATAATATTAATAAATAATTATTTTATTTTATTTTTTTATAACCCGCCCATCTGGCTGGATTGCTTCAGCCACTCTGAGCAGCTTCCAACACATATAAAAGCATACTAAAACATCAAATTTTAAAATTTTTATATTATTTTACATCAGCAACCTTTGGATTCTCTCCACTTCAGTGGTCATAAGAACTTGACTATTATTTAGATCTGAACTATGCCTTCAGGTTGAGTAAAGGGCAGAGGAGAATGGGGATGTTAAGTTTGGCACTTTTCTCTTTTCAATATTATTTTTTAAAAAACAACAACCCACATATACCGTATTTTTCACTCTATAAGATGCACTTATTCCCTCCTAAAAAGTAAGGGGAAATGTGTGTGCGTCTTATGGAGTGAATGCAGGCTGCGCAGCTATCCCAGAAGCCAGAACAGCGAGAGGGATCACTGTGCAGCGCTCCCTCTCACTGTTCTAGCTTCTGGCTTAGCTGTGCGAAGCCTCTTCAGGGCAGGGGGAGCCTTCATCCCGCTGCCCTGAAGAGGCTTCACGCGGCTATCCCAGAAGCCAGAACAGCTGTGCAGCGATCCCTCTTGCTGTTCTGGCTTCTGGGATTCAGAATATTTTTTTTTCTTGTTTTCCTCCTCCAAGAACTAGGTGCATCTTATAGTCTGGTGCGTCTTATAGAGCGAAAAATACGGTAGTTAAGCCATAAAATAGTGGGTGGGTCAATATACTCCCCTGAAATTAGATCATTTCAACAACATGAAATTAAGTAAATGTAGCCTTTGCAAGCTCTGTGGACACTGCAAGCAAGAGCTCTGGCCTCAGCTGATTAAAATGAGAGAAGCTATTATTTATTATATACCATATACCTATCCTGTCCTTCCTCCAAGGAGTTTGGGACAGTGTGGGTGCCCACCTTTTTATCCTCACAACTTTGTGTGGTAGACTGGGCTGAAATTGAGCTTATTCCAAGGTCACCTTGTGAGTGTCATAGCTGAACAGATATTTCAATCTGGGTGTCCCCAGTCCTGGTCTGACTGTACAAACACACACAATCTGTGAATGTATGCATACATTCTTTAAAAAAAAAATGCAGGGTAAGGAAGGAGATAAAAATCACTCCACATCTGTTTAGCCCCTGTTGTTGTTGTTGTTGTTGTTGTTTTAAATCAGCCAAAGGCAAAAAAGAAAAGAAAAAAAGTCTATCTGTATTTCTGGAAGAAAAGAAATCAAGTTGAGATTGTAATGTATTCCTTCTCATTCATGTCCGTTTTTCCTGCTCCCATTCCACACCTCCTAGAACAAGCCCTCCATGCGGCAATTGTGTAAAGGTAAATGAAGGAAAGAGCTGTCAGCCAATACATTATAGAAACATATTACGCCGATAGGCTGTTAACATTCATTCTATCACAAAAAGTTACAAGATGACAGCAGACGACTCATCCTAAAGCTGGAAGAAGAGCGCAAGCTGAAAATGTTAATTTTCAGCTATCTTGAAAACCATAGGTGGTCTTGGCATGGAAAGAATATAGTGCCTCCAAATATGAATCTCTATGGCATAGCAGGAGGCAGGTCTAACCAGCACTGTCACCATATGTGTTTGGGATTTCTCACACCATAATTAATATTCATTCTGCAGAAATGAATAATTTAATGCAACTTCTTGCGCTCAGAGATACAACCAAATGGGCACACCAGGAGAAATAGATTGCTGCGCCGAGTTGTTGTTTTTCTAATCTGGATCAGGAAAACTAGATCAGCTCCTAATAATCAGGACACAACTTTTGAGCAAATGGGGCACAGATGAAACACAATGAAGAAGACCCGTTTCTAGTGGTAAAAAACGGGCAACATTTCTCAAGGGGGTAGACTCCCCCACCTTTGATGTTCAGTATGGGGGCATACTCTTGGAGTCAGTGATATTTTCGTTGTATTGGTGAGGAATTCAGCTTTGCTGTTACTTTGAATATACCCCTATCAACTTGATTCATGCAAATCTCCAAGTGGCACATCAAGTAGAATCTTGAGATTATGTTTTGTTGATAACTTTGGTCATGTCTTCCCACCCATTTTCTGTATACAGGGTCAAAAAGAAATCTCACCCCAAAACTATGTAAATGGAGGGGGACAGGTTTTTGTGTGAAATTCTCATGTTTGCTGGGATATGACACTTAACTTAATTAACTTAATTAAGCGTGGAGGTGGCCTGAGGGTGTGTGTTCACCCCCACCCCAAATTTGGGACCCAGTGCTTTTTTCTGGGGGTACGCATACCCCTAAACATTTTGTGAATCTTTGTACTTTTGTCCATTTACTGTATTTGTTTTTCC
The DNA here is from genome assembly GCF_964252035.2 of Podarcis erhardii. Classification (NCBI taxonomy): domain Eukaryota; kingdom Metazoa; phylum Chordata; class Lepidosauria; order Squamata; family Lacertidae; genus Podarcis; species Podarcis erhardii. Next base: position 18,901,978 of record NC_138497.1, read on the forward strand.
TAATATGAACTATAAAATGGTGATTTCTTGAGTCAAAATGAGAGTACCCCCCCAAAACATTTTTTTGGAAAAAAAGCACTGTCAGGACCTCTCCCTGGATACACATTCATTCATTTAACACATTCATTCCTTCAAATCTGTTTTAGCGCTTCCTCCAACCCTCCAGTGCAGATCTGAGGAGATCATTCCACAAGAGGAAATCCTCATGCTGACGTGACACGCTAATTGGCTACTACCTCATGTTTACATTTTGGCTCTGCTCTTGTCAATGAGTCCTACACCATTGCAAAGAACCATGGAAGCTGCTATAACAGGGGAATTTTTAAGTCCCCTTCAAGCCTGCTCTGACATTTTGGAAGACTGTGGGAGCCCTCCTACTTTTTCAGCCTAGGTAGTTTCTTATTATGGTGCTGGAGGAGACTCTTGAGAGTCCCATGGACTGCAAGAAGATCAAACGTATCCATTCTTAAGGAAATCAGCCCTGAGTGCTCACTGGAAGGACAGATCCTGAAGCTGAGGCTCCAATACTTTGGCCACCTCATGAGAAGAGAAGACTCCCTGGAAAAGACCCTGATGTTGGGAAAGATGGAGGGCACAAGGAGAAGGAGACGACAGAGGACAAGATGGTTGGACAGTGTTCTTGAAGCTACGAACATGAGTTTGACCAAACTGTGGGAGGCAGTGGAAGACAGGAGTGCCTGGTGTGCTCTGGTCCATGGGTCATGAAGAGTCGGACACGTCTAAATGACTAAACAACTCTTCCCTCATCTTACTCTTCCCTCATCTCAGTTCCTTAGCCACCTCTGTTGTTTTTCTCTCTGATTAGGCAGGGCCCCGGCAAGGACCACAATCCAGTGTTATCCCCAAAGGACACACCCTCCTCCCCACTTATTTTTGAGTCTTATTGGCGGGGTTCAAAGGAACTCAGGTTTGTCAGTGGCCTTAGATAAGGGCTGACCCAGGAAGACTCGCCTGCCTTCAGTCAGCAGCCTGAGCCTGCTGGGCTTCCCCTCAGAAGAGAAAAGGCAACTAAATGTTTGTGCCTGCTGAAAGGACCCAACACTCAGTTTTGAACCGGTGTTGAAGAAAGCTCAGATTCAGCCATGACCTTGCACCTGCAGGTTACGATGCAACTCAGGAAACCCCATCTTTGCCCCTTCTTTCCTTGGGACAGGTAATTATTTGCACTGTGCTCCTTCTTCTTGTCTCTTCCCCGGCATTTCCCTAATCTTGCTGTCCCTGATATCTCAGGTTACTCCAAGCCCTCTCATTTGCACTTGAACTCCCCCCCTCAGTGTGTCTAGACCTCCACTGTTCTTGCGCCTGGTTAATGCCCCTCTTCACTCCACATAAAGCCACCCCTCCACCTTTCTCTATCTCTCTGTTTAAGCTTAAGGTCCACGCGGTGTGGGTTTTTCGAGTAGCCCGTTTAACGTGCAACAACTAACCATCTCTCTGTTTTCTGTTTCTGTGCAGCTGCAAAGCCATTTTACTTATTGCCTGCCATTTTGTGTAAATACACATTTGCATTAATTAAGATTGGCAATTGTTGGTGCTTCCATATTTCCCCAAATAAACAAGGCAATATTGGTATTTACAGAGTAATTGCATCCATTCCAATACTGTCTGTAGCATGCAATCATCTCCAGCAAGGATTCCCCACATAGTTTTGTCTGCAAACATGCCTGCAGAATGCGTTCGTGTTTCTAAGATACATGGGCAGATCTGGTACTACAGGGGAAAACATTACATTATGGGATTCTACCGTAGGCTTTCCAGGAGGCAGGGAAAGTTGGGGAGCCCATCTGTGGAGCACCTGGAGTCTTCTTCAGCATCTTTTATATGGAAGTAACCTGCATCTGACAGGTTACTCCCATATCCAGATTTCATGTTCACAGAATATCACCATCCTTTTGTTCAAGGCACAGACAAAGCCTTTTAGGTTCAAGACACAGACAAAGCCGCATGCATCTTGGGACCAGGATACCTAAATGGTCAACTCATTCTCTACTCACTCAGTTGATCACCTTGTTCTGCAGGAGAGGGAATCCTGCTGATGCCATCCTATAAGGCCTTTAGTCTTCTAAACTGAAATCTTTCTCCCAGTTGGTATCTCTATTAGATGTGAATTGATTTTATAGATGTGCTGTTGTTGTTTCAAAACAAACACACACACACAAACACAGTTTTTATATATGTAATTGCTTCAATTGTTTTTGTGTACGGGGCTGTTTTATATATGCTTTTTAATATATTGTAAATTGCTTTGGGGTACCTCATGGGAACTGACTGAAAACTGTAATAATGCTGTGCACATATATCTTGTGGTGTGTGTGTGTGTGTGTGTGTGTGTGTGTGTCCCAATTAAACCAATACACTTAGACTGAAGTTTATATTTAGTGCCTCTGCAGTTCAGCTGGCCAAGTTAGTTTAAATCTAAGTAGCTTGCTGCAAAATAGACCACTGAAGCTGTTCCCTTGCCATCTCTGATATTTGATTGTTTATGTTAGCCAGTTACACACACAGTCACAAATGCTGTGTAGCATAGTGTAACCAGGGCAGTGGGGGGAGGACATTGCCACCATTCTGCAAGGTCTCCGGTTTTCTGTTCTGACTCCTGCAAATGAAGCTGCAGGCTGTTCTGTCTGTCCCTGGTTTCCTGTGTCTGGATTGGTTTGAGGTCGAGAGTGGTTTCCTGTTTCTTTGAAGCTCAGGGTTAGTCTAATTGAAAAGATATGTTTTGCGAATATGTGTCCAGTATGGTTTAAAAAAGAGGAGTCCGGCGTTTGGTGCTGATAGCCACTAACTAAACAGAGAAGGCTCTGAAGGATAATTAATTAAAGGAAATGACTGAGTTAATGTATGAGAGGTGATCTACAACATTCCTCCATTTCTCCTGAGATGGTCGGGATGGATTATTGGCCCTTGGTAAGAAGTTAGGCAGACAGGGAAAAATAGGGAACATTAATGGGGGCATAATATAGTACTGATTCTTCCCTGTTGTTTGGTTGCAGTTTGGTGTATACTGTATGAATGCAAAGGGAATGATGCACAGATATGTTCACTGAGAATACATGTTCTTTGATGCAAGAGAGCTACCAACAGGGCCAGCCCTACCATTAGGCAGAGTGAAGTAGCTGCCTCAGGCATCTGATGCTGCAGGAGGAGGAGGAGTGCCAGCACGGCGTTGGAGGACAGCACTATGTGTTGTTGGCTAAATATTGTGGGATTCAGAATCAATGAAAGGAAGCACTTTTTTCCAGGATAACCATTCCAGGAAACCAATAATGAGTATTCCAGGTTCGGTCAGTCAACCAGCTACAAATACACCTAACAGTTACCTCGTTCAACCCTCATTTTGACCAGCTTCTTCACGAGAATATCATGGGGGACTTACGTTCTTACATTATTTTCCTCAGGCAGCCAAACATCTTGTGGTAGCCCTACCCATCAAGCATATATCCAAGTTGACATCATAATTACTGTGGAAGGAAGGTAGATCCTATGACTGTTTAGATGCGAAGAAATTTCATACTTGTTTAAGGAAGCTGTTGTCACTGTGCTTGGTATGGAAGCTGCAGGGTGTGCAACTGCTAGGTATTTAGGGGGACACCTGGCTTTACACATATTACTCTGGTGTAGAAAGATCTCTTAGCTCCTGAGCTCAATTCAAGGTTTTGTTGCTGATGTTTAAAGTCCTAAATAACTTGGAGCTAGGGTCCCTACAGACACACCTTTCCCAGGTCAAAACCATCCAACATTTATGTTCTTTCAGGGAGAACCAACTGGTTTTTCCAAGACCAGTGAATTGTCAGTTGGTGAAGTTGTGAAATCAGGCCTTCTTGGTGGTAGCACCCACCCCCTGGAGTTCTTGCTTTCAAGAAGCTCATGAGGTGGGAACAGTAATGAGCTTTGAACCCCAGTTTTAAAAGTATAATTGAACGAAATACTTCCCTGACCCTTAATTTCTAATTATTTGCTTTATACATTGCTCAGTTTTATTTGTGATATACAATTTTTTCGTTCTGGTTTTTACAAGATTTCTATTGAATTTGCTTGAATTGACATTGACTTTTCTTTTGATTATGTTCCATGTAAACCACTTAGAAAGTTTTATTGCATTAAGCAGTATATATATATATATATATATATATATATATATATATATATATTAAAAACCCAACCAACTAACTAAAACAGAGCAATGTCTCAGCAAGAAAGCCAACACTCATTTGTTGTATTTTATCTCATCCCCTTCCCTCAAAATTATTTATAGCCATTGGTGTTGCCTTATTTATATGCTGGTTCCCTCATTTGTCTGTTCCCTGCTGAGTGAAGATTTTCCTATACTAGTGAAAGCTATACCACTCTATACTACTAAGCCTAGGAGGTCTTCCATGTTGGGGTTATTCCCTGTCGCTTGGGGGATTTTCCCACAATTATTCATTTAGCAGTCAAACCAGCTGTGGTGCCTTTTTAATAACAGATAAGATATAGGGAGAAATGAATCACAATTCGGGAAGAAAGTTAGCAGCCAGTCAGAATCTTGTGGAGAACATTAAGTAGATCAAATTCCCATAGCAAAGCATCAAATGGGGACCCACCACAGGCCTGTGTGTCGCTAGGGGAGGACTGAACAACTCAAAACACATCAAGGAGGGGAAAAAAAAGGTCTCCCAGAAATTTAACATGGCCTGTCATAACCAGGCTCTTGATAACCCTCCTTCTTTTGAAGTTCTAGACATGCTACAAAGAAGTTTATCAAGACAGACAAAGCAAGCCCAGGAGAGGTCAGGTGTCACACAGCGACTAAGTAGCTCAGGAACAACAGCCAGAACCTGCCACCACTGCCCAATAACACCTGCTGTTGGAGCAGGTTAACCCACCTTGTCAAATGATAGGACCGGCCCTGAGTGTTAGGGGGTCTTGAGGCTCCTATCTTTGGGCGACTTTTATGGCCTATTTAGTAATCTCATCCCTGGTTTTACAAAATTACAAAAGCCATCCTGCCCTCTGATTTGATCCTGGAATGTCCCTATTCTCCCCACCAGCACTGCCAGCACTGAGCTTGGGGAGGAGGATGAGCCAGAGCTTGTCTCAGGTGAGGATAGTAGCTGCTGCTGCTGCTCTGTGGGATCATATAATAATAATAATAATAATAATAATAATAATAATAATAATAATAATAATAATATACTATTTGTACCCCACCCATCTGGCTGGGTTTCCCCAGCCACTCTGGGTGGCTTCCAACAAAGATTAAAAATACATAAAAATGTCACACGTTAAAAACTTCCCTGAAAAGGCCTGCCTTCAGATGTCTTCTAAATGTCAGGTAGTTGTTTATCTCTTTGACATCTGATGGGAGGGCGTTCCACAGGGCGGGCACCACCACCAAGAAGACCCTCTGCCTGATTCCCTGTAGCTTTGCTTCTCGCAATGAGGGAACCACCAGAAGGCCCTCGGCGCTGGACCTCAGCGTCCGGGCAGAACGATGCGGGTGGAGATGCTCCTTCAGGTATACTGGACTGAGGCAGTTTAGGGCCTCTGCTGCTGGCCTCCTCCCTCAGGGGGCTTGTAGCAACTGCTAGAGAGTGGGCAAGGAGGAGGAGAGACTGCTGCCACATAGGCCCAGCCCCATGTGGCACGTTGGCTCTGAGGGGCAGGCAGGGGGCAGGGCCATCCTGGGTGGGAAGAAAGGGGAAGCAGAGAGGAATGCAAATAGCCTTGGTTGTTTTCTTTAAAAATGTTTCGTGCATCCATGCCTGATCTTACCAAATCTTTCCCAAACTTATTTATTTGTGTGTGTTTTTCTTTTCATAAATCTACCAAATAATAAAATAAAATAAAACTGGGATTAAGGGGGTTTGTCAGGATGGTAGAAGCAGTGCATACTGTGCCCCGTATTTGTGTGGTGGCGGCACTCACCCTTCTTCTGGTAGGAAATGCTCTGGGGAGGGGGGACACCAAAAAACGGGGGCCAAGGAGGGTCAGTTGTGGGGGGAGATGAAAAATGTCCCTATTTTCATCTGAGGAATGTTGGAGGGTATGTAGTCCAGCAGTTGGGAGATCAATATGGAGTGGATCTAGGTCATTTAAGATGTAGTGAGTGTTTAGGGATGTTTTGTGGACTATCAATCCTTCTAAGACATTTCCGCAGTACAGGTGACACACACAACTTATGCACATTCAGCTTGTGTGCATTCAGGTTTATGTGTTTGGTAAAAATAAAAAATGAAAGGGGGAAAGAGGGCAGGTGTCTGGGGGAAAGACTTTGACAATCCCACCCACCATTGAACCCAATGTGTGTTGACTATGCACAATTTTGGCTTTATGCACTAACCCCAGAACATAACCCCAGCATGAGTTGAGACTCGCCTATAGTGCCCTTGGCAGGCTGTTCAAGTGAGCGCTTTGCCACAGCCACATTTGGTCAGGCAAAAACGGTGTAGGTGATAAAGCTTTAAAAGTGGTTGTGCCCCTTCGGAGAATGTGACAGGGACAGGATCTTTCATTTTAATCCACTGGATGAAATCTATACATTAGGACATGGGGAGCCAACATGGTGCCCTCACTGGCCATGCTGGCTGGGGCTGATGGAAACTGGAGTCTAAACAACATGAGGAGGGCCGCAGCTTCTCCTTCCTGGCTCCAAATAATCAGAGCATGAGGCCCTTGGCTTCTGTGTTGCACCAGATAAAGAGTAGCCAGTTGCCTATAGTCCTAACGCTGACGCAGTGTGAGATGCGCCCTTTTGATTTTAGCAGCATTAGGAGCTAAACTTGCGCTAGGAAACAAGTTTCCATTGGCTTTGGCTGCCGGAGTTTTTAATTTCCGTGTCTCCATTTCTCTGTTTCGCTTAAGTTCACTCCCTACTCGCTGGCCTAATGGGATTTTGCAGACGTCCCAGAGATTTGCTGCTTATGATAACTGGCCTACTGAAGGCCAGGCGAGTCCTTATCTCTCTCCCCACCCCCACCCCTGCCCTCTTAATGCTGCTTCTTTTTTTGCCATGAGAAGCGCTGAGGAGCAGGTGCAGCTCTCTCAGCGTGGACTCTGCAATGTTTCCACACAGTGCATCCAGAAAATGCATGCCTGCAGGGTAGAACAAAATTATCAGTGTTCCCCCATGAGGGTCCGGCACCTCGAGAGGCTCCCGTCAACTACAGAGCAGTTAGCTGCATGGCTGAGCACTGGCAGTAAATGCTTACTTCAATTGTGGCAACTGCCACTCAGAAGGTATGCATTTAATCTTGAAGGATAGATGTCTCAAGACATCCTCCCAGAGTGGCAAAGAGGCTTGGGGTGTAGAGGAAGCATTACTGGAGGGAGACCGTGAGGGGGAAATGCCCTTCTCTTAAAGTGATGCCAGGGCAGTTAACAATGTGTGCATCTGTATGCATATCTATACAGTGGAACCTCGGGTTAAGAACTTAGTTCATTCTGGAGGTCCATTCTTAACCTGAAACTGTTCTTAACTGAGGTACCACTTTAGCTAATGGGGCCTCCCGCTGCTGCCATGCCACCACCGCACAATTTCTGTTCTCATCCTGAAGCAAAGTTCTTAACCCGAGGTACTATTTCTGGGTTAGCGGAGTCTGTAACCTGAAGCATCTGTAACCTGAAACGTCCCTAACCTGAGGTACCACTGCAAATCTACATGGATATATAAACGCTTTGCACCAGAAGCTTCTGTCGTATTTTTGAAATCTTCTTGACAAAGGGGACGCAGAGAGGAAAGATGGGGCAGTGGTTTTGTTCTGAACAGGCAGGTGGTTTTCCTCACTGTCTCCCCACTAAGGCCATGCAGGGCATTGCTATGGCAATCTGCTCTCCAATCCCACCCCCCTTAAGGAGTCAAATGCATTTCCAGTCACACTAGGTACCTGCCAGCTCTTCTTCTTTTCTCGGAGAGGTGGTCATTTCTAACCTTCCTACGAATGTCCCACTACTTTAAAAGTTTACCGTGAGTATGAGTGCCAAAACCCCTTTTTTCCCCTAGAAGAAGAAGACTGGTCACGTCTATACAGTCACTTCCTGCAAGTTCTGCTCTGGAAGGAAGTGTGATCACATTCTTTTTTTACTTCATTCAAATCATTCCTCAAAACCTTCCCATTCTAAGAAGCTTATGTCACCCCCTTAGTTCCTTTACCAGACTGAATGGAACCTGTATATATGTAAGTCAGGCATGGCCAAACTTGGCCCTGCAGATGTTTTGGGACTACAACTCCCATCATCCCTAGCTAACAGGACCAGTGGTCAGGGATGATGGGAATTGTAGTCCCAAAACATTTGGAGGGCCAAGTTTGGCCATGCCCTGATGTAAGTGAAATAAATGCACATTTTTGCCCTATTTCCCCACCTATGTTCCGCCCCTTCATTTGTTGTCTCTCCTGTGTTGAATTTTTCTTGGTAAGTTTCTTGAGACAGTGGCCTGACCTCTGCAGAACACCATAGCTCAGTGGTAGACAATCTCCTATACACGCAGATGGTCCTAAATTCAAACCCCAGCATCTCCAGGTAAGAGAACCCAGCCTGAAATCTTACGAGAGCTGCTACTAGGTGGTGTGGAAGGTACTGAGAGAGGTAGACCAGTGATCTGGCTTGTTTTAAGGCAGCTTCTCATGTTGCTATGTTGTGGTTTACAAGTCTCCACGCACCAACAAATACAAATAATATTTCTGTAACCCAAAACAATGCAGCCTGGAATAACTCCACACCAGTAGTGCTTCTGAGAGTGAACACAGATGGATTCTTGAATCGAACTCAAGACTGCAGCCTTGCTTAGTGCAGATAAGTGGCGTGCGTGCGTGCGTGCGTGCGTGCGTGTGTAGCGTTCATTGTGCACTGGCACTCATCTGATAAATAGAGGGTCTATTCACACAAAACACTATTGTAGCACAGTCTCACACTTAGGCTCTGAAGTATAAATCTCAGTCTGAAGTGGTCTGTAAAGCTTTAAAAACATGAAAACAAAGTTTGTCATGTTTTTATTTTCTGCATTTAAACCCCAAATTTTCAGAAATAAAATGTTCCAGGTAGCTGACATCAGTTCACAATCCACAAGAATATGTAATCCATAAGAAAAAGCAAGTAAACAATATAAATACAATGAGGTAAGAGTGGATAAAAGAGATAGCCAGTTGAAAACACCATTAATAGTGCAATTTTGGCATATATTGTTTGGGTGGAGATCTGTATCGCAATATTCAGAAAACTGTGAATCTCAAAAGAAAATTGTATTTTGGTATGTGCTGGATTGAGAAGTGTGTATTGAGTAGTTTCTCATTAAAATGAAAACAAATTCAAATTTTGTCAGCCCTATAATCTGACCCATTTTTATTGTGTTATATCAATGTCACTTAAGTGTGCCACTTTCAGTTTCTTTTACAAAGCATCATATTAAATTAAAATATATTTTGTGATCCTTAAACACCACTGTGTTTTCTTTCTAATCCCAAAATGGAAGGGGGGAAAGAACAACCCACAAGAGGCCTTGCTGTTCAGCTGCGCATGGCAGTGGCCCGTGTGTCTCAAATTCAGCAGCCCCTTTGCATGCTCACGCACATGAAAATGTTCCCATGGGACTGGCGACCCACATAACTTCTCGGGGGGGGGGCATTTTGCAGAGCCCAGTGCAATTCAAGGTTCCCACTAATGGAACTGTTCAACTGTTCTTGGAAAGTTATGCAACCAGTTCCAAACTTTTCCATGTGAATGGGAAACCCAGCCAGATGGGCGGGGTATAAAGAATAAAATTATTATTAATGCATGTTATAGGATCACATCCAACAAGTGCCAAACATTAGGTCAGAATTGGCTGAGAGGTGGTTATAAGAAACCGACTGGTGTTAAATGCACAATTTTCCTTTAAAAAAAAAAAAGGGAAAGAGAGGGAAAAGAATGCATATACTGTCAGTTATTTTGGATTTTAAAACGCCAACCTGTAACTGCTAGAGTTGCCTAATTTTAGATAACTTACTGTAAAAAGTAGAGATACAGACACCCACCCACCCACAATTCCCTCCACCTAAATATATTGGTCTATTTACTAGGGTACTTACCTGTTTAAGACCCGCAGTTATATTAAGTAAAACAGAGTGCCTGAACTAATACATTTACTGAGAGCCTATTTGTTTTACTGAAGAATTTATTGCAGCAGTAATAACTGTCAGAGGAAAAGCGTGGTTAAAGTGCTTGAGAAGGGACCAACTGCATAGGGTATCTATCACACTATCGACTTCCTGACAGTGGCGTTGTGAACTCCTTTGTCATAAACTCAAGCACCCAGAGTCGAAACCTCGATCAATGAAAGGGGAAGCTGGTCTCCAGCTTTCAGAGAGGGCATCTTTTCTCTTTGACCCATTAGGACACAAATAACAGAGGTTCCCCCCTCCTGCTTCCCCCTACACACACACATGCACACACCCCTCAGTGAAGGCTTGATTTATAGCAAGCCTTCCGGATAGCTGCTAGCTAGTGTTTATATTTGAAATGACAGCAGCAGTACTTAACAAGGGAAAGAGTTAATATACAGATTGCCCCGATTACAGCCCTATAAAACGGCCTACCCCTGGAAGTTGCAAACTGAAATTCCATTACATTGTGTAATTACTTACTACGGTGGTATTTTGCTCCCCGCTCCCCACTCCCATTCCCCTTTTATTTCACATTCTTGGCATCTACTGCAGTGTTTCCCAACCTTGTGCCTCCAGCTGTTTTTGAACTACAACTCCCATCATCCCTGACTAGCAAGACCAGTGGAAGGGATGATGGGAATTGTAGTTCAAAAACAGCTGGAGGCACAAGGTTGGGAAACACTGATCTACTGTAAAGAAACAAGACTAGTACCCTTGAAAATATTATAGTGATTTTGAATGCATTTTCCATCTCCCTGGATAATTCATTGTGAGACTCAAAATGCAATTCATTGAAGAAAACTTTTCTAAATTGTTTCTTTCCTCTTCTGCGCTCTCTCTCTCTCTCTCTCTCTCTCTCTCTCTCTCACACACACACACACACAAAATAATAGATATATTAATGATTGTAGAATAATGACAATGTAAAGCTACACCGCACATGCCTCACACATATTTGGTAAGCCAAGAGAGTGAGATGTAAGTTCTTCCTTCTCATGTAGATTCCCTATATTTGTAATCACAACTGCAGCTGTGTTTAATCAAAGGGATATTAAAATATTTAGATTTAGGGTGGTGTGAGATTTCTCTGCATGGATGCTTTGAGCAGGTATGCCTCAGGTGAGGTGGTTCATTCTGCTTCTCGACTCAAGTTCCCTGCTTCATCATCTCACCAAACCAACCAGGTCCCCCCTCCTACTCCAGTTACTTCTCAAGAAAGTTGCCCAAAATGTGTAATATCCACGCACATGAGAGCTCCAGTTCTTCATGGTTTGGTACACCACAGCAAAACTTATGGTTGGGAAAGAGACAGCTTCTTCTGGTTGAGTTAGGAGATATGTGGATTTTCCCCCAGCCAGAACTCAATGGTACTCAGTTCCAGCACCTCTTTGGTGGGCGCTATTGCCATTATAAGAGAACAAGGGAGGTGTCCATGGTGAGTTCTGGCACCTCTTTTTCTAGAAAAATAGCACTGTATTTGCCCCAAAGCACAGCACTTAGTTAAACTTAGTTGAAGCACACTTGATATTTTATTGATCACTCACCCATTGTTTTTGGGCTGCACACAACAGCGGACTTCCATTTCTTTCCAGGACCAGTACTAAGAAACCACCTTTGTACTTTTCCTTAAGTGCAGTGCAGAAAGTGTATTGCTCTCGTTGGAATCTACAGGGAGACATAATCTTTCTTTACCTTTCCGACACAGAAGATGATGATGAAAAATTAGTGCAAGCAGAACAGAAGGGTGGGCTCCATATAAATGTGTTCTAATGGTATCATAAAAACCCACTTCATTTTTATGTGTTGCTATGAATGGCCACAAATAAAGAATTATTGCGAGAGCCCCAGCACCTTTCAGAAGTGTTGCATGAGTAACCTATTCGGACTGGTCTTTGGGTCTCAGGTTAAGTTGGGGGGAAAACTGGGAACATTTCAGCGCATTTAAACAAAGTCAAATGAGGTATGCAGACAACTCAAGCCTAAAGATGCTGTCATATTTTGACCCCCAAAAGTATTGCACCTCATCTGGCTTGTTTTAAGCATTGCCTGATTTAGGAAATGTTGCACTCTGCCGAATTAGGTTTGATCCAGTCACCTAGTCCACTAAACTTCACAGGAAGATTCTTATGTAACCCTTGGAACACCCAAGGGCCAGGTTCATGCACTGCAAGGCTATTTTTGTACTGACCAGGATGCTCATCCCAAACCTGGAGCCTTTTTGAATCGGTGCCTTGCCATACCATATCAAGCTAGTACTGACTAAAGCACACTAAGCAAACAACAGCATAGTAAAAGTGGAGAGGGATCCAGATGTTTTAGAGACTGTGACATTTCTTGCTCGTATACAGATGATGTAGTTCAAGTGGTAGCTCAGCACCCTGCATGTTCTTACACTTCAAGCAGTAGCCTGGCCAGCCTGGAATATGTTTGGGAGCAGACGGGACCAGCCCTACCATTATGTTATGTAACTAATTTTTATGCCACTTTTCAGCTGAGAAAGTTCTCAAGGTGGCTCTCAAGAATAAAAAGATGCATACAAATACAATAATGCAAAAATATCATCATCATCATCATCATACAGTCATACCTTGGATCCTGAATGCCCTGGAACTTGGATGTTTTGGCTCCCGAACGCCGCAAACCCAGAAGTGATTGTTCCAGTTTGTGAACGTTCTTTTGGAACCTGAACGTCCGACGGGGCTTCTGCAGCTTCTGATTGGCTGCAGGAACTTCCTGAAGCCAATCAGAAGCCACAATTTGGTTTTCGAACGTTTTGGAAGTCGAACGGACTTCCGGAATGGATTCCGTTCGACTTCCAAGGTATGACGACAACGACAACGATGACAACAACAACAACAACAACAACAACAACAGTACCCTACCCATCTGGCTAGGTTGACCCAGCCACTCTAGGCATCTTCCAACAAATATAACAGCATAATAAAACATCAGCCATTAAAAACTTCCCTATACAGGGCTGCCTTTAGATGTCTTCTAAAAGTTGTATAGTTATTTATCTCCTTGACATCTGATGGGAGGGCACTTCACAGGGTGGGCGCCACTACCGAGAACACAGATGATACAAATTCAAAACCTTTCATCAGTATTAAAAACCAAACACATCTGTGTTCCAAAGCAAAGAATATTCTCTACAAAAAATGTTCAGAAAATACATGAATACTTAAGCGGCATCTTATAAGGGTCCCAGGCAGGTGGGTGGGGCAAGAGGTTTCCAGCAATATCTCCCATGTAGCAAAGGAAGGTGACCTCCTCAAGTCGCACATGCTAGGGGGCAGGCATGGCAACTTCCTTGGCTGTTGTTCTTAAACCTCCTTCCTGTTGAGTATAATAGTTTAATTGACACTGACATAGGAATGGCTGTGTGTTTGGTGAAAAGCTTTAAGATGGGGATTTTCCATGGGGCTATACTGAAGTCAAGAATGGGCTCTCTGAGCTCTAACTGAATTCATAATAAACTCTTGTTGTTTTCTGCTAGCTTACATGTGAGTGTTTAACCTTAGATTTTATGAGAGGTAAAAAGGTAAAGGTAAAGGACCCCTGACAGTTAAGTCCAGTCGTGGATGACTGTGGGGTTGCGGAACTCATCTCCCTTTACAGGCTGAGGGAGCCAGCATTTGTCCGCAGACAGTTTTTCTGGGTCATGTGGCCAGCATGACTAAGCCGCTTCTGGCGAAACCAGAGCAGCGCACGGAAACGCCGTTTACCTTCCCACCGGAGTGGTACCTATTTATCTACTTGCATTTTTGGCGTGCTTTTGAACTGCTAGGTTGGCAGGAGCAGGGACCGAGCAACGGGAGCTCACCGCGTTGTGGGGATTCAAACCACCAACCTTCTGATCAGCAAGCCCAAGAGGCTCAGTGGTTTAGGCCACAGCGCCACCTAGGATGTCCCTTTATGAGAGGTATTGAATGGCAAATCACCATTTTGAAGGGAGTTGCCATTGGTTCTTTGTTCCCAGGCTCCATGGAGTAAGGGCATGAAAATGGCTCTCCCGGAGCACACAGCCTGGGGGCTGGAATGCAGGCAAAATGGAGCCTGTGTGAAAGAGAACTATGTTTGTCAGCTCTGGTTATTTTGTTTCTAAGAAGGTGCTGAGCCTTGGACTGGCATAGGCCTTATGAAACTGTTTGGGTGTATCTGTTGAACAGCTTCTTTTTTCTGTTACGTTTTGAGGAAAGTTCTACAAGCAAAGTTTCAATTTAACTTACAGGTCTTGAGTCAGTTTTCATGCATCCAGTTGCTTCAAACTGCACAATATTAATATCTGCAACACTTCCTTGGCGATTCACTTCTGTTGGGGCACAAGTTGCAAGTGCAACATGGTCTGGACTTGAGCATCCATGACCACTATCGGCACCTTCTGAGTTTTCATATGGTAGTAATAACTCTTGTTTTCTTGCTTGTTTACTTTAATAGGAGTGGATAAAATATTGCTTGGACACTCACGTGTAATATTTCTTCCTCTGAGCTTGAGGTTTTTATGGTTTGGCTTAAATGTATTCAGTTAAGAATCAATAAAACTTACTTTGGGCTCAGTAAGACTAAAATTAATTTAACAAAATCATCTGTAATTCAGGCTCTCTGTAAAGCAAGCCCTCCTTTTAATGTCTCCCATTAAATCACTGTGGGAGATGGTGAGGGAAAACAAGCCCATAATCAGAACTGCCAGATATTCGTGGATTTCCCCTCCCTTTCTCCTACTTAATCTGCTGCAAATGAGATACAAATTGTAAAGCACTTCGCACACTGAAAAGAACAACCACTTCCACCCCCCACAGACTATGAGCGGAAAAGGCGTTGGGGAGGTGCAATTTTGATAACGAAAAAGTGAAAATTCTCCTCAAGTACCACTGTTGAGATTTAGGTTGCTTACACACCATATATTTAAAGCACATTCCTTCCCCCCCCCCAAAAAAAATCAAATCACAGGAACTACAATTCCCAGCACCCTTAAACTACAGTTCCTGAGGGCTTTCGGAGTGTGTGTATGCTTTCAATGTGAAGTGTGTACACATCCCAAATTTGCAGCACACTGCTTGAAAACCACTGTCATACGCTATTTCTGATAACCATGGCCCCTATCTGCATGGTACATTTAAAGCAGTAAAGAAGAAGAACATTATTGTAATTATTGAAGGGATGTGTGCAGTTTTGGTCTGATCTGTGCTGTAGGTTTAAAAACAGTACCATGCCTTTTGATAGAGACATGTCCCCCCCCCCCAGACATTCCTGGGAAATGTAGTTTGTTAAGAGTCCTAAGAGTTGGTGGAGGACCATTGTTCCCCTCAGCTGCAGTTCCTTGAGTTCCCCGGGAAGAGAAATTGATTGTTAAACCACTCTGGAAATTGTAGCTCTGTGAGGGGAATAGGAGCACCCTAACAATTCTCAGCACCCTTAACAAACTACAGCTCCCAGGATTCTTTGGGAAAAGCTGTGACTATTTAAAGTGGTATGATACTATTTTAAATGCATAGTGCAGGTGGTGTCCAAATCTCACGTTTCCTTCAAAAATCAGAGTCACACTTTTCTTCTTCTTCTTCTTCAAAAAAAAAAAAAAAATTAAAATAAAAAAATAGAATTGTATACTTTCAGAGTTTGTGATGACATAACAGACCCTCCAAGGACCCCTATTTTCCAGGGTCTTCCCTGATTTAGAGAAGCCATCCTAGTTTCTGATTTGATCATGGAATGTCCCTCTTTTCCTTAGGATGTCCCTATTTTCATCAGAGAAATGTTGGAGGGGATGTCTCTATGTTCATTGGAGGAATGTTGGAGGGTATGGAATAGGATGCCCTTATTTTCACTGGCCCCTTCATGGATCACTGCCTTGTCGTGGTGAAGGGTGTCGAATAACTCAAAGAAGCTATGAACTATGCCGTGCAGGGCCACCCAAGATGGGCAGGTCATAGCTGAGAGTTTAGACTAAATGTGATCCACCTGGTGAAGAAACTGGCAAACCACTCCAGTATTTTGCCAAGAAAACTCCATGGTCATAAAAAAGGAGAAGCTTTGAGAAGAAAGTGAGAGTTTCCAAGGCATGCTCTTGTTCACGGGGTCACAGAGAGTCGAACACAACTAAACAACAACAACAACAAAATTCACTGGAGAAATGTTGGAGGGCATGTATAAACAGGGAAACTAAGTGCAGAAAGAATGTTGGAGAAGAAGGCCCTATAAGGTTGCACTTTTTATTTAAAAGTGTAGAACTCTTCGGATTTTACTGGTACAAAATCCCACATAAAGCATCAAGACTCCCATTCTGTGATTGTGTCCTTTGAGTTAGTGAACGTCACGGCCACAAGGTAAAAAGAAAACTATTCTCTGTGTCCTTTTAGAATTATGCCAAACCTAATAATGTATGACAGTTCGGCATGTGTTTCTCCAAACATATGATACCAGCCAGTTCGAGCAGACTAATGTATAATCAATACATCTTTTACCGGTGACCAGAGGTCTAGTCAGGCATGCAGAGAAGCCAGTCAATAAATAATAGCTGGAGGTCATTGTCATGGTGACGCTAAGCTCTAGGGTCATATTGCCTCACTTTGGACCTGACCATGACTCTTAGGACTTCGTGACAGCTACAGGTCAGAAGCAGGTCAAGTTTATGCCCAGCGGGGTATTGGCCTCTTAGTGCTCTCTCTCTCTCTTTTGCCCTTTGACCCCCATCCACCAATTTTGGTCTGGAGCTAAAGTTAACTCTTTCTCTCCTAGCAAATGTTTTACACTCCCCTCCCCATATATTAAGTCTTTGAATAGTAATTACACATAGTAAATTAATATTCATCAGCCCCTTTCTTGCACCTAACTAGGGCTGGGGCAGAAATTTGACTCAGTTCATATTTAAAGCTGAATCTATCAAATCTGTGCTTTCCGGAACCGTACGAGAACTAAAACCCAGCCACCCTTTGCAAATTTGTAATTAGCTGGATTTTGTGACGCAGTTCTCCAACCGAACGACGTTTACAAAAATACGTATGCTAGAGAAAAGGGTGCATGACTATGTTAGTAAAAGTAACAATTCAAAATACATTCTATTAGGGGAAATTGCTTGCAAAAATGTGCACAGTCGTAAAAAAAAGGCAAATAAAAATGTGTTCCTTAGGAGAAATTAGCACTAAAATGCTGATTTTTTTCATGAGGATTAAAAACAACAACCATGATTTTCTGCAGAAATGTGGAGGGCTGAATTTACAATTGTAAAGAAAGGAGAAAATCACAGAATCATAGAGGGATCCCAAGGGTCATCCAGTCGAACCCCCTGCAATGCAGGAATCTCTTTGCCCAATGTAGGATTCAAACCAATGACCCTGAGATTGAGAGTCTCATTCTCTACCAACTGAGCTATATGTTTGTATGCTTATATGGGAGAACTGAAATGAAGAAGTCCTTCCAACCGTACCCCTAACACAGACAAGTGATATAAACCAAGAGACTGGATGCATGCAAATCCACTGTATTAGGCTGTAAGTACTTGCCATGTTTGTGAAAGGGGGGAAAAAAGAGCCTCTTTGATGACCATGAAATATCAGACAAGTTTCAGTGCAGCAACATGGAGCCGATTGGCAGAACGCGGCACTGCAGGAGATAATCAAGACAAACACGTTACTGGGATTAAACAAGGGCAGCTTAATTTTATGGTCACTAATAACATTTTAACAGCTATGTATTCGGAGGCAATAAAATAATTGCAGTCAGTCAGAGAAGATATTAATGACTGCAGAGTATACCTTCTCTCCCCTCCCCCCCATCTGATCTCCACGCAACACCTTTGCTGAAGGAGTTGCACTAGCTGTCAATGTATCATTGGGCCAAGTTCAACATTTTATTGTTGGCCTATAAGGTCCTATGCAGCTCAGGACCATGTTGCCTGACAGGCTGCCTCCCCCCCGCTATACCCCATTCCCAGTGCTGTGGTCCACAGAGTGGGTCCTGCTTTGCTTTGTTTTACTTATCTATTTATTAAATTTTAAATACAGCTAGCAAAAGACAAACATGTAAATACCAACCACCAAAGGTTGCAAGGTTGCAGGCTGCAGTAGAAATTGTCTGCATAGGCATCATCATCATCATCATCATCATCATCATCATCATCATCATCATCAAACCTTTCATTGGCATCACATATAAATATCCAAAACAAATCAATACAAAATTACCACTTCCCCAGTGGCACAAAACATTTGCTAAAAGAAAGGAGGCAGAGCAGTCTATCGTCACATCTCTTGGTCTCCAGTATTTCAATGACAAAAAACCAAATAGATATATTTAACCACTAACTTGGTGAGCTCCTGATCATTCCCCAGTAACAGAAAATGTATGACCTCCGACTCTGGTTTCCATTTGGGGATACAGAGTTGATCTAGAAATTGCTGATGGATATCAGCATATAGTTTACAACTGAGAACCATATGTGTAATGGTTTCCACCAGGTGGTCTTCACATGGGCAAGTTCTTTCTCCTTCCACCCTGCCTGAGAACCCTCCCCAAAGGAGGTTCGATGGGTTTGAATTAAACCTGGCCAGAGAAAATGATAGGCATAATCTATGATGGACCATAAAGTAGATCAAGAAGAAGTACAACAGACAGGCAGGGTTGGAGTCCAAAAGAACCTGCAAGCACAGTGGTAGCCCGTCGACAACACGGGTGAATACCCTAATCGAAAAGTTCAAAGATGGGCGTATGCGGGAGGTGCTGTGCATCTATGTTCCACTACATTAGAAATCCAAATAAAAGGCATCCAGACAGCTTCAAATTTGTCCCTCTTCTATTGAGCTAATAGAATCAAAGAACTATAGAGTTGGAAGGGACCCTGTGGGTCATCTAGTCCAACCCTCTGCAATGCAGGAATCTCAACTAAAGCATCCATGACAGGTGACCATCCAACCTCTGCTTTAAAAACCTCCAAGAGGGAAAGTCCACCCCCTTCCAAGCAAGTCCATTCCACTGTCAAATAGCTCCTACCAATAGAAAGTTCTGCCTGGTGCTGAGTCGGAATTTGCTTTCTTGTAACTTGAAGCTATTGTTTTGGGTCCTAATATGCTTATTTTCTGCATGTAGGGATTCCTCCATTTGAGGAATGGCACATTCAAGCATGCAACCTCTACTTGCCATCTGAAGTAGTAACAGTCCCAACAGAGAAGTATCACCTGAACGGATTACCCTGAATGTGTAGATTGGCTCTTAGTGACACAACACCAAGTTGGCTTTTCATTTCCCCCAGTCATCAGTCTTCATGTTTAAAAAGATGTGTTATTTATAAACCCATCTCTACAGAAACATTTTCCATGGGGTTGACTTTCAGGTCCACTCATTGCTTAGCCAGTAGCTCAATACCACAAGTTAGTTCCAAGTGAGTTAGCGTTTGCAGACACTTGAACCACAAGACTGAAGGATGCAGCCACGTACTCTCGCCTCCAATCCACGTACTCTCGCCTCCAATCCACGTACTCTCGCCTCCAATCCAGCACTTACTCATACAATTAACTTTAAGAGTATTAATAATCCAGTAATAGACCCTTGTCTGTAAAAGGGAAACTTTATAAGACGGTTTGTTATTTTGTTTTTCCTGTTGGGTAGGCACTGGGAATCTTAAGAGCACTCTCTGAATACAAATATACCGTGTCAAAAAAGAAGAAGTGTTTATACCATTTAATATTGGTGCTTTTTTAAAATTTTCAGCACACAAGGGACAGTGGGAGGTGTTGAGCGGCCTGCATTTCCCAGCACTGTTGCCTTGACCTGGCAGGGAACTTGTCCCTCTCAGGAGAGGTTGTACCTCCTAGAGCAGAAAAACTAGGGCACACAAGGACCCCTGCCAATATCTTTCTGGCTTCTGTCAAAATTACCAAGAGCAATTACATTTACCAGTCATGTCGGGCTCTTACATACATTCTGTTGTTTTTAAGTATGCCTGCCTTGGACTGTAGTGGTGAAATGCAAGGGAACCTAAATTCAATATCTGAGAAATAAATGGAAGCAGATCTGGTGGGAGAAGATAGGAGAATCTTTTAGGTTGGACAGGGTTAAGAGTTTGGATTTGGATTTGATATCCCGTTTTATCACTACCCGAAGGAGTCTCAAAGCTGCTAACATTCTCCTTTCCCTTCCTCCCCCACAACAAACACTCTGTGAGGTGAGTGGGGCTGAGAGACTTCAAAGAAGTGTGACTAGCCCGAGGTCACCCAGCAGCTGCATGTGGAGGAGCAGAGACGCGAACCCGGTTCCCCAGATTACGAGTCTAGTGCTCTTAACTACTACACCACACTGGCTCCAGGGTTAAGAGATGTGATAGGGTTGATTTGGCAAGGTAGAGAGGACTTCTATCCCTCTCACCTTGTTTTGGAGGTACCAACTGCTATTTATTGCCAGATCCATCTGAACAGCTGAATAAGCACCAAACAATTGCTGCATGCCCACATTATCTGAAAAGTATGTAAGTAGAGGTACCAGATTCATGAAGCATTTTCCATATGAAGTGCCCACTTTACACCCAGGGCAAATGTAAACTTTATGGAGTTGAATGGAATGGAAATGTATAATAATAATAATAATAATAATAATAATAATAATAATAATAATTTTTTATTCGTATCCTGCCTCCCCGGCCAAGGCCGGGCTCAGAGTGGTTAACATCATAAAAACAACACAAAACATAACTTTAAAATAAGCAACCTACATCACAAAAGGAACATTCAAGAATCATTAGGATAGTATAAAATAATATCAGCATATAAAAGTTAAACAGAATTCCACTCAACAGTTACAATAAATAATCTCTAAACTATAATCAATAAAACAATGGCAAGCCACAGTACATAAAATAATACAATACAAATTGAGAAGCAGAGACTAGAGGGTGGAGCAAGGCAGGTGGAAGAAGGCCTTGGAAGAATTTTTACCCATATTCCTCAACTGGGGAACTTTATTGTAAAATTCAGAGAAGTGGACATGTCGAAGGATGACTGCCTGTTTTGTTTGCATGTTGTTTTGGAAAGCTCAAGAAAGGTAGGTTTGCCTTAAAATGTTAACTGCGTGAGCTTTCTCCCTGAACTCTGATTGGGTCCTTAGTTCTAAGAAACCTCTCGGTCCTGACAAGCATGTTCTGACTTTCCATAATTTCTGCAATAAACAATGGCTACAAGAGAGACATTTAAAGGAACGAGGGCATGCTCTTTAAAATTTCCATTCAGAACTTAATTGAGTACAGGGAAGAAGAGGCTGAAAAAGCAGCTTAGAGTTCTTGATGGCTATCTCAAAACAGATGGACAGTTTTATCTCAAAAGTGATGACCAGGCAGTTCAGCAGTACATTGCCGGCTATCACACATAATCTATATCATGTTTATCCTGGCTAATCAAGAACAGGAGGTTTATTAAGATGATATCACAGGAAGTTATCAACAGCTTAGCTCTCTAATCTCAATGCACTTTTTGTGTGTGTGGTATAGTCTTTAAGAGGCCTGGGAGCTAACAAAGGCTAGGGATTGAAGAGTATCATTTACGGAACTGCAACAACACTCTACTCAAGAACAAGTAACTTTAAAGCTCTGTTTAAATTGATGGCAATAGGTTAGAGCCACTACAACTTTTACAAGCTGTACCCGAGTGCTCCAATTGCTGCGTAGCAGGTGGGATATATTGGAAAATAATCAGTTCGTTGTGTTTTGCAATAACCCCTGGCCCTGGGCACCTGAGTGACCTCTTGTTCTCAACTGGCATAAAATAGTGCAGTTCATTGGGCATTTTTAGAATTAGAGAATCTAAAGAACTGGATGTCCTTCACATGCATAGAAAAATATAAATATGTTCCTCACAGAAGAAATGATGCAGTGTGGTACCAGCGGTATAGGAAGGAAAATATTCAAGTAAATTAAATAAATTTCTATCTGCATTATTGAATGGTACATCCCAGGAAGAATTCAATATGTGTTTCTCCCCTCCTTCACATGTGTTGTCTGCTACTACCCTAAGCCAATGCCAACTCACTGCAAATGAAATATTATTTTAGCTTAGTTATGGGGTACTGGATTGGTTTTGTCAGTGTATCCGAACCACCCAAAGCTTGCCCTCCACCCTGTTTATCAACATCCTAGTACACAGCAGGGATGCCGCGGTAGGGAGACTAGGTCTGCAGTGCTGCCCCCTTCTTGCTGGCTGCTCCTGATAGGTGCCCATCTAATTCCCAAGGAGACAGACTTCCACAATGCTAGTGGAACCACACTGAAGGTCTTGTTGCCATTAACTCCAAAGCTGGTGCACCCACCAGCAAGGCTTAATCAGTGGACTGCATGGGCTAGTCAGGGTATGTTTCCAAGCCCAATCCAAAGTGTCAGAGCTGACCTTTAAAGCCCTAAATGGCTTCGGCCCAGTATACCTGAAGGAGCGTCTCCACCCCCATCGCTCAGCCCAGTGCTGAGGGCCTTTTGGCGGTTCCCTCACTGCGAGAAGTGAGATTATAGGGAACCAGGCAGAGGGCCTTCTCGGTAGTGGCGCCCACCCTGTGGAATGCCTTCCCATCAGATGTCAAGGAAATAAACAACTATCCAACTGAAGGCAGCCCTGTTTAAGGAAGTTTTTAATGTTTGATGTTTTATTTTGTTTTTATGTGTGCTGGAAGATGCCCAGAGTGGTTGGAGAAACCCAGCCAGATAGGTGGGTTATATTATTATTATTATTATTATTATTATGGGACTAAGGTGGTCCCTATTACAGTTCCACATTATTTCCATTCTAGCAAAGCTCTTTTCTTCTATTGCAGTACAGCCTTTTCCTGAGTCTTGGAGGCTGCCCTCTGCCCTACTCCCTGTCTGCCCATGGGTCTTAAAACCCTATCATCACTAATACATAATATACATAATATTCATCTGGGATACATTTGGGGATGAGTGTTGGACCCAATGATTCTAGTGAAACTTTTCCTTCTCTCTGCCCCCCCCCAAAACCCCAAATCATTTATTTCTCCAAAATTGAGAAGCACAAGGAGTATGCATGACCATGCATGTAGCGGCGGAGGAAGCTGCTTGGGCGCCTGGGGCGGCATGGCCAGGGGTGGGGCAGAGGCGGGGTGAGCTGCCCATAGGGGTGGGGCACACCATGGGGTGTCTGGAGTCTGCCTGCCTCCTCCCACTCAGCTGCCCTACAGCTGGGGGTGGAGGCAGTGGGCGGACCTTTGGCATAGCGGAGCCTGCACGTGCCCAAGCCACCGCGTCTCTCCCAGGAGAGATGTGTGGCTCGGGCGTGCTACAGGCCCCATGGTGAGTGCCATCTGACATTTTGTCACCCCCCTCAGCGATGACACCTGGGCTGGGCCCAGGGCCGGATTTAGGTTTGATGAGGCCCTAAGCTACTGAAGGTAATGGGGGCCCTTTATATGTCCAGCTGTCCTTTGTCAACAACAAATTGTCACTTTTTTCTGTTGAATATATACTATATGGTATTTTATGGACCTAATAGTTATCTAAAGCCATTTGCACATAACAAAATATGTATTTCATCAAAGTAATTGTTGAACTGAAATACAATTAAGAAGAAGTATATGAATAGTGAATTTTTTTGGGGGGGGGCCAAGAGAGCGGGGCCCTAAGCTATAGTTTGTTTAGCTTATACGTAAATCCAGCACTGGGTGGGCCACTCCCACTGCACCCCCCTTCCTCCGCACTTGCATGCATGAAATATGCACTGTGTAAACCACTACAGCCTCGCAATATTGATTTTGCTCATTTCTTTCGTAAATTATTAAAGCGGCCAAAGGCTTGGTTTGGTTAGCCATGCAGGACATTCTCAAAGCTTAATGATGTCAAATGCTATTGCCCAGTATATAACACAAGATTCGTGGCTCTTTTGGTTATATCAGTGCCTTTCCACGGGAGAGGTTATCCCCAGCACCTTGAAACAGCTGCGGCTGAATTATAAATGTCAAATGTAGAGGTTGCCAACGCAGCTTCGGCTTCAGCAACAGAAAAGTATTTTCTGAACAGGTCAAAAGCAATGGATAACTTCCGAATGAAATGCTGCTCTCCATTTTTTTTTTTTTTTTTCATGACTGGGTATGAATCTGGTGCTAACTTCAAAGACAGCAGTAGGAAGTCCATTTATTGCACTTGGTAAAGGGAGCCAAGATTGCAGGGGAAGGCTGGTCATCTGTTTTGTGGAGGGTATCTTGACCAGGTTTCTCGACAAGTTTTACCTATTTTTATTATCATTTTTTATTATTAAAGGTTTTGTTGATTTACAAAAGTGTGCAATGTATCTCTCGTGTTTTTCCCCCATGTAACATTTTTATAAACCAGTTTCTTTTGTTGTGACATTAGGAAGAAAAGGGGGAAAGAGGTGGAGGGGGGGGGAGAGATGGGTGGGAGTGGGGTTGGGTGGCAATGTTTATAACCCACCTACTTTCAGCAGCCAGAAGCATCATAGCCAGACACTGGAGAGACCTGTCAGGAGTAAGCATGGACCATTGGTACCAAATAGTATAGGAAACAGCCCTACTAGAAAAATTAACCAATAAACTGAAACTGACATGGGGACAAATAGAAGAAGACATCTTCACCCCGGTATGGCTCCCCTTTATCACATACACAGCCCAACAAGACAACGACAAAAATCCACCAACAGCATACAAATCAATACAAAACACCCACCCACCCCTCTCACACACGAAAACAAAGACCACCACAGCCAACCACAAACAAATAACCACACCCTAGGCCAACCTCAACCTCTCTCACCACCAAAGGAACACAAGTGAACAGCAAAGAACCTGCACAAGCAACACTGACACCAAACCCTACATATAGTAAGTGAAATAGAAAAAACCCACCCACTTTGTCAGTGTAATGACATAAGGAGATGCCTGCTAGAATCATAGAATTGTTGAGTTGGAAGGGACCCGGAGGATCATCTAGTCTAACCCCCTGCAATCTTAGCTAAAGCATCCATGACAGATGACCACCCAACCTGTTAAAAAACCTCCAAGGAGGGAGAGTCCATTACCTTCCAAGGGAGATCGCTCCACTGTCAAACAGCTCTTACTATCAAAAAGTTCTTTCTGATATCTAGACGGAATCTCCTTTCTTGCAACTTGAAGCCATTGGTTCGGGTCCTAACCTCTGGAGCAGGAGAAGACAAGCTTGCTCCATCTTCCATGGGACAGACCTTCAGATATTGGAAGATGGCTCTCATATCTCTTCTCGGTCTCCTCTTATACAGGCTAAACATACCCAACTGTTCAAACCTATCCAACTCCTTCAATTGTGGGAACCCAGAAGGTTCCCCCACCCCTGAATTAGGGTGTGGCAGTCAAACCCCATTGCATTTCATTACATCACCAGGAGTGCCAAACTGGGAAAACTGGGATCAAACAAACCTGAGCGAATTCTTCTCAACTGGGAAGCTGGAGAGACAAAGAGACAAAAAAAGGCATGCTGGTTAGGACTATGGGCCTTCCTTGCGTGTTTTTTTTTGTATTGCAAAAAAACACCACCACCACCCAAATACCCGCTCCCAATAATCACAGATGAAGCAAATGTATTTTGCAATGGTCATGTTGTAAACAGATTTCTTCTAAAGTATGTCTTTGCTATGATACATTTTTTTTTTAGGTGGCGGGGGACAAGAATCAAGGCTTATTATAACTTGTTAGCTTTGCTGCTGTTCCAGTTCTATTGCGGGGGGGGGGGGGCAGCTTCATATTTCCCTCCCACTGATTTTCAACTAAAACACAACTTAGTTGCCTGCTGATCCTGCTGGCTTTTTAAAATGAAAAACTTATTCTTCTTTAAACTACTGGAAAATTATGTTTAAAAATCAGCATAATTTCATTGCCTTTTATTTCTGTCTGTCATGAAAACGGCTAGGCTGCTTTCTGGAGCAGCCCAATGTAATTTAATGCGCAAATTTAGTTACAGTTATGAATATACCGAGTGAAAAATATATTAATGATCCAAAGATATTAGTCACTCTATAGTAAAACTGGCTGTGTGCATACAATGGAGAGAGAGAAAATCTGTTTCTATAGGTGCCTCTATCTTTATAACAGATAATTGTGGAAGACTGAGACTTGGCAGGTTTTGTAAGGCACGAATGTGCTCAAGCAATGTACCAGCTGTAGATCAGCCGCTCAAATTGCAGAGGGGTGTAGAAATTAATTCAAAGTGATGATATCACACAGCCTATTAGTTTTAATTGGGGGTGGGAGGGATTCAAGCCCTTTTGCTCAAGGTCTGAGGGGAAAAAATGACAACAGTTTACTAAATTTCTAGACCACACGGACAGATTGAAGCAGTTCCAGTGTAATTTCCTCGGGGTCTAAGAAGGTGCCCGGAAATGAGGGTTGGAAATTTTTGACTGTGTGGTGTGTACACACACACACACACACACACACACACACACACTGGAATTGGAGATCAGGTTCAAGAGAGGCAAAAACTATTTTGGTTATTTCCCAGTTTCTAGCCTGGAATATTAATGCATTTGCTTTTCATGAAAAAGTGTTCAGCAAAATGCAGCAGCATTCCTGGTATTCACTAGTCACATCTGAAGGTGGGTTTGGATGGTTTTAACATTACCAAGTTTTTTGCTAGATGACTTTCTGACAGGAGCAAGCCAGCAGTAAATCACGCTGAGCAAGCTGGAGTTAACTCTTTATTAGCAAAACAGGTTCTGTACCGGAGTGTCAGGCCTCATGAGCACAGCAACTCAGGTCTTGCCCCCATGAAGCAGTTGCCAGGACTAAAAGTCCCTGCCTCCCTACAGTCAGCTATGCCTCCTCCTCTTCAGGGTCTTTTCCAAGGAATCAGAGATGGTGCCTGCATTGTTCCTGTCTCCTCCCGTTTCATGCCTCTCTTGGTTCTGGGAGATCTGAAAGGAGGAGGAGACACCTGTGCCTGTTCACAAGCCTGAGCCATCTCTGCTTCTTGGCCTTCCTCCTCTCCTGCTTCAGCTTCTGTTTGTGGACTCCTCTCTGCCACAGACTCTCCCAGCTCACTAAGCTCTGTTACTTCTTCCGACACCTCCTCTTCCCAGTCTTCTCCCTCTGACCAGTCATCGACATCCCATCACCACTTCCTGGGCTCTGAGCCTTCTTCCTTTGATGGTTTCCCAGCTGCTTCCTTCCACCATTCTTCTGCATCCAACCAGTCCCTGACGTTTCTGAACAATGCAAGAATAACGATGACTATCTAGAGGTCTGTAGTCAAAGGTATGGCAAGTGATTTCTTATCAATATCTGAAACTCAGCCCCCTTCTCCCCCCATTTAGTAATTTGTGCACCTGATGCCTCCTTAGCACCCTTCTCTCTCTGTGTGGAGACATTTATTCATTTGTTAGCAACACAGCAACTAACCTCCCTCCAGTCTTTCGCTATCCCCATCTTTTCGTCCTACACCCGCTTCCCGTGACCTTGTGTCTTTATGAATCTGTGTGCTACAATAAGCCCCCTTTGCCCAACTGTTGTCCTCTCCCCTTTCCCAAGAACACATAGAAGACGGAACTGCAATGATGAGTGGAAAGAGGAAAAACGCCAAGGAGGGAGACCTGAGGCTGCTTGTATCTGTCTCCAGTCATATAACTCTAGAAACCATGAACCAATATGATGGAAAACATCCCAGGTTTCTCTCCTCTGGTAGGTAGAGGAGCTACCTTTTTCTGTCAGTTCTGCTTGTCCCCAACAGCTGCACAATATGCAGAAATCCAGCAATAGCGGGAATCCTGAAATGAAGATGCCACAGTAGCAGAAACTGTGGCTATTGATTTTCTCTTTGAACCATTGGTCAAAGGCCACAGGACCTTGTTTGGGGTAGGCGGGGAATGGCTGCAGTCCTAACAGTAGTTAGGGCATTGTAGTCCAAAACATTAGGAAGGGGCCAAGTTGGCACAGACTGCACTGTAAGGGTACCTTGCTCAGAATCCTGGAAATAGCTCTGTGGGATTAAATTAAGAAACTTGTGGGTAGGTCATTTGCAAAGCTGTCATAGGGAAAAGGATTGCTGGTTCTTAGTTTGGGGTATGGGGTTGGGGTGGGGTAGATGGCGAAACCCAAACCTAGATATCAGTCCTCAAAGGCTGAACTAAGAGATCTATCACATTGGAGATTCCCACTCTATTATAGAGATTCTCACTATAATTCACAGCAGAAGATGCACAGAAAGATGGCCTGGAATGTTGTGCTTTAGATAAGCAAGTCATTGGTGTCCATCGACGGTTCACCAAATGAAATGACAGATCCTGACTCTGCAAGCTTGAAAAGTTAGGAGAAAGCCAACGAGGTGCCCCAAGTTTCAGAATGAAAGAGGAGCACACACATGTTCCGTGGGAGAGAAATTTGGGAAATATTTGAGTTTCCGTGCCATGAAAATTTTGAAAAGTACAAAACTTGAGGGTTTCGCCCAGCTTTAATCAATTATTTATGACACGCTCATTAGTACACAGTCAAAGGGTGGTGTGTCCTAATTTGAATGTTGCATCTGCAAGGAAGAATGAAAGGAAATGTCATCTTCTAGGCACTGTTTGCCTAGATCAAATATGTATGTGTTAGTTTTACAGATTGGTGTCAATGTTGCATTTATTTATTTGGGGCAAGTGGTAATGATGTGTAGGGCTTCTCTGTGCCTGCCCTCCCCCAAAGAAAACAATGCACTTTGAGATTATTTGCGGCATATATAGCAAATCTGGTTTACTTAAGGCCTTCTCCACCCACTGTAGACGAGGGAGGGGAAAATATATATCTTGGCAAACGAATGCTTTGAGGGGGCACATGGAGGCGTGCGCAATCATCTTGCCAGTTTAATTAACAGTGCTTTTGACTGATATGTGTTAATGAGGATAATGTACAGTATGGAGGAAAGAACCCTGTGTGCTATATTAAAGGGACAGGTGCCAGGCTTACTGGAAAAGTTCACGCGACGGAATGGAAATAAAGTGACAATGACTTTGAAAGAGATGGTGATGGGAACATTTGCTAGGGTGTGTTTGAAAAAAGAAATCTGTTTGTGCATCTGATTTGCATGCCTGAAAATGGCAATCGCTATTTGGGGGATTAATTTATGAATCTATCGGGTGTTATAGCCCACCTGATCATATAGGCTCTGGGGGAATAATGACAATAATAAAATGAGGGGGAAATCCCCGAAATATGCAGTCCATAGCTTAGTCCGCTGTGTTGTTAATTTTGTTACTGGTTGCTTCTGTAATTTTTACTTTATAGATTTAATGATGGTACATCTTGCTTTTTAATTGTGGTATGTTGCAACCTGCCTTGGGACCATTTGGCAAAGTATTATTACTAAAAAATAAATAAATCTCATGAAATTAATAAAAATAATTAATAATATAACCCCGAAGAAGGAAGAGCATAGCCCTTCAAGGTGCCCATCATAGAATCATAGAATCATAGAGTTGGAAGAGACCACAAGGGCCATCGAGTCCAACCCCCTGCCAAGCAAGAAACACCATCAGAGCACTCCTGACATATGGTTGTCAAGCCTCTGCTTAAAGACCTCCAAAGAAGGAGACTCCACCACACTCCTTGGCAGCAAATTCCACTGTCGAACAGCTCTTACTCTCAGGAAGTTCTTCCTAATGTTTAGGTGGAATCTTCTTTCTTGTAGTTTGGATCCATTGCTCCGTGTCCGCTTCTCTGGAGCAGCAGAAAACAACCTTTCTCCCTCCTCTATGTGACATCCTTTTATATATTTGAACATGGCTATCATATCACCCCTTAACCTCCTCTTCTCCAGGCTAAACATGCCCAGCTCCCTTAGCCGTTCCTCATAGGGCATCGTTTCCAGGCCTTTGACCATTTTGGTTGCCCTCCTCTGGACACGTTCCAGTTTGTCAGTGTCCTTCTTGAACTGCCCAGAACTGGAAACAGTACTCCAGGTGAGGTCTGACCAGAGCAGAATACAGTGGCACAACAGGCCAGCAGACTGAAAAGCCACAGTCTTCACCACTATGGTGAGAGTTATTGTATTTCTATTTACATTTTAGCAATCATTTCTCATTTTGCATCGGTACTTATATACATTTGCAATGCAAATCTGTCTCCTCTTTTCTCCTCTCCTTTCATGATGTGTTTCTTCTTTTTTGGTGATGCAGGTTGTCATGAAGTCCACAGCTATTGGGCTTGGGCGAGCAGTGGCAGGCTCTGATGGAGGAGAAAGAAAAAAATCAAGGGACCAGGGGCTAAATTATGGGAATTTGGGTTGGAAGAAAGGGGCTGTCCTCATAAACCTTCCTGTGGAGTGGGAAGGTATTATTTTATTATTATTTTATGCTCTGCGGCTTGCCGTTGTTTTATTGATTGTAGTTTAGAAATTATTTATTGTAATTGTTAAGAGTGGATTTCTGTTTACTTTTAATATGCTGATATTATTATTCTATACTATTCCAATGATTGTTGAATGTTACTCTATTTGATGTAGGTTGCTTATTTTAAAGTTATGTTTTATTATCACATTTTTGTATTGCATTCGATTGTTATAAGGCGTACATTCTTTGTTTCTTCAGCTTGTAAACCGCCGTGGGTATTGTAAGATAGAAATACGGTATAGAAATTAAAAGTGATGATGATGATGATGATGATGATGAAGAAGAAGAAGAAGAAGAAGTCTTAGTGGAGGTTGGAGAAGGCTTTGGGCAGCCAAAGAGGGAGACTGAGCAGGAGGGTGCAGTCTGATCACCTAGAACCTTTTCAGATGGGAGCAGACCCACCAACCTGACAGAGCATGTCCTTGAAATCTTGACATTCCCACCAGGCGAGAGAGCCTTGCAAGACATGCCTAGTCTTTAAAAGCTTGGTGGGAGGGGCAGGGAAGAATAGAATCGTAGAACTGTAGAGTTGGAAGGACCCCAGGCATCATCTAGTTCTCTGTAATCTCAGCATGCACATCAATGACAAATGGCCATCCATCTTAAAAACCTCCAAAGAAGGAGAGTCCACCACCTTCCAAGGGAGTCCATTCCACTGTCAATCAGCTCTTACCACCGGACTGTTCTTCCTGATGTTTGAGTGAGAATCTCCTTTCTTGTCACTTGTAGACATTGGTTCAGGTCCCAGCCTGCAGAGCAGGAGAAAACAAGCTTGATCCATTTTGCATGTGACAGCACTTTAGGTATTTGAAGAAGAAGAAGAAGAAGAAGAAGAAGAAGAAGAAGAAGAAGAAGAAGAAGAAGACGCGTTTGGATTTGATATCCCGCTTTATCACTACCCAAAGGAGTCTCCAAGCGGCTAACATTCTCCTTTCCCTTCCTCCCCCACAACAAACACTCTGTGAGGTGAGTGAGGCTGAGAGACTTCGAAGAAGTGTGACTGGCCCAAGGTCACCCAGCAGCTGCATGTGGAGAAGCGGGGAAGCAAACCTGGTTCACCAGATTACGAGTCTACCGCTCTTAACTACTACACCACACTGGCTCTCATATCTCCTCTCAGTCTCCTCTTTTCCCAGCTCCTTCAACCGTTCATCATAAGTCTTTGTTTCCAGGTCCTTGATCATCTTGGTTGCCCTCCACTCCACACATTCCAGCCTTCTTAAACTGTGGTACCGAGAACTGGACGCAGTATTCCAGCTGGGGTGTGACCAAGGCAGAATAGAGTGGTACTGTTACTTCCCCTGATCTGGACACTGTACTTCTGTTGGTGCAGCCTTGAATAACATTAGCTTTTTTTCCTGTTACACACTGTTAGCTCATGTTAAGCTTGTGGTCTGCTAAGACCCCTAGATCCTTTTCAGATGTACTCTGTCTTACGTACACTTGGTTCTTCCTGCCTAAGTGTAGAACCTGGTATTTGTATTGAAATTCATTTTTTTAGCTGGGGCCCAATTTCCCAATCTGTTAAGCACATATTGAATCCCAATTCTGGGATTCAGAATTCCCAATTCTTCTTCTGGTCTATGACCGTAATAAATTACTTTCAACTTTCAACTTTCAATCCCAATTCTGCCTTCTGCAGCATTAGCTACCCCTCACAGTTTGGTGTCATCTGCAAATTTGATTAGCACTTCCTCAATTCCTTCATCCAAGTAGTTTATAAAGACATTGAACAATAATGGGCCCAGGACAGAACCCTGCAGCACCCCACTTGTCACTTTTCCCCAGGATGCTGAGGAACCATTAATGAGTACTCTTTGGGTTCGCTCAGTCAACCAGCTACAAATCCACCTGTTACCTCATCCAGCCTATATTTTGCCAGCTTCTTTGCAAGAATGTCATGAGGGACTTGGTCAAAAGCCTTACTGAAATCAAGATACACTATGTCCGCAATATTCCCCTAATCCACCAAGCTTGTAACTCTATAAAGAAAGAAAAGAAATGAGTTTGTCTGGCATGAGTTGTTTATTAATCATAACATCCTTTTCTAAGTGCTCACAGACCATCCATTTAACAGACCAACCGTCTGGTTCTGAACTCGTTGCCCCTCTTCCTGAACTCTTGAATTGTGACTCTTGAGCACCGTATCTTCTGCCAAGCCTGTATTCTTACTTGTCTGAACAAAGATATTTATCTCCTTTCTAAGTAAATGCCTTTGTCTCTCTGTGTTGGGTGGGAGCCAGGACACAGAAGTGGGCAACCTAATGAGAAGAAGCGTCTTAAGAGTCAAAGCCGTTCAGCAATTAGAACCAATTATCTAGAGTGGAGGGGAACTTCCACAGTGGAGGTCTTCAAACAGAGGCTGGGCTGCCATCTGTTGGGGTGTTTTGGCTCTGGATTTCTGTTTTCAAGCAAGGGGTTACACAGGAACATTAGAAAGCTGCCTGATACCAGGTCAGACCATAGTTCAGTATTGTCTGCGCCAACTGACAGTGACTGTCAGACAGGGGACATGACCAACCCTACCTTCAGATACTGCGGTTTGAACTTGAAGCCTTGTGCATGCAGTGTTGATGCTCTACCAGTGAGCCATTGTCCTACAAGTTGGGCTAGATTGTTTACAAGATGCCTTCTAGCATTTGGAGGGGGATGTATGAATGTTCATCCAACTTTTTCATTTGCTGAGCTGTTTTGCAGAAGTGCTGCATTGTTTCAAAAAACCTGTTTGGACAGAGGCAGTAGAGGGACCAAAGAACTATGACTGCCCATTGTGAGGAAGGATGTCTTGCTCTCAAATAACATTTAACTATCTTATCCTCTGCTAAATCTCTATCCACAACACACACACACACACACACACGGGCTCCAAGACTAGCAGAGTTCTGACTTCGCATTCTTTCCAATGTGATATCACTTACTTTCAAGAGCAATCACAGCGAAATTTTCTTTCTCCACATAAGAGCTTGATCTTTAGATGTTCCGAGAGCCTCCTGCGAGGTGCTGAGGACCCTCCACTCTCTCCAAAATCAATAGGATAGGGCCTTGGCATTTTACATTTGCATTCTGTGCATCCTCTTCCTCCCCATCCTGTTAAGAAAGTTGAAACAGCGATGCACATATTCACAGGCAGCCTGAAAAAAAAGATAAGGGTTTAGCATGACAAGCTTACTTATCTGGAAGATATCCTTAAAGATTGGCAGCATCCTGTCAGGACTTCTAGACACTTAGAAAAACTGTTTATTTCTGTGATCTTTGCTGGAACAAAGTTGACTGAAATATCTTATTCTAGCTTGAAGGTTGCTCTTGTAGAGAAGCTGAGTATTAGTGTAGCAGCAGGTTAAATTCCCACTGAGTATTTCAAGTTGGTTTATCATACTCCCCTCCTTATGACCTGCATTTTTATTTTTATTTTTTTTTATTTTACTTCTGTGGTGATCTGGTGAAAAACACAAACATTTGAGGTCTGTTATCACCTACAGCCAAAGGTGTCCAATTTTGTGCTTCTGAGACTGGCATTTTTTAAAGTGCGCAAACAGCAAACATTCCCTATTTTAGGGATCTTTTACTAAACTGTATAGCTTGAATGCACTAAAAATGTGAAAGCATTTGCATTTTATTCAACATGATCATGTAGAAGGTTACATCATGGCAAAACTGCATACACATAAAAGAAATTGAATCCCACAGTCTTTCAGATCACAGTAAAGTTCCCTTTCTTCTTGCAATTTTTCACTAAGGTAACTTTGGTTTAAAAATATGTTCAGATGTTTCTTTTTTCAGAAGTCAGTGGTCTGATACTGCACTGCTTTCTTACTTTATATATATGATCATTTTCCTTTGTTCATTTTCAGTCTTGTAGCCTACTCTGCACCTAACATATTAATATTAATATTAATATTAATAATAATACAGTGATACCTCAGGTTAAGAACTTAATTCGTTCTGGAGGTCCGTTCTTAACCTGAAACTGTTCTTAACCTGAGGTACCACTTTAGCTAATGGGGTATCTTGCTGCCTCCACACGATTTCTGTTCTCATCCTGAAGCAAAGTTCTTAACCCGAGGTACTATTTCTGGGTTAGCGGAGTCTGTAACCTGAAGCATCTGTATGTAACCTGAAGCGTCTGTAACCCGAGGTACCACTGTAGTAGTAGTAGTAGTAGTAATAATAATAATAATAATAATAATAATAATAATAATAATAATAATAATTTATTATTTCTACCCCACCCATCCGGCTGGGTCTCCCCAGGCACTCTGGGTGGCTTTCAACAGAAGGTTAAAAATACATTAAAACTTCAATTATTAAAAACTTCCCTAAACTGGACTGCCTTCCGATGTCTTCTAAATGTCAGATAGTTGTTTATTTCTTTGACATCTGAAGGGAGGGTGTTCCATTTATTTCTTTAGAACAGTGATTCTCAAACTTTTTTCCTCTGGGCCACACTTTCAGAATAAAAATCTGCTTGCACCACACAGAGGTTTTTTTATTGGTAAGAAACAAATGGCAGTGGCAATTATCTCCTGATCGGCTACAAGATTGTCTCTCAACCTTTTAGCCAATCAGGAGAAGAGAAGAGCCCTGCTTTAGTTTCTGTTTCCCCTTAATTGCTAGGTTCCTAGGATAAGTTTTTGACTGTCCTGTTCAATACAACCTGAGCAAAATATCCCTTTTTAAACTTTTGATCCTCCTGTGCAGAAATTCCTGGGCAAAGCATCCCCTTGTATTTTCAATCTTTTCTTGAACTTTTGACCCTTCTGTGCTACAGCCTTTGAAGCAGAGGTCAACCATTTTATAGTCCACTTTTTACAAACAAAACCCCTGCACAAAATGGCTGAAAGTCCTATTCTTTCATACTGGGCACCATATCTCTAAATTAAACCTGAGAACTCTGAATATTCATGCTCAATCCCTACACTAGAAGTTATTTCCTCTTTGGTACGTACAGTCAGATAGGAAAGCATGATGTTTGCAAATATAGGATTTAAGCATGTTTGTAAATGAGTTGCTGAACTGGAGGGCGGAGGCTGTGAACAATAATGGTACAGTGTCTTAACAAGTCATCATCAAAACAATACATTTTATGGCTGTGCTGCAGATAATGCAGCATCTGTCATAAAATATGCATCTCAGAATGCTTTGCGGGGTATTATACTTCCAGTACTACATCATCCAGTTGTAAATAAGAACAGATGATTTTAAGAGGTACTAATAAGGAAGAAAAGAGAGTCAATGTGATTTTAAATACAAAGCCACTTAAGGCACGCTATATATTTAAGTGGATTCTATGGCTTGAGTTGTCCCCTCTAAATAAAGAATGCAAGTTAAATTTCATTTAAGTAAAATTGCTTTTGCCCTTATTATCTAATAATGTGCAGTTGTTTAGCAAGGAAGCGTTTTCGTTGTCACTTGTTATTCCATTATTCACTTGGGAGACTTCAGCCTCTTAGGTCAAACTACATGATACGTTAAATTGGTTAAAAGCATGTTCACATTTAATGCTGTTAAATAGCATTCACAGGAGGGGCGGCGTCAGGAGATGGACCATAGCATGTCTGTTGGGTTTTTTAAATCCTTCCCCCAGTGCTGTGTTCCAACAACAACAACAACAAAAACCCCAACCAGGCAAGCTGCTATTTGCTACAATAGAATAATTACTTTCTGTGCAGTACAGTGGTACCTCGGGTTACAGACGCTTCAGGTTACAGACTCCGCTAACCCAGAAATAGTACCTCAGGTTAAGAACTTTGCTTCAGGACGAGAACAGAAATCGCACGGCCGCAGCAGGAGGCCCCATTAGCTAAAGTGGTACCTCAGGTTAAGAACAGTTTCAGGTTAAGAACGGACCTCCAGAACGAATTAAGTTCTTAACCCAAGGTACCACTGTACTTTGCTAAATTCAGAAGGCACTAGTTATGATGGTTAATCTATCCTCTAGATCAGGGGTCGGCAACCTTTTTCAGCCGTTGGCTGGTCCACCGTCCCTCAGACCATGTGGTGGGCCAGACTATATTTTTTGAACAAATTCCTATGCCCCACAAATAACCCAGAGGTGCATTTTAAATAAAAGCACACATTCTACTCATTTAAAAACACGCTGATTCCCTGACCATCCGCGGGCCAGATTTAGAAGGCGATTGGGCTGCATCCAGCCCATGGGTCCTAGGTTGCCTACCCCTGCTCTAGATCAGAGCCAGCCAGCCAGCCAGCCAGCTTCCAAATTTCATTCACTGAGGAACAGTGCACAGGGCTGTTGCCCACAAGTCCTGCTTTGTGTGCTTCTTAGAAGTATCTGGCTGGCTCCTCTGGGAAATGGCATTCTGATAACAACAACAACAACAACAACAACAACTAATAATATTAGTAAAAGGTAAAGGATCCCTGGACATTAAGTCCAGTCAAAGGCGACTACGGGGTGCGGCGCTCATCTCGCTTTCAGGCCGAGGGAGCCAGCGTTTGCCCACAGACAGCTTTCCAGGTCATGTGGCCAGCATGCTAAACCACTTCTGGCACAATGGAAAACCATGACGGAAGCCAGAGCGCAGAATGTTGGAAGATTTGGGACAGATAAAAGAAGTTACTTCTTCATGCAACGATGGCCACCAGCTTGGATGGCTTTAAGGAGGCTTGATCAAAATCGGGGAGGAGATGGCTATCAATGGCTACTAGCCATGATGGCTATACTTTACTTCCACAGTTGGAGGCAACAATGCTTATGAATACCGGTTGCTGGAAACCACAGGAGGGGAGAGGGCTCTTGTGCAAGTGGAGGAGAGGATCCCAGAATTTCTCTCAGGTCATTGATGGTCAGGAGCTAATGGTTTCTGGGCCTAGGCTTCTCCTCTTCTGGGAGAGGCTTGCCCACACATTGCATTGAACACAGGCATAAGCTCTCAATGGCCATATGCAAGTGTGTGTCTTGCTGTTTGAATAACTCAACTATTTGTGTACCCAGCTACAACAGATTGTAAGGTAAAGGTAAAGGTAAAGGTACCTCTGACTGTTAGGTCCAGTCGTGGCCAACTCTGGGGTTGCGGCGCTCATCTCACTTTATTGGCCGAGGGAGCCAGTGTACAGTTTCCGGGTCATGTGGCCAACATGACTAAGCCGCTTCTGGCGAACCAGACCAGTGCACAGAAACACCGTTTACCTTCCCGCCAGAGCGGTACCTATTTATCTACTTGCACTTTGACATGCTTTTGAACTGCTAGGTGGGCAGGAACTGGGACTGAACAATGGGAGCTCATCCCGTCGCGGGGATTTGAACGGCCGACCTTCTGATCGGCAAGCCCTAGGCTCTGTGGCTTAGACCACAGCACCACCCGCATCCCTTACAACAAATTGTAGACTTGATGAATTTAATGAATGGACACTCCTACAGAGACATCAGGGGTGGTTTGGAGGGAGGCTGGCACAATTTAATGGGGTAGCTTTGTGGGAGGTCCATGCTCACTGGAACTTAACCAGCTGAAACAATGGTTGAACAGCTTTAATATTATCTTAACATTGCCATCTTCCAGATTCTGACTCTTTTCCATACAGAGAATAGGGTGTCTGTGTTTTGAAACATGAACAAGTTATTACGTTCAGCCGCCTTTCTCTTTCCCGTCTTATCTGGTGCCTATATTCTGAAATGTTGTTGATCTAGTTTTGAAACAGCAGGTGTCAAATGCTTAGACTGAGAATAATAATCGTAATGATGCGAAGAAAAACACCGAGCTCCGTGGAAATGGCAATAAAGTGGGGAAACAAAGTGTACACTCTTCGCTAAGATTGTGCTATTTGCAAATAAACACTTAATAACACTAGGTCTGGTATTCTCCTGCACCACCTGGAAATAGCAGAGAATTATTTCTATTGTGAAGCTTGTGTTTTAAAAACAGTCCTTGGATCCAATTCAGCTTAAGGCCCCATTGCAGTGAGTGGGACAACTTACTCGTATTGTATATTGATTTCATTTGGGGGGGGGGGAATCATCACAGCCTGTTTTAATTTCTGAGGCCATACATCAGTATACAACAAAGTTGCTACAGGCCACAATGGAGTAATAATAATAATAATAATAATAATAATAATAATAATAATAATGGGCACGGGTGGCGCTGTGGGTTAAACCACAGAGCCTAGGACTTGCTGATCAGAAGGTCGGCAGTTTGAAACCCTGCGATGGGGTGAGCTCCCATTGCTCGGTCCCTGCTCCTGCCAACCTAGCAGTTCAAAACCACGTCAAAGTGCAAGTAGATAAATAGGTACCGCTCTGGCAGGAAGGTAAACGGCGTTTCCGTGCACTGCTCTGGTTCGCTAGAAGTGGCTTAGTCACGCTGGCTCCCTCGGCCAATAAAGCGAGATGAGTGCCGCAACCCCAGAGTCGGTCACGACTGGACCTAACAGTCAGAGGTACCTTTACCTTTACCTTTACCTTACAATCTGTTGTAGCTGGGTACACAAATAGTTGAGGTCACGACTGGACCTAATGGTCAGGGGTCCCTTTACCTTTACCTAATAATAATATCCCACCTTTTTCTTCAGTGAAAAGGAGAGGAGTGGTGGGAGGCAGCAGCTGGGCAACCCCCAAGGGAAACTCCAGAGGAGGACGGCTCAGAGGCAGGGGATTGGTGGTGGAGCAACGAGGAGAAGTCACATTTGGAGGAGGGGCTGGATCTACAATGATCTTGTAAAGTATATTGGGCTGAGAGGTCCAAGGTCACCATGAGGATTTGAGCCCTGGTCACGCTGTAGTCTGACACTCAACTCTGCCTCTCTTAGAGTGGTATTCAACTACATTTACTCAGAAGAGACCTATTGGAACTAATGGACCTATCTTAGCCATGCTGATTCATTTCAGTGGGTGTACTCTGAGTAAAATTTGTACTCCTAGGCTACAAACTGGAATGGGACAAATTCTACAGAGATGGTGACTGGGGAAAGGTGGCTTAAATCGGCCTTTCCCAGCCTGGTGTCCTCCATATGTGGTTGGACCACAGCTGCCATCATCCCTGACCCAATGGGACAGCTGTCTGGGACTGATGAAAATTGTGGTCCAACCACATCTGGAGGGGCCCTGGTTGGGGGAGGCCGGCTTAAACCTTCTTCCCCACCCACTGCAATCTTGATAACTCTTCCTGTTGTTTAGCTTGTTCTTTAAAAATCAACAACCACAATGCCAACACTTGGCACAATTGCTAGTCATGTTGTTAACATCATGCGTAGCTTGGCCTAAGCTGTCAAGTGAGGCAGTGCATTTTAATGCTGCTTTGGGGTGGAATAATGTGAAGATCTCACTTCCAGCATGAAGCACCTGCTAAAGTGAGAAATCACAGGGCAGCCATGCTACATATTGACAATAAGAGCCGTTTTAATGAAATGCGTTAATATTTTATATGGCATCCTTCACACAAAGTACAATAACACTGTAACATGCTTGGCTTATATACATCCTGAAGACTGGGAGGCATCCGTAGGAGCCCTTCCACTTGCACAGATATTTATTCAGCTGGCAACAATGCTGGGGCCTTTAAATACCACTTCAGGGGAGACGAGATGAAACCCAGGTGACATGTCACCCCATATGTATGCAAATATCTGCAGCTTCACACAGGCATGTGTTTAGGTATTTTGTTTGTTATTGGTGCGGTTATTTAAGGTGCGTTAAGCACGGTCTCCCAACTGATGACTGTCCAAAGAGCTCTGCGGTTCTTTTTTGCTGTCACGACAATCCTGCAAAGTAGACTGTGGCCATTTCAGTTTCTCAGAGCTCTCGGGTACAAGTATGATTTGAAGAGATTAGTGACCTGTGTTTTGATTGCCTTATTAATTGATATAAATTTGCTATTTATTTGGATTGCTTCCTAAGATATTGAAAGGAAATCTGAAATGCGATCCCTTCACCATCACTCATTTTTGGAAGAAAATGCCGTGTAATGGTGTAGGGTGGTTACTCGTGTGTAAACTGCCTCCAGTTCAATTAGATCGATTGCTCAACCATGTTTAGGGTTAGAGCTCGCCCTCCGTGACCTGTTAGTCACTTGCAGAATCCGTCAGTGGGCGTTTCTTGAACCTCTTCCAGCATAAAAGCTGCTTGACCCCAAGTCTCCGCCTATGTTCTCTGCGCGGAACGCGTCTGCGCAAGTAAGGGGAAGGCAGGGGCGTGCCAGCACTCTCTCCGCTAGTTTCGCTTGAAGGGTCTTGGAGCCCTGACACTGCTTCCTCCATCTCCCTCTCCTCTCTATTGGTGTCACGCTGAAACCCTTCCCCTCTGCTGGTTCCCTCCCCGGCGTCGCTCTGGTGCCCTGCCTCCGTTTCTCCCTTTGATGTCAGTTCCCTGACACGCCGTCTTTAACATTTTGTACAGGCAGTGTTGTGCCTGAACCAAAAATAGCCTCCAAAAATAGATGTGTGGATTCAAAAGAAGGGCATGCCTTGGAGTTTGCTGCTGCCTTTCTTCCTTCAACACCTGGAAGCTGTTTCAGCACTCCCAAGTCCTGGTGATTCACCCATGGAAGAATGAACTGGGCCAGAGGACAGGTCTGTCCTTGAGGAACCAACTGCAGGAAGATCAGAGCCCAGGTTCCCAGTAAAGGGATAATGTGGTTGAACTTTCTCCAGTACATGGTTTGTCAAATGCCAGTATAATCACCTCCCCATCAGATTAACTGGAATTCATGGAGTTATTGCTGTTGGGTGGGAGCATTACCATTCTCCACCACAGCACACAATGCTCATTGCCACACCTGTATGGGGATGATCATGCACAGATTTCTACCATGCACTGTCTGCATTTCGTCTTGATCTACAGAGGACCCAAGGCAGCCAAAAGGTGGTGTGAAGGGTGCTAAGCAAGGCCAGCCCCCACCTTACTGGCAGGTTCCATGTGGATTGGAAAGGGGAAGTACAAAATAAGGGAACAATGGGAAGCACCCTGCAGCACCAGTATGGTGAAAGATGTCTCAACTAAGCCAACTTTGCACAGTTTACTGGGCTGGAGCAACTTGGGAAGGGAGCTGTCTCTGGGAACTGAGCCAATGATGCTTAAAGGTCCTCTCCCACATGCTCTTTGGCATTTCAGCAATCTAGAGCAGTGGTTCTCAACCTGTGGGTCCCCAGATGTTGTTGGACTACAACTCCCATCATCCCTGAGCTCTGGCCTTGCTAGCTAGGGGTGATGGGAGTTGTAGTTCAACAACATATGGGGACCCACAGGTTGAGAAAGGCTGATCTAGAGCATACTCCTTTTGAAGACTGGCCAAGCAGTTGGAGACACGATGGAGGGTCTAATCTAAGGGAAGAGCCAGGAACAGAGACTTCTAGCCAGTTGGTAGAAAGTATGCTTGAAGTGAGACGGTAGAGCTTATCCTACCGGTAGGTGCAGAACAGAGCCGTACAAAATAAAACTATCTTCAAAGCCCTGTAATTTTCCACAGCTATGTGTGTGTGTGAGTGACAGTTGCTTCTATACATGGCCTTTGTGCAAACTTTGGATGTGGGTGGTATGGTGAAAAAGTAGTCTTTTTATTATCTGTGCTTGCCCCAAGTGGCTTAAACCGGGAGCCCAGCAGATTAGGCACCTGTTCTCTGCTCACTTGTGTCACTGTGGAAGTGCCATAGCTCAGTGGTAGAGCATCTGTTTTGCATGCAGAAGGTCCCAGGTTCAAGCCCAGGCTTCTCCAGGTAGGGCTGGGAATGCTCCTTTGGAACCCATGGCTGGTTAGAATAGACAATGCTATGAAAGATAGACCAATGTTCTGAGTTGGTATAAGGCAGTTTCTT
Source organism: Podarcis erhardii (assembly GCF_964252035.2). Classification (NCBI taxonomy): domain Eukaryota; kingdom Metazoa; phylum Chordata; class Lepidosauria; order Squamata; family Lacertidae; genus Podarcis; species Podarcis erhardii. The sequence goes on from NC_138497.1 coordinate 18,944,210, forward strand.
ATTGGGGTTGTTGGCCAAGAGGGAACTGCAGGCAATTCTAATGACAGAAGAGCCCTTCTGGTCTGGGAAGGCAGGCAATACTAGACAGCCAGTCAGATGCCACCACTAAAGGCTTTTTGGCCCATAGAGTCTGTTTGGTTATTTTCTCATATTTCTAACCCACTTTCTCCATCATGGAACCCCAGGTGACATGCATGTGGTTCTCAGGTGGTCAACCCATCCAGGCACTGACCAGTCCTGAGCCTGCTTAGCTTCAGCAAGATGGTGACCTCATGTTCCTTCAGACCATAACCTGAGATGCAGTTCTTCAGAATGGTAAACTCATTGCTAGGGAAAGCTACACAGGTCTCCCTTAGCACCAGTATTACCAGCTTTGAGCCTGCCTGTCCTCCAAGCCATGTGTCCTTGAACTGAACACCTGACAAGCAGAAAGGAGCCAGCCTATTTGATATGAGAAACCAAGCTGTTGCAGGATAAGCACTGATATTACTTCAACATGTGCGTAAGCATATAGTTCAAGCATATATGTAAATGGCTGTGTTCTTTAGGTTTGGCACATGCTAACTCAGCTGGGTCTAACAAGCGTAACACTGGTCCTTTGGCTCAGTGGGATATCAGCAGTTAAATGAAAATGCTGTAATCATAGTGTGGCATATATAACATGTGTTTGTTTCTATATCCTTCTGTCCTCTTGCTTCATAGATACCATTTGAAGATATCATTTGATGCTAATTGGTTTGCATTTGCCAAAGTTGATATAAACTTGTTATCCTGCCTGATTGACCTAAGAGACAACCATGATACATTTTAAAGAAAACAAAGATCATGGTTTGTTTGGCTTTCCTAATCAGGCTAATGAAAGAGAAGGTCTCTGCTCTGTATGGTAAAAGAGATTACAACCAGAAGTGGTCTTTAGTATTCTTTAAAGATCTATAATTGACTCTAATTAGGAATAGATTACTGTACTGAAGGATCTGGAATTACCAAGGAGGAATGAGAAGGATTCACCTTCAGTCATTTTATCACTGAGGATAACTCCACTATAGTCTTATCTCTTCTGGTGTTATGTGGAATCAAAGCTTGGTGGTTACCTTGCAGTGTTCAGATGAGGGGGGATTAATAATTCAAATCTAAGCGTTTAATGCAGCAAACAACATACCCTCTGTTTAAGGCGAACCACAAAGGGCTTATTCAGTGTAGTCTTAAGCTATTTCAACTGGTGTGCTAGAGTAAGATACATGAAGACTTTTTGTTTTTGAGGAAGGCATTTGGTCAGAACAAACTGGGCGGTCTTAACATAAGAAACTGCTAATGTGAAGCAACAGCTTGAGCTGCTGCTTTCCACTTTTCTCATCTAAGCACAGAGAATCCACAATCCAGCACAGCAAACCTGTTTTAGCGGACCTGATCCAAGTGCCATAACCCCACTGAAATCAACGGGTGTTGAAAGTGCTGAACTTTGTCTAGATCAGGCCCAATAAGTTTTAAAGCACCTAGATCTCTGTCGGGTCGTGCCTGGGGGCTGTTGGAACTGAAGTTCCTTCAAAGAATGAGAGAGTTCTGGAAATATTACCTTAAAAACAAATCCTGCCCAAAGTCACATTCACTTGCCAGACTTTCACCTAGAGCAGTGGCAGGCCTTGGTGTCTCAAATTTCAGTGGCCCCCGTGTGACGCCAAAATCTCCCCCCCCCCCCGCCTTCTGTTGGATGTCATAGTCACGATGTCAGCTGCGGTGCCCCAGAAGCTCTGTGCCCAGTCTGATCAAACCACTCATGCTCCCCTAGATCTGCCTTGAGGGCATTGAGTACCCTCTCCAGAAGAGATGGGGAGCATGTTACCCTGAAGATGCTGTTGGCCTCCAACTCCCAACAATCCCAGCCAGCACAGGCAATGGGCAGGGATGATGGGACCTGTAGTCCAGGAATATCTGGAGGGCTGCAGATTATTTACCCTATTGTGAACATAATGGCATTATGGTTAGGAAAGGAGACATTTGCATTTGTTTGTTATTAAATGTACCTTATAATATTTGAAACCACAGCACATTTCAACAACACATAGCAACTACATGTTGAGGGTGGTTTCCTCCCCTATATCTAAAATCAGACATGATTTGCTTTAGTCCTGTGCCTTTTTATTATCATATCTTATTACATTATCGTCTGAGATAAAAATAAATAAATCTCACCTTTGGCTATCGAAAGCAGATAATTTCACCCCTCCTCCTACTCAGGTGTCCCTCGAGGTGCATTGTTATGTTACAGTCTCACACTCCTTGTCATGTCTTATTGTTTCTTTGCTGATTGGGCTAGCATTTTGAATCTCGACGGAGGACGCCCAGCCTCAGTGCATCAGCACCAGTTTGCACTAATTCAGAATGCCAGGACGTGGTTTTTATGGGCAAGCAAAGAAATATCTACTGTGTACACACACACACACACACACACACACAGGCAGCAATATCACTCGGTTCTTAATATTGATGATGCAGTTCTACACTTAGATGACACAGTCCCTGAAACAAAGGACCCTCATGACTGCACCATATATACAGTCAAGTCTGCAGAATGGAAGATGACAGCATCCCCAATAATGTGCTCTATGGGGAGCTGGCTTTATGATTTCCATTTACTCTCTAGATGGAAGCCCACATTCCAATCAAGTCCAGAGGCATAGATCCCTACAAAATCATCCCTCCCTCCCTTCCTTCCCTCCTTCCTTCTGACATCTTCTGGAAACGTTTTTGTTTGTTTGTTTAGCTACAACTCTCTCATCATGGGAGTAAGCCCCACTAAACATAGTGGCACTTACTTCTGAGTAAGCATGTATAACATGGTGCTAATGCTAGTGTAGCAAAATGGCTAAGAGATTCAGCCCCATACCCTCCAACATTTCTCTGATGGGCATCCTATTATTATTATTATTATTATTATTATTATTATTATTAAACTCCACCCATCTGACTGGGTTGCCCCAACCACTCTGGGTGGCTTCCAACATATATAAAAAACATAATTAAACATTAAACATTAAAAAAGCCCCTATACAGGTCTGCCTTCAGATGCCTTCTAAAGGTTGTGTAGATCAGGCATCCCCAACCTTCAGCCCTCCAGATTACAATTCCCATCATCCCTGACCACTGGTCCTGTTAGCTAGGGATTATGGGAATTGTACGCCAAAACATCTGGAAGGCCGCAGGTTGGGGATGCCTGGTGTAGATACTTATCTCCTTTGCTCGGGGGCCGCATCACTCCATACCCTCCAACATTTATCCGATGAAAATAGGGATGTCCTAAGGAAAAGAGGGACATTCCGAGATCAAATCACAAAGCAGAATGGCTTCTGTAAATCCGTGAATGTCCCTGGAAAATCAAGACAGTTGAAGGGTCTGCAACCCTTGGTTCTCAATAGCTACCAAGCTTCTTCTAAGGCCATTTTATTCCAACTGCCCCTCAAGCTTACCCACAATACACAAAGAAAGACTGGAATCAGCTAGTTCCCTTTCCCCCTTGATGAGTGGTCTTGTTGTCTTGCTATGTGTGTTCTCCCCTTCTGTGGTCTGTGTTTTTAACTTCTGTTTCATATTAAAATTCCAGGTTTGAAAAGGTCTGAGGGAGACTCTTGCTTTTGAGGCCTTGGATTGCTGCTGCCTGCCAGACAGAGACAGTGGTGAACTAGGGAGGGACCAAAGGTCTGACGCAGTCTGACAGCTTTATCTTAATTTCTTAATTAACAAAGTTGTTCTAAGCAGTGTGTATGCATCTTTTGCTCTCCCCATGCCCACAATATCTTCGCTGGTTGTTTCTTTTGGAAGCCCAGTCTCTTGATAAAAATGACTTCCACTACTGAAGTCCAGCAGAAGATAAGGTGTTCTGAAACGGCAATGTCCAAATGATATTAATATGCAGAGCCTGGGAAAGGAAACTCGCCACCCAGTCAGTCAAAATCATCTCTGTCCAAGCAGAAATCTGCACTTCACAAAATAAATTACTTGTAAGCCTAAATGTCTGTATGAAATATTAAAGCTTAACACCATTCCGTATTACCCATTTTAAATAGCCGCCCAACTTGGGCCTGCGTCTTCACCATCCCTATCTGAAAGTAAGCAGGCTCATGGCATCAATCACACGGAGTTTGCAGTAAGGAAAAAAAAGAAGAAATAATCCCCCATCAAAGCAAAATACATAAATACATAAATAAGGAGAGCACGTAAAATATTGGCAATGCCCGAAAGTATGTAAACAACTAGTATATATGTGATATATATATATATATATATATATATAATTCCCATATCCTGCCCCCCGAAACTGTGGTTGTTTAATTTGACAATTTTTGGAACTTCACTCCCCCCCCCCCCCGCCCCAGAAAATCCCATCCACATCCGCACCCAAGAACAGGGACAAAATTTGATTCGGTTCACATTTAAAGGCGAACATACTTAACTCACACTTTCTGAAAGAATACAGGAGCTGAAACAAAAGCCATCCCTCAAAATTTGCAAATTTTACAGTGCAGTTCTCCAGGCAAGTAATGTATACCAAAAAAGCAAAAATTGGGAGCAAAGTATGTGTAATAATGCATACATTAGAGCATACCCTCCAACATTTCTCTGATGAAAATAGGGACATCCCATTCCATAATGATAATTTTACTATTTATACCCCACACATCTTGCCGGGTTGCCCCAGCCACACTGGGCAGTTTCCAACATATACATAAACATAAAACATGAAGCATGGAAAAAACTTTCCTATGCAAGATTGCCTTCAGATGGCTCGGGGGTCAGTTAACTCTCCAAACCCTCCAACATTTCTCCAGTGAACACAGGGACATCCTAAGGAAAAGCGGGACATGCCGGGATCAAATCAGAAACCTGGACGGCTTCTCTAAATCAGGGACATCCCTGGAAAATAGGCACACTTGGAGGGACTGTTAGTGAGAATAATATACAAAAGTGCATTGTGTTTGGGGTAGCTGCTAGCTAACAATGTGTGCATGGAGACAAAATTGCATACTAACATTTGTATATTAGGTAAAAATTGCACCATGCTTGTGAATTTTCATGAGGACTTATTTTTTAATTTTTTAAAAATGCTAACTTATATGGAGAAATGAACTAAAGACTGGACAAATGAGAAACTGAGAGAAGCTAAAAATGGTAGATTCAGTCACTTACATCTGCACTCAGATGTTTTCTTGGGGTAACGCTGCAGAATCAACAAATGGTTTGCACAATTGCGTCAGATCAGGATCAGCTGCCTGCATCTCCTGTGCTGCTTTTAAACTATCCATAGTCTGTGGTCATGTTTAACTGCCCCTTCTCCCCTCCAACTACCAAAAATCAAAATCAAAAAAATCAAAAATCAAACTCAGTGGGAGGGGTGGATGAAGAAAGCCCATTTTTATTGTTTATTTATTTAGAGAGCATTTGTGAATGGCTTGATCAAAAGAAAATTCTCCAAGCAGGGCCCAGATAAAATTAGAAATACATTAAGTATGGCTAAAATCCATAAGGCAATTTGCAATAAAAAAAAGAAAAATGCACATGCAAGATCATCATCTTCATCATGAAAAATAAAAAGAAAAATCAATCAGACAAAGGTAAGCCAACTGAATCCTGTGTCTGGATAGGCTTGGGGAAACAGAAAAGTTTTCAGCAGGGGTGTAAAACTGTCAGTTTGCATTTCTTAGTGCAGAAAGTACCGTATTTTTCGCCCTATAGGACATACTTTTCCCCCTCCAAAAATGAAGGGGAAATGTGTGTGCATCCTATGGGGCGAATGCAGGCTTTCGGTGAAGCCTGGAGAGCGAGAGGGGTTGGTGCACACCGACCCCTCTCGCTCTCCAGGCTTCGCGGACCTCTCTGCAAGCAGCGGGAGCGCTTCCGCTGCTTGCAGAGAGTTGCCTGCGTGCTGAAGCCTGCGCGCGCTGAGTTGCAGGCTTTCGGTGAAGCCTGGAGAGTGAGAGGGGTTGGTGCACACCAACCCCTCTCGCTCTCCAGGCTTCGCGGACCTCTCTGCAAGCAGCAGGAGCGCTCCCGCTGCTTGCGGAGAGTTGCCTGCGTGCTGAAGCCTGCGCACGCTGAGTTCAGCGCGTCCAGGCTTCGCGGACCTCTCCACAAGCAGCGGGAGCGCTCCCGCTGCTTGCGGAGAGTTGCGTGCATACGGTATTGATCTGATGTGTAGAGATCTTTCCTATTCTACTTGATTCTCTGTGTGAAAGAAACAAGCAGAAAGTTCATGATGTTTGGGTTATTCCTTAATAGAAGCTGAGTACAGCTGGTTTAAACTGGTTCTTATGTCTTTCAGTCAAGGTCATGCTGACTATAAAAGGAAGGCCAGAAGGAGCCTGGGTTTCACTTTCTCTTTCGATCTCTTTTCCTTCTGGTGTGGTGTTCTGTACACAGTATGCTTAGTATTAAGGTTTAGACTTAATATAAGTTATTGTAGGTTAAAGTTAAGTCTGCTGCAACTGGATTTCTTATGGACAGTGCCAATCCTGAATGTATTGGATTTGTGACCATTATGCTCATTTGCCTTCAGTAGCAGTAAAGCTCTGCTGGGTGAAATACAATTGCCTCTGGTCTATTTTGGGGGGAATCCTGCAACGTGTTTTACTCTGCTAACTATACATTGGAATCTGCTCGGGATCAATATTGAGTAGAATTCCATGACAAAAACAATATTGCAAGGGGGCCTATGTCAATATGCAGGGAATTCCAGAGCACAGGTGCTTCAACACAATTTGAAAATGGGGGTTGGTGGTGTGCTAGGAATGCACTGGGAGTGTCATGCATTTTGTCCTTTTTTTTAACAGTAAGAAGAAAAAAGAACCCTCAGCTACTTCATACATTGTAATGAGGGTCCTGGCACCTGCACATTATGCAGAGACTGCCCACCTGCCAACCACTTAACATCACCATGAGGTCAGGTGACCCTAAGTGCATTCCCCATTCTTTATTTTCTTACCTTGTAATGCGGCTTGAACTCAGTTAAGGCCTCTGATTGTTCCTTTGCATCTTTCCCTGCCCCACATTTGACATATGACATCAGGTGTGGGGCAGGTGGGTGTGGTTTAAGGAAAACTGGCCCAAGGTCACCCAGTGAGCTTCACGGCTGAGTGGGGATTCGAACCCTGGTGTCCGAGGTCATAGCCCAACACTCTAACCACGATGCCACCTTGGCTTATGGTCTATTGTGTGGTGCCACATTTTGTGAGAGCAACCTTCTCCACACTTCTGGGACTACAAAGCTGCTTTGCTCATAATGTCTCTGTAAAGTAGGCTCTTTAAACCGTGGGGTGAGTGCAGGTTTATGCCGTAATGAATGTTGATGTGATGGGGGAACTCAAGGGAATGGAAACTTGTGCTGTATTATAAACATATTTTCCCCTTGTAATTGTATTTATGATCTCCCAGGAATCAGGACCATAGCACCTATCAGAATTAATTGGGGCTATGCAGATAAACCCTTAGAGTACAGTATGCCTTAAACTTTCTTCCTACCCTGTAATAATTACAGTTGTTTATATTATCTGTTGTTACATGAGTGAAAAGGCATGAAAGGGGGAACTATCTTGCTGACAAACAGAACATGCATCCAAGATGTCCGAACCATGTCCTCCCTACGCACTCAATCATGCTACGTCTTCACAAAGTTGTAGTACAGGTGGTCCTTTATAACAGGATACACTGAGCGCATGACAGGGTGACTGTAGCTGGCAGCGGACCCCAGACCCCAAGTGTTAGGCTCCCGTCTCAAAACATGACAATGACTTTTGCTTGAAAGTAAGGAAGAGTTTACCTGGGATTATGTTCAGTAGAACCTGCTTCTGAGTCACCATGCACAGGCCTGCGGTACAAATGACTAAGAGTAAACCACTTCCTTATTACTCATTTTAAGTAAATGTTGCATGTTTATCTCCTCTCTGTTTTACAGCTATGTCCATTCCTTGGTTGGAGATCGAAAGGATCATGTCCTCTCAGATGCTGGGAAAGTCAGCCTAGACCCTGAGCTGCCAACACGTCTCTGTGTACCTTCTTCAAAAGGTAGCAGCTTTTCCTCCAAGTAATTTGCATCCATATACACTTTTGGTATCTCTGGTACCTACCCAGTTTACCTCTGTGATTGAGCTGGTGCTGAGTTTTGTTTGATGCTCAGGAGCTTTTTCATCATCATCACCATCACCATCACCATCATTTATTTATTTATACCCCACCCATCTGGCTGGCTTTCCCTAGCCACTTTGGGTGGCTTCCAACAAAAGATTAAAAATACATTAAAACACCAGTCATTAAAAACTCCCCTAAATGTTTAATTTCAAGGTTTAACCAGAAAACCCTTAAAGTTACTAATGGCCAATGAAATACAATAGAAACCTGCTATTTCTTAGACTTTCCCCACTAGACTGTGACCTTAGTGTGATGGATACAGAAAAGCCAGGGCCCTGGGGTCAATGCTTTCTCAGGGCATAGCCCCTGGCGCAGGTGTTCATTCACATGTGCCAGGCAGAAGTGGAGCACACTTGCCAGTTGGGGGCAAAGTGCACTCGACCAGCCCTTGCCGCTGACACCACTGGGCTTGCACTTGCGCACTGGGCTGCGGCAGGGCGTAGAGGGTGCTCTTCACCCTCTGTGCTCACAAGCCCTCACTGCCGAAGGGGCTCAGGAGCAAACCCTACACAAATCTAGAGAGGAGTCCCTAAGACAGTTGGATGATGCCTTATACACCTTCTCCTGGCAACTCCTGAAGCTTAGTCGGTGCCAAACACATTGCTTTGTTTTCCATTGAACCACATCAGCAAGGCCGAGATGGGGGTCTTGTTGTCTGGGCAGCCCAGGACCTCCATACGTGCTGTTCAGGCTTGTATCCTGAAGAGTTCAATTTGGTGTTTCTAACACAGTAAAAAATGTGGGAGGCAGCAATTACCTTTCTCTGCAGCCACAGCAGGTGCTGTGATTCTCCAGTGGTTTGACTTCACCCCTGGAGGTGCACTCCATTGTCACTTGAGGCAGACGGATGCCAACAAAATAATAATAATTTTAATAATACAATACAACACAATACAGTCTTTATTACGGTCCAGAGACTCAACAAATCGTTACAAAGCAATGCACAATTCAGACAGCCTACCTCCAGGTTAAACAAGCATTTTGTTCAGACTTAAAGATAGGGATCATTGGTTCTTGCCACCACCGATAAAAACTTCGCCACTGCTAATGTTCTAGCATTTGTCCGGTCTTCCAATAGGAACCTGACATAGTGAGCCTCTGATTTTCCCAGGAAAGGTACCAACAAGGGTAATATCAGTTCAGCCCTGGCTTGCTCATATTTCTCACAGTGCAGCAAAATATGTTTTATAGAATTGATATCTTGAGCACACGAGCAAAGTCTGTCCTGGTAGGGAACTCCTCTCAACCTGCCATCCAACACTGCAGAAGGAAAGTTGTTTAGTCTGGCTTTGGTGAATAACCTTCGATAATTTGGTACTGTCAGGTTTTTAATGTAAGGTGTTAACTTAAAGACTTCTAAAAAGCATTCTAAAACATTTTAGAACATTCCAAAAACAAAAGACATTCTCTCAACTTGCAATCTCTAGATTGCCAGGATCAATGTCTTTCAACCATCAGGAATGATTTTACTTTCCTCCTGGAAGCCAGCAATTTGGGAGATAGACTCACCTGCAAAAGGGGAACTGCCATTGAAATGGTTCCGTCATGGGTCAATGTCAACCAGGGAGCCTCCGGTCGTGGCACCACCGACAGGGCCTCACCTGCCAATCACAGGATTTGAGATGATTGATATTGGGGAAGGTGCTTTGAATGGACACAGGCTCTGTACCTTAAACTGCTTTACGGCAGCTGAAGCTTCCCCCATCATTACATGTTTGTGCTTGGAAAAAGTGACACCTGTTCTGTTATGCAGCTATAAAATGCACAATGCCTCATCCTGTAAAAATAATGACAGCCGTATCTTGTGTCAGAGCACAATTTCAGAGGAGGGGACTGTTCATTCATTTTTCAAGGCATTTCCATTATTTCATAACTTGAGTGGGTTTTTTTCTTTTCCTTTTAGGCTATAAAAATATTCCGGTTGTTGTGGCACCTTAGAGAGGGCTTTGACAAAATATTGTGGGAGAAAATGTGCAACATGCACATACATATAAAAAAAACTGTGAAGAAAATACTGTAGGTTGTGTTGAAATGTCTCCCACTCGTTAATTTGAAATTTCATGGTGGAAGTCAGCATTCGTTGCCTGGCTTAGACACCAAGATTCTGGATATTTCAGAAACACATCCCAAGGACACATAGGACTGGTAGAGACTCAAATATTTGGGTCCAATCCACCATAGTTTATACAAGCATTGTGCCTGCACACTCCCTTCTCCTTTCTCTCTTGTGTCATAATTCAATACTACTGAGGTTTGTCAAACCACAGTTTCCTATTGTGTCCACCCAAACCTGGAAATTGTGGTTTATGTTCTGACTACAAACCAGGATTACAACCCACTGCTGTCACCTAGCCTAGGCTCCCATTTACATTCCCCACCCCGGCACTCCAATCACTGCTAGATGAGTGGGTCTGGGGACTGCCATGCTATTTCCCCACATTTTCCTCAATACAGCATCATTCCAGGGCATTGTGGGGAAATAAAACTAGTAGTTAACAGATTTCTGCCATTTAGCACTGCATTTTCTGCCTGCTGCAACCAAGATCGTAAGTTAAATCTTCCAACACCAATCAACATAGGACAGCATTTCCCAAACCAGCTGTTTTTGGACTACAACTCCCATCATCACCATTATTATCATTTATTGAATTTATATACTGCCCTATACCCGGAGGTCTCATCATCCCTAGGTAGCAGAACCAGTGGTCAGGGATTGTAGGAACAGTAGTCCAAAAAGAACCGGAGACCCAAGTTTGGGAAACACTCATATAGGAGGCAGCCCACTGACCTAGGATGGGCCCCATTAAGAGCATTCAGCTTCTCTTCAAAGCAACTCCCTTTACCTTCTCAGCAGAAAGGAGAAATCTAGGTGTTGCTTAGAAGGAAGTGAGGGACAGAGACCTTGAAGCAGCTCTCAGAACTGATAGCTGTTGCAATCAGTTGGAGGCGCCACACCATGTGAACACTAATAATAATAATAATAATAATAATAATAATAATAATAATAATAATTCATTATTTACACCCCGCCCATCTGGCTGGGTTTCCCCAACCACTCTGGGTGTCTTCCAACAAAATATTAAAAATATAATAAAACATCAAACTTTAAAAACTTCCATAAACAGGGCTGCCTTCAGATGTCTTCTAAAAGTCAGATAGTTGTTTATTTCCTTGACATCTGAAGCTGAGTGTGACTCAGTCTAGAGCAGTGCTTCCTAATCCTTTTTTGACCGTGCGCCACCTAAGCTTCTCTAAAATCCTCTCCTTGTGACATATCATTCTTATTATTCAAAAAACGAACTCCTACTCACATGGAGGAAGCCTAAAAAGGCCATTAACTTGATCTAAACAAGCTTCCAAATTGCCCCCCCCCAAAAAAATCAAATTGCCCCCCTGTGGGGCGTGTGCCCCATGTTTGGAACCACGGGTCTAAAGTCTTCCCATCCCAAAATGTATGTACATACCATGCTACTGAATGTAGAAGGCAGTCCGGACAAAGCTTCCAAAATTTCAACAGCTACTAGCCATGATGGTTCTACCTCCACTGTCAGAGGGCAGTAGGCTTCTGAATACCAGTTGTTGTAACTCACAAGTGGGGAGAATGCTGTTGCACTCAGGTCCTGCTTGTGGGCCTCCCAAAGGCATCTGGTTGGCCAATGCGAGAAAGACTCTCCTCCCTGCAAGAGAGGGGAGTGGTTGTGGGTGGGAGCCCGAGCTCCACCCCTAGCAGGGGGCGTTAGCCCCCTGCCTTCACCTCACCTGGCTGGCGCCCACGCCCCTCAGCAGGCATCCAACCAGGTGCCTGAGGGGGGGGCGTGTTCAGCAGCTTTTTACTGTGGCGCCAGCCTTCGCCCGGCCTCATTCTTCGTCCTCTCGCCACGAGTCACCCACCCTCCACTCCCTTTAGTTAGGGCTTAGGTCACTGGCCTTGCTATGGACCTTAGGTTGGTCGCCCTGGTTGTCTAGGGGGCCTGGTAGGAGTTTTTCCATTTGGCATTTGGCCTTTTTGGTTTTTTCGCCTACCTCGTAGCAATCGTCACAACTTTTTGTGGTATTGGTGGGTAGGTTAGGCATTGGATAATGTGTGGTGCTGTGTCGAAGAGCTAGGTGTGGCCATTGCCTATGCCTTCAATTTTTAGAGGTATTCCGTTAAAGGAATCTGGCGGTCGTGTATTCTGTCCGATGCCTGCTTGGCGGGAGGCCATGGCACGACCCCCGGTGACATTAGGGGTGAGCCTATAGTTGGATCGGCATCAACAGGCTCCACCTACTGGTGAATAAACCCACTTGTTCAAGAAATCCAATGCCTAAGCCAATACCTCTTCACTGCTGTAATCAATAAAGTTGTGGCCTTTCCTTGCCCATTAACCTTACATCACGTGTCCTTGTGTATTCTTTCCACATTGTGGGGGTCGGGTCCTCGAACCACAACAGGATACTAGACCAGATGACCCTTTGGTCTGAAAGAGCAAGGCTCTTCTTAGAGTCGCATGGACCACTCTGGAGATACTGAGGCCTCAAATTGAAGAGCATCCCATATGTTCAACAGGATGGCACAGGTCTATAGCAAGTACATCAACACTTTAGAGGCTGGTAGTTGCAGATAAACAAGGGGACATCTGGCAACCCTTTGTTGGCATCTCGTTGACATGTTTAAACAAGTTTGCTTTCGTTGGACATATTCATCCACCCCCCCCACCCCTTCGCAAATTATAGACTTAACACCTCAACTCACAATATTCTGGCAGTGACGGAAGGGGGGGGGGAAGCATAGCTCAATTGCACATATAATTTTTTTTTATATCAATCTAGCCTTAGGTGTGCAGAGATCTTATGTTCATCAAGTGTATTCAAGTATGCATTTTAGAACTAGCACTTTACCGAGCTAATTTTCCTTGTCAAAGCAAGTAAAAGCAATTATACAATGTAAACATTTGATTTGCTTTCATTGGGCAGGCTATATTTTTTGTTAACCCCGCGTTCTTTAAAAGCACCTTTAATTTCAATGGGAAATGCCTTTGTTTGTGTAAAAGAGTAGGAGGTCGATTCTTTCTTCTGGTTGAGTCTTGTCGCTTCCATTACCACTAATGGGAGTTGAGTGTGTGCATCAAGGGGATAATATACAGTTGGTGAGTTGATAGCACAAATTGTCGGCAAGTCTCTCTATCTAGTGCTCAGCATCTCTCTAGCGGGCAAAGAGGGTTTTTGTTGTTCTGGTTAAAAAAACTGGTGGGGGAAGGTGCAGAGAAACACCTTCCAAAGTTCCAGCAAGTTCTGGCAACACCATTTAAATTCATCACACTATGTGTGGACATTTATTCTGTGGAGCAAATGTCCACCAAAGGAAGGAAGAATTCAATGCAAAATGCCAATCTGCTGGTCTCAGAGAGGAAAGGTCTTTGATTTCTATAGATGGAAAGGTTGAAAGGGGGCAGTTTCAGCAAATAAATAGGTGTATCACAGGGATCAGCAGGCATCTCATAGAAAATGAAGAGGTTTTCCTGGTGGTGCCACATATACTTCCACAGTCCACTTGGGGGTTACTTGGATGACATTGTGTGGTGTGATGGCACTCATATGATGTAATAAGCTTCCTATAGATATGTGGCGTGCACTGACCATCTGTGGTTTCCAATGCACGTTAATGCTTCTTTTTAAACAAGCCATCAGAGAATAGCAGTGTCATATCTGAGTCTACCGGTCTTTACAGATTTGTTTTTGTTTTTTTAATTAGCTAAAGTGGTGCTTCAGGTTAAGAACAGTTTCAGGTTAAGAACAGACCTCCAGAATGAATTAAGTACTTAACCCAAGGTACCACTGTACAGTCAAACCTTGGTTCCCGAACAGCTCAGTTGCTGAACAAATCGGTTCCCGAACACCGCAAACCCGGAAGTAAGTTTTCTGGTTTGCGAATGATTTTTGGAAACCAAACATCTGATGCGGCTTCCATTTGAGAGCAGGAAGCTCCTGTAGCCAATCGGAAGCTGTGCCTTGGTTTTTGAATGGTTTCGGGAGACGAACAGACTCCCAGAATGGATTAGGTTCGAGAACTAAGGTACCACTGTACTTTCTTTTCAAACACATTGTAACACCACTTCGAAGCTCTCCTGTAAGCAGTTTATAATTTTTCCTGAAATAAACTGGCAGAAATTTCCTCTCGTGGTCTAGAGTCTAGACCAGGGATAGGAAAGATGGGACCCTCCAAAGGTTGCTGAACAACAATTCCCATCACCCTTGGTGTGGGGGCTGATGGGAGTTGGAGTGCAACAACATTTGGAGGTTTCACTAGTTGCCCATCCCTGGCTGCACCTCACAGCCCTCTGCCTCCCTGTCTTCCCTGTGTATCTCCATCATTCTTTCCAATGCTGGAGTCATCTGGTTGTAACATGTGGAGGTCGGGCAGTAGGGAATGAGTGCACCAACTCCACCTCTGTTGCTGTTCCCATTGTCCTTTAACTCATGGAGGGTGACTGTCCGAAGCAGGGAACCTCTTGTCCTCTTGGGAGAGCTCTGTGTATTTCAGAACCCTGGAAAATCTAGGTAACAAAAATTTGCCCTCTGATGTGTGGCAATTATCCTTTTGTTTAAAGCTCCCGTTGACATCAGTTCTGGGGTTCTGATGAAAACCACCCCCCATGCTTACTATTAAATTGGGGGAAAATATGCAGCTGACATGGCACACTACATAGGAGCATAAGATGAGCCTGCTGGATCAGACCAATGGCCTATCTAGTTCAGCATCCTATTCTCACAGTGGCCAAGCTATGGGATGCCTGCAAGCTGGATATGAGCACCACGACACTCTGCCCACCTGTGATCTGTAGCACCTGGTTTTCTGAGGCATACTGCCTCTGAATGTGGAGGTAGAACATAGTGATTGTGGCTAGTAACTGTTGATAGCCTTCTCCTCCACGAATTTGTCCAATCGTCTTTAAAAGCCAACTGCAAGAACTTACATCTTCAACATAACCTGTAGTTTGGCCCTAATTCTGCAGTTCTGTCCACCGCTGCAGGCCTGCATCTTTTACGCTTCTTTCCTTTCCTTGTCATTACAGTGATTTATATTCTCAGTTGCTTCTTGTTTTAAAGGCATGGCAATGGAAAAGGCCCTGTCATGCTTTCCTGCCAACTAATTCTGCGATATCAGCAGGATATCTATTGCAGCCGTAGTGTAATTATGGACATCTCATGGTCGCATCTCTTAATATTTAAATGATTAAATGCAGGGGGGTTGAGGGTACCCCTGACTGGCACATTGTTTCAAAGTGAAGGGATGCTGACGGTGGTGCAGGTTGCACTATATCAACGGGACATATTCTTCACTTCAGTCAATCAAAGTGGTGAATACATCACTCATGATAGGTAACTCATGCGGGATTAACCATTTGCCTTTGGAGTTTTCTTTCTTGCAAGAAACAATGCAGCAAAACAAAAATATGGACAATTACTTTTTCTGCTTACTATGGACAGAAGAACATGAAAGAATTCCCGCTGGATTAGGCCAAAAGTCCAGCATCTTTTTCCCCCAACAGTGGCCAAATAGATGCTTCCAGGAAGTCCACATGCAGGACAGGAAGGCAAAAACTCATTCCTGTATTTTCTCTCTTATCTGGTGTTCAGAGGTGGAATCCAGTGTAGCATTAAGGGTGGGGGAGATAAACTCCACTGGTATTATTACTATAGATAGTGCCCTTCCCCTCTTTCCTTGAAATACATTACTTGGCTGGAGAAACGCATTGCAAAATTTGGAGAAGTGAAAATTTCAAAGGATAGTTTCAGTTCATTTCTCAAAAGTGTAAGTTAACCAAGTTCGTCTTTATATGTGAACTGAATCAACTCCACCTCTACCCAAAACCCTAGCCTGTTGTCTTATCACTCATTCCCCCTTCTAGAAATACTAGTTTCGCGATGGCACATCTTGATTCTTGGTGAAAGGTCCCTTCTAAGTCCCTTTTGTGTACACATGTAATCATATAACCTGTAGACTGTTGTTGGCATCCGTCTCTCTCGCGAGACAAAGGAGTGCACATCCGGCGATGAAGTCAAACCGCTGCATTTGCAGCACCCAAATGACCTCCCCAGAGTGCAAGCCTGGGCAGTGTGTATGGAGATCCTGACCTTTGCAGATGACACTAAAACCAAAACCTCCTTGGCCTTGCTGCTGTGGTCCAAATGAAAGCAGAGCAATATGTTTGGCACCAGCTTGACTGGAAGAGTTGCTGGAAGGAGGCGTACAAGGTGTCATCCAACCATCTTAGGGACTCCTTTTTGCATTTGTCCTGGGTTTACTCCTTAGCCCTTTTCTTCTCCCGAAGACGTCCCACAAGGCAGAAGATGTTTAGGATCAGAGTTTTCCTTCTCCTAGATGGGATACCTTCCCAGGTTGATGAGCCCCATCTGCCCCTACCTAGGGCAGGTAATAATGCTGTATCAGCTACAATGTTCTTTGAAATCACTTCAAATGCCCTTTGATGAATTTATCTAGCTAATAAAACATAGTACACATCTATTTTGAGGATCTTCTTGCAGCCACCTGGCTCTTCCTAGGAACTCATCATATGTAAGGAGGTCAGTTCTGATCATTCCCCTCCCCACCAGCCTCCGGTTTGAGGATTTATTACCAAAGTCTAAAATAGAGGATAATCCTCTGTCCTCTAGTGTGGTCCCGAAAAAAAGTGCAATTTGAAGCAACACACTCGTCTTAACCAAATGCGGTGGGCTGTTGCTTTCCTCACAAAAGCCAGCAGTAATTGCAGCAATAATGTCTCTACTGCAGCCAAAGGCTTTTATTTAGGGCAATATTCAGCCATGTGCAAGTGGCCAATATACAGCCCCATTTGAGACAGTTAAATCCCACTTAAGCCCTTGAAGGCTTAACTAGTGATGAGTCCTTCAGCTGGCTCCCACACAAGGCAGATTTTCAGCCTTAACCGGGAACTGGGCAGCCAGCACAAGATTCTCATGTGGGAATACACTGGAGTGTGCTGGCGCTCGCGCTTCCCCTTTAAACCACTTCACTTTTCTCTCTGCTGCTGGCTTGTTGCCTAGTTCTGCAGCGGGGCGGGGGGAGGATGTCAACCTGCCAAAAGCATCTTCCATTTGCATTCCAGCCCATTTCAAAGACCATCCAAACTAAACAAAAAAATTAAAGGGGAGCGGCAAGGACTTGTCCAATTTCCTGCCTTGATCCCTTAGGGAAACGGTTTATTAGTGAGTGTCATTGCAAAGGCAAGATGGAGAAGAATATATGAATGGGAGCATTTGGAAGGCGGGGGGAGAAGCAGGGAGACAGACGGGCTGGGGAAATGCCTCTAAATCACCAAACTGACACGCAAGTCTTCAAAGTTAAGGCTGATTCTGCAGGTTGTAAATATTAAGATTTTTTAAGGGAGTTCAGCAGGCCAGCAACCAGAAAAGAGAAAGGAAAGGCACTGGGGATGGGTGAAAGAGACCGAGAAGGGCAATTTGTTTATATAAATCATATTTTATGATTAGCATGCAATGGGGAGTCAACTCTCTTTCCTTCTTGGCAGAATCTGGCAAATATATTAGCTCTGATTAAGTCATGCTGAAAACAATGGAACAGTACATACGTACTATTGGTTTCAGTGGGATTTAGTCAAAACGAACATGTGCCGGGTTATTCCTAAACAACTCTGCAGTTTTTAATTTATTTACTCTTTAGGAAAATGACAGCACAGATGTTGGCGTAAATGCCATAATTCTGGGCATGTCAGTCTGTGTGGGCATGTGTTTTTGAATATGTATGTGACCAAACTCCACGCAGGTTAGGGTTTTCTTATAATGGCACGGCTACTCCTTAACACACCGTTGCAATGTCAGTAGAATTTGCACCTTTTGAAAGTTGCCCCGGCTTCATAAAATGCCCTGTAAAGGGAAAGAAGACTGTCCCTTGGAGAATGTGGCCAACAGGTTGAAGAGACCGTTCCTTTTAAAATGAGTCGTGAAAATCTACTCACTGTTAAAATGGTGTGAGGAAGACTATGAGTGAAACCATACAGGTGTATGGATGTGCTTATTTAAAGAGCAGGAAGGTGCAAAGTGTTAGTAAGGTGTTTGGGATTACTAATCATAACACCACCGTAGAGTGTCCAGATGTACAAGTGGTTGGGGTCCCTGTTAACTTAGTTGTGTAGAACCCATCCCAGAGTTAAGGAAAGACGAACTTGTCCATTTCATTTACTCTCCATTTGTCATTTTTCCCATCTGAAACTCAGTTCTCCACATTTCCGGATGGATCTGCAATTCGTTTGCTTCCTTGTTTGCTTGTTTTAAAAAGTCCTTATGGAAATTCATCAGCATAAGGACCATGCTCGGAGGTCTGCTCTGGTTGCCGATTTGCTATTGGGCCAAGTTCAAAGTGTTGCTGTTATCACATAAAGCCCCTAACAACTTGGGGCCAGTTTACTTATGAGATTACATTACCCCACATATGCCCACCCAACCACTTCAATTGGCCACATAATACCTGTTCCACATTTGTAAGAACTCGGTTGTTTACTGTAGCACTTTGGAAATACCTGCCTATTGAAATCATGCAGGTGCCTTCATGGTACTTTTTTGGGCGCCTACCCGGATGCTTAGAAAATTGAGGCAATTCTAATCTGTTTCAGTATTTTAACTTCCGTATGTTTTAAAGTCAGGTTGTGAATTTTTCTCGATTTTATTGTTAAATTGTTTTTTTTTTTTAAAGCCGCTTGGAGTTTCTTACAATCAAGCAGTGTATAAATTTTATGAAATGAATGAATAAATAATTTTTATTCACACTTCCCCCTGCTATTCACATTGTTTGGTTCATCACATAATCCAGAGAAGTGTGAATTTTGAAGGGCAACTGTGTTCAAGTAATGTTTAGGGAAGTGCAAATCAAGGGGTTCTGCGTTAAAACATGCACCAGACTGAAATTCTTCCCCCAACGTTACCCTGAAGTTTCGTGAACAGAACAGGGGATTTCAACAGGGAGATATTTTCTCACCCCTGGAAAACAAGCTACACTTGTCAAAATTCCTTTCTACCACACAACCATTAAAGGTAAAGAAGTAAAGAAGATGGAAATTTTGATGAAGTGGTAGGAAACATGGTCTTGTTATCGGCATTTTGCTCAGCCTACACTTAAACGCTAGCACTTACACAAGCTTTTGTCAAATAGAGCTTTCCTCCACCTCCAAAACTGTTGCAAGTTTTTTACATTGCAAGGCCTAAATTATCTCCTAATTGGGCTACTTCTGATTTGACTCGATAGTAAACAGAGGCACACAAAGATCTTGATCTTCTCGTCATAAAACAAGGCACTAAAATGTTGTGCCAAGATGTTTCTTCTGGGAGTGGGAGTGAGTGCTCTCCTGCCCAAGCACTGTATGATTTCCCCTGCTATTCCCTAGTGCATATCTGGCAAGATCTCAAAACATTCTTAACGCAAATTGTCTTTGGTCAATAAATAGCAGAACAGAAGTGTCCTGGAAGAGAAGATTTATTATGTGAGCGATACAAACACAACCATAAATCAGAATGAGATGAGAGCGCTTTCAGGTAGCACCGTTGGCATTTATGCAAATCTCAGTAAATGCAGGAATACAGCTCCAGTGCATTGAAAAATGCCTCACCTTTTGAAACCCAAATTCAGCTGCTGAAGCTAGCTTCCAAACAAACAAACAAACAAACAAACAAAGCGGATTCTCAAGGAATCATCTGGAATGCCACAGAAACACTTCTTATTTGTTTCTCATGCTCGTATTTTCTCCAGCTTTTTCAAAACTCAGAACAGCTTGTACGGAACTCCTGGTGGTCTCCGATTCAGGCATGAAGCTTCTTAGATTCAATCACCGCAGCAGAAGTTCCTACCTAGACCATTCACGTTTTAGCTATAGCCCCAAATGCCTGTCAGCTTTGGGTCTCTGTGTTTGTGTGGAGATAGCACCAGTATATTATAAGGGAAACTTGCAAGGAGTGCAGTGCATAGCTACTGACCTGTTGGTGGGAGGTAGGCAATGTTGATATGCAAGTTTTATCCCGGTTACAATGCTGTCCCCAACCGTGTTCTGTGTTTTAGCCCATTGTTTCCCAACCGGGGGCCATATGGCCCCTGAGGATATTCCAAGGGGGCTGGCCAAAGATGAAAATCGTGTAAATAGGGGGGGGCACTGCACGAGTCTAGAGGCCCACAGAGGAAAGTGAGAAGTGAAGGGGGCGGGAATCATTTTTTTAAAAAAATCTGATTGGCTGACTATCCACTTGGCCAATCGCAAGCATGTAAGTGGGCAGCCCACCAGGGCCTAGCACTCCTTTTTGCCATGTGCATTTTCTTGGAGAAGTTTGTTTCCGGCAGGAGAGGGCAATCGCTGAGGCTCCTGTTCTGATCAGCAGAGCCCGTGATCCAGAGCCCCTGAGGTCAGGTAAGTACAGTGGTGGGGTGGCAATGGGTAGGGCTGGGAGAGCCAGAGCTGCTTGCTGCTGTCGCCAGTGCTGGGCCTGACTCTGCAAGGTGCAGGGTGCAATCCACTCCAGCGCCTAGTGGATCAGGGCCTTTGGATGTTGCCAAGGGGTGCAGGACCTGTCGGCAGCATCAGCCCGGCTCTGCAAGGCGCGGGGTAAAATCCACTCCAGCGCCTAGCCGAGCAGGGTTGTCTGGTGCTTCTGACTTACATCTGGTAAATAACTTGTCTACTCAGAAGAAAGCCTCACTTAATTCAGGGGGCCTTACTCCCAGGTAAGGGTTTGTGAAGCTACCTATAGTGTTTTATCTAGGCAGCCAGTGTGGTGTAGTGGTTAAGAGCAGTAGTTTTGTAATCTGGTGAACTGGGTTCGCTTCCCTGCTCCTCCACATGCATCTGCTGGGTGACCTTGGGCCAGTCACACTTCTCTGAAGTCTCTCAGCCCCACTCACCTCACAGAGTGTTTGTTGTGGGGGAGGAAGGGAAAGGAGATTGTTAGCTGCTTTGAGACTCCTTTGGGTAATGATAAAACGGGATATCAAATCCAAACTCTTCTTCTTCCTCCAGATGAAAATATATTTTTGCACCAGGTCAGTGAGGACCACTTGCTTTTAAAAATTCTCCTATAGATGCAGAACTTCCTGTGCACCTTTTGGACTGTATCTGTAGGCTTCCCCCTCTGTGTCAAATAACAGGTCAAATAAGTGCTGTTTACTTTTTATAATACATGGAAGATGGATCTCCCTCGGGAGGTTCTGGGCTCTCCTTCCTTGGAGGTTTCTTTTTTTTTTTTTTTACTGATATTTTATTAAATTTCCACAATAAAGAAATTATAAACAATAAATAGGAAAAACACAAAAGAAATACAAAACCACAAAAATACAAAAATACAAAAATACAAAAATACAAACACTTAACATAGAAAAAAAAGAAAAAAGGAAGAAAAAGAATACTCTTTTCACATTCATATCCTTCTTCATGGCCTTATTTTCTTGACTTCCACCCGCCCTCCTTTCTTGTATTCCACTTCAAATTTAATTTAGCAAATTCATTTATATTAGTTTTATCCTTTAAAAGTTCCTTCAGATATTATATTATTCACATTTTCATCCAATATCTATCCCTTCTTTCATATTCTTATTTATCTTAGTCACTTGAATCTCTTCTTTTCATTTCAGTGTCCTCAACATTCAAAGATTTTGCAATGTTTTTGTAAGTAGTTTTTAAACTTCTTCCAATCTTCTTCCACCTGCTCTTCTCCTTGATCTCGTATTCTGCCAGTCATTTCTGCCATTTCCATGTAGTCCATTACTTGCATCTGCCATTCTTCCAAGGTGGGTAGATCTTGTGTCTTCCACTGCTTTGCAACAAGAATTCTTGTTGCTGCTGTGGCATACAAAAAGAAAGTTCTATCCTTCTTTGGCACCAATTGGCCGACCATGCCCAGGAGAAAGGCCTCTGGTTTCTTCAAGAAAGTATATTTAAATACCTTTTTCATTTCATTATAAATCATCTCCCAGAAAGCCTTAATCCTTGGGCATGTCCACCAAAGGTGGAAGAACGTACCTTCAGTTTCTTTACATTTCCAGCATTTGTTATCGGGCAAATGGTAAATTTTAGCAAGCTTGACTGGGGTCATGTACCACCTATACATCATTTTCATAATATTCTCCCTTAAGGCATTGCATGCCGTAAATTTAATTCCAGTGGTCCATAACTGTTCCCAGTCAGCAAACATAATGCTATGTCCAACATCTTGTGCCCATTTAATCATAGTAGATTTCACTGTCTCATCCACAGTATTCCATTTCAACAGCAGATTATACATTCTTGATAACATCTTAGCATTGGGTTCTAACAATTCAGTTTCTAACTTTGATTTTTTCCACCTGGAAGCCAATCTTTTTATCTAAATTATAGGCCTCTCTTACTTGAAAATAATGTAGCCAATCCCGCACCTTATCTTTGAGTTTTTCATAACTCTGCAATTTCAATTTATCACCCTCCTGCTCCAAAATTTCCCAGTAGCTTGGCCAATTGGTCTCCATGTTAAGTCTTTTCATGGCCTTTGCCTCCATTGGCGATAACCACCTTCTTCCTTGGAGGTTTCTAAGCAGAGGTTGGATGGCCATCTGTCATGGATGTTTTAGCTGAGTTTCCTACATTTCAGGGGGTTGCTGTAGAAAGATGACCCTTGGCTCCATGATTCTGTATTTTTCTGCTTCAACAATATTTCATCATGTTCCTATCATTTTACGCAATTGTATTTTGAACAACAAAAATTATCAATAAAACATGTTCTATTTATAAACAAAACATTTAAAGAGCTACCTTTCTACCGGTAGGATGGAGGGGGGGGCATGGGTGTAGCAAGGAATTTTGTTACAGGGCAGGCTTTTGTTGGGGTGGGGGCAGAAATTCAGATTTGTATTGATATGCATTTATTTTATTTATTTGGGGGCAACTGCCCCCTGTCCCCCTGGCTATGCCCATGGGGGCCCACAGTCAGAAAAAAGGTTGGGAAACACTGTTTTAGCCAATTGAAAAAAATGGGTATATTTGCTTGGGGGAGAGGTGTTTGTGTTAGGGGGCCATCTTTAGAACTTTAGAATTGGAGGGGACCCCTAGGGTCATCTAATCTAACCCCCTGTAATGTAGGAATCTCAACTAAATCATCCATGACAAATGGCCACCCAACCTCTGTTTAAAAACCTCCCAAGAAAGGAGAGTTTACAACTTCCCAGGGGAAACTGTTCCACCGTTGAACAGCTCTTACAGTCAGAAAGTTTTTTTCTGATTTTTAGTCAGAATCTCCTTTCTTGTAACTTGAATCCATTGGCTCAAGTTCTAACCCCCAGAACATGAGAAGAAGCTTCTTCCCTCTCCCGTGTGACAGCCCTTTAGATGTTCGAAGATGTCTTTCATATCTCCTCTCAGTCTCCTCTTTTCCAGGATAAACATACTCAGCTCCTTCAAGCGCTCCTTATAAGGCTTAGTTTCCATACCCTTGATCATCTTGGCTGCCCTCCTCTGCCCAGAATTGTGGTGCCCAGAATTGGACACAGTACTCTAGGTGTGGTCTGACCAAGGCAGAATAGAATGGTACTATTACTTCCCTTGATCTGGACCCTAGACTTCTGTTCATACAGCCTAGAATAGAGTGTGGGAGTTAATCTGCCCCTTAGCTCAGTTGACCACAGCACCTGAGGCAAGGGACAGATTCACCCTGCAGGAATTGTGTTTCAGACTGCAGCCTTTTTATTATGTGCCATAGAAATCAGAGGGAGTCATTAACTGAGCCTCCTGCATAATCGGCATAGACCTATCCTGAATTTTCATCATGCTTGGTCTTCACACAGAGAAGAGGTACAGCGGGCTGCTGGCTCCACCCCCGAAGTTTCCTAGCTGCTGAGTGCTGCCTCCCAGCATCTGCATACTGAGCATGGATGTCGGTGAAGGAACATCCCCGACGGGTCTAAGGATAAGGCTATCAGTGGCTACTACGTGTGATGGCTAAAAGACAGATTATCTTGACAGATATTCGCTTATATTTCAAAGCTGTCATACTCAATTCACTGCACTCTTGTAGTCTAAAGAAAGGAGTTGTGTCTACATGGTGCAAACATCCAGTGTAGAGCCATTGGAATCAATGGACGTGACTGACTTAGGTTCATTCATTTCAATAAGCATAGATTTGTTGGATACAACCCACCAGAGCACCCTGATGCATCTGGCCAAAGGCTGATCTGGTCCAGTGCTGTGGTGGGGTGTACAAGATGCTCATGGGAAGGCCACAAGCATAACCTGAGCACAACAGCACCTGTGATTCCCAGCAGCTAGTATTCAGAGCAATATTGCCTTCAACAGTGCCATTGGCAGCCTCCCTGTTGTGCTACGCTAGTGTCACAGCACAAGCAGAGGCATTAATTCATATATTTTTTTTTAGGATTGGGAATAGTTAATCTTACAGAAAGAGGTGAAGACGTATAGTAGACACCGGTAATAATAATAATAATTTATTATTTATACCCCGCCCATCTGGCTGGGTTTCCCCAGCCACTCTGGGCGGCTTCCAACAGAATATTAAAATACAATAACCTATTAAACATTAAAAGCTTCCCTAAACAAGGCTGCCTTCAGATGTCTTCTAAAAGTCTGGTAGTTTTTCTCTTTGACATCTGGTGGGAGGGCGTTCCACAGAGCGGGTGCCACTACCAAGAAGGCCCTCTGCCTGGTTCCCTGTAACTTGGCTTCTCGCAGCGAGGGAACCGCCAGAAGGCCCTCAGTTCTGGACCTCAGTATCTGGGCAGAACGATGGGGGTGGAGACGCTCCTTCAGGTATACTGGACCGAGGCCGTTTAGGGCTTTAAAGGTCATCACCAACACTTTGAATTGTGCTCAGAAACATACTGGGAGCCTGCCAGAGAAACCGGGCTCAGGAAAAATGGGCAGTGCAACTGTTGGCATCCGTCTGTCTTAAGAAACAATGGAGATTCTCCCTCTGGGGAGAATCACAGCGCCCTCTGTGGCTGCAGAGAGCAGTAACTCGTAGCTTCCGCCTCCTGTGTTGCATTTTGCTGCTTTAGCAGCAGCCAAGGGACCTCCCTGGGGCACAAGCCTGGGCAGTGTGTATGGAACTCCTAGGCTGTCCAGACAACAAGACCCACCTCTCAGCCTTGCTGAGGTGGTCCAAAGGAAAGCAGAGCACCAGTCCAGCTGCAGGAGTTGCCAGAAGGAGGCATTATAAGATGCATGCAAGTTTATTTGCAAGTGAGTCCCCCTGTGTTTGGTGGTGCTTACTTCCATGGGAGTGTGAGGAAGACTGCCACCCAAGTGATACATCCAAGGCTCTTGAAGCATGTTAGTAACAGGAATGGATGCTGATTAACCAGCATTTCCAGAATTAAGGCTACTCCATCTGTTGTGCAACAGCCCTTTTGGTTGTGCATTTTAGTAGGATACAGAATCGAAGCGATGGATGAGATGTTTGGGAGGGGTAAAGGTGTTGAGAATAATACAAAAGATTCGAGGTCCTATAGAGATTACATTCAATCTAACTTGGGTTCATTTAATCCAGCAAAGAAATACGAAAATAATGTGATACATGCTGAGGCTGGCTGTGCAGGTGGGGATGGAGGTTGTGGATAATAATGCATGTTAACAATAAAGAGTCGCTCCACAGCCTGCCAGGATGCAGATGCGATTAAAGCAAGGTGTGCATGTTAATGTATGGGCACAGGGACAAGATAACCGGCTCTGCCTTTGCAGCGTCTTCCACACTTCCTTAATTCCCATGTTATCTCTATGTGATACATGGTCCTGCAGCCCAATGCAGTCACATTGCAGCCCTATATTTTACTACTTGTGGGTAATTTTCTTGTCCTGTCAGAATCAAGTAACTTCCTCTTTGCTATCAATGTGTGTCTAATGCATATATCTTGTCGGTGCTCCAGCGGCCTGACATATGCATTAGATGCGCTGACAGTAAACAGGAAGTTATCCAAAGTTATTAGGTAGGGGGGAAATACAAGGAAGCCTGTAAGCATTTACATTGCAAAGCTGACAGCATTTCAAGGATTTTGTGAGAGGAAGTGTGTGTGTGACTCCCTGTGTATGTATTTGTTTCTCGGTGCCAAGAGCTATAAGCGTACATGCTGCAAACTTTGTTTTTGATGTTTGGGAAAATATAAATCAGAAAATATACTGGAAAGGAGGAAAGGAAAACTTTTGCCATACCAGATGTCCTCTCTAGGCAGACTGCTTAAACATAGTTTGTGTTTTCTGTGACCGAGTGTTATATCTAAATACCTCCTAAACCATGGTTCAGGGTTGGCTGCAAACCAGAATGTGAAACCATCATTCACATTACCCACGGTTAATGTTGCCATTCTAGACACACTTAGCAGCCTTGCATGATTCCTTGATGCATCTGCCTGGCCAGTACAGTGGTACCTCGGGTTACATACGCTTCAGGTTACATACACTTCAGGTTACAGACTCCGCTAACCCAGAAATAGTACCTCGGGTTAAGAACTTTGCTTCAGGATGAGAACAGAAATCATGCTCTGGCGGCAGTGGGAGGCCCCGTGGTGATTCAGGTTAAGAACAGTTTCAGGTTAAGAACAGACCTCCGGAACGAATTAAGTACTTAACCCGAGGTACCACTGGATTGGAAACAGAAAGAAAACTGGACTAGACAGTACAACAGCGGCAAGAGTCTTGATAGCACAAGGATGGAAGAATGAAGAAACACGACAAAAGAACAGTGGCAAGAGAAATGGATGAACTATGCAGAACTGGCCAAACTGACATACAAATTGCGAGACAAAGACAACCGTGACTTCAAGGAGGAATGGGAACTTTTCACAAATTATTTAAAAACACAACAAAATGAACTGGACTCCTTGGCAGGTTTTGAATACACATACACAAATGTATTGTTGATAACATGATGGACAGATATGTAAGGATATATACAATTTTATAATATGCAGAGAAAATAAGTGCGGCGAAATCAGGGAGAGGAGCTGAGGGAAGTCCTTGTTGGAGGGGAGGGGGGAATGGGGGGGGAAAATTATGTAGGCGATTATATGGTTTGATAATTTGTTATGTGGAAATTGAGCAATTAAAAATATTTTTTTTAAAAAAAAAGAAAACTGGACTAGACAGGACCTTTGGGCAAGCAGATCTCTCTCTCTCTCTCTCTCTCTCTCTCCTATCCTCTCCTATGCAAAGGGAGCTCTGTGGGATCATCTTCTCATTAGGGGTGGGGCTGGGCTAACTCTTGTACAAGCGGCCGTACTTTATCTCATCTAATCTCCTCTTTCCTGAGTTGATTTTTCTTTCCTTTTTTTTTTTAAAAAAAGCAGCAACAACAAAACCAAGCCGTGCTCTTAGGCAGGAAATTAGGTGCCCCAACGTTTCTCCCTCAGGGCAAATATTTTATTCCTGAGTTATATAAACTGCACAAATAGGTGATGATATGTGCTGTGTACACTTGCAATCCTTTCACGGTAGCTGTGCAGTCGTGTCATTTCTTTTGCAGTCAAGAGGAAAATGAAGGGAAGCCCGTTTGATCATAGAGGAATGCCAAGAAGGTGCCGTTTACCGAGCCATCTAGCCCAATATTGTCAACACTGACTGGCAACAGATCTCCAGGCTTTCAGACAAAAATCCTTCCTCAGCTCTTCATGGATGCACCAGGGATTGAAATCTAGACCTTTTGCATTGGAAAAATAGATCCTCTTCCCACTTATCAAAGTTGCAAGGCACTTTAAATACAAGCCCACTTTTATAACACAAGGTTTTGCGGACTAAAATCCAGTTCATCACTTGCGATTGAACCTTAGTCCGTGAAAGCTTATACGTTTGTTAGTCTCAAGTTGGCGTAGGGCTCTCTCATTTTTCTGCTGCATAAGAATCATAGAATGATAGAGTCGGAAGGGATCCCAAGGGTCATCTACTCCAACCCCCTGCAATGGAGGAATCTCAACTAAAGCATCCATGGCAGATGGCCATCCAACCTCTGCTTCAAAACCTCCAAGGAAGGAGACCAAGGTGAAGAGTCGGTGGAAGAAGATTGGAAAAAAATTAAAGTTTATTTACAGAAACATTGCAAAATTAAGGAATGTTAGAAGGTTGTTGGAATGAAGTAATGTGGTTTTAGCAGAAATGATATAAAGGATTAGGTTAAAATTGATTTATTAATTGGTGAAAGATGAGAATTATAGTATATTAAGATAAATTATTAGGATAAAAACAAAGCTGGAAATGGATTTGCTGAAACATCTAATTGAATACAAAAAAGGGAGGTGTGAGGAGGTCAAGGAAATAAGTAAAGGAAAGAAAGCTATGTAAAGGTCTGATCTGTTTTTTTTTTAATTGTTTGTTTGTATTTCTTATGTCTTTTTATTTTTATTTTTTATTCTTTTTGTAATTTTCAAAGTTTGAATAAATATTAGATAGATAGATAGATAGATAGATAGATAGATAGATAGATAGAAAACCTCCAAGGAAGGAGAGTCTACAACCTCCTGAGGGAGACTGTTCCACTGTCAAACAGCTCTTACTGTCAGAAAGTGCTTCCTGATGCTTAGGTGGAATCACCTTTCTTGTAACTCAAAGCCATTGGTTCGAGTCCTACCCTCCAGAGCAGGAGAAAACAAGCTTGCTCCCTCTTCCATGTGAAAGCCCTTGAGAGAACACAAGGAAGAAGAAGAAGAAGAGTTTGGATTTGATACCCCGCCTTTCACTCCCCTTCAGGAGTCTCAAAGCCGCTAACATTCTCCTTTCCCTTCCTCCCCCACAACAAACACTCTGTGAGGTGAGTGAGACTGAGAGACTTCAGAGAAGTGTGACTGGCCCAAGGTCACCCAGCAGCTGCATGTGGAGGAGCGGAGAAGCGAACCCTGTTCCCCAGATTACGAGACTACCGCTCTTAACCACTACACCACACTGGCTCTACCCAGTGGTACCAGGCCAGTGACCCATCTAGTCCAGCATCTTGTTCTTCAACGGCCAACCAGTTACCTGCGGGAAGCTCCCAAGCAGAATCCGAGAGCAGCAACACTTTTTTCTCCTCTGGTTTCCAGCAACTGACATTCAGAAGCATCCTGTCTCCAGCCGTGAAGATAGAACATAGTC
This sequence comes from Podarcis erhardii, assembly GCF_964252035.2. Lineage (NCBI taxonomy): Eukaryota > Metazoa > Chordata > Lepidosauria > Squamata > Lacertidae > Podarcis > Podarcis erhardii. Next base: position 18,973,480 of record NC_138497.1, read on the forward strand.
ATCATGGCTCTAGTAGCCATTCATAGCCTTATCAGCCACAAATTTGTCTAACCCTCTTTTAAAACCATCCAGGTTGGTGACCTTTGCTACCAATGTTTATCTATGTGCTGTGTGAAGAAGCACAGTCACACAGGCATGCCTTTCGGGAAGATACCACATTTAAAATGCTCTCCTCAAATTATAAGAACTTAAGAAGAGCCTGCTAGATCAGGCCAATGGCTCATTTTGTCCAGCATCCTATTTTCATAGCAGCCAACCAGATACCTGTGATCTGAGTAAAGGTAAAGGACCCCTGGATGGTTAAGTCCAGTCAAAGGCAGCTATAGGGTTGGGGTGCTCATCTCGCTTTCAGGCCAAGGGAGCCGGTGTTTGTCCACAGACAGCTTTCCGGGTCATGTGGCCAGCATGACTAAACTGCTTCTGGTGCAACAGAACACCGTGATGGAAGCCAGAGCACATGGAAATGCAGTTTACCTCCCTGCCATAGTGGTACCTATTTATCTACTTGCACTGGTGTGCTTTTGAACTGCTAGGTTGGCAGGAGCAGGGACAGAGCAACGGGAGCTCACTCGGCTGCGGGGATTCGAACTGCTGACCTTCTGATCAGCAAGCGCAAAAGTCTCAGTGGTTTAGACCACAGCACCACCCACATCCCCAGGATCTGAGTACAAAAGCATTGACCCTACCTGTCATCTCCAGCAAGTGGTATTATCACAACTGGGATTATACCATTCTCTGGTCACGTTCTATTATGTAAAATAGTCCTGGAATCTATTTACTCATTCAGCTTATATATTTAGGTGTATAGCCAAACATTTAAGGGTGAATATGATTAATGCATGCTTGCAAATGTAGTTATATCTGTCAGGGAGCAGTGATCGGCTATAGTTCTTTGTCAAGTGTAAACTCGGTGATAATCTCAGGTTTACTGTACCACTTCATTACATATGATATGGTCCCCATTTGAAATCTCTATCTCCCAAGGGACAGCCAGCTGAACTGACTGGACAGAAAATTGAAATTAATTCTTCAGACACTGACCCCGCCCCCTGATTTTGAGGGGCCTGGAACATTTTGTTTCCAAATCAACAAACCCAGCAAGGTCAGGGTTTCTCCCCCCTCCGATTTGTAACTGTAAAAGAGAAAACTAGCAGCTTAAAAGATTCGCACTGATCCTGTGAAACTAAATTAAAGAGGACTGCATTTAATTGAATGGAGTAAAAGAAAGGCATTTAATGTCATGCCTAGGAGAGAGAGGGAAAATAAGATGAAGTGAAGGGGCTGTTGGTTAAGTAAACTAATTTAACATTTCCTGTATGTCATTAAGCAATAATCCATCTTGTACTAACTTTGTAGAGACAAAAAATGCCTTCTTCAATTAACTAGAGTGCACTGGTCCTTCATAGCTGGTTTAACGAACTTATCCCCCCCCTCCATTTCAGTCAAGTTGGATTCCCAGTTTGTACAATTTCCCTTAATATTCGTCTCCCTTTTAACCTTCTGTTATTGTGGTTGAAAATGTATCATCTTACCATGGAACTTCCCTCCTTGTTTCCAGTTCTTGATATGACATCTCCTGTACTACTACAATGTGCTCTACATGGGGCTACCTTTGAAGGTGACTCAGAAACTACAACTGATACAGAATGCAGCACCTAGACTGGTACCTGGGGGCAGCCACCAGGACCATATAACTCCAGTCCTAAAGGATCTACACTGGCTCCCAGTACGTTTCCAAGCACAATTGAAAGTGCTGGTGCTAACCATTAAAGTCTTAAATGGCCTCAGCCCAGTATACCTGAAGCGTCTCCACCCCCATCGTTCTGCTTGGACACTGAGGTCTTCCTCTGAGTGTCTTCTGCTAGTTCCTTCACTGCTACAGGGAAGTTACAGGGAAGCAGGCAAAGGGCCTTCTCGGTAGCGGCATCCGCCCCGTGGAACACTCTCCCATCAGATGTCAAACAAATAAACAAATGTTTGAATTTGGGAAGACATCTTAAGGCAACCCTGTTCAGGGAAGTTTTTAAATGATTGATGTTTCATTGTCTTTTTAATATTTTGTTGGCTGAGGCAACTGAGGAAGATGGGCAGCATATAAATAAAATCATCATCATCTAACCTGAATCAGGCATTTGCTATCTGTCTTAGATGAACATGTTGAGGGGGGAAGAGTGTACTAGGTCTGCCTGTGCCTGTACCCCCTCCATGAATTCAAGGGCAACTATCTGCAGAGGGGAAGCTTCTTGTGGTCATGGAGGCTCTGTGTACCATGGAGAGCTCCTGCTCTTCCACTGTGCAAAAGCTTCCATGAGTGTCTCCTGGCTTCCTGCTCCCTGCAAACAGTTGCCCTTGGCGAGTTGTCCTTGGATGGAGGGTGGAGTTGTGCCCACTCTCCCTCCCTCCCTGCGTCTTCACTTAAGCCAGATAGTGTCAGAATGGGGCTCCCAGGAATCCACCAAACGTTTCCGTACATTGTTAAATAGCATGTAATAGATTTTATTGACTTCTGCATTAGACAGCATTGGATTTTTAAATGGTATTTTATCATGCTGTTGTCACAGTGATTGCAGTGTACCCTTTTTAATTGATCTCAGTCACCACGAGTGCTATATGAACAGAAGAGTGGTGTATTATCATGAAAATATAACAAATGCACTTGGTTAATGAATTTTGTGTTATTCAGTGTTTCCCAAACTTGGGTCTCCAGCTGTTTTTTTGGACTACAGCTCCCATCATCCCTAGCTAGCAGATGGCCAGTGGTCAGGGATGATGGGAATTGTAATCCAAAAGCAGCTGAAGACCCAAGTTATATATAACTGGTGTTATATATTGGGCTAAAACACTTTGAGGCAGAAGCACCGGGTTTCACTCACAGATTGAGCTGGAGGGTCCCCAAGGCAGATGCTGTTTAAGATACCACCTCTCCCTCAGGCTTGGGACCTGTTCAACCTCATGGCCCCTCCTCAGCCTCACTGCAGGATTCTGGCTCCTTGCTCCCTGGGGCTTGGGGCTTGGTATAAGTCTGGGTCGTCCTGGCCCTCCTCTGATGAGGAGACCCACAGGTGAGGCAGGACAGGACACCCATTTTCAAAATAGCTTAGTAGGAAGACAAAGACCACAAGAAGCACCCAACACAGTTCTCTCCCATCCAAGAAGTTCTGCTTATTTCTATTTATAATACATAACAACGGAGCGATGCTTGATCCTTAAAAAAATCCAAGTGGTGTACATAAAACAAGAATAACCCCCCCCCCCGAAATTAGATAAACAACAATAAAACTATTCCTATTACCCAGGTCACATATCTGGGAGAGCCTGAGTAAATAGATGAAGGGGTTTTTCTTTTGCAGACCTCTCAAACTTAATACTGATGGCGCCTGCTTAATAGCACTTGAGCACCTTCATCAATGATGCAGCTTCAGTTGCTTCCAAGCCACTTCCCAGGTCCCATAAGATTATCTTCCTGTATATTTGGGAAACACCTACAAACGTTTTGGATATTGCTGCAGTAGGCTTCATTAATTAAAGGTCTTTCTGTAGCTGATTTATCAAGACTCTCCAGCAAGGTTGGGGAAAAAATGAAAAATCTCTGCTCTTTTAGATCTTTAATTTATGTCCTGCTGTAGAGAGATGCTGAGTTATTATGGGTTATTAAAATAATTTGGGGGCAATTAGGGCAGGATCGGCAAGGTCAGATTATTGGTGCATTTTATGTTGTTCATGTTTATATATATTTTGGAAGCACATCTTCAATTTGGTCTAGGCCACATTATTTTTTTCTAAAAAAAAAAAGATAATGAAGAAATAATAAATCATGAGATGTAATAAAAATGTTGCAATGAAAATATAGCTGACAGTTTTGCTGATGCTGATGAGACAGAACAAGATCTAGCTTGCTTCTCCAGATTTCTTGGCTCCTTTTACAAAGCCAAATTGGTATCCACCACGGTGTTTTGAAAAAGAATCTACCTGTTGTGAACTACAGCTGTTCATGCTTACATGGAAGTAATTCCCAGGGCACTCAAGGAACTTTCTTTTCTGAGTAAACAGACATAGGACTGGAATATACATGCCATCTAAAACAAAGCCAGATTGGCAACACCATATATGCAGGAATGTAAGAAACTGGTTTATATTGAGTCAGAACATTTGTCCATCGAGGACCCTGTGGGAGGCTGGGAGAAGAGGGGACAGCTCCCAGGTGAAAGCGGGGAAGGTTCACTTTTCTATGTGTGGAATAAGTGTTAAGATATAATTGTGATAGAGGGCCTTGTGTTTATTTTCTCTTCTTTCTCTTCCATACCCTCCAACATTTCTCTGATGAAAATAGGAATGTACTAAAGAAAAACAGGACGTTCCAGGATCATATCAGAAATCTGGGACTGACCCTGAAAAATAGGGTCTGCGTCCCTTGGTTCTTACTGAGCTTCTTCTAAGGTAATTTTATTCTGCCCCTCAAGCTTACCCACAATACACAAAGAACTGTCCCTAGAAAATTGGGACACCTGAAGACCTCACCTCTTCTCTTCTCTTCTCTTCTCTTCTCTACTCTTCTCTTCTCTTCTCTCTTCTTTATTTTCTTCTTTTGCTTATTATTCCTTCTTTTCTATTTAATTTCATTAGATTAGTTTGGCTTCCATTGCATTTTATGTTGAAAACTTTTAATAAAAAAGACTTTAAAAAAAATAAAGAGCATTGGGCTACCTGTTTCTGTATTACCTACAGCATAGCAGACATATATGCATACATAAGTTTATTTGTATGCCAACTTTCCACTGTCCAAACCATGCTCAAGATGGCTTTCAATATGAAAAACATGACAATAATATAATAAAAGTAGCCCTTTCAGGACTCACGGTCTTTCCCAAGAGTTCCCAGGATTGTACCTGGGACCTTCTGTATGCAAAGCATAGCATGTACTCTTCCACTGAGCAATGGCCCATTCCCAGCTAGAACCAGCTTTCCAGCGGATACTATTTCAGGTTACAGCTGGAGGGTTTCATATATAAATTTTCTTCCTTGAAACAAAACTCAAACTCTCTGCACATTGGACCGAGGGGCGGGGAAAACCCTACATGCAGGGAGTTCAATTCTTCTCTTGACCATTAAGTTTTCTGTTAGTCCCAATAACATTGACCTGCCACACAGGATTTTCGTAAAGGATGCGGTAGCGAGGAGTATATTGTTACCCAACACCGGCCCTTTAAATAAGCAATACTTTCAGCGAGAGTCAGATTTCTCAAAACTCAATTTCTCCGCTGCATAATGAGCAGTTGGTTTTCATCTGCTTCAACTTCGTAGTTGTCAGCACAGCCTTCAACATGTTCTTTTCCGATCCTTCCCAAATCTCCACGGGTTCTCGGGTCCCTTCGCGGTACAGCAGAAGAAAGAGAAAAGCGGTGAAAGAGGAGACTGCAGAATGGCTGAACGTCTGCCAAATATACAGATGCTAGTCTGATCGCTTTCTCAGCCTACCTATATCTATCCGCAGAAATGCAGATGTTCTGGACTGATGCACGGCTTCCACTCGGAATCAGGAGTTTACTAAAATAATACATTTCAATAATACATTTGAAGCTGTGGTTTAAGAACCGGCTGACCATTTTCTTTCTAAATTCTGAAATGCAAGATCTCCATACAGAGAATTTGTGTGCCCTAAATTCCTGTGGTCCTTCTATTTCTTTCACCCTTTTCGTCATTTGTTTTTATATCCAAAATTTCTCCCGCCCACTATAGCTTAAAGTAATATCTCTGCCCCTTTCTAGCCGCTCCCTTCCGCTCCCATTTTGGGTCAGGGAGGGATAGTTTCAGGTTTGAGGGACATGGATGATGGCAACAGCCAAAGAAGCATCTGCACAGCCGCTAAGTAGCGAACATCTGACAGCTTTACCCAGGCATCTGGATGGTGCCCTGTGCCACCCCTTGAATCATAGGAGCCAACTCCAAGGAGCTCTGCGCTTTCCAGGAACAGCCTGTGCTTTAAAGCTTCATGTCTGAAAACTCTTTTTTTTTTTCCTTCTCCGCATTTCCCCCCGTGAAAACCCACTCTTTAAAGCTGAATCAGAACAAACAGCACTCTTCAAATTGCTCTTTTGCTCTGTTTGAGTGATAAAGAGTTGCCTTTGTGGGTAAAGCTTTGGGGTAAAAAAAGAGAGAACACTCAAACACAGTGTGGACCTGTGCCTGGAATGAGTGGGGCAAAAGATCTTCAGATGAAGAGCAGTGTATAAAATTAATTAATTAATGGATTGATTGATTATTATTATTAATAATAATAATATCCACAAATATCAGCCTGCTTCAGCTTTGTAGCATCCACTCCACTGGCTTCCAGGTATTGTTTTATTTTCAGTCATGGGTCCAGTGTTGCCTCTTACACGTACTGTTTTTGTTAAAACCATTATTATTATTATTTATTATTATTATTATTATTATTATTATTATTATTATTATTATCATCATCATCATTAAAACAAGTGCAGGGAATGGATAATCAGAGAGGACTTTCTTTGCTGTAGGCAGTTCCTAAATTATGGTACACTGTTCCCAGTTGGGGTGTGTGTGTAGAGAGGAGCGGGAGGGGACGTCCTGTTGCACAAGCAGAAGATCTTGTGTGAAAGGACTTGGCTGGAGACAACCTTACACATTTATGCTGTTTCAGTGTTGTTCAGCGTTCCTTTTGTCCTCCCCCAGCACCATTTTGCTGCTTCTCTGCCCTTACGATCCATGGCTTGATTTATCCTCACCCTCCATTTCATCTCACGGTTTGTGGTATCCCATGTTACTTTTGTCGATTGCCTTGGCCACCGTTGTCGCCGTAACGAAATCTTGTGAGGTGCTGCAGCTGGACAGATGAGAAGGCAGGCAACTGAAGTGAAGGACAGTAGTCGTGCGATGACAAGAAGGAAGAAAATGGCCTCAGGAAGAAGCAGAGCCAGGGAAGCAAATGGGAGCAGAACAACTCAAGGCAAGGCAAATGATTAGCAAGGTGAGTCTTGTTTGGAATCCTGCATGGTTACATAAAATATACACATTCCAAGCACAGTCCTGCTGTGCATTACTGGCCAAAGTTGAGCATCAGTTCGTCTGCTGCTAGTGAGCCATGGATGCCATTTGACAGACGCAGAAAATTTCAGGCGCTCACACTAATGATGTTTTTGTGACCTCTTCTTCACTTGGAAGGGTTTAGATGCGTGTGAAGCAAAACCTCCAGACTGTTGCCCATCTCCATTCTGAAGAAGCTAGATGGGAATAGCACCTTGCCACCCCGGGCTGTGATGATACATTGAGATATTGCCATTCATAGGGTAGTGGAAGGCCCTGAATATCCTGGCGTTCAGCCTAATGAAGCGTTTTAACTCTTTCCAAGGGCTGCGTTTCGTAAAACTCAGCAGCTTAGTGCATGTTGCAACTGATACGGTTACTGATTATGCATCAAGGAGACAAGGCATCGGTTGAGCAAGATGGGCCTATCCTATGATTAACCTAATCATTCAATTACTATGCCAGATTATTGGCACTACCTGCTCCCTGACTGCTTCTGTTGTTTTCGAAGTTCAAAATGGTAGGCTCCTCTTTTGCCTGATGCAGGGAGTGGAACTTGAACTAGGAACAACAGGGTCGAATTCTGGGAGTCAACTCTGTGAAGTACCAGAGACTGCATGAGGAAATAAAACTACACAATATTATATTGGCATGCAGTGTGAAGTGTCTGGAATATCAAGGCCAGGGGTGTCTAATGCCCAGTTTGGGGGCCTGATTTGTTCAGCCAGGTAAATTTTTGTGGGCCCCCAAGATCTCACTGATTTTGGCAACAGATGATTTAATTCCAGGTGATTTCTGGTGGTGTGGTGAGCTGAGACTGTGCAATACAATGACCACTTGATCACATATTCACTAGGAGTCCAGTAACAAACCGTTGTACTCAGCTAAGTTATCCACAGGATAAACCCATGGAAAACAATGGACCTAAGTTACTCATGCCTATGAATTCAAGTGGGTCTACTTGAGTAGGTCTAACATTGTCTACAACCCCAGCACTGGCACCTGTTCAAAGAGTGATATAAACTGACTGTTAATGATTCAGCATGTAGTGTTCACGAGCTGCAGTTCTTTTTATCCATCAGAACTGTGCTATGCAGCATTGTTTTAGGGCATTTTTGGATTTGAAAATAGTAGCTGCCAGAAACAGGAAGCAAAAGGAGAACTGGGCAGCCAGTGAATTTCATCCCTCCCCAAATTTGGCCCCCTGAAACAACCCCTTCCCACAGGTTGCTCAGGTCAGCACACATGAACTTCCATTCTCACACAAGGTAAAAAAAGGTAAAGGACCCCATGGCAGTTAAGTCCAGTCAAAGGCGACTATGGGGTTGAGGCGCTCATCTTGTTTTCAGGCCAAAGGGGCCGGCATTTGTCCACAGACAGCTTTCTGGGTCATGTGGCCAGCAGAACTAAATCGATTCTGTTGCCACGGAACATCGTGGTGGAAACCAGAATGCATGGAAACGCTGTTGACCTTCCCGCCGGAGCGGTACCTATTTATGTACTTGCACTTTGATGTGCTTTCGAACTGCTAAGTTGGCAGGAGCAGGGACCAAGCAACGGGAGCTTACCCTGTCGCGGGGATTCGAACCGCCAACCTTCTGATCGGCAAGCCCAAGAGGCTCCGTGGTTTAGACCACAGTGCCACCTGCATCCATTCTCACAACAACAATGCAGTGAGGTAGATTAGGGTGAGAGATGGCAACTGGTCCCAGGGGACGCAAGGAGCTGATGGACACACCCTTACTAGGCTAAGCCTGCGGACTCACACACTCGTTTTCTCTATATCCAGCGTGCTGCCACTGCTCTTTTTGGAAAGTGGTGTACACATCATATTAGCCGCAGCTAGGGAACTAATTCAATCTATGAAACTTCATGTATTTTGTCACTGTATGTAAGCCCGACCCGAAGCGAGCACCTGTGTATGTGGGATTACAGTGACCCAAACCCTCTTACTGAATTTTGCTTTCTTTAAATCAGCAGCAGAGTTAGGTTCATTGCACAAGTAATGTTCTTTCACTCTCTTCTATTTCACCCCCTGTAAAAAATAAAAATAAAACAATCCTGATATGTTTGCTTCACTTTATGTTGGAAAATAAGGAGTGTTGGGGAAGATGGGACTTTGGTCTTATCTAGCAGGGCTGATCTTATGCCCAAATATTTCAAAAAGGAAAAGTGCTTGCAGTACTGCTGTAACTTCAACCTGAATTAGGAAAAAGAATGACCTAGCTGTGTTTTAAGCTAGTAATGCATACAAAGTCCAAGTCCATCAGAATCCTCTCACCCTAGCCAATAGTGGAACTAATCACTGAAGCCTTGTGCAATCTTTAAAAATCTTTCCCCAAACTGGAGTGAAAATACAATGTGCCCTGGGTGCAAAAGAGAACATATCCCAGTGACGCCACTGTGATGAGCGTAAGACAAACTCAGAATGACTGTCTGAAGGATTGGGCTCTTAGATCATTAAATTAAGAGTAGATGTTTTTCCTGGAATGCTGCCTAGCCATATCTTTATGCAATGCTCATTATCAGGGAAGCCAATGTCTTGAACCAGAGTTTAAATCTGTCACTTTTAGCATTAACCCCTTTACCTTTATTTGTGTACCAGACTGCTGAGGGTCCAAAAAAACATTCATGCTACAATACCCACTTGTTCCTACAAGTAAAATACCATCCCGAGTCTGCAGAGGTTGCGTCTAAATTTTGCATTTGGATTAAAATCACTCTTCCCCCTCTTCCCCCCCAACCTGTCTCTTACCAGAAGCATAATTTTCTTTTATATATATATATATAATTTTTATTGGGTTTTTACATTTTATAAAGACACACACACACAAAAAGACAAAGACAACACATATACAATTTCATACCCTTACTTTCTTTACCCTCTTTCCCTGACTTCCCCCCACCCCCTCTTCATACATCCCAATTCCGATAATTAGTTCAGCAAGTTCTTATCTATAATCTTAAACATATTATTATTATTTTTAAAACTTAGCTCTTTTTACTTGTCCACATTTAATTTATCCAATTCTCTTATAAACATTAAATCCTTTTTCTAAGGTCGACCTAACTTCCCTTCCACGAATTTCTCCCTTTATTATATTAATTATAGGTCACAATGGCCAAATACAAAAATCATAAAATTTTGAAATTCTATTCTCCCCTCCCTCCCTATCCCGGTTTCCATCCCTTCCCAAGCAAATGTCCACAAAAACAGTTCCTAGCCCGGATTCCTCACATCCGAGGCCTTCAATTCTCTGTCAGTCTCTCTCTGCCGATTTTGTTGGTAATCCTTTTTGTTGGTCCTCAGGTCTCGAAGGAGTTCTGTCACAGTCACATCAAATTTTCTTCCATCCAAAATGTTTAAAAGCAATTGCTGCAAAAGGTCAGCTGCTCTCCCATACTCAAAGAGGAAGTCCCGATCATGTTTCTTTATTCTTTTAAATTCCAGTATTCCAAGTACTCCAGGGACTTCCTTCCTCATCTTTCTCATCTTTCGCAGATTTGTAATCCAAAGATCTTCTTCTTTATTTTCTGACGATATAGGCTTCTGGTTGGTATTTTCCACCTGTACTTTCTCCACTCCTTCTTTCCTCTCCGCCAATTCCAAAGATGTCTCTTCTGGTTCAGCTGCAGATTTTTTATCAGTCGAATCCTTTATGCATTCAGCAGAGTTGTTTGTTTTAGAATTCAAGGTCATAAGTTCTTTGTTCATAGCCGTACTCTGCTCTTGCAAGATTCCCACGAGAAAAAACATTTTTTCTATCTCTGCCAGTAATTTTCCCTCTGCAGCCATTGTAATGTCTCTAGTTCCCCCTAGGGGGATTCCAATTGCTTAATAGTCCTTTTCCAAAAATCCATTACTTTGTTGTTTATTACTACTTTGTTTCCAACCACCTCAATTCAAATGTAACACCTTTAGTTCAGAGAGTTATTAAATAGCAAAGTTCTTGACTTTAACCGCCCGTTTGACAGCTCCTTTGACAGCTGTCAAACTCATTATTCTTTTTCCTCCGGCACACACACAGGACGCTCCCGGGTTCGGGGGGAGGGGTTACACAAAAACTTCCAAAATTCCTCCCTTTCTCTCCAGCACAAAGACTTCTTCTGTCAAATTCATGGAAATATCTTTTATCTAGCACCAAAAAGACAGTAATCTCTCCACCTTAGTTCTCCAATCCTTGCTTTAGATCGTTTGTAGGTAGGGGGGGTGCGGACTTCCCTTTAGCACATCCCCCGGTCGTGCCGAATTCAAAGGTAAAAATTTTAAAGTCCAAATTCCATTCTACTCACGGGTTGTTTGTTTTCCAGTCCAAATTTTGGGAAAAAAGTCAGCGCTCTCCGGCCATGGCTCGCGGCTTCGCTCCACTGAAGTAGCGGTCTACTCACAGCACCACGCCGCTCTCCGTACCCTCTCTGTAGCCTTTAAAAAGGCTCTTCGTGGGTCGGGGAAGGCGCTTAAAGGTGCCCGCCGAGTCACCAAGTCCGCAGGCTTCCGCGCCTGCGGTTTCTAAGGGTCGCCGGCGCGGTAAGACCCGTCTTCAGCAGAGCCGATTCCCTCCGGAGCTCGGAGGGAATCCGCCATTAACCGATCGCGCTAACCCGGAAGTTCCCAGAAGCATTCATGCTACAATACCCACTTGTTCCTACAAGTAAAATACCATCCCGAGTCTGCAGAGGTTGCGTCTAAATTTTGCATTTGGATTAAAATCACTCTTCCCCCTCTTCCCCCCCAACCTGTCTCTTACCAGAAGCATAATTTTCAAGACTCATAATTCCAAGTACTATATCAACCAGCAACAGGAAGGTCTCCTCTGATGTATCATGGTCAGTTCTGGCTATCACTGTTGTAAAGGGGAAAATCATATATTGGGAAATATTCAGATGATAGAAGAATACCCTTTCCTCATACTTTATTGATATCTAATTTTCTATACGGTGACGACACCGATAAAAACAACACCTGCACATATCAACAGACATGCAAAATACAATGTAAGTCAGAAAATTCATATTATTACAGAATTGCAAGCTAAAGTGCAGCTATTGTGAGAAATGGTCCTCATTTTTAAATATCCAACTATCCAGAACTTAACTGAAGAACCATATATTCAAAAAAACAGACAGAAAAGAATAACTTGGTTATAATGTTACGTTCATATCAAGTTATCTGACAGAAAGACAAATAATGTTTATGTTGTATTTATCTGCCTTTCCAGGGTTTATAATACTGGATATCAGCATGTTATGCATATTTGTGTGTAAAACAAAAATATCCTGAAATAATAATAATAATAATAATAATAATAATAATAATAATAATAATAATTTGTTTGTTTGTTTGTTTGTTTATAACCCGCCCATCTGGCTGGGTTTCCCCAGCCACTCTGGGTGGCTCCCAACAGAATATTAAAAACACGATGAAACATCAAACATTAAAAACTTCCTTAAACAGGGTTGCCTTCAGATGTCTTCTAAAAGTCAGATAGTTGTTTATTTCCTTGACATCTGATAGGAGGGTGGGTGCCACTACCAGTGAGGGAATAACCAGAAGGCGCTCGGAGCTGGACCTCAGTGTCCAGGCTGAACGATGGGGGTGGAGACGCTCCTCCAGGCATACTATACAGTAATCAGTTGTGTTAGGCTAGATAATAATTTCAAGGATTGTATCCAGTATAAGTCCTACTCAGAGTAAACCCACTGAAATAAATGGATATGACTAACTTGGGTGTGTTCATTTTAATGGATCTACTCTGAGTATAACTTGTTTGCACAGCTGAGGCAATATTGGCAGTAGTTGTAGGTCTTTGCCCTTTAACTGGCTGTGGCAGGTGCAGCCATCATTTCTACGGTAGATAGGCCCATCCCACCTAACTGCCTTCCTTGGTGCCTGAGCTGTTTCTGCAGAAGAACTCTGGGGCTGCTAAGGCATGCTTCAGACTTGAGGAGAGCACTACAAGTCCTTTGCAATTTATCTGCTACCAAAAACGTCCATACTCTCAATTTTAAACTAGGGATGGAATTTTGTTTAGTCCGTATTTTAAAATGAATTTGCAACTCCCGGATCAATATGTAGACCACAACATAATCGCATCACAAAATATGTATGCAAATATGTATTTTATCTCAATGTACATATTTTTAAACACATTTTACTGTAAAATACTCAATGCATTTTGGCTCGGGTTTTTTTGAGCCTGGAACTGTATCACAAAATTTGGGGAAGTGTGAATTTAAAGTTAAATACAAATGTTTGTATGGATTCTCTTTAAACACGTTTCAAAGGGTATGCAGAAACAGAAGGGAACACACTTACAATTTATTGCATACAAAAGTGATTCAGATCGGAAATACACTGTTCTGTGCATTAGTAGCTAAAACCTTATCCCTGACATCCAGTTTTCCATATGGAATCCCACTGTCCCAATCAAGGAGTACTCTTGCAATCTGAAATGCTAGGAAGCTGCCTTATACTGATTAAGAACATTGAGTCCCTCTAGTTCAGTCAGTATTGTCTACACTGACTGGCAGCAGCTCTCCAGGATTTCAGACAGCAATCTCTCTCAGTTGTACAGTATCTTAAGATGCTGGGAACTGAAACTGGGACCTTCTGCTTGCAGTGCAAATGCTCAACCATTGAGCTATGTCCCTTTCAGCATACAGTGGTACCTCGGGTTACATAGGCTTCAGGTTACAGAGTCTGCTAACCCAGAAATATTGCCTCGGGTTAAGAACTTTGCTTCAGGATGAGAACAGAAATTGCACGGCGGTGGCACGGCAGCAGTGGGAGGCCCCATTAGCTAAAGTGATGCTTCAGGTTAAGAACAGTTTCAGGTTAAGAATGGACCTCCGGAACAAATTAAGTATGTATCCAGAGGTACCACTGTACATAAAGTCCAACTTTTTCAAACACAAAACTGGGACAAGTGTGACTCATACCTCACTCTTGCCACCTCCCCCAAAAAAGTGCTTTTCCCAGGGCGAAAGTGCATCACCCAAACTGTCCTCCACCATCTTGCATTGAAAAAATGGAATGATCATTTTTTCCCAGGGCACTTGGGCAGCCAAATGGGTGGGTTATAAACAAACAAACAAATTAATGTTGTTGTTGTTGCTGCTGTTTAGTTGTTTAGTTGTGTCCGACTCTTCGTGACCCCATGGACCAGAGCACGCCAGGCACTCCTGTCTTCCACGGCCTCCTGCAGCTTGGTCAAACTCATGCTGGTAGCTTCGAGAACACTGTCCAACCACTGCTTCCTTAAAAACACTGCTTCCTTAATCTCCTGTTGGTGAAGAGTGGGGCTCAGGTTGGAAGGTTGCCACCATGGCTTGAGTGTGCAAGTTTGTTGGCTTAACTTGCATTTGCTCCATGTAAGGCACTGAAGCTGCAGTCGTAGAACACTTACTTGGTAGTAAATCCCACTGAACACTATGGGTCTTACTTCTGGGTGGGTGTGAATAGGAGGACACCATTGGATTACTGCAATGAGCTCTACGTGGGGCTACCTTTGAAGGTGACTCAGAAACTACGACTAATCCACAATGCGACTGGTGACTGGGAGTGGCCGCCGAGACCATATAACACTGGTCCTTAAAGACCTACATTGGCTCCCAGTACGTTTCCGAGCACAATTCAAAGTGTTGGTGTTGACCTTTAAAGCCCTAAACATTCTCGGTCCAGTATACCTGAAGGAGCGTCTCCACCTGCACCGTTCAGCCTGGACACTGAGGTCCAGCGCTGAGGGCCTCCTGGAGGTTCCCTCACTGCAAGAAGGGAGGTTACAGGGAACTAGGCAGAGGGCCTTCTCGGTAGTGGTACCCGCCCTGTGGAACGCCCTCCCATCAGATGTCAAGGAAATAAACAAATGACTTTTAGAAGACATCTGAAGGTAGCCCTGTTTAGGGAAGTTTTTAATGTTGGAAGTTTTATTCTGTTTTTAGTGTTCTGCTAGGAGCCACCCAGAATGGCTGGGGAAACCCAGCCAGATGGGCGGGGTATAAATATAATAATAATAATAATAATAATAGTAATAATAGTAATAATAATAATAATAATAGTAATAATAATAGTAATAATAATAGTAATAATAATAGTAATAATAATAATAATAATTACTGTCTGAGTCAGAGGAGACTTACCAATTCTACTGTAGCACCATAGGAAGCTGCCTTTTACTTAGTCGGCTCGTTGCTCCTTCTAACTGCCTATTTTCTAGTGACTGGCAGTGGGTCTCCAGGTGTTCAAATGGGGGGGTCTCTCAGTCCTACCTGAAGATGCCAGGGGTCTTGGGGTCTTCTGCATACACAGCAGATGCTGTACCACTGACTGAAGCCCCCTCCTCTATTGCATGCTAGAGTGAAGTCCAAAACTGGGCTTGTGTGCGCGTGTGTGAATATATTCCTCTGGGCATATAATTTGCATGCTTATGACAAGATGCCCTCAGAACTACACACCACCCCTCACTAGGGGTTAAGAATTAATTTTTAACCTAGCCCTTGGTAAGCAAGCTTAAAGGCTCCTTTCTCAGCACGGAGTTTATCAGGCTTGCCAGAACAGTTAAGCTTAGATCTTAAATTTATGTTGCAGATCTAGCTGGAGGCTTAATTTGTGCTTCCTCAGAATACTTTTATTTTTGTGTTTGATCTTAAAGGAGCCTTTCCAAATGTTTTAGGCACTGGAGCTTTGCAAAGGGAGGGGGGTCCTTAAAGAATAAAAAAAGCTGAGCTAAAACTAGACAACACTACCTCTTTTCACCAGGTTTGGTTTAATACAAAGCCTTTCTCCTGTTTTCCAGTGCTCAGTGAAACATGATATTAATCATGAACTTTAAATATTGCTTATGTAAATGACGGATCTCATGGTACAGAGCTCAGTCTTGAGAACAGTCCAGCTGTAAATCTTGTGAAAAGGGTGTCCACACTGTGCAACACTGCCAATAATTCTTCTTAACAAAGTCTGCCCGTTCCCTCTAATTATATGTGTGTGCTGTAAAACTCTTTTCAACAGAATAAGAATGATTTCTTCCTGGTCTTATTATTTTAAAAATACATAAAATCAAGAAATGCAAAAAGTCAATTTTCAGATTTGATTCCATTGAGTCCATTTCTTCGTTTCATTCAGGATGTAGGTTGGTTCAGCCAAACATTGTGCAATGGTTAAAATCTGCACAAGTCACTTCCACAGGCAGCATGAAAGAAACCATTTAATTTGGCAGGTGATCAGCAGCTGCAGAAATGTAAGGCTAATTTTGTCATATATTTTCAAAATAAACAATTGTTGTTGTTGTTACACATTTTTTTGTCTTAATTCAGAAATCCTGTCCCTTAAAGGTTGCTTTCTGCTCCTAAGCCATATAGATAAGTACGTTACATCTTCAACGTTGAAATGAAATAGCATCGTTTTTTACTGCACATGGTTTGGTCAGAGCGCAAAATGCTAAAACCGAGCATGGCTGCTTTCACAAAAGCAAGATGTGTTTCAGTGTTCAAAGTGATATAGTGGCCCAGCTCTTGAAACGAATTCTGAAAAGGCCAGCCAAAGAGTGTGCAAGAGATTCTTCACAAACAGGGAAGGTGAATTATGCAAGTCTTGTCAACAACAACTGCCTTCAAAAGTACAGAGCTGGTAAAGAGAAATAAAGAAGGGTAAAAGTATGACTCCGTCCTCTTAGAAAGGGGGAATAGATGCCTTTTATCCGATGTTTGAGAACCGCTTGTTGGGGTCAGAACATTTGCACTCCCTTGTCAGGGCTAAGACAAAAGGCATTTGACTGAGAGGATAAACAGATGCAAATACCTAAATGGCAGTTGCTGGCTCCAGTCCAAGGTTTGGGGTTATTCCCCCCACAAAGGTTGAGCCGATTAGACAATTGAAACAATGGCGGGTTGTTGTTTTTCAGTTTCTGGGTTTTGTTTGTTTTTCTCCTCTTCTTCTTTGGCATTGGCCAACCTTGCCCCGCTCTTCTTCTTTGGGACTTGTATACATCGAACGGGCAAAGCATCTCAGAAACGTAAAGTAAAGACATCTTTATTTCCGTAGAGATCAGAATTCAGGAGATTAGCCGAAATCCCAACATGCCAGATATATAGCTTCCCACCACCTGCTACAAGCCACAATGGCTGCCCAAAGCAAAGGACAGAAATTGAAACAAAAACAACAGCACCCTCACCCATGTGCTTTGTGATAAACAAATGGTTCTCAAAGTGTGAGGTGCCCCTGCCTAGGGGGATGCAGATGGTTGCTGGGGAAACTCAAACTCCTCCCAGAATTCCCTTCACTCTATGTACCTCTCTTGAGTAGGACTGGAGGCACTGTCAAGGCCTCATAACTCCCCACCTCCTCACAGTGTTGGTTCAAAACCAAGGGTGCCTCATTCAAAGATTTGGTAGCTTTGTATTTTAAATTTTCCCCTGTTCCAAATAATAAAAATAATAATAAAAATATTACAGATTACCTAATTGCAGTCCTTCCAAGAAAAAAGCAAAAAAGAATCCGGCCGAAATAGCATTCAAATGTTGCCTTCTCTTCTTTTACTTCCCAACAAGAAACACAGCTATAAATACAGTGGTACCTCGCAAGACGAATGCCTCGTAAGACGAAAAACTCGCAAAACGAAAGAGTTTTTCGTTTTTTGAGTTGCTTCGCAAGACGGATTTCCCTATGGGCTTGCTTCGCAAGACGAAAACGTCTTGCAAGTTTGTTTCCTTTGTCTTGCAAGTTTGTTTCCTTTTTCTTAAAACCATGCATTCACTTCGAGGAGCAACTCATAGCACGCGGTGTGGTAGCCTTTTTTGAGGTTTTTGAAGACTTTGGTGATTTTTGAAGCTTTTCCAAAGTCCATGCTTCGCAAGACGGAAAAATCGCAAGACGAAAAAACTCGCAGAACGAATTAATTTCGTCTTGCGAGGCACCACTGTAGTAACAATGGAGTCTGAAGCTCCATTGCGCAGATATTCCAAAAGTAAAACCTGAATTGTTCACAGACTCCTTCCAATTCAACACTTTGTATCTTCGAGGACTTTCAAAATTCCAGCCCTCCTCCCCCTTTTAACTTTGTTATTCTTCCACTATTACGTCTCAGAAAGTTACTTTTAAAAGTTTCACAAGGAGGAGAAAGATCAAAGCCGCTAGCGGCAACTCACTTCCCGTTTCCAGCTCTGCTTACAATTCTGCGTCTAAGCTGATTTCAGAAGACGGCTGACCTCCGTAGTTTTAACTTTTTAATCCAAGTCCTTCCTTTAGCCAGATCAATCCTTTTTTTTTTGCTAAAATTAGGTCCGAATTTCTTATGTTTTGAGAATTGAGCACTTTCCCTGCAAGCTCGGGGCTTCGCTTTCCGAAGGCAGCAATGGGTTCCCCTCAGCCCGCTTCCCTGCCCGCCGTTCTCTTCGCTCCAAAAAGGAGTTACCTGACGGCCGGACGGTCAGCGTTTCGGCATCCGCGGGAACCAGAACTCCTGGACATCCACCAGAGAGTATTTTCGGGGGCTACTGCACCCTGTAGCACCCCCTTTTCCTTCAAAAAGCCCGGGATTCTCCTAGCGGAAAAATCCTTTTCCTTCGAAAAGCCCCCCTTTTCCTTCGAAAAGCCCGGGATTCTCCTAGCGGAAAAATCCCCGCTTGCGCTGGGATTGGGCTCAACCTTAAAATAATTCGTAGAATCAAAACATTTCATTTTAAATACCTATGCATATGGAAACACCACTCCCCCAATATGATTTCCTTTTGTAAAGCAGATCTCTGGGCATTCTTCATCCATTTTTTTTAAAAAATGTGCATAAAATGTGATAACTAATTAACTAATTAATTTTTTTGTCATCCTTATTCTTATTACATTTATATTGCACCTTTTTCTCCAAGTTGCTCACGGTGACCTACATGCAGATAGGTAGCCGTGTTGGTCTGCCATAGTCAAAACAAAATAAAAAAATTCCTTCCAGTAGCACCTTAAAGACCAACTAAGTTAGTTCTAGGTATGAGCTTTCGTGTGCATGCACACTTCTTCAGATACACATGGTGAATTCTTCAGATACACATGATGAATTGAGGTGGAGAAGACCTACATGGTTCTTCTCCACCTCAATTCATCCCCACAACCTTGTGAAGTAGGTTAGGTTGAGAGGAAGTGGTTGGCCCAAGGTCACCCAGTGAGTTTCATGGCAGAGCAGGAATTGGAACCCACATCTCCCAGGTTCTAGTTGAGAACTCTAAGCACTACACCACACGATGGACATTCAGTATTCAGTGGTGACTGGGCTACTATGGATGTTGGACCAGGAACAGTGCAGTACACTGGAGCCCAGTGATGCCAGATCATTGACAGGTGGTCTGTCCCCCACAAATCAAATGTGGCTCGCGGGGAAAAAGCCACCAAAAAGCTTCTCCACCGCTGTATTAAGCCATCAAAGTATGGTGTAAAAAAACTTACAAATAATCCCTGAACCGATCATCTTTTACCTCTCAAGCCAATATGAGCTCATATTAGCTGTTTATAAGATTAGAATCAGTTTGTGCACTGCTCCATTTTATTAGTCTGTGGTCAGGATATTTAATGCATTCAGAGCAAGAACAATTAAACAGCTAAGGAATATCAATCATCTTCTAGCACGTAGGATAGACAGATGTGGAAGTTAAATATGTCATTACAAATTGACTTGTCTCACTTATGTGTTCTGTTTACTTTCTAAGGTGAACAAATGCCTATGATAGACAATGCAGGCTGCATATTTTATCTTGTTCCTAATTAGGGCACAAATATTCTAGCACTGAAACCTACCTAGTTTTTGACTTAGATGCACTAGAGTTTCCGAGAATCTTATAAAAGTCAGAGCAGAGCATCATCTTAAGTGCTGCCTCATTTTCACATAGGGAAACTACCCCGAAAGCAAAAATGGTTAAGTGAGTACAAGTTTTTAAATTTTTCTGTCAGCCAGTTTAAGAGAAGTGAACTGGAGCAATGTGCGGAGACCCATTCAGTCTGTCCCTGCTCTTGGCAATAGAGGGAACAGATTTTGCTGGGGAACCGTTCCCTACTCACTGTAGCCACTACAACAGGCGTGATCAGTGACACTGATCTTTGGATCACATTTTCAGTCTGATGCCTGTGGGAAGGTCAGAAGCAGAACATGAGGGAAATAGCACTCTCCCCTGACTTTGTAGTAAATACTTTTGTCGGGGAGTGCTTTACTTTCAAACAAAACCTTTCACTCCCCAAAAGGTAACCATTCGCTATAAAACCCAAAGCCCCACAACTGCTCTCCACAGTCCTACATCTGCAGCAGTTTCAGGCCAATAAATATGGACTGTTATCCTCTGGACCATAAAGAAGGCTGATCGCCGAAGAATTGATGCTTTTGAATTATGGTGCTGGAGGAGACTCTTGAGAGTCCCATGGACTGCAAGAAGACCAAACCTATCCATTCTTAAGGAAATCAGCCCTGAGTGCTCACTGGAAGGACAGATGGTGAAGCTGAGGCTCCAATACTTTGGCCACCTCATGAGAAGAGAAGACTCCCTGGAAAAGACCCTGATGTTGGGAAAGATTGAGGGCACAAGGAGAAGGGGACGACAGAGGACGAGATGGTTGGATAGCGTTCTCGAAACTACCAGCACGAGTTTGACCAAACTGCGGGAGGCAGTGGAAGACAGAAGTGCCTGGCGTGCTCTGGTCCATGGGGTCACGAAGAGTCGGACACGACTAAACGACTAAACAACAACAACAACATGCTCTGTTTATTAGGATTTTGCTGTCCAAAAGTTGTCACTGGTATTAGTCATCAGATTTACATACCACCCCTCACCATAAGATTTCAGGGCGGTTCACAGAATAAAATACAGTAGTACCTCGGGTTAAGAACTTAATTCATTCTGGAGGTCTGTTCTTAACCTGAAACTGTTCTCAACTTGAGGTACCACTTTAGCTACTGGGGCCTCCCTCTGCCACTGTGCGATTTCTGTTCTTATCCTGAAGCAAAGTTCTTAACCTGAGGTACTATTTCTTGGTTAGTGGAGTCTGTAACCTGAAGCGTCTGTAACATGAAGCATCTGTAACCCGAGGTACCACTGTACAGGATAAATGGTTGTTGTTAAAGAAAGCAAATAAAAGAAAAAGCTAGAGATAGTAATATTTGCTGATTCAGCAAAACCTTCCGCCCACTGAAGATATCAGCTCTTGCAAATAGAAGATAAACATTAGTACTTTCCTTCAAGAAAATGCATAACAGTGATGCAGAGAGAACTATAACAATCAGCCCTCACTTCCTGTTCCTGTTTGAAAGCTGCCATTCGTGTGAGAAGAGCAAGTCCTGTTTGCCTGGCTTCTGTTATTCTCTCGAGTTGTATTAAAACAAGGTATCTGGATGCACCGGCCTCAATGAGGTGGTTTCCCCGCTTGACGTTTAGGTACTTATTTATTAGTACTGTATTTATAAACCATTAAAGACATCAGGGCAGTGAACAATAAATATAGATTTTGACACATCACTGCAAGTGGTCAGGAAGCAACGTTTGTGCAACTATTTTAAGTCCTGTTTATTGCCGCTTCTGTTGATGGAGCTGCTGGTCTTGTGGTTTTTGAAACACCTATTGTGTGCCTTAGGATAAGGGTGGTGCTGAACTCACCAAATCAGGAATATAGACAATAACTAATGAAGGGAGCCCTCCCATAAAGGTTCTGGCAAAAGCTCACACAAGAATGGAGGAATCTGGGGTGGGCGGATAAGTAATAAAAGAAGACAAACTTTACGCATGCATCATAGAACCAGGAGCTGTTTGCAAAGTATAAGCCTTAGTTTTGCAACATAGGCTTCTGCGGTATTACTCACATCCTTAACATGACCTTAATACAGTTTTGTGGCTTTAGATTTACATATTTTTATTATTGTCTCAAAGATAAATGGTAGGTGGTTGCAAACAGTAGAGGCCTAGAGCAAGGTTTTTAATATTATTAAAAGTATGACATAAAACATGCTAAAACAAAGGTAAGGCAGTTTATGACATATGCCATAAGAAGAACATTTCCAATGCTGATTTCACATCCTGAAAGGGTTTGAAAAGGTTTTAAGCTACATTCATATACAATTAACTAAGACAAATATTTAAGTGCTTGTTTTTATGAGTCCATAATAAGTATGTGCAGCAAGTAAATTCGGCCCTGTGACCATATTTCTATACTTTCAGATCTCTACATGTCTTTAGGGGTGGGCTCTGTTTAGATCAGTGATGCCTTCCAGATGTATCTGGGCTACAGCTTAGGGTTGCCATGTGTCTTCTTTTCCCAGGAAATGTCCTCTTTTTCCGGGGTAAAATTTCTGTCCAGGTGGATTTTTAAAATTTGCCAAAATGTCTCTGGCTATACTTTATGGGTGAGACATAGACATAACTAGTGGCTGAACACTTGCTTTTCTCTTCTCTTCTCCTGCCCTCCTCAGCAATATATCTTCTTCTTCTTTGGCAATCACTCGTAGCCGAATAAGATTGTCTTCCATAAACACAGTTTTAAAAGTGAGTCCGTAAGTGACTGTGGAGGCCAATTCTGGATCCACACATCCTTCTCTTACCTGGGCAGTTGTCTTTCCACAAGGGCAGACACTGATGTCGAAATTGCCTGAGCTCTGCGAGTGCAGCTTTCTCCCGACTGAAGCGCAGAGTGTTTGAGGACTGGGACATTCACAGGGAAACCAAAATGCTTATTTACAAAGCTACAGTATTGTACTACCAAGCTTACTGTATGCTTGTGAAACGTGGACCACTTATAAACACCATCTCAAACTCCTCGAAAGATTCCATCAACGGTGTTTCCAAAAATTTTTAAACATCACTTGGGAAGACAGGCAAACTAATGCCAGTGTACATTACAACTTCTATAGCTCACATATAGTGGGGCATTTAAAACGAGAGTTGTCGTCGCATCCTCTTTTTTGCTCTTCAAAATATGGCAACCCTACTACAGTTTCCAGAAGCCCCAGGCAGCATGGGCAGGGGTCAGGGATGATGAGAGTCAAATTCAGCAGCATCCAGAGGACACCACATTGAATCATAGAGGGACCCTGAGGATCATTTAGTCCAACCCCAGCAATGCAGGAATATGCAGCTGTCCCATACAGGGATCGAACCTGCAACCTTGGCATTATCAGCACCATACTCTAGCCAACAGAGGTGGCTAACCTTGGCCACATTCACACTATAAAGCACCAAGATACCACTTTAAGCAGTCATGGCTTTCCCCAAAGATTTCTGGCAGCAGTAGTGTCTTAAGGGCACCGAGAGTTGTTACCAGACCCCCATTTCCCTCACAGAGCTACAATTCCAAAATCTTCCTTCTAAAGAGGGTTTGCTTGTTAAACCCCCCCGGAAACCATAACTCTGGGAGATGAATAGGGACCTCCTAACAACTTTCAGCACCCTTAAGCAACTGCAGTTCCCAGAATTGGTTGGGAGAAATCATAACTGTGGTGTCATAGTGCTTTAGTGTGGTGTAGATGTGGCCCTAGTTTGGCTGAGGGATTACTTAAGGATTTGAAATGAATACTGACACGAGAGAAACTGGTGTAAAAAAACTGGCTTGCACTGTAAGACAGCTCTGGTTGAAAAAAAGAATTAGGTCAAGGTATGTTGTGGCGGGTGAGTGGGCGGGGGGGAGGCCATGTGAGAGATGCTGCATTCTGATAGAGGATGTGAAAACTGTTTCTAACTGATACCTTAACGACAGTGCCTTGTCGAGATAGATGGATGTTGACAGCAGTTATTGTCAACACAAGGCATGCAAAAGGGTCGACGAAGCCTAAAAACGAGACCCCTGTCTCTGGAACAAAAATAAAAAGTGATCCCGTTTCACCTCTTCCAGAGAAGGCAACACAGGTGCCCTGGAAAGGAGGACTGTTATTAATTTAGACTAGCTGTCACATGGATACTGAATTGTTGTGGAACCAGACTTCATGTTAGGGCATAGGATGTAAGTTAACTAATTGTGTGAAAGGGTTTGTGGCCACAGGTCAGGGCTGGATGTTGTGTCTGAAGGAGGGAGAATACATGTGGAGGAATCCTTTGTAGAAGGAAATAACAGAAGCACAGATGCTCTCTTCTGGTCTTACGTTTGGTAGAACCCATTGTAGATTAAGCTTTAGGCCAGGAATGAGGAAGCGCTAATACTCTGTCATCCAGTTTCACAGGCTTGCCACACTGATCACCAGCATCAGGCTTAGACCCAAGAAGGCTGGTCCAGCTCCTCAGATTGTGGCAATGTAACTTCTGACTCAATGTCATTGACCCTGCTGGATATAACATCAGAGGTCATCATCACATTGACTTTTACATCCACCTCATCAGTTTTAAGGGACACGGGTGGCGCTGTGGGTTAAACACAGCTCTCCTTCTTTGGAAGTTTTAAGCAGAAGTTGGACGGTCATCTGTCAAGGATTCTTTAGCTGTGGTTGTGGGTTAAACTACAGAGCCTAGGACTTGCCGATCAGAAGGTCGGCAGTTCAAATCCCCGCGATGGGGTGAGCTCCCATTGCTTGGTCCCTGCCCCTGCCAACCTAGCAGTTCGAAAGCACGTCAAAGTTCAAGTAGATAAATAGGTAACGCTCCGGTGGGAAGGTAAACGGCATTTCCGTGCGCTGCTCTGGTTCGCCAGAAGCGGCTTGGTCATGCTGGCCACATGACCCGGAAGCTGTACGCCGGCTCCCTCAGCCAATAAAGTGAGATGAGCACCGCAACC
Source organism: Podarcis erhardii (assembly GCF_964252035.2). Lineage (NCBI taxonomy): Eukaryota > Metazoa > Chordata > Lepidosauria > Squamata > Lacertidae > Podarcis > Podarcis erhardii. The sequence continues at coordinate 18,998,240 of NC_138497.1, forward strand.
CCAGAGTCAGCAACGACTGGACCTAATGGTCAGGGGTCCCTTTACCTTTACATCAGTTTCAGCTTCCAGTTGTTGGTTTTTTTTAATGGATCCACATGTGACAAAAAGGGAAAGGCCTCATGAGCAGCAGCTGCAATCTTGCACCATTGTTGTAATTACTATTACCCATCCTTCACTGCAATGGTCCCGAGGCAATGGAAAATACAAGATTAAAAGCGGAATAATCTTGTATAATCAAAACTGGAGTGGGCCCTAAAAATATCTCTCTCACGTGTCAAAGACCAGGGGGACAGAGCTGCATCTTCAGCATACCATGAAAGCTGGACAATGAAGATGCCAGGCACACTTCTGTGGAGAGGGAATGGCACGACCCGGCCCTAGTGGTGTAGTGTGGGTTTCTGATGCCCGGGGCAGAGCAAGTGTTACACCCCCGGTGGACTGGGCAGCTGGCATGGAGGCGCGTGCTGGGGTCTGTCTCATGGAGCCTGTGAGGCACTGCCGCTGCTGGTGGCAGTGTTGGTGCACCTTCTTGGCTTGGTGGCTCTGCCAGCCCAGAGACAGGGCATGTGGGCATTACTAGGAGAAGGAGGTGCCACCCTAACCCTGAAGGCCTGGCCTGCCTCCTCGCAGTTCTGGAAAGTGGCACGAGCTCAGCCATGCAGCCTCGATGGGGAAGCCTGTCGTGGGGGCGCCTTGTTGAGCCCCTCTCAGAATTTAGTGCCCCGGGACAACCACCCCTTTGCCCTCCATGCTATGCCACTGCCTGGCCCCAAGCTTTTGATGGTGGATGAACCCCTTCTTAACTTCCAAGGGGGTCTGTAGGGAAGGAGGCAATCTTTTGGATATTTGGGGCCTAACTTGTTAAAAGGTCAGGCTGCCCATGTGTGTTAATTTTGTAAATACACTCAGGAGCCTGCGAGCTCTCGTCTCAAATTTCACTTAGTAAGAATAATACCAGTGACATTTAAGGGGAGAAGAAAGAAAGATCCAGTGCTATTGTGCCCATGCTTTTAGGCTTCCCAGAGGTATCTACTTGGCAACTGTGTGAAACAGGATGCAGGACTCAAGAGGCTTTTGGTCTGATCCTGCAGAGCTCTTCTTTTGCTCTCGTAAGTCTGATTGAATTTGGGCAGAATACTTTTGCAGCAAAGGTAGTCCTTGAGAAAAAGAAGAATATGGATTGTACTCCTGGGGAAATAATTTCTTTGAAAATCTGCAAAGACCTGACATCCTTTTTTCCCTCTTGTCACACATTGTTTTATGGAAAAATAAAGGAAGAAACAAACAAAATGTCCCATGATGTACCTGCTCCCTTATTAGAGAGAGTAACATCATAGCGGGCTGCAATGTTAGGAAGACACACACACACAAATGTTGGGGGGAGGAGAGTACAATTGCAAAACAAAAGTTATTGCATTCCAATCAAGCTCTGAATTGTTGAGTTGGCTCTTTGCGAGCAGGCAGAGAGGTGTGTGTTTTTATACAAAATAAGTAGATTGGAGCCTGAGATGCTTAAAGAGAACCCTGAGGAATCAATTTGTTTTACTCACAAGCAAACCCCTACAGGCCAAGAGTTGTAGTCTGCCACTACCAGTCTAGTCAGACATGGGGGTTTGTTCCCTCTCTCTCTCTCTTTGTGATTTGGCAGACATTCCCAAGCAAGCTGTAAGGTCTGGAAACTTAATGGCTGCAAATCCATAAAACTGTTCTATGCACAGATTATCTCTGCCGGGATACTGGCAATGGGATCCATATATTTTGAGCTGGAAATCGTAACTCAGTACTGTTGTGAGCGTTCTTGATTAATCCTTTTATTTGGGCTTTGGTATCATCCTGAAAAACTGGGCTGAAATTGTGTAATTCATTAGCTGCCATACAGACCTTCCAAGTGTCCCTATTTTCCAGGGACAGTACCGGATTTCCAGAAGCCGTCCTGGTTTCTGATTTGATCCTGAAATGTCCTGCTTTTCCTTAGGACGTCCCTATTTTCATTGGATAAATGTTGGAGGGTATGGATTTATGTGACCCTTAAGCCAAGAAGATAAACTATACAAGCTTTAGAAGGCATCTGAAGGCAGCCCTGTATGGGGAAGTTTTTTTTTTTTTAATGTTTAGTGTTTTATTATGTTTTTATATATGTTGGAAGCTGCCCAGAGTGGCTGGAGCAACTCAGTCAGATGGTATAAATGAAGAAGAAGTAATACAAACGACAACAACAATGGAATAGGATGCCCCTGTTTTCATCAGAGAAATGTTGGAGGGTATGCAATGCTCTAATTCTACCAGGGACACTTTCTAAGGAAGGCAAAAGAGATGTCATGTCAGCCTCACCTGCCCACCTCATGCTTCACACCACATGTGAATATTCTTCAGGAGAACATCTATATCTCTAACCACCTTATAAATAGCTGAATGGGATTGTGCAGTAACCATGCATGGCAAAGGCATAAGGAGAGGGACATGTGTTAATAACTTTTCTATATGTATATAAAAAAGGATGCACAGGAAATGTTCCTAAAAATACACTGCATTTTGCAATTTAATACTGAGCTTTTAAAACTTTCAAATGGCTCCCAGCATCTGTTGATGCTATTGTGTAAATATAAAGCACTGTTAAATTTAATGGACATGCCTAACAGGGCCATTGATTTCAATGGGTCTATTCTGAATAGAACTTAGTTGAATACAAACTTTGGTGTCTGCTCCAGATTTCCAGAACTGTCACTTCTGGTATTTTGCATATGACTCAATGTGGTGTGGACCTTAGAGAATGATCCTGAAAAGACTCAGGCCTCTAGACCCTAGTATGCATAGTAAAGGTGGTAGGCCCAGAGTTCGAAAGCATGCCAAAACGTACAAGTAGATAAATAGGTACCGCTCCGGTGGGAAGGTAAACGGCGTTTCCGTGCGCTGTTCTGGTTTCGGTGTTCCATTGCGCCAGAAGCAGCTTAATCATGCTGGCCACATGACCTGGAAAAACTGTCTGTGGACAAACGCTGGCTCCCTCGGCCTTTAAAGCGAGATGAGCGCCGCAACCCCAGAGTCGTTCGTGACTGGACTTAAGTGTTAGGGGTCCTTTACCTTTACCTTAGGTATATTTAAGGTGTATTTATATACCTTATAGGTATATTTCTATTTCTAGGTATATTTATATCTATTAAGTGCCATGGTTGTGTGAGAATGTTCAGATACAACAATGTCATCCTTATTTATTTATTTTTTGCCTAAAATTTCACATAATATTCTCAGTCTACATTAGGAAATGTAATGGCAAAGTTTTCTCGGGGTGGAGGGGACCTGCTAACACTTGCCCATCCGAGCCCCCTGAGATAAAAGTTATGTAACTATTGTGAATTGAGCACATTTGTGGCCACATCTGGCAGTCATTTGCTCCGACACTGCACGGTGTAATGATCCCGCATTGCAATGGAGGAGCTTTGTAGAAAGTGAGCATGGGTGGTTGAGATGATGTGGCATTATTTGAATTGGGCGAGGGAGGAAACCGTGAGCACCTGACACAAAAGAACTTTTCTGCAATTTTATATGAAATAAAAACTGGGTTAAAACATCTGAGGCAAGACTAAGAACAGCAGAGACATTGGTGTCTTGGGTAACTGGAACAGCCTGTGACTCTTTCCTGTTAACTTCTTAATATGGACAACATCTGGGTAGCGCTGGATACCTCAGCCATGTAAAAGCCGAAATAAACCATAATAGACACAATAGAGTACTAACCAAGTCACATAAGGGCTACAAGAGTCATTACCTTTATGCTAATAATCCTTGTTATGTGTTAGTGCTTGTTCAGGTAGCCCAGAATAATCAGGAGATCGACTGCTCCAAAGGGGCTATAGCATTTTTATCACCTCCAGAATTTCCAGATTAAATAGCCCTTAACTGGACCTTGCTACAATAAAAATAAGTCTCTAAGGAAGCTTCAGTGACCTGTTGCAGCAAATATTTGTATTCTAAAGAGCTTCCCCAGAGCCATTGCCTGTGAGAAAGAATATGGAGAAAGCTCATGAGGATGGTTTGCCCACTGCACCAGGCAATTAGTCTGTTCAGTGTAGTGCAGTGCAGTGGTTAGAACAGGCATAGGCAAACTCTGGCCCTCCAGATGTTTTGGAACTACAATTCCCATTAACCCTAGCTAGCAGGACCAGTGGTCAGGGATGATGGGGACTGTAGTCTCAAAACATCTGGAGGGCTGGAGTTTGCCTATGCCTGGGTTAGAATGTCAGTGCAGGACTGAGGAGACCCTGCTTCAAATCTACGCTTTGCCATAAATATATCCTTGAATGCTCTAGACCCCATCAATAACATCCAGCTTATGTCTGCTGCCCAATATCCTTTGGGGAAAGACTGGGGTAGAATTTATCATTAAGAGGTCGAGCCTATCTTCCTTTCATGTCAACTGGTGCTGCCATCTGATTAATACACCCAGGACCTAGCCAATTCATCATATAAATTCCAATTATTTATGGATTTAAACCTGCATACGGTTGCATGTTTCTAGATGATGCATGTGCATGTTGCACCAGAAGCCATCTTAGAAGAAGCATTCCCTCTGTGTGAGCGGCAGGTAGGATACTTTTTTTCTTTGAGATGGCACTGCCACCCTACCATCTGTGAATTTGTCTGTTAAGCATTGTTGTTGTTGTTGTTGTTTTAAAAAAATTCCACAAAATGAATCGGAGGCATGCTTCCAAGAGGATTAAATGCCTGAAAGAAATTAATCAACCCTGGTTTTCGCCAAGGAAAAGAGCAAATGAAATCATAATGTCGTGTCACTAAACCTTGAGATGCAAAGCTGCAACATCTTTCTTACTGAAACCATCACAGAAGCATCTCGTTGTGAGAGGTAGCTTGTGCCATGACTTTACCAGTGTGGGATCTGGCCTTTGCTTTTCTGTGGACTCTTGGCATCACTTTCAAGTAATCTCATTTGCGGTGCAAATCACTTCCTTGTAGCTGTGTGTGATAAGAAAGAGGCAGACACCTTGACTAAAAAAATAAAAATAAAATAAAAATATCTAAGTGACATTTTTTAACCCCGGCTTTTCAAAAGAGCTGGGTTTTTGCATATTTCTCTCAGCATGTCAATATTTCTGCGTGTGCCATGGAAACATTAGCATCCCCGGATAAGCAAGAGAGAATAGACGCGATCTGTGAGGAGAGGTTTCACTCTAGACACTGAGGAGGCCCTCACTTTTCCTCTGCCCCTCTCTCTGTGGAACGCAAGCCCCGCTGTTAATAATTGAAGGCTGCTTTGTGGAGAAAGAACTGTCCATATCCATCATTTTAAAGATGAAAATTTTCAAGCTCTTTCTGTTTTATGGCATATCAAACAATCCAACAGTAGACGACTCACAAGTCTCGCAACCGGCTCCAAGTTTCCAGCCTTTGAAAAGTTTGTTATTTTGACTTAAGTATTGAGATACTTCTTTTTCTCTTACAAAGAAGATGCATCGTTTGAGGATTCAAAGGAGCAAAAGAGAAAATCCTCATTTTCCTTGACAGAATGCTTGCTGTGCTCTCCACGTTGAGGACTGGCAAATATGAACAGACAGGTTTACACTTTTATCCCTTCTTGTTACCCAACATGGCTTTTAGGACTTTCTCCAAATGAAGTACTCGGCAAGACATCCAAAGATGAAAGAGTTGGAGGATGAACTCACCTACATAGAGCTTATCAAGGCTTTAACATTGTGATTGATAATGCTCCTGTACCTGTAGCATATATATTAAAAACCCCTTTGTGGTTTCAAGTGAATGTATCTCATGGATACGTATGGGATATTTCTCCCCCTGCTAAGCTGTAAAGGGGACAATCTTGTCGAGCTGAAGAAAAGGCATGTGCTGACTCTAGCAGAAGAGGTATCGGATGGAGTGGATTTCAGAACTAATTTAGATCTCCTCTGCACTCTCTTTTTCACATTTCATTTTTGTCTTGCCGTCCCAAGAAAACCATTGCTGGTGGTAGATACAGAGGAGAAGCTAGAGACCACTCACTGCTACAGAGACAAATTCCAGAGGGATAACTATGTTCATGTGTTTTAATGAAAACAAGTCCTCCAGCACCACAGAGACTGATAAATTTAGCATGGCAGCCATCCTTAGAGTCCCATTTCAATGAAGTGGAAAGGCACTAAATACTTAAAAACAAAGCAAAATAACACTGGCTGAGTATTCGGGGATCGTGAATTTGTGACATCAGAGGCACTTGCCCATCAAATGACTATGAAAGTTACTCAACCACTCCTGTTATTTATCACTCCTCTTATACAAAAATCTCCAAATGGGTCTGAACTTCAATGTCTAAAACTCCTGGTAGAGGACAAGGATCTAGAGATCATGCTAAGGGTGGCCAAATTCTGTGCGACTGCCATAAAACTTAGGGAACAATCTGTACTACCAAAATGATTAAGGTTTTAAATGACAATTTTAGGTTATATTTTAGTGATCAGGATTTAATATATATTTTTAATTGCCGCTATATCTGAATTGTCTCTGTAACACCCAATTGCAATTCAATTTATTCCTGTTGTGTTTTATGATTTTCCTGATATTGTAAGTGAGCCGGAACTGGTCTGTGGCCGTAATAATAAAATTCAATTCAATACTCAACCATGCTTTGGGCCCCTCCATCCTAAGCTCAGGTTGTAGATATGGTTAAATAAAACCATGTATTCTAAAAAAATACCATGGTCTCCACTGGCCTTCATTCAGTCTCTCAACACTTGGAGATTAGGGTGACGGGCCTGAATGCTTTTGTATTGGTTGTGAACCACCAATCCTGAATCTTAGTAGTACTGGAAAGAGAGAGTGAAGCTGGATCTAGACATATTTTTTAAAAAAGTGTTTCAGGAAAACGTGTTGTAAACCTCAAAGTGGGAAATCATTTTGGCAAAGATGGAACTCCACAGCGCCATCTGGTGCCACAGTGTTATAACGCATATAAAATGCTTTTTCTTTACTAATGTAGTTGAGTCCTGAGAGTGTGAGTGAGAGATAAATCTCTCTCTCCGCTGTCTTCTTACCTCTATCACAGCCTCCCCCCCCCCCCGGTGCCCTTCAGATGTTTGGGACTACATTTCCCACCAGCAACTGTCCAAATATTCCTACATTTAGGCTACACGCACCCCATAAAACACATTCCCCCCCCACCAAAGAATCCTGGGAACCAAAAATGTATGCAAGATGAGCACAGTGATTCTTCACAGCATCAGTGATTGGAAATATCTTAGCATCTCTGGGTAAACTGACACCTTTAGTGGGACAGGAAACCACTATCTCTGTTCAGGCCCAAATGAATAGAACCGAAAGTTTTGATAAGCTGCAATTCAGCAATTTCATGCTAGAGTTTCCTTTTGAAGTTCCTTTGTTCAGGGATGGTGACATTAAGTTCAGTAATAAATTGTCCTCACAGGGTGAAATGTTCTTCTGCAGACTTATTGGTTTCTGATTTCAGCAAGGCCCGTTTTTCCTATTAGTTTCACAATTATATCAGCTTAACCAGTCTAGCTTTAATAATGCTCTCAATCAATGTACCTAGGGGCAGGCACATGATTTGGCTGTCAGGTGCCTGACTTCTGAGATCCAGCCCCCAGAATCCCTTTTGAAAACGTGTTACATTGGCTACCCTCCGAAACTCTAGTAAGGAGGCCGATTTTAATCTTGGAATTCTTTGTTGAAAGATCAGCAATGTCATATCCTGTGTTTAAAACTACTTGAGTGACTGCCACTCAGTACCACTGCTCAATTTACTCTAAAATGTCATAGTTTGCTTCTCCTTAGATCCCCTCCCCTCCCCCACCGAAACAATGATTCAAATGTCAGTATCTCTCAAAGAAAGATAAAACTGGCTCAAAGAATTCATTTTAGCCTTTCAACCATATCCATGTCTTCATTCAAAACTACAGTGGTACCTCGAGTTAAGTACTTAATTCGTTCCGGAGGTCTGTTCTTAACCTGAAACTGTTCTTAACCTGAAGCACCACTTTAGCTAATGGGGCCTCCTGCTGCTGCCGTGCCGCCGGAGCAAGATTTCTGTTCTCATCCTGAAGCAAAGTTTTTAACCTGAAACACTATTTCTGGGTTGGCGGAGTCTGTAACCTGAATAGTATGTAACCTGAAGCATATGTAACCCGAGGTACCACTGTATATAGTTTAGTCTTCTGGCAGCACAGTTAATGTACATTTACTCATAATTAAGTCCTCATATGCAAAAAACTAAGAAGTGGGTCCTCAAATGCATATTTAAGCTAAAGGTAGGTTGCAGGCAGGAATATTCCTAGGTAGAAAAAAAGAAAAAAAATTAGACACAGATGGATATGCTAACTCCTGTGTAGACGCAAATTCAGGCTAATTTTAAAAGCTCTTGGCTTTTCTGCTCCATAGAATTATAGAGTTGGAAGGGACCCTGAGTATCACCTAGTCCAGGGGTCAGCAGCGTGCAGCCCATGGACTGGATGCGGCCCACGAAGACCATTTTACCGGCCCCCGAGCTGCCCCCAAACCAAGCTGCCCGCTCGGTGAGTCCCCTGTGTGTTGCACTAAACCAGCACAGCGCGGCGTGGGGACTTGCTGAGCAGCGCTGGAAATCACGTCTGTGCACACACAGATACTGGAAATTGCTTCTGCGCATGCCCAGACACTGAAAATTGCTTCTGCCCAGGCGCAATTTTCAGCGTCTGGGCATGCGCAGAAGCGATTTTCAGCGCTGCGGACATGCACAGATGCGATTTTCGGCGTCACGCTGCGCTGGCCCGCCCCACAGACGGTCTCTGCAGGAGTGATCCAGCCCATGACCAGTAACCCTGATCTAGTCCAACCCTCTGTAATGCAGGAATATGTAGCTGTCCCACACAGGGATTGAACCTACATGCTTGGTGTTATCAGCACCACTGAGCTATCCAGGTTTTGTTTGTTTGTTTGTTTGTTTTGGTGTGGCGCTTTTCCTGGGAAAACCCACATTTTACTGCTGAATAAGCAGGAGCAGGAGATGCAGCACAAAAAAATGGGCCACCCACCAAACAACACCCCTGACTGAAAAGGATGAATATATCATCATCAGCATCCTCCTCCTTGCTGTTCAGACAAAATATGCACTGAGGGCAGCTTACAACTCAGAAACACTGAGCTAGCCCCTGTAAAGGCACAAAAGGAAAATGAATTGGGAGGGTAAAGGAAGTAAGCAAACACAGGCTCAACTTCTTAGTTATTACCACAACATATCTTGCAATGGGCGCATTTTTCTCATGCACAGTATTTCAAAAGCACTTAGTCTGTTTCCCTGAAAAGAAAACCCCAGATTCTTCTTTGGACGTATCAGCATTCCGAAGCCCCGGACAACTCCCTGCTCCCATTATAGCCGTGCTAAAATTATCGCCATCCTGATCACTTTTGTCATATGCATGTTCGATGACTCTTACACGGTATCCAGCGTTATTTATTTCCACTCTTTCCCGAAGGGGAAGAAAATCGTTGGTTTCCACCTTCCTCCTTCCTTTTTAACGCTGTCCCTTTTGAAAGCTGACATTCTTAAATTAGCTTCTTCTTCTTCTTCTCCTCTCGCTTTTTTAAAAAGTGCATTTTATAGTCAAGCAAGCAGTAATTGGACACTGTGACTATGAGTGGCCCTTGTGGTGTTTGGACCGAGTCCAAATGTACCTTCTGTCTGTCTCTGACACAGGCAGACAATAGCAGTATTATTTACTGTGCTGGCTCTGTGTAATTCGACAGGCCAGCTGCAGGAACAAAGAGCTGCTAACATTTTGCCCGGCCCTATTCCCAACTGAAGGCCCATCTACATTTCATAAATTATTTCCTCAAATGGTAGATTCTCTTTCCTCCCTCTAACCCTTACTGTGCTAATTTGGAAACTAAACGTTAACCATAAAAACACTATCCCCTTTCTTAGCTGTCACCCGGGTATTGTGGGACGCTGCCCTTGAAGCGATCGCCCCAGAGTCATTATATTGTCATTATTTATTATTAAATACAATTTGTCTGATTATCTCGGCCCCCAAGATCAAGGATTCGTCCCCTTTGCACAGACGTTCTCAGGATCCAGATTGCTGCAAGGCTTGTAAAAAAAAGAAAGAAAAAGGCAGGACAAGGAAGGGTCATGTAGCTTCGCGTAGCAACTGGACGAGGCATCTAGGATGCAGATGCACGCTTTAGATAGGTGCAGCTTTGCTAAGGATAACTATTTATATGATAGGAGGCCACTCCTGTATTGCAATAAAAGGACAAAATGCATTTTTTTAAAAAAAAGAAAGACAAAAGAGGAAAGAGATTTGCATAAAATGGCATATGATAATTTGTATGTATGGGTGCAATTTTAAAGAAATAATTACTATAATTTAATTAGGAAATAAAGACCAGTACATCTTACCCCGGTGGGAAAGACTGCGACCAGGTTAACCGTGTGCTTGCTCTGTCTACTATCAAGGTGCTAATCATTGATGTGCAACTTGAAGGCCTCTGATCTCTCCTGTCTTACAGTTCAGTTGGTTAGTTAGAGCAGTGTTTCCCAACCTTGAGTCTCCAGCTGTTTTTGGACTACAACTCCCATCATCCCTTGCTAGCAAGACCAATGGTCAGGGATGATGGGAATTGTAGTCCAACAGCAGCTGGAGACCCAAGGTTGGGAAACACTGAGTTAGAGCATCATGCTGATAGCACCAAGGCTGCAGGTTCAGTCCTCATATGGGGCAGCTGCATATTCCTGCATTGCACAGAGCTGGACTAGATCAGGCATGTCCAATTCCCAAGAGACTGCGATCTACTCTCAGTACATAAAAGCTAGCAGTGATCTACCCTTTTGGTGGGGGGGAGAAGCCAAAGTTGTTGAGCTGTTTTTTGGGGGGGGGCAGAAGCCAAAGTTGTTGAGCTTTTATTTGGTGGGGGGCAGTGGCCATAGTTGCGGAGCTATTTTGGGTTGGATTTCCATCAATATAACATGAAGCGCTTTCAATTTCGCACAGTGCAACAGACAACATTGCTTCCGCTAGCCACATCCAATACTGCAGTGCCGACGGACACAGCTAATGCTGGAGGAGGGAGGCGAGGTCATTACTAGCCTGCAATTGATCGTGATCGACAACTAGTATGATGCGATTGACCCGTCAATCACGATCGACCTGTTGGACATGCCTGGACTAGATGATCCTCAAGGTTCCTTCTCACTCTACAATTCTACAACTCTACAATCTCTGGACCAGACAGCCCTTCAAACAGAAGGCACTTTCAAATAAGAGGACTGCCCTCTGTAGAGTCGGACACGGCATCAGCTTACTTTCTAAGCATTCAAAGCATCTCACCTATATTACAATTTATTATGTTATTTTTTGTTTTTTTAAAACTTCTTGTGTTTTTAATTTTTTGGGTTTGTAAACTTCCCTGTGATCCTTGGACGAAGGGCAGCACAGAAATTTAATCCAGTGGTTCCTCGAGTTACAAACGCCTCAGGTTACAAACGCTTCAGGTTACAAACTTCGCTAACCTGGAAGAGTTACCTCGAGTTGAGAACTTTGCCCCAGGATGAGAATGGAAATCGTGTGCCGGCGGTGTAGAAGGAGCAGCAAGAGGCCCCATTAGCAAAAGCGCGCCTCTAGTTAAGAACAGTTTCAGGTTAAGAATGGACCTCCAGAAAGAATTAAGTTCGTAACTAGAGGTACCACTGTAAATAAAATAACACATCCTCACTGTTTAACACATGTCTATATATTGTCTCTCAGAAATGAAGGCTTAAGTACATTGATCAGCCCTTACGATCGAGCAATATGCAAGTACAAAATGCATATGGACTGCAAGGCTCCCAGAGGCCTCTGGTTTGGCTGCTGTGAGAACAGGGTGCTGAACTAGATTTGTCTGTGGCTGGATCCAGTAGGATTCTTCTTGTATTTTTGCAATTTCCCTGCATAAACTGGAAGGTTGGGTCGGTGGGGAAAGGAAGTTTGCAGGAAGCAGAAGACTTGTTTTTGAAGCTGGGTGACCACTTTAGCCTTGCCAAAAGAGAGGGCATAGATTTGTATTCAGATTGCATATGCTAATTTATACGGATGCAAACTTAGAAAGAATTACTATCATTCAAATAGAGATATGATACATCTCACCGTAAGGGGAAAGACTGTGAATAGGTGAACTGCATGTCTGCTCATTCTGCTGTTCTAGTGCTAAATGAGCTTGAATCCCAGAAAGCAACAACAACAACTATTATTATTATTATTATTATTATTATTATTATTATTATTAAAGATATTTGAAAAACTGTACTTTTCAGACAGGCCTGGGGACATTTAATTTTTCAAAGAAAAACCCCATTTCTTGAGGTTTTTATTCATGTCACTGTAATATTACATTTTTATGTTGTGCACTGCCTTGCCATACATTTGTGGTTTATAAATATTTAAATAAATTGTTGAAATTATACAAATAACTGTTGCGCTATTCTCGGGGCTCTTAAACCGGACTTCAGCCCAACAGCCCTTCAAACAGAGGTCTGTGCTCTCCAGTGACAAACCCATCCATCAAAGCAAGGAATGTCCTCTGTAAAATAGGACATGGGGCCACTTTACTGTGAAGCTTTGAGCAGCAGAACTGCACGTGCCTAAGGGAGAGATATTATATATACATATAAATATGTGTGTGTGTGTGTGTGTGTAATAATAAACCACAACAAGAAAAAAAGTTTCAACAAGTTGCTAAGTTGCTTCACTGATTGGAGCCTAGAGTTCTCTGACACATTTTTCTCTAGGGCTGTCCCAGAGGTAGCACAGCTGCTTACTCTCCCTTCACATTGAGATGAAAGGTTCTTTTTAGCCTTAGGAGTGCCATTTCTGCAGGGCATGAACTTGGTATTTTCATGTCGTGAACTTAGTATTCTTATGCTTCTGTACATACAGTGCTCCTGAAATGAATGGTGTTCGTACAAGGTTAAATCCACCGTAGGAAAAGGTGCTGGAATCCTCAACAGCGCATTGTGGGCTTAATGGGATTATTAAAGGGGGTGGGTGTGATTTCCCATTGCTTTGTCTATTTCATTTCTCTGCCTTATCAATCAATAATCTTTTGCACCATTACATTAAAGGGAAAAAATATAAAAATCAGGTGGATTAATGATCTCAGCACTTGCAAGCAAAGGATGAGGGATTTGCAAATGAGCTTAGGGTTCCAGTTTATAAATAAATTTGAAGCAACAAATAAATAATTATAATAATAATTATTATATGCCACACATCTGACTGGGTTGCCCCAGACACTCAGAGTGGCTTCCAACAATTATAAAACCACAGTAAAACATTGCCATCCCTATGTGAAGGGTATTCCTTTAAAGGAATCCAGGGACTCAATGGTTTGGTCAACCCTTGAGAGGGGGTTGTGCCCGTGCCTGAGTCCAGGGGGACATTTGGGTGGCAGAGTTAGCCTGTTCCCAGCTTTCCGCTTATCCAGGTGTTCACCCTTGGCTGACCTATGCTGGAACCCTGGGTCAGCGCTACCTGCATGGCAGGGAGCTAGTCGAACCAGAGGCTATGCAACCAGTCACTTTCTGTAATCAATAAAGTTGTGGCCTAAATTCTGCCAAAAACCAAAACCAAAAATTTGAGTCATGTGTGAATTTATTTAGGGGGGAGGTTTCTGGGTCTGAACACGCAATTGTAACTCTGGGAGCAGTAAACTGCAGTGCCCAGAATTCTATGAGGGAAAGCATGTGATTTAAATGTGCCTTAAAGTCACAGTGCGTATGCAGCCTTAGTGTTTGTGCCACCATGGTAACTTGCCAACGGAGGGCACTGCCACTGCCCTTTTCCCCAACAAACTGTACAGGCCCTGGACTTTGCCCTTACCTGGACATTGACAGCATATCAAAAAACAATGTGCCCTCTTTCTGCACGAGTCCCGCCTGGTAGCATACAGCTTTCATGAAATAAAACAGTATAAGAGATGGAAACAGCACCTAGGCATGTCAGCAGAATTCCTCACGACAGGTATTCACCCAAATACGAGGCATCCAAATTTCAGATATCAATCTGAATTAAAATATTGGGCTTGATGAGCAATATCAAACATGACAAGTATTCTTTTTAGGATTCTTGGAGAAAGATGAGCTGCAAGCACTGACATGCAGGTTTGATTGCTTTCACAGTGAGAAAGGCAGACCCTCTGAAGACTGTGGACACTGTTACGATAACTGCCTTGACAGCTGCAATGATAATTGGGAAGGGCCGGCATTTAGCAGCCTGGATGCTGAGCGAGTCCTGAAAAAAAGGCCAGGCTTTGCGCAAGGAATCACAGAACCTCATTGCCACCGTGCCCCCTTGAGCCCAGCCTGTGCGCATGATCCCACCTGCAGTCAATGCCTTTCATGCTCCAACTACACAACTGTGCATCGAATACCTGTACAAGTATCGTTTCTTTATAAACTTTGCTGACGCCCGATCCTACGCCCTACCACATGGCGATGCTCACGTGGTCACACTAAAAGGACTTCGTTGACTTAGAACAACTGTTGCTGAAGGATCAAAGGGATCAGAAAGATAATGCGAGAAAGCAAGATATAATATGTCTCAGAAGCTACCAAATGAGAGGATAGGGGCTTCAAACTGAGGATAGGCCTCAGAACCTGGCATCATTGGATGGATGACAGGGTTCCATCCCTGTACCTATATGTTGTCTACTCTTCTTGTGAGTTGCTTTCTGGGTAATTTTGAAAAGCAGGATATAAATACAGCCGTACCTTGGAAGTCGAACGCCTTGCCAGTCAAACATTTTGGCTCCTGAATGTCACAAACCCAGAAGCAATTGTGAATATTCTTTGGAACCAGAATGTCCGCCATGACTTCTGCAGCTTCCGATTGGCTGCAGGAGCTTCATGCAGTGATTTCATGCTCTTTATTGCAGCTTGTAAAACAGTGATTGAATTGCCCCCCAAACCTCAGGCTTTTATATACATTATAATGAGTCCCGTCTGATTGGCTGATTCTGCTTCCCTCCTGGAGCCTGACTGGTCTTTTTCTGCAGGCCAATCAGTTGTTGCATTCTAGGATCCAAGCTCACCATGATCAACTCCCGCCCGGAAACCTATGTCCCCACCGTGGAAGGACTTGGCCTCCACAGTCACTTTCAGACTCACTGTTAAGACCGTGTTCGTGGAAGACAATCTTACTTGGCTATGAGTGATTGCCAAAGAAGAATAATACAGAGCTGGTAAGTTTCGACATTTTTAACAGTAATGACTCCCAAAAGAAAGGTCCTGGAGTTTATAAACAAGCAACATCAAGTGGTTTTTTCCTGGGTTTTTGTTTTTTGTTTTAAAAAAAGGTTAAGCAAGAAAAGCAGTCAGCAAATCCACTTTATCAATGAACTCCAAATTCCATTATGGTAAAGCTGCAAAAAGCAGCGTTTTTAGTTCTCTCTTTAAAATCAACAGAGAGGGAACCCAGTGCCAGAGAATTCCAGAGTCAAGATGCCATGATTAAAATGGCCCCATTTCTTAGTGGTATCCAACTCAGAAGGTGAGCAAATCCTCAAAAAAGAAGCTCTCAATAGTTGCAAAATGTAATTTACATACGCTATGTGGGGAACATGGATCATTAAGCGAAATGATATTTAGGTAACCAAGGTTACATTTATGGATGTCTAATTTCCAGATGTACCTCCAGGGTTTCACCAATAAGTGGCATCAAAAGTAAATCTGGAGGTTCTTTCTCGGGAGAACCATCTGAGGAACTGTGAAAGCAGATATAAGATTTCAGTAAGGTGAATGACATTTCTCAGAGGGATGCCACACACCATTAGATTGATATTGAACCTCACCTAAAGCAAAAATTTAAGCAAGCATGGAGATTCTTCTGCTGGCTGAACATCTGAAGAACAATCAGCGAAGCCCAAAGAATGTTGATGAACTAGCATGGCTTTTAAAGGGAGAGTGTCTCAATACTTGCTTTTCAGGGGCGATCCATTAGTCTAAGAGAACTGCCCTCATTTATGATTAATTAAATGAGTGGTCTGCACTGAAGTACTCCTAGGATAGAGGACTTTAGCTCTTCATATATTTGAAATACTTTGTGTGCCCCTCTTCATTGTACAGTACCAACCCAGCTGCTGAGAGCTTCAACAGAGGCCTGACTCTGGCTGCCTCTTGTCTTCTGAAGTGAGGCAACTAGTTTCCAGAGACAGTGGTGACCATCTTTGGAATGCCTTCCTTTCCTTGTTTGATTGGCGTCATTTCTTTATTTCCTTGGGTTTGCAAAGTCATTTAAATAACACATACGGTGTCCAGAGAGAAAAGTCCTGATAACACTTTTCTGTGCAAACTGAACAAAAGCAGCATATAATTTGAGAAGAAAGAAACAGAGAGGTTTTGTCTTTCTTACTTCAGACCTTGTACATAGCAGGGAGACATGCAACTAAAGCATACAGAGGAAAACTTGCAAAATCGGAAGGATAATTATATTCCAGTCTGCACATTTGTCTGGCCTGTAGCCAACAGTGTAGTGAGCATGTTCAGTTACCTGACCTCTCTCTGGCTGAGTTGCTCCTGTACACTGGGACACATATGCAGAGAGGGGAGGTGTGGCACTGACCTCACCAGGGTGTTATCCATCACAGTATGGAACTGTGACTTAAACAGAGGGGGGTCAGGTAGACCCAAATACAGTGGTACCTCGGGTTACATACGCTTCAGGTTACAGATGCTTCAGGTTACAGACTCCGCTAACCCAGAAATAGTGCTTCAGGTTAAGAACTTTGCTTCAGGATGAGAACAGAAATCGTGCTCCGGCAGCACGGCAGCAGCAGGAGGCCCCATTAGCTAAAGTGGTGCTTCAGGTTAAGAACAGTTTCAGGTTAAGTACGGACCTCTGGAACGAATTAAGTACTTAACCTGAGGTACCACTGTATGCCATTCACTACTGACATGACATGAGGTTCAGGTCACACAACACCCAGTTATCTGGGACCGCAGCTCTTGAATTAAATGGGACTTACTTCTGAGTAGACATGCACAGGCTAGCACTGTTGTTGCCTTTGATGCTATTTCATTTGATAATATTGCATTCAGTTTATATGTCTTTGGAATAACTATATATATAGCCTAAGGGTTTGGATTGCATTGAAAAAAATCAATAAAATAAGACACTTGTGTTCTATGAAGCTTTCATTTGGTTCTCAAAGCATTTCCTTGGATAAACAGCCAATCAAGCTGAATTAGTTAAGAAAAAGACACAAGCCATTTCCAGTGGAGAGTGGCAATTGCTGCACAAGAATGTTAACCCTTATTCATTAACGTGCGTAACAGCTGGCTTGTGTTTCTCTCTCCTTTTTTGTGGGTTTGGAAGAAAGCTCATCTGGAGTAGCCTTAGAACTATGTGAATGGGTCATGGTTGGGGTTTCAGCTGGTCTCTGTGACCACAAACCACAACGATAAGGCTTCAGCCAGATCTATCATAGAGGCCTTTTAAAAACAGCCACAAATGATGGGGATCAGTACAGTCTGCTGGCCACAGAATAATAATGTCTAATCATGGTTAACCTTTTCCCCATCTACAAAGCATAACATTCACCCTGTGTAAGGGCCATTAGTGCTACATTTTCCCCCCTGTCTTCTACTGCTCAAGAATATATAAAGTCCAGCACGACACAGGCGTCTCCACACTATACATCTTAGTTGTGAGTCCTGGAAGACCTGTTCCCTGCCTTGCAGGCCTTTTCCCACATGCCCGAATCCAGCTACAACAACTGAGGCTGCTGAAGAGACCAGAGACCATCTTGGCTGTGTGTCCTGGAAAACCAGCTCCCCCAGGCCTTTTCCCCCTTGGCCTGGGAGTTCAGGCCCGGACTGACTCCAGCTACAAAAAGCTGAAGCTGCTGAACAAACACTTGGGCTGGGGTCTTGTTTAGAGCGTTTTGTTGGGGAGGGATGTTGTTGCTGCTGCTGCTGCTGGGTTTTTTTTTTTCATCTTTATTTTAGATCTTCTTGTGATTTATGTGGAGATTTGGTTGTGTATTTTTTTAATATTCTATTTAGTGTTTATGACTACTGTCAGGGAACTGCCATCGGAGAGTCAGGTGGTGGAAGGGCTCAAGGAGGCTAGGAGACCTTCGGATGCTGAGGAAGGAACCAGCAGGGGGAGAGGGAGAGTTCCTGCAGAAACTCAGTCGGAGGAATGGCTCCAAGATGCTTCCAGTGAGAACAGCGGGGAGGGCTCAGGACCTCCGCTGGGGACGCCTATTCCGCGCAGGAAACTGTCACGCAGAGAATCCAGAAGGAGAGTTTCCATCAAGGAACTCTTATGTTGGCGTAAATTCCGGAAGCGCCCACTGACGGATTCTGCCAGCGATTGAGGTAGCCATGCACCCATGGCTCTGCGGACTGGGAGAGTTTAGGAACTGATGGCAAAGCTTTGAGGGCTTAAACGCTTACGCACGAGCAGCCCCCTTTACCCATTACAACTACTTTTGCTACGTTGTAGCTGTGCATTTCTTTTCATGTTGTAAGCCTCCTCCTCAAGCATGGTGTGAAATGTGCAAATACAAATAAAACAATGTATGTATGCATTTCTCCTGTTGCCCTTGCAGTGCTACACAGATGATATTGTGCTACCAGACAGACCTGGGGTATCCAGAAGAGTCATGTAAGAGAGCCAAGCTATGTACTAAAGCTGGGGAAACTTTTTGAGGGCCACATTCCCTCTTGGGAACCTCATGCTGGTGGTGTGCATAACGGAAGCTATCAGTGGGTGGGATTGAAGACAAGAAAAAGTGGGAGCACCCCATTTTCTACCTTTCTGCCTGCCCATTGTCTCCCTCTCTCCTTCCCTACTTAGTGGGATGCCAGAAAAGAGGCAGAACACTTTTATCAGAAACCTGAACTATTACATCCTCTTCAAATTAGGCTGAGGGCTTCATGCAAAGGGCATTTCAGGTACCCTGGAGCACTGTGGAGAATTCAAAATGGCGGACTGTCTTCACCTGCCACAGGAAGTCACAGAGCCAGGTCAATCCTGGTGGGCTCTGAGGGGGTGCTGTGCCACCTGTGCTTGTTCAGGATTATACCAGGCACTGATCCTTGGCTTGACTACCGTGTAACAACTAGGACATTTTTTTTACTTTTATGGTTTTTTTCAGTAACGTTGCAGTTTTTTTCTTATGTGATTTTGTAATTCTCCATGGGTTTCGTTTTGGAAAACCACATTAAGTCTCACCTAGGAAGGTGGTATTAAACAGATAAATCTGTGTCCTGTCCCCCCCATCTATGACCTGAAATGGTACAGTCCAATGCTAGTTCTTTCCTCCTTCCACCTGCTGCTTGCGAGAACATTCCTTACAAATAAAAATGTCATTCTTGTGCTTGTGAAAAAGTGTTTCTATATGGAGATTGCCCTCTTCTAATCCTGTTTCTCTTTCTCTCTCCTTCTCTGAGTGTTGTTATTATAAACATCATTGGGGAAGTCATTTCACTGACTGGACCCAACGGGAGTCTGACGCTCTTATTTTGACCGGCTGTTTATTGTGCCTGTAGCTGACTAACTTACCGTATCAAAAATACAGTTTTGCAAAATAGACACAGATGACAAACAGAAAAATCACAGGAAAGAGACAGTATGGGTATGGAGCACACTCGAGTCTCAACTAGGTGTACTTCAAAAGCTCATTATAATCAGCAAACGAAATCTTAGCATCGACTGTCATCTACTTTGAGCTATTTCATCTTTTCAAGACTCTCTCATCCTGTGACATCTTCTAAAACAGCAGGAACCCCCGTCTTGTGCTTCAGCTGTCCAACACACAACTCTCAGGTGGAACTATAATCTTTTCCCCAGATCCAAAGTCCTCCGGTTCCATTGCTCATTTTTATGATAAGCCACCCTAGAACACTTGTCCAGGAAGTAGACACCCCGTGTGGAATCAGCAAGAGGAATTGCATTCTTAATTATGCTCTATTTATTCAAATGGAAGAGTAAGGGATGACATCTGCAACTTTGATGAAACAGTGGAGGCTGGTCCAGTAGCACAAATGGGGTGTTGCCCCACCAACCTCAGTTTGTTCTCAGCCAGCCCCCACCTACCTTATTCTTATTTACAACCAGACCAGGTTGTCAACTTCCTCCGCCTTAGTCCCTTGTAGAACTCAGCAGGGAGGAAAATGATGGCAACACTAGCATTGGTTGACTTTGCCTGTCATTCACTCTGGCTCCACCTTCTGTTGGCCTCCATGCGTTCCACTCTACAAGTTCCATTGAGCACCAGCCATCACTGTTTGCCTCAGTGTCACATAATCGGAAGGCAAGCTCACATAGTTGAATTTTCCCTTATCTGACTCCCC
This sequence comes from Podarcis erhardii, assembly GCF_964252035.2. Lineage (NCBI taxonomy): Eukaryota > Metazoa > Chordata > Lepidosauria > Squamata > Lacertidae > Podarcis > Podarcis erhardii. The sequence continues at coordinate 19,018,572 of NC_138497.1, forward strand.
TTATCCACCCTGTACCCAGCCCAAAAGTATTTCCAGAGACTCTCTCACCAAATATTGTGGATTTTGTCTCACACGGTTTCAGAATCACCTGAAATTGGGCAGAAGAGTGTTGAGGATCCAATTCCACCCTATCATGGAGGCCCCTTAAATCACAGCCAAAAAATGTTCGATGGGAAGGACCCCCTCCCTCTTTCTCTCTACACAGACACCCACACATGCAAACACATACTGTATATATGGAGTGTCTTCCACATGCACATCATTGGATACAACCAAATGGTGAAATTTGAAGTCCAATGATCCCCCCCCCCCCAGACAGCAGAATCCAGTGAGGAAGTTATGGCCTTCAATGTACCACTTCTGGCTTCAGGGATTTGATCACACATTTGAGTCCTTTTCAGGCTTTCAAAAAAACCCTTCCACATAGAAAACTAGCTATAGGGTTGCCATATTTTTTGGGCAAAGATGTTGAGGTTTTTTATTGTTTTTTAGTTTTGTTGAGCTTTTTGGGCAAAATCGCAAACAACAACAACAATGTTTTTGAGCTTTTTTTAAAATGGAAACACTGCACAAAGAGCACTGCCGACACGGGCTGCCATACATCCAGTGGCGTAGCGTGGGGGGTGCGGGGGGGCCGGCCGCACCAGCCGCAACACCTGGGGGTTAGGGTTAGGGGGCGCAAATCCACGGGTTAGGGGGCGCAAATTGCTTGCTTTGCCCCGGGTGCTGACAACCCATGCTACGCCACTGCATACATCCACATTTGCCCAGACATTTGCCCAATTTCCACCCAGTAACTGCTGCTCACGGCAGTGTTCCAGATATGTCCAGGAAAATCAGGACGTATGGCAACTAGCAGTGCAGGGAGAAGGGCTGGACCTCATCTTCCTGAGATGTTATTTTTCTATGCACAGGGCAGGGGGCCATTTTTTGAGAGGAGCATTCAAACACATTAAATGTCGCTGTTAGTACCGCCCAGGACTAGCTTCACCATTTGACTCTGCTGAATGAATAAAGTGCATAATAATAACAATAACAACAACAATAATACTTTGAGGGAACAGAATTCACCGGAATTTGCCTTAGATGTTAAGGTAGACTCACAGGAGAAGAGAAAAAGATATAAGGAGGGAGGGAGGGAGATTGTTTTCAGACGTTGCCCCCTCACTTGCCATCTCATTTCCTCTAAGCTTAGAAATAATGTCAGATAAGCCTTTCACATGTATTCTGGAGTGGCTGCATGTTTAAATACATTTGACAATATGCAGCAAAATCCTCTTTCAATACGCCGGGCGGCAGACAAACAGCAAAAGGGTAGTTCTCCATGTCTGTAAATACAGCAAAGCCGGCGTGTGTGCCGCACAAACTGACCTTTGTGGAATTGTTCAAATTTGGCAATGAAATTGATAGATTTACATGATGCATATGCAGCCAGCCGCTCTGTCTTCGTGTCCTTGTGCTCATTATAAAAGGCACGGACACCGCGCTTGGTTTATAGAGGGATGATAAAATGCCCCATGGCACCTGGGCTCCCTGCAGAGCTCAGAAGATTTATCTGCCTTTAGATGAGGCACTCTTCACATTGGGACCGTTCCCTTGCCATCTCCCCACTGGTGAACTTAAAGCCTGGACTTAAAGGGATCACTTATCTGGCTGGGAGAATAATTTAGTCGCTGTCCACTCTAGGCTTTGTCCTCCCAGGCCTGTATTTTAATAAAGGACATCAGTTTACTCAATTGTGCTGAATTGTGATTTGGGGGGTTTGTGATTTAAGCCAGACGGGGTCTAATGGCTGTTTTATCTCGGCAAGGCCCAGCTTTTCCTGGGAAGGAGCGGGCGGGGGAGGGGCACGGGCTTTGCCTGCTCTCTCTGCTAATGTACATATATAGACCAAAGACCTTGGAGAAGGGTACATGGCTGACACCTGATTGGAAGCAGAGGGGTAGCAGTAAATCCATGCCACACTCTTGTTTCCCTGAGCCACAGCAGATGAATATTGCATTCGTTTGCAAAGCATATTGAGCATGGGAAAAACCTTTTTGGGTGAAAGAATTTCTAACAGAGGTGCTATTTAAGACCCTCTTCTTTGGATCGGTGTTTTGGAAACCTGTGTTGTAAGCAGGGCTTTCCCCCCCCAGCCAGAACTTGCCAGAACTCAGTTCCGGCACCTATCAGGCCTTTGCCATTATAACAGAACATGGTGAGTTCTGGTGCCTCATTTTCTAGAAAAATAGCACGGGTTGGATGTCTTGTGCATAAGGAAGCTTGCTTCTCCATGGACCTCTCCCTCCATGGTTTGAGGGGAAATAATGATGATGGAGTCTTGCAGGACCTTGCATGCTTAAGAAATTTGCAACAAAGGTCCGTATAGTTAAAGTTATGGTTTTCCCAGTAGTGATGTATGGAAGTGAGAGTTGGATCATAAAGAAGGCTGATTGCTGAAGAATTGATGCTTTTGAGTTATGGTGCTGGAGGAGACTCTTGAGAGTCCCATGGACCGCAAGAAGGTCAAACCTCTCCATTCTTAAGGAAATGAGCCCTGAATGCTCACTGGAAGGACAGGTCCTGAAGCTGAGACTCCAATACTTTGGCCACCTCATGAGAAGAGGAGATTCCCTGGAAAAGACCCTGATGTTGGGAAAGATGGAGGGCACAAGGAGAAGGGGACGAAAGAGGATGATATGGTTGGATAGTGTTCTCGAAGCTACCAGCATGAGTTTGACCAAACTGCGGGAGGCAGTGGAAGACAGGAGTGCCTGGTGTGCTCTGGTCCATGGGGTCATGAAGAGTCGGACACGACTAAATGCCTAAACAACAACTACAACGTTTTTCTGCAACCTCCAGTTCATGAAAGTTCATGGCACTACCAGTGTGTTCATCTTTAAGGTTCTGCAGTACTCTTCAGTTGAATTTGCTGCACCTACCTCTCTGGTTTGGAGCAATTAGCAAGAAATGCATAAAGAGCAAAGCAGGCCTATGTTGAAGATTTTCAGCATGAAAAGGGGAAATTGAGGAACCTGACATTTTCTCTGAAAGAATCCCGCTTATTTTTTCAGAAAACCAAAACAAAAACAGCTATTTCAGTCCTGCTATCCAAGGGCTCAAAAAGAAGACACTATAGCAGGGGTGGGCAAATGGATTTTCCAAATGGTGTTGAACTCTTAACTCCAGCCAGCATGCTCAACGGTCAAGAACTTAAGAAAATACCTCCTGTATCAGGGCAAAAGCCTCATCTAGTTTGACAACCTGTTTTCACAGTGGAAAACCAGATACCTGTGGGAAGCTCACAAGATAATGGTATTCAGATGCATACTGGTTCTGACGACAATACAGTCCTACACAGCCAGGGGCACCAATTTGAATAAAATATTGGGGGCAGGAGCAGATAGAAAGGCAGGCAGAGGATTGCACATAACCTCAGATATTTTATTTGCATTATTAGGGTTGAACTAAAATGGCGCACTCAACTTCATTCTCCAGGCCATTGCTAATTTTATTTCTCTAAATTACACTTGGATTGAATATTCTCCAGTTGCGTATTTGAGAAGTGGGTGGCATCTAGCAATTCTGCTGGAGTATAAATGTATCCTGACAAACAAATTGAGAGAATATTTATATTTCTCCGTTGCAGTTCAATGCCATTGTTTTCCCCACACTTTTGCAGTGCCCCCTTCCCCACCCATTCTTCTTCTGCCTCTATACAGTGAATAGGAATACTTTACAACACAAGTAACAGCCAATCGGGATTGGTTGATGTCACTGAGGGTAACTAGGAAGTGAGCCAAATAAGGGCGATTTGCTAATACTGAATATTTATAACCCACCTGGAGAGGCAATGTAAAGAAATAACTTGAGGAGCCATTTTTTAAAAAAGAAAAGAAAAAGAAATCAGTAAAAAAAAAAAAGAAGGGGAGATTTTTCAGCAGTGCCATCAGTGTTTGCAAAAAAACTGTGAGTAGTGTTGGCGCAGCTCCAATTTAAATATATGCAAATTTTAAAATGCCTAATCACTGGCATTGGAGCTGAGCAAAAATAAAATCAACTGTGAGGGGGGAAAAACACCCCAATCAGGATGATTAAAAATCAGCTTGGGAACAAGTCTGTTGTTTCACAGCATACTTTTTAAAATAAAAACTTATTCTCTCTCTCTTTAATGGATGTATATTTATTATGGGATGGTGCCTTTTGATCCTGCATGACCTGGCTTGGCCCCCCTTTTTTCTTTTAATTTTAATGTGAGAAAGTTGAGTTCTGCTCCCAGGTGGACACCTCCGAGGTATTAATGTCTCAACAGACTAGTGTTCTGTGGTCTTTTATCCCCCTAGTGCTTGGAGACAGATCTTTGTGCTATATAGCCAGAGACGATATGGGGGGCGAATTACAAATTGCCTGTTGGTTGTGAAACATTTATGTTCTTTGTGGAATGGGGGCGGCAAGAGCTGAGAGAGAGAGAGAGAGCACGAAAAATGGCTGCTGGAGTTCCCCAAAGCCTAAGTTAGGAAGACCTAAAATTGGTGTCTCTCTCTGTGTGTGCTTCTTCTGCCTGACTAAAGCTTGCTGTGCAAAGACTCGTGGCTGATCCATTCTAAGGGCGTTTCCAAACTCTTGGACTGGTGGGCTGCACATGCTCTGAAGGAGATTTCGAAGTGCAAGGGGTCTGAATGGATTCAGAAACAACTCTTTACTGCTCAAACACTGGCAGGTTTTTTCCTTACCGCACAGAGTCCTTTGTGTGCCTGCGTGTCTAGGTGTTTGCTCCAGGATCATTATTATTATTATTCAAACTCCCCCCAACAAAAGCTGATGCTCAGAGGCCGCCCATAATTTAAGTACACATGACAGGTAACTAACATGGTGAAATAAAGCATAAAATAAATAATTATAGCCATAGGAATCCAACACCCATGCTAGCATAAAACAATTTATGGGTAGAGGACTTGAACTGGGCCCCAAAGATCAGTCCACAGCATTCACATATTTTGTTAGCAAAGTGCCCCATCAAGTTGGGGTGTGTGTGTGTGTGACTGAATGCCAGGGACTAGTGAATATGCCAATGCTGGTTTCTCATTTTTACAAATCTTAAGCCCAGTTCATCACATTTCGACATCAGTTTGCAATTTTTATGTTAGAAAAGAAAATCCTCATGAAAATTCAACAGCATTTAGTGCATTTGTCTCCCAATATGCACATTTTTGGAAAAAGCAATTTTGCCTAACACAATGCATCTCTGCATCTTATTTTCACTAATATATGCATTTATATGCACAGTTTACCCTATGGATTTTTGTACACATTACTTGGCTGGAGAATTGCACCGCAAAATTCGGAGAAGGGAAAATTTTGAAGAATGGCTGTGCTTCAGTTCACATATTGGTTTAGAAAGTAAGGATTGGGTTAGTTTATCTTTCAGTGTGAACTGAACTTTTATTTCTATTTATTTTATTTATTAAATTTGTATACCACCCTTTGTCTGTAGATTTCAAGGTGGTTCACAGCACAGAAATACAAGATAAAACCCACAAAATACTTAATAAAAACAAGAACAAAAACAAACCAATAACCCCCTCCCTTGACAAACGCATTCAAAAGGTTATATGATGATAATCCGGACTGGAGAAAGTTTACGATTTATCTGGAAAATATTTGTGATGAACAGACAATGCTAGTTGGATTTAAAGAGGCTTTGTGATGAGAAAGGGTATTGTAAAGAGATATTGAGATGTAAGGATATTAAAAACTGGCAATATGTTATAAAGGAAATGCGGAATAAATATAAACACATGAGGATTGTGGGAGGAGCTGGTGGAAGTCAAAAACTTGTAAATTGTTGAATATGGTTGTGTTTGAACAATTTGTAAAAGAATTTTTTTAAAAAAATTAATAATAATAAAAAAAGATAATTCGCCAAAGGCCTGGTGGAAGAGGAACATTTTTGCCTGGTACCTAAAGGTGTATAGTGAAAGCACCAGTTGAACCTCCCTGGGGAGAGCATTCCTCAAATGAGGAGCCACTGCAGAAAAGGCCCATTCTTGTGTTGCCACTCTCCAGACCTCTCGTCTGACAGCACAGAGGTCGATGCGGTGCAAATGCTCTAAGGGAGCTGAACGAGTGCTCCTACTGATGTATTTGCACCACATCAACCCCGCTGCCACCTCGCCCCATCCCTCCTGGCAAGCAAAAACAACCCACCTGATGGGAAGTTTGTGCGCAGGTACACCCACCTGGCAAACCACTTCCAGGCATGGAGCCCCATGGGAGATGTATTTTCCCCAAGGGCTGCTGTGAGAGCAGGAAAAGAACCTCTTGTTTGAGGCTGGCATTTAAGAGCCCCGGAAGTTCATATCCAAAGTTGGCTTGGGCAAAGCTGCCCTATTCTTTTCTAACACTCCGGAATACCGTTTCACAGACTAAGCCACTTAGAAGGGTAAGCCAAGCAAGAAACTGGAGTCTAAATGGCCCATATACCTCAGGTTACCCTTTCATTCCAATGTGCCATTTTTATTTATTTTTAACCAGACATGGAGATAAAGAGTTGATTAAAAGCTTTAAAGTGTTCTTTGTTAAATTCTTTATGTGGGGTATCTCCTCAGATAAACCATCTGAGCTTTACGCCGAAGCACTGGGAAGCACGAAGCAAGTCGCTCAGTTAGTACAATTTTAAAACACAAAGGAGCTGCACCGTTGAACATCAACAGAAACATTCTTCAGGAAGGTATTCTTTTATATACATATAATGTGTTTTCTTTGTTAGGCTATCGGAACGATCAAGCTTTCAACGCCTTGCAGAACTGTCTGCGATTGTGCCTTTATTTTAGTGCGCATATTTACAGCTTTGACAAATAAATGGAGGGGGGAAATCCTGAAAAGTGTATATTCTTTCTCCTTTGTCCTCGGTCCTGAGAAGCACGGAGGAGCTCATCGCAAAGATGAGAGGGCACCAGGCGGCGCGGATGGAATCACCTCAGCAATCAAGGAAACAAATTGGTCGACAGAATCTCTTCCGTCTTAACAAGAAGGATTTGTATCTTATTACTTATCCATTTACATTTCTAACCCACACTATCCCAAAGCCTATAGACAGGATTGCAGTATTATTATTATTATTATTATTATTATTATTATTATTATTATTAAAAAAACCAATTACAATTTTTTAAAATAAAAAAATACTAAACTCAAGTTAGTGAACTAAACTTCTGATAAGATGCTCTCTGCAGAAAGCCCCTCAATACATTTCGGCTCTCTAAAACGTATGCCTGGAGCACTGTAAGAGAATCTTAAGTGCAGTATAAATAGTTCTTTTTTATTCCGTTTATTGCAACTTCACGTGTTGTGGATATATTATTTTGATGTGTCTTCCGTTTATATATTTATCTGTTTCAATTATTGTAGCACTGAGTTTTTATAGTTCATACTCAGTTTTCTGGATTTTTGTATTCTTGTTTCTCCCTGTCTTTTTCACTTTAAGGTTCAACTCCATTTTTTTGGCAATGGATAAGAGGCCACCATCATGGACAATATCCGTGGAGTTAATATTGTTTAAAGAGAACCATGAGCCCAAACTGTTCTTAAATCAGTGGCTGGTTCTTTAAAACAATAACCCTCTCACTAGCAGTAATGCATTTACGTGCGTTTTTAGACACACTGAAAATTGTTTCTGACACATTAGCAGGGAAATAAATGTATGGAGATTTCCTTGGATGTTCTCCGCTATTAGAGCAGGGCTGATGCTTTGAGCTGGAAACATGCTTGTTGATTTCCTTCTTGTAATTAATGCCAGCAACATTTCCATTAAATGCTTCTGCATGCCTCTTGGAGCTATGTGGGTCTCGGCGGCAGGTTGTGGATCTGAGGGGCATATGTGAGGCATTTTTATACACTTTTTCATTTCACATCCCCTGACTTTTGCTGAATGGTTTTCGCAGCCATCGGTGAGCAATAATAAACCTCACCACGTCCCAGGCTTCACAGAGACACAACATCTCCCTATTTTCTTTTTATAGGATTAGGGTTTTTTTAAAAAGAAAGAAAGATACAGTTTGATATAAACATATACCATAGATAGGTATTTCTGGGTGCAATAACAAATAAAAGGACCGGTACCAAAAGTTGAAGTAGCTCCATGAGAAGTATATTTATTTGTTGTTGTTGTTTAGTCGTTCAGTTGTGTCCAACTCTTCGTGACCCCATGGACCAGAACACACCAGGCACTCCTGTCTTCCACTGCCTCCCGCAGCTTGGTCAAACTCATGTTTGTAGCTTTGAGAAAAACTGTCCAACCATCACGTTCTCTGTCGTCCCCTTCTCCTTGTGCCCTCAATCTTTCCCAACATCAGGGTCTTTTCCAGGGAGTCTTCTCTTCTCATGAGGTGGCCAAAGTATTGGAGCCTCAGGATCTGTCCTTCCAGTGAGCACTCAGGGTTGATTTCCTCCAGAATGGATTGGTTTGATCTTCTTGCAGCCCATGGGACTCTCAAGAGTCTCCTCCAGCACCATAATTCAAAAGCATCAATTCTTTGGCGATCAACCTTCTTTGCGGTCCAGCTCTCACTTCCATATATCACTGGGAAAACCATAGCTTTAACTATACAGTTAAGGTGATGTCTCTGCTTTTAGTATATTTATAGAGGACCCCTGACCATTAGGTCCAGTCGTGATCGACTCTGGGGTTGGGGCGCTCATCTCGCTTTATTGGCCAAGGGAGCCGGCGTACAGCTTCCAGGTCATGTGGCCAGCATGACTAAGCTGCTTCTGGCGAACCAGAGCCGTTTACCTTCCTGCCGGAGCAGTACCTATTTATCTACTTGCACTTTGATGTGCTTTCGAACTGCTAGGTTGGCAGGAGCCGGGACCGAGCAATGGGAGCTCACCCCGTCGCGGGGATTTGAACGGCCAACCTTCTGATCGGCAAGTCCCTGGCTCTGTGGTTTAACCCACAGCACCACCCGCGTCCCTAGTATATTTATACTTTGATGTAAATATATGGGCTTGGATCTCAAGACAAGTTCACAGAATTAAATTTCTGAAGATAAGTTCACAGAATGAGATTTCCCATTCCCTGCAACCAGTCACCTGGTTGTCCCCCCTGCCCCAATCTCTGAAAGGTCGTTTCCCACCTAATGTGTCATGGAGGGCTGCTGGGAGAGGAAGCAGTCACTCCAAATTGAGCAAAGGTCTCCCCATCTTTGGGCAATTCTTGCTGCGTAGTCCTCCAGAACCCCTATTCTACAGTACATGGTCCAAAACAACCCACTGAATCTCTGGAGAGGGCTTTCTTTCTTCATGGAAGGGAAGAAAACAGGAATAGCTGGAGGAGGGATGGACAACTTCTGCTCTGTGAATATCATTATTTTCCTTCCTCATAGGAGCCAAGTCATAATCTACAGAGAGCAGCTATTGTGTTGTATGTAATGGAAGGAGCGTTGGGCTTTGCCTGGGAGACCCAGGTTCCAATTGAACTATTACCTGGAATCAAATCCAAGCTTAGTGGGTGACTCTGGACTACCCACCACTTCCCATTCTAACATATCCCATAGGGTTGCTGTAACAGTAAGTTGCATATGGTAAGGATGTATATCACGCATGAACAGGCTTCAGGCTTGTGGGATCTAACTTAACAGCTTTTTAACCTTGACACCAGCCAAACTTAGCAGTAGAGATGTAAGGAGGCACCACTTCTCATTCTGCCTTGCAACCCATGCAATGCAACGCTGTTTCCATTCCACTGCTGTTCTCATTCTGCCACTGATAACATTATTCATCTCACAGTCCATAGCAAAATTACGTAACTCACATAGCATGCACAATTAATAGCATAAAGCACCTTAGTTATGTAAGTTATACTGTCATGATGTTATCCCTCCCCATTCCTTTCAGCGGAAAGGAAACACAATGCAAACGGCAGGAGCGCATAATCAATGATGTATTGTTTGTGGGCTGATAGCAACATCAGCAAATACAGTCATACCTCAGGTTACAGCTCCTTCAGGTTGTGTTTTTTCGGGTTACAGACCACTGAAACCTGGAAGTACCAGAATGGGTTACTTCCAGGTTTCGGCAGTTGTGCATGCACAGAAGTGCTAAATCACGCTTTGCACATGCGCAGAAGCACTGAATCACAACCTGCGCGTGCACAGACGTGTGTTGCGAATGCAACTCTCAGGACCAGTGTTATATGGTCTCGGCCACCACTCCCAGTTATCAGTCTAGCTGCCGCATTCTGGATTAATTGCAGATTAATTTTAACTTTCAACATAAGGTGAGATGCGGCAGTGTTAGTTTCTGTTTGCCACTGAGCAGTGCTTTGGAGTCACAAGACTCTGTTTACATTCCACACATTCCATACTGTTGGAATGTGGACGTTAGTGATTTCCTGTTCCTGGAACAAAGGAACAGGAAACCACTAACGTCACATCCGTCTCTCGTCTCCTGTGAGACTTCCAATAGTATGGAATGTGTGGAATGTAAACAGAGTCTTGTGACTCCAAAGTACTGCTCAGTGGCAAACAGAAACTAATAGGCAATGCCTACCCTGAATTCAAAGAATTGTTCTCCCTCATACAAAGCGAAGGGGGAAGATGGTGTGCAGAAATCACAGATGGGGAAGCAAACCGTCATGACCCTCCCTGCCATGAATGGAGACACTTCTATGCAGCAGCACTATGACTCTGTCCATCCTGCTCAGTGGTGTCTCCACTGTCTGGCATCAGCTGTTCATAGTTTCAGGCAAGGTTTCCTCCCATCCCTACCTGGAGACGCTGGGTATTGAACCTGGAGCCTTCAGCACGCAGAGCAGATGCTCTACCACAGAGCTATGGCCCTTCCCTTAACTCTCAACACTTTTTGTTTTGTAAGGGAAGACATAGAAGTGCAACTTGATGAAGCCAAACCACCCCATCATTCACGGGTAGTTTCTGATGCCCAGGGGGAAGAGGGTCGAGGACCACAAGACCTCTTTTCATCATTCCAGACAGACCTGCGTGTGTCCCGAGCAAGGCTCTTTAGTCATGTTGAAAGTTAAATTAATGTTTTTAATTATTTCAGTTTTGGCAGAAAAAAACCCATAAATTGATTTTTTTTTTAATCACGTGCATATTTCTTGAGCATTAGTTAATGCTTGACCTTTGCAGAGAAAGGGCAAAATATTAGTGTTTGACTAAAGTTATTAACCATGTGTGCATTCCTCCCACCCCCTTTTGTTCTTATTTTAATTGCCACTGTATTTGGGAAATAAAATGTTGTAATGGAAATGCAGACAACCCTGTTGCTTTGCCCCCTTAAGCTGTCTGACATAAAGTAGAATGCGCCCCCCCCCCTAATATTGAAGCAACAGAGGGAGTAAAAAAAGGGTTGGTGAGAATATAGAATTTATAATAATTGTTATCCAGTAAACTATTAAATCGCTTTTTGAATCGCAGATGTTTTAATACAAGTAAGATGAACCTTTGCTTGGCCTTATAGTTCACATAATCCCTACCTCTTTCTTTTTATCCTTCTGGTATAAGCAGATGGAATACTGGAATCTCAAATTACTATTCTCCCTTTTCTAGCAGTGCCATATTTTCAGCCTGACGAGGTCTTCTAATTGTTTGATTGTCCTATTCACTTCTTTACCGCTTCATCTTTAGATGAGTGTAATGCTATATTCTTCCTTTCCAATGCGGCGATTGGGGGATGAAGTCATATTGTGAAGGAGGGGAGAGTGGACCTCGGTTGTTATTCATCTATCAGGACTTTCTAAAGCAAGGTGTGTCACTGCTGCAAGCAGTGTCAGGATTACATACTTGACATGTGCATGAGAACATTATGGAGGATGGGGTTTTCATTGTTAATAAGCATTTGCTAGATACTGCAATAATAATAATAATAATAATAATAATAATAATAATAATAATAATAATAAATTATTTATACCCCACCAACCTGGCTGGGTTTCCCCAGCCACTCTGGGCAGCCCCCACCAGAATATTAAAAACACGATAAAACATCAAACATTAAAAACTTCCCTAAACAGGGCTGCCTTCAGATGCCTTCAAAAAGTCAGATAGTTGTTTTATTTCCTTGACATCTGATGGGAGGCCGTTCCACAGGGCGGGCGCCACTACTGAGAAGGCCCTCTGCCTGGTTCCCTGTAACCTCATTTCATGCAGTGAGGGAACCGCCAAAAGGCCCTCAGCACTGGAACTTGGTGTCCGGGCTGAACGATGGGGGGTGGAGACACTCCTTCAGGTATACTGGGCCAAGGCCATTTAGGGCTTAAAAGGTCAGCACCAACACTTTGAATTGTGCTCAGAAATGTACTGGGAGTCAAAGTAGGTCTCTCAGGATCGGTGTTATATGGTCACTCCCAGTCACCAGTCGCATTCTGTATTAATTGCAGATTTATTTTTAAATAGCCACATTAAACCCCAGCCAGTAACCTGGCAACTGCATTTTGGACCAACTGAAATGTCCAAGTCGGGGGCTCCCCCCCCCCATACAGCACAGTGCAATAACCCATCCTGGAAGTTATTGGAGCATGAAGTACCATGGCTAAGTCATTTTCTTCCAAAAGGGGTTGTAGCTGGCGAGTCAGCCATTGCTGGCAAATGGCACTCATAGCCATTAAGGCCATGTAGGCCTCAAGGGACAGTACTGATTTGAGGAACACACAGATGTGACAGACCTGCTTCTTCCAGGGGAGTACAAGCCCATCTAGGATAGTCTGTCTCCCTACCTCCCAGACAGGGGACACATAAGACCTCTGCCTTTTCAGGATTCAGTCTCAATTTTATTGGGCCACATCCAGCCCATCATTGCCTTCAAACACTGATCTAACACCTCGGTTGCTGCTCCCAGATCTGATGGAACAGAGAGATAGAACTGAGTGTCATCTACATACTGATGACATCTGAAATCTCCTGATGAAAGCTCTCTCAGATGCTTCATATAGCATGGCGGACAAGATGGAATCCCACAGGACAATTCCCATGGCCCTGAACAGTAGCTTCCCATTACTACTTTCTGAAAATGGTCCTAGAGGTAGGAGCAAAACCATTGATGCACAGTTCCTCCAACCTCAACCTCCCAGAGATGTTCTAGAAGGATACTGTGGTCAATAGTATCAAAAGCTCTGAGAGATCAAGGAGAATGAGCTACGTCACATGTATCTCTGGCCCAATAAATGCCAACAACCAGGCTGGTTTCAGTGCCATGGTCAGACCAGCACTAGCAGTGGGCAGAGGCCAGAGCCAAAATTGTTTGGCCCCGAGCCACCCCCTTTACTCTCTCCTGCTGCCACCCCCATTTAGGGGGACTCAGTAGAGAAAATGGGAAGCCATTCCTGGAGACCTATAGAGGAAACGTACATGGGTGACATGTCTCCAAAAGACTGATTTAGAAGAGCGTAACAACTATGGGAAGGTCCTACAGTTGATTGGTAGATCAGATCCTTATGAAAACCTGCCAGCAGTTAATGCAAATTTATCTTCAAAAACACATTTTGTATGCCATTTTTTATTCATTTACACATTTTTGCAAGCAGTTTTCCTTAATGTAATGTAGTTTTTCATGTTATTTTCACGAATATATAAATTTTGCATGTACTTTCCCCAAATATATGCTCTTTCTTTTTTTTGTTTGTACACATGGGTTGGAGAACTACATCACAAAATTCAGGCAAGTGCAACTTTTGAAGGATGGCAGTGTTTCTGTTAGCATATTGGTTCAATAAGTGCAAATTAGGTACTTTCACAAAATTAGTGCCTCCCCTCAATATTAGCAAGAGTGATCAGGCTCCTCTTTTGTCATGATCCAGCCTGTCTGTGTTCCCCAATGCATTTTCCCCTTTCTTCGGTTACTCACAATATATTAGATTTCTACTCGAACTGATGGCAGCAAATGATGTGACCTACATGCATAAAAAAGGGTGGTCTCTTTGAGGGGTGTCCTTCACACCTCATTCAAATTTAAAAGAGGAGTTAAAAAACAAACAAAAACAGACAGCCTTCATCCTCGGAGCACCTTCTCCTATTTTTTTGTTTTCAGATCTTGCAGTTGAGCAGAGTGACAAGAAATGCCCTTTGCACAGGCAGCAACTGTGAGAAAAACACACACCGTTTCCTGTTTGGATGAGGTACAACACACTTCATTTGGTTGTAAGAGATGTGTATAGAGAGAAGCTACCATTCACAAGTCCAGGAGAGACCTCTGTGGTCTCCGGCCATCTTTGGGTGGCTGCAGATAGAAAAGCAGGAATAAATGTCCACCAATCTCAAGACCGAATACTTGCTCTGCTTTGCAAGAACACAGCATGGCTGGGAGGACCTCTGACCCACAGTGAAAACATGGCCTCTAGCCTTCTCCGCCTGGCCCTTGGACTCTTTATAGGCCTTCAGAAGCTGATTTAGGGATGTGCAACTCATTTCGCCACACTGGGCATCAAGCCTAGGGGGCGCCACAGGGTACCACAACTATGACATAGTGAACTGAGCAGAACTGAAGGCAAAAGGCCAGGGAGTGCAAAATTTTGGACTTGCACAGGGTGCTGTTGAAGGACCAACGTCCATCCCTGACCCCTTCCCTGGCCGCACACCTCAGTGGCTCTGCTCCACACTCTTGGGTGCTTTTGTCTGGTTGGAATGCATTCTTGGATGGTGATAATTTATCTTGTTCGGAGGACAGAGAGGACAGATATGGGGCAGCAGCGGAGGAAGCCGCTCGGCTGCCTGAGGCGGCGCGAGATGCGGGGGGGGGGGGGGAGACAGTGCACCCATTTGAGCCTGCACACACCCAAGCCACCGTGTCTCTCACTGCAGGCCCCATGGTGAGTGCCGCCCGGCATTTTGTCCCCCCCCCAGTGGTGACACCCGAGGCGGATGGCACCCATTGCACCCCCTTCCTCCGCCCCTGATATGGGGGTATGCATGTACAAAGAAGCTACACCTGTTGCTCTGGCCACTTATCCCATCTTGTCCTGCTCTAGGTTAGATTACTGCAAGGCTTTATATGCAGGGCTGCCTCTAAGGACAGCTCAGAAACTTTAGCTGGTGTAGAAATCAGCAGCCAGGTTGCTCACCATGTCAAGATGAGGCAAGGCTATATCGCCAATCCTGGCCAGACCTTCACTGGCTGCCCATAGGTTTCCCGGCCCAGTTCAAAGTGCTGGTTCTCACCTGTAATGCCTTAAATGGCTCAGGACCACAATACCTCAAGAACCGCCTCTACCCATATGAACCAACCCAGATCCTACAATCATCATCTGACGCTCCTCTTTGTGTAGGCATGAACGGTCCAGAGGGTGGCAAGAGGTCGAACTCTCAACTGCTTGCTGATTTGCACTGAGTTAAGTATTGTGCAGTTCTGGTTGTCCCGGTTTAATTGTATAAATTTATATTACATTCAGCAGACGTTTTATTGTCTACATTTTGCTTTTTTCACCCTCATCCCTTGTCCAGCCTGGGCAGCCTCTCTCCCTTTACATTTAACAGAAATAACATTCCAGTGTGGCAAGAGGAAAGCTGGGTGGTTTTCCACCCACCCTCTCTTTTTCTACTTCTTGAGTCATGTACCACTTCAGTGTGGTATGGATCTCCGTCACTGCCTCAACGTTCATAAAGAAGAGGTCTTGTGTGACTGAACTGGGGCCGGAAGCCAATTTAGTGCTTATGTAGAATTCTCTGAGAAAGCACACACACACACACACACACACACTAAACGCAGGTGTTGTCAACTCTCTCTCTCTCACGGCTCTGCTCAATTATAGGGTGGTTTTGGTGGTTTCACACAATGAGAACAGAAAAGTCCACTGGGAACTAGCTTGAGATCTCCCGCCTCGTTTTACCCATGACCTCTCCCTTGTTTCCATTTTTCAACTCTCTGAAGAGTCAAAAGATGGCAATAACCCTCCCTCCCAGGGGTGGCTGAATCGGTCAGCTTCATCTTCTCCCAATCTGCCAATCACAAATTTAGTTTGATTCATTTTCATATCAGTTTGTGATTTTTTTAAAAAAATAAAAAGTCCACCCAAAAAACGGGTATGTATTTTTTGTGCTCCATTTCACCAAATAGACTTATTTTTGTATGCTCCCCCTCTTCTTCTTCTTTTTTGTTTACTGGAGGACTGCTTAATAAAATTCAGAGAAGTGTAGGTTTCAAAAGGATGGGTGCATTTCAGCTTGGAAAGTGCATGTGAGTCCTTGTGCATTAAAATGGGAATGGAGCACATTTCCCTCCTGTCCCTAAAGTTAATGTATAGACCACCTTTCGAAAAACCGAGAAGTGGATTTCTTCGGAGTGAGTTCCAGCTCATTAAGTCCTCTCTTGGCCAATGTACAGTGTTTTCCCTTTATTGACATTATTCAAACAAGGTGTTCGCTGCTGTTGGGTACTGCCGCAAGCAACACAATGTGAGGCATGGGCTTGCGAGTATAAATAACATATTACAGACACCAAAATGTGATGGCTCCGTGCCCCCACTCCCCAATATGACAGAGGATTTGGGTGCTTTTTTCTCCCTTCCTTCCCCCATCTGTTCTCAATTACAGAAAACTCCTCCCTCCAGTTTAAAGGGAAGACATGCACTCTGAAAAGCTTCTCATCTCAGTACAATATGTGACATCTGTATATGACAGATGGGCTTCCAGGTTTCTTCGTCGTGAGCGTTATTTTCAGGGACCTTTATCTGAAGCACCTAGGATCTTTATTTCTTTAGAAAACAAAGTGATTTCCTCTCTTCTTCTAAATGGTATTGGCAAAAGTATTAGCCAGTCAAAAAAACCAAAGAGGTCCTAAACCATCAATCCCTGAAGTTCATAGAGGTTCTAAACAATCTCTGCGAATATTAGTTAGGTGCCACTGATAAAAGAAATGTATATTCAGCAGACTCAGTTTTAATAATAGTTTGTGGACTCTGCATCAAAATATTGCGGTGCATCCTCCCTACTGTTCTGGGTTCCACTTCCAGCCCGCTATTCCCTTTGGGTCCAGATTTTCACTTTTTGAAATATGGCAACCTTATGTTTTCCAACCTTGTTATCCTCCTTTTCTTTCTCAGTGTTCTTGTTTGGGCTGCAAGCCTGTTGGCTCTCACCAGCTGAGTGCTTGAGGTTGAGCCCTACTGGACCCAGGATGAACCAGACCTGGCCCACAATCCAAGCTTAATCGGGGGCCTTGCACAATCCTAAGTAAACATGTGCAGACACTCCAAGCGTCCCTATTTTCCAGGAACAGTCCCAGATTTACAGAAGCCATCCTGGTTTCTCATTCTATCTCGGAATGTCCTGATTTTCCTTAGGACATCAGTATTTTCATTGGAAAAACATTGGGGGGTATGGTGTTATGCGATTCCTGAGCCAAGGAGATAAGTAACTATACAATCGTTATAAGACATCTGAAGGCAGCCCTGTATGGGGAAGTTGTTTTTTTTAAAAAAAATAATGATATATTTATTTAATTATTATGTTTTTTATATATGTTGGAAGTAATCCAGAGTGGCTGCAGCAACCCAGGCAGATGGGCAGGATATAATAATAAATAATAAAATCAACTAAGTTTGTTCTTGGTATAAGCTTTCATGTGCATGCACACTTCTTCAGCTTCTGTTTAGGGAAACTTTTAACGTTTAATAGGTTATTGTATTTTAATATTCTGTTGGAAGCTGCCCAGAATGGCTGGGGAAGCCCAGCCAGATGGCCAGGGTATAAATAATAATTTATTATTATTATTATTATTATTATTATTATTATTATTATTCCAAGAACAAACTTAGTTAGTCTCTAAGGTGCTACTGGACAATTTTTATTATTATTATATATATATATCTATTGACTGCATCAGACCAACATGGTTACCTACCTGAAAATAATAAAATTATTATTCTTGTTATTATTATGGAATTGGACATCCCTATTTTCATCAGAGAAACATTGGAGGGTATGCATGTGTTCAGTGCAGGGAGAGCAGAGGAGAAGGAGAAAACATAGGCAGAGACTCCCACCTGTGCCTCTCCACCTCCTGACCACAGGTTTAATCATTATTAAAATGCTGATTAAGTATGCTGGACAGGTAAGTGCCTCTTTCTTCCCCACCTCCTCACCACTGACCACATGTTTAATTAGGGTTTAAAACCCAGATTAGACATACAGCCAATTGACTGCCACTCATTTTGACGGCCCTGGATCTCCCTGGGTGGAACTGACCTGAGGCCTGAGACTTGCTATGGGCAAATCCCAGGTTGACCCAAATAGGTCCAGTTCAGTCTGGGATCCAGGATTTGTCCAAAGCTGGTGCACAGACCTAAACTTCATGTATCTCAGCCTGGGAGAAATATGAAATACATGTGGCTTGCCAGGCTTGCAGATCACAGTCTCTATTACAGTGGTACCTTTGGTTAAGAACTTAATTCGTTCTGGAGGTCCGTTTTTAACCTGAAACTGTTCTTAACCTGAAGCACCACTTTAGCTAATGGGGCCTCCTGCTGCTGCCGTGCCGCCGGAGCACGATTTCTGTTCTTATCCTGAAGCAAAGTTCTTAACCCAAGGTACCATTTCTTGGTTAGCAGAGTCTGTAACCTGAAGCATCTGTAATCTGAAGCGTCTGTAACTGAGGTACCACTGTTTTTATATGTGAACCAGGACCAACTGTCTCTGTGGGTGTTCGCCTAGCTGTTTCTGGGTTGTGGAGTTTCTCTCCACTTCCTGGCCAGTGGCTCTCTGTGCAAGAGAGAATGTCCTGGTGAACTCAGTACTGGGGAGGAGAGAATTGGGACACATGGAATTACAGAAGCTGTCCTGGTTTCCTGATCCTGATATGTCCAGGTTTTCATTTCTCCTCCCCTCCATGTCTCAGAGAACAATTAAAAGTAGTGTGTGTGTGTAGGTGTCAAAACAGAGCCTTGTTTATCCTGAAAATAAAAATCCTGCATCAAATGAAAGAAACAGTGAAGCTTCCTATAATTTTGAAGGAAAGGGGCATTTAAGCAGATTTGAATTTGGTCAGGAGCTGGATGGGAGACCACAGCAAAACCATTATTATTATTATTATTATTATTATTATTAATTTATTTATACCCCACCCATCTGGCTGGGTTTCCACAGCTACTCTGGGCAGCTCCCAACAGAATATTAAACAGAATAAAGCTTCAAACATTAAAAACTTCCCATGTGTATACTGGGATGATGGAAGAATAGCTGGACAAACCTGCAAGGCAGTAAGTACAAAATGAAATTCTTATTGGAATTGTGTTTGCTTACCCAATAAACAAAAGCCCAAGTAGACATTTTCATTTCATAAATTGTTCATGAGGAAAGTTATGCTGCTTCTTTTTTTATTTCACAAAAAAAGAAAAAAACCACCACCAGCAGCAACAAAAAACAACAACACTGGTGCATATAGTTCTTGGCAAATTTTCCTCTATATCCTCCTTCCCCACAGGGATCAATGGCAGGCTGTATATTATGTAAAAATCTGGAATGATTTGTTGCCTATGATTTATGGAGGGCTAAGTTGAGACTTTCACCAAGGCCTTCAGCATGCACTTCAAACAGGCACATGCCTGCCAAAAAAATAAAAAATATTAAAAAATGTAGATGAACTCATCTGGGTTTTTCAGACAGATAGTCAAGCCGCATTATTTATACCTTAACACAAGCATACCACATTTGAAGTGGGATGGAGAGGGAAGTGTATAAGATGACAAAGGGCTTTTACAACTCGCCCATTCCCAGAGGGGATCTGTACACCTGCTCCTCACCACCAAAAGGACGTTAAACTTTCTGCAACGTGACCAACTTGTAGACGGGAGATCCTCTGAGATAAAACGTGACATAATTTACTTTTGGAAGGTCAGGATCTAATCATGTTGTCGCTTCACTGCCTGATTGCATCTCACGGCTCCTGTGACACGGCCACATCAGCATCGCTTTCAGAACCTGCTGCGGTGGCCACAAGTACCCCGTGCTTCTTGTTTACATTTGTAGGCCATCACTGAGTGGATGGAAGGAGGTGATAAACAGTGGTTTTCTCTCCTTGCTTCGAATGCAGCAAGGCTCACGAAGGTACAACACACGGCAGCAATTATGTCGTGTTGCTCCCCCCCATGGTAAAGCCACAGGGGGAAGAGACCCAGAGGGGATTAAGAAACCACAAAGTTCTCATTGCCGAGTTTTCAACAGTCCATTTCATTGTGGAATGGATTTACAGTCATGGGAAATGGCAAGCAGATATGACCCCACCAGAGCCTTTGACTCTCCAGGGACTCTGCCTTCTTCTTGAACTATCCATATGTCGCTCATGAGACTCCAGTTGGCTAACCACCTCCCTTCAGCTCAACTTCATTCTTGCATATGAAAAACTGGTGGAGATCAATCTTCTTGGGAACTCCAGCTATGTCTAGGCATATAATGTACAGAGCAAAACAACCATCGAAATGCCCCAGGGGCTGTGATTTTTGTTTTTGTTTTTAAGCAGAGAAATTGCAGTGTTAAACCCTTTCTCCCCGACCCCAGTGCAAATACATCCTGATCCACCTTGATTTACAAAAATAGTATCGGTCAGTCCCGTAAGCACATGATTCAAACAGACCACATCTCGTTTGATTGAATTTCAAATGCAACATGCTGAGAGGGTGGAAATTGTGAGCTTCAGTTTTATTTCCTGATCTTTGTTGAGTAGGCTCTGTTTCAAAAGATGCCAGAACTTAATGGCTCTTTCCTTCTTTTTCAGACGTGGCAGGAGCCACACTGGCTAAACCCCAGTGCCTGCCATGGATGTCAGATTTAGTAGTAGTAGGAGGAGGAGTATGTACCTCCCTTTATCAGAAGATCCCAGGGCAGTGTACAACACTAAAAACACTACAGGACATTGATGATAAAACCATAATAAAAACCTAATAAAAAGCAAACCGATGGACAGCCTAATATTAAAATAGTCATCATAATAACAGTCCCCACACTCTCACAGGCCATAGATTATTTAGTAGCCATAGTCCTGGGCAAAGAGGAATGCTTTTGTCTGGTGCCTAAAGACATGTAATGATGGTGCCAGGCGAGCCTCTCTGGGGAGAGAATTCCACATTTGGGGAGCCATCACAGAAAAGGCACTAGCCCATCATACAGCCAGCTGGATTCCATAGAGAGACTGGTCATGGAGGGGCTGTAGCCTTTGGGCAGGATATGCATCAGGGAGAGGAGGAGAGTTGAAAGCAGAAGGAAGGAAAGGATGGAATGAGCTGCAAGGGACTTAGAAGCCTGATTCAGGAAGTGGCATGACTAAGTGGTAGAGCATCTGCTTTGCATGCAGAAGGGCTCAGGTTCAATGTCCCACATCTCCAGGTAGAGCAGGGAGAGGCCCTGGTCTGAACCCCTGGAGAGCTTCTTCCAGTCAGTGTAGACAATACTGAGTTAGATGGGCCAATAGCCTGAGTCAGTATAAAGCTGCTTCCTATATGAGTTTGGGGTAGGGTAGGCTGCATGCTTGAACCCCCTTCTAATTCCTGGATCCAGCGCAGATTCATTTCCTGGAATAGCCAGGCTAGCC
The DNA here is from genome assembly GCF_964252035.2 of Podarcis erhardii. Classification (NCBI taxonomy): domain Eukaryota; kingdom Metazoa; phylum Chordata; class Lepidosauria; order Squamata; family Lacertidae; genus Podarcis; species Podarcis erhardii. The sequence continues at coordinate 19,040,085 of NC_138497.1, forward strand.
TCCTGGTTGAAGTAATGGCCCTCTAAGTATGGGCCATTAAGGAAACAAAGGAAATGGCTCTGTGCCAGACGACAAATGTGCTGGCCTCCCTCCCTCGACTTGCTGGTAGTTAGAAAGACAATGGGCAGAGCAGAGTGTTGAATTATGTGAGCTGGAAGCTGGCAGGCTGCAGGCTGGGCATCTGGAAGACAGAGCTATGCCTGATTTCTGTTGGAATACAAGGTTGCGGCTCTGGGAGAAGCAAGACCCTCTTGGGGGTGTTAATGCTGTGAGCCCCTCCAATGTAGGCTCAGGTAGTGCATGTGTGTAAATAAACCATATATCATAAAGACACCATTGTCTCTGCTGACCCTCATTCCAAAGGAAACACGAACCCTGGTGCCTGTAATCCCTGGAATATCACACTGCACAGCCAGATGTGCCGCAAGGAGGTGAGGAGAGGCCTTTTCCCAGGCAAGGTGGCTTAGGGGCACTATAATGGCGTCAGGGAATGAAGCGCAGTAGCCCCAGAGCCCAGCAGTTGCCCCACGCAGTGCAGAAGGCACAGCAACCAACCAGCATTCCTACCAACAATAGCAGCCGCCAAGCCACTAATATCTGGCATTTCTGGGTAGGGCTGGGAGAAAGCCTTGTCTGAAATTGTAAGGAGCCATTGCTGGTCAGTGTTGACCGTACAGAGTTAGATGGACCAATGGCCTGACTCAATACAATACAACTTCCTCCGTTCCTAAGAGAGCCAGGGTGTCACGATGGCTGTCACTTCCTCTTATGGCAAAGGTGTCACACTAGGTGAGGAACGCCTAGGGACAAAAACAATACGGCAGATGATCTATCTATTCATGTGGGTTGTTTTTTTTTTAATGTCTAATGTTCCTGATGTTGTTTTAATATGTTTCATTGAGGCATCTAATCATAAGCCTGCATTTTTATCAAAGCTTCTATATATTTCAATCAAGGCTTGTATTTAAAAATGAGCTTAAAAAAAGGATTTTCAAATGTTTCATGCCAGGCAAAAGACCAGCTGCCTAAAAGAACCTTGGCAAGATGTTTTTCCTCCTAAGACAAGAAGGGCCCCATTGATTTATAGTAGAAAAACAATTCTCAAAGTCATAAAAAAGGGAGAATTACATATGCTGCCCCAAGGCTGAGAAAACACCATTAGGAATGGGGGAAGATAATACTAATGTGCCTCCCAGTAAAATGAGCCAGATCTTCTTTCTAAGGTTGAAAGGCCAGGAGCAAATGGAAGGAAAAACATTTAGCTAGAAAGAAAGAGAGCATTTTTGGGAAGTCTCTTCTAAAGCTGTTTCTTAAACTAAGAGAGTTAAAAAAGGTTAAAATGTGTTAAATGTTGGAAAGGCAACTGGCTTGGCAGAAGAAGCAGCTTCTTCCTATTTTATTTTGAGGCTGGAGAGGAGGGGGAAAGGGGGAGGTGCAAACTGAAGAGGCTTCTTTTAAAAGCTGTGTTTTATTGAGTTCCTTCCTTTTTACTTTGAAAAGCTTTATTCTTTTAAGAGGCTACCTATGATAAATGTATGAAATATATTAGCTTAAATATATTGGCTTAAATGTAATTATGCAAAGGATTTAAGGAATGCTAGATTCTTATTTCATATGGTTGTAAGAGTTGTATTTATCCTGAAATTAAGTCAGCCACCAGCCCCCCCCCTGCCAGACAGAAGACGCCATCCGGGCAGTCTTGATATATGGTTGTCAGGCATTTGTTTAGAAACATTAAATGAAGGAAATCTTTCAATGTTGATGTGAAACTCAAGATCCTTGACATCTGTTGAACATAAAATGTAAGATTAAACCATTTGTTTTAGAAGGCAATAGGGCAAGAAGGGCAAGAGGTGAGCTGGTAATTAAGATTCCATGTAAGATATATTATTACTTATTTGTCATTTATATATAGCTCTTTGTCTCCCATATAAGGGCAAGGAAATGGGTGTATCTTTTGTGGGTGTATCTTTTGTGATTGGCTCTAGCAAACAGCCAATAGGAATTTCAACCAGGCTGATTGGACAGAGGCAGCCACAGGAGGAGCAAAGGGGGCTGGATTAAGGGAATATAAGTGCTGGCCAGAATGGCAGGAGGCCAGGCCAGAGCTTGGTAACCATGTACCACTGTGCCTCTTATTTATTTGTCTGACAAATAAATTACTATTTTAATTTCTCTATTGCTGCGTTGAATATTTCATTCCAGCTAAGCGTTAACCACAAGCAGGGTGCTACATTTTATGGTGCCCTGTGACTCGGATAAGTGGTCTGCTGGAACGCAGCCCCTTCGCCCTACTGGGCAGGGTACAAGAGAGAGGACAACTGCTTACCCAAAGCGCGCACTGGTAAATTTTTCCAGGGGGAACGCAGAAGACTCGTCTGTCTGATACCCTGCTCACTGGCGGCGACGGACCGGGGGAAACAGGGAACCAACCAAGGGTAAGTGCACAAAGGGATTTTTGGCCCTCCAATTAATTGGGAGGAAGAGAAGTCTTGATCAAACTTCTGCGTCTCAGTAAGGGGAAACTGAGTACGCTAGGTGGTTGGGTACATCAGATGGTGATCTGGTGTAGGGAAAGGGAAAAATTGGGAGGTAGAGTGTGGTGAAGTATCCAGCGCATTGTATGTGTGAGAAAGTACAGAGCAATCTGTAGCTGACCCGAGTGTGGAGTGGGCAGTACTTCGGTTCCTAGTAAGGCGACTTCACTAGGCAAGGAAACCCACGAAGCGCGTCTGTGAGTGACTGAGTGGATACTTCACAGGGCCATACAATGGGAGTTGGGGGTTCAAAGGGGGAAAATACACCTCTTGAGTGTATGTTAAATAATTTTAAGAAAGCCTTCTCAGGGGCATATGGAGTCAAAATGACGCCAGAGCGCTTGAGAACGTTATGTGAACTAGAATGGCCAAAACAAATTACTGGATGGCCATCCCAGGGAACCTTTGATATAAATTTAGTAAGCAAACTTTGGACTGATATCGCCAAAGAAACTGGAGGGTGCCCAGAACAATTTCCATATATAGATTCCTGGCTGAGCACATTAAATAAAAATCCTCCATGGATAAGGGAATGCAAAGTCAAACGATGCAAATTATTGGCTGTAAAAGCCGAAGCTAGGAAAGGAATCTTGCCAAATAAACTCAAACCCATTTTTGAGGGGCCAGAGGAAGAGGTGCTTCCACCTCCACCCTATGCTCCACATCGAAGGGAGCTTAATCCAAACACTCCACCAGTTGTAACCCCAAGGCAAGAAACTGGAATGAATAATGGGAGTGGAGTCACAGAGCTTGATTCCTTGATAGATTATGATAAATATCTTCAGGAGGCATTGGAGTTCTATAATAAAGCCCAAGCAGAAGTGGTTATTCCACCTGTGACTCCTAATAGACCTCCATCTACAGTCTCCTTTAGTGGAACAACTGATTGCCCACCCCAAACCCCTGTGCATCCAAGTCCCAGAGAAATATTACAGAAGTTACAGGGAGACCTTGCTCGGTCAGCAAGCAATACAGCCAGGCGTATAAAGCTGCTAAAAGAACGCCTTGCGACAGATACCATCCCCTATGATTTGAGGCCCCTAGAGCAAAGTGAAGAGAAAGATCACGTAGTAGCCCCTCTTAGAAGAGTATTTGATGCACTTGAGGAGCCTGCACTGGTTAATGGGCAACCCGGACCACGGCCACCTCGAACTTCGACCCTGCAATATATTCCATTCACAACTACAGATCTGATGAATTGGAAAACACACACCCCATCTTTTGCAGAAAAACCTCAGGCTATGATGGACTTGGTGACTTCAATAGTAAATACTCATAGCCCTACTTGGACAGATTGTCGCCAGCTCCTAAATACTCTGTTCACCACTGAGGAAAGGAGAGACATAATTGAAAAGGCACAGATATATTTGCGTGAGCAGGCCAGAGCGGGAAATATTTATAATATTGACCGTCATCTCCAAGATAACTTTCCCTTGGAAGATCCTAATTGGGATCCAAACAATGCAATTCACCTGGCCAGACTCACCACCTACCGCCAGACACTTGTGCAAGGTATCCGCAGGGCATGCCAGAAGCCCACTAATATGTCTAAAGTCTCAGAAGTAGAACAAAAACCAAATGAGAGTCCGGGAGACTTTTTAGAGAGGCTGCAAGAAGCCTATCGTATATGGACTCCTTTTGACCCTGAAGCCCCTGAAAACAGTAGAATGATTACTGCTACATTTGTGGCCCAGTGCGCTTCTGACATTCGTAAGAAAATTCAGAAATCAGAAGGATGGGAAGGGATGCTGATGAGCCAAATTATGGCCATTGCACGCCGAGTTTATCGGAATAGGGATGAGGCTGAGAAGCAAGAGAAGAAGAAGTGGCAGAAGGAAAAGATGGTAATGCTAGCCACAGCAGTGAAGCAAGACCACCGCCCCTTAAATGGAGGGCGAGGGCGAGGAAGGAATCCACCACTGGGAAGGAATCAATGTGCAAATTGCAAGAAGGAGGGTCATTGGAAGCGGGAGTGTCCTGAACCCCTGAGGTTGGAAGAAGTACGCCCAGGCCCAGGCCCAGGCTCCGGCTCCGGCCCAAGAAACCAGGGACGGGGACGGGGAATGATCCGAGATGGAAGATATCAGAGACCAGGACAGGGACGGAGTAGAGACAATTTCATTGGACTGGCAGAAGAGGATTTTACCCAAGACTAGGAACGACCGGACTCCATAAAGTTAGGCTTCCAGGAGCCCACGGTCACGATTCAATTAGGGAGCCATTTAATAGATTTTATGATTGATACTGGGGCTGAATACTCAGTACTCCCAGAACTATTGCAGAAAAAGGCATCCAAAAGTGTAGTCATTAAAAGTGCTACTGGACAGTCAGCTAAGAGGTCTTTCCTCCAACCTTTGGAATGCCAGATTGGGGGACATCGTTTAACCCATCAGTTTTTGTATATACCTGAGTGTCCAATACCTCTCTTAGGTAGAGATATGCTGTCCAAATTGCAGGCCCAAATCACTTTCACTCCTCGAGGTCCAGAAATGAAACTGCCATCAAAAGCAGCAGGAATAATTACCCTCTCAGTACCTAAGGAACAATCATGGCGCCTAATGTCAGCCTTGCAAGTCCAACCCACATTGGATACAGAATTAAACAAGCTCCTCCGAACTCTACAGGTGCCACCAGGAGTATGGGCTGAAAATAGCCCACCAGGAATGGCTAAGAATATAGCTCCAATTGTAGTAACCCTAAAACCTATGGCTACCCCTGTATCTGTAAAGCAATATCCCTTACCCCGGCGAGCAGCGGAGGGCATCCAGAAACATTTGGACCGCCTATTAAAATATGGTCTGCTTAAGCCTTGCCAATCAGAATGGAACACACCCCTTTTGCCTGTTCGAAAACCTGGGACAGATGAATACAGGCCAGTGCAGGACTTGAGGCTCGTAAACCAGGCTATCGAGACCTTGCACCCAAATGTACCAAACCCATATACCTTGCTGAGTTTGATCCCACCAGAAGCAACATTTTTTACTGTATTGGACTTGAAAGATGCATTCTTCTGTTGCCGGCTGGCACCACAGAGCCAACCTATATTTGCCTTCCAGTGGGAAGACCCTTTGACAGGAACAAAAGGCCAGCTAACCTGGACAAGATTGCCCCAAGGATTCAAAAATTCCCCAACTTTATTTGGCACTGCCTTGGCGAGGGATCTAACAAGTTACCCCTCAATACCGGGAGAAAAGGTGGTTCTGCAATATGTGGATGATCTTATACTAGCTGCAAAGGATTTTGATACCTGTAAAGAAGGGACAGAGGAACTGCTCCACTTGCTCTGGGAAGCTGGCTACCGAGTTTCCCAGAAAAAGGCACAGTTATGTTTAGAAAAGGTCAAATATTTGGGCTTTGACATCTCACACCAACAACGAGCATTGAGACCAGAGAGGAAAGAAGCTATTTGCCTTATCAAGGAACCTACCACAAGAAAACAACTTAGGGGATTCCTGGGAACAGCAGGGTTTTGTAGACTATGGATACCTGATTTCAGTAGTCTGGCCAAGCCCTTACATGAAAGCACTCGAGGTGCAGAAAAGGACCCATTCGTATGGGGACCTGAGCAGAAACAAGCCTTTTTAGTTATCAAACAGCGACTTATGGAGGCACCAGCCCTTGGATTGCCTAATTCGGAAAAACCCTTTCAGCTGTATGTACATGAACAGAATGGGATTGCAGCAGCAGTCCTGACCCAGAGATTAGGAAGTTGGAACCGTCCAGTAGCTTATTTGTCTAAACAATTGGACTCAGTAGCAAAAGGATGGCCTCCATGCCTAAGGGCAGTAGCGGCCACTGCGAGCCTTGTCAAAGAAGCTGATAAATTTACCTTTGGCCAGACGATGTATGTGAATGTACCTCATGCTGTTCTGACACTCATGGAATATAAGGGTAGTTATTGGCTAACGAACCCAAGGATGGCTAGATACCAAGGCCTATTGTGTGAAAATCCCAGGATTCATCTACGAGTAGTGAATATGCTCAATCCAGCGACTTTGCTGCCCCTACCAGAGGTAGATGATGAGGAATCACATGATTGTCTCCAAATAATGGATGAAGTTTATTCCAGTAGACCTGATCTGAAAGATGAACCATTAAAAAATCCAGATGTTGTATATTATACTGATGGTAGCAGTTACCTGCATGAAGGTGCCAGACGAGCAGGATATGCTGTGGTCACCAATGAGGAAGTTGTGGAAGCTGAGGCTTTGCCTGCTGGCACCTCAGCACAAAAGGCTGAACTTATAGGTTTAACTAGAGCTCTGCAATTGGCAGCCGGATGTAAGGCAAACATCTATACTGATTCAAAATATGCCTTCTTAACCCTGCATGCACATGGAGCTCTATGGAAAGAAAGAGGTCTAATCGGAGCCCACGGGAAGGCCTTGAAATATGGACCTGAAGTAGAAATCCTGTTAGAAGCAGTATGGGCTCCAGAACAGATTGCTGTAATGCACTGCAAAGGTCATGGACGAGGAAGGGATCCAATAACCAGAGGAAATCATGCTGCTGACAAAGCAGCCCGAGAGGCAGCCCAAAAGCCTGTGGGAGGATTTATAGCAGCCCTCATACCAGAGGTAGTTCCAGAAGAAGTTAAACCTCACTATACCCCAGAAGAGAGGAAGTGGGCTGAACAGGAAAGAGCAGTTGTGAAGGACGGTTGGATGATCCTGCCGGACAATAGGATTTATGTACCTCATCATCTAGCAGGCACAATTGTAAGAAATTATCATGAA